>NC_045597.1:106478181-107095502 GCF_009762305.2 Zalophus californianus
TGGCAATGATTTCTTGAATATGACACAAAAAGCACAGGCGACAACAACAAGAAAAAGAAAAATTGGACTTCATCAAAATTAAAAACTTCCATGTATCAAAAACACTATCAAGAGAGTAAAAAGGAAATCCATAGAATGAAAGAAAATATTTGCAAATCATACATCTGGTAAGAAATTAATATCTAAAATTGTAAAGTACTCCTACAATTCATTGACAATAAATCCAAACAACTCAACTGAAAAAAAAATTGTCAAAGGACACAAATAGACATTCTTCCAAAGAAAATAAACAAAATGTTAATAAGCACAGGAAAGTTCACTATAACTATCATTACAGATATGCAAATTAAAAGTCACATTGAGATATCTGTTTACACCCATTAGAATGGCTATAGAAGTAAAAAAGAAAGAAAGAGAGAAGAAAGAGAGGGTGAGAGGGAGAGGGAGGAAGGGAGAAAAGGAAGGAGGAAGAAAAGCAGGAAGGAAGGAAGGAAGGAAGGAAGGAAGGAAGGAAGGAGAAAGAAGTAAAAAAATACCAACTGTTGGTGAGCATGTGTGGGAAATTTCAACTAGTAGAAATGTAAGATGGTACAGCTACAGTGGAAAACATTATAACAGTTCCTCAAAAAATCAAACCTGTAATTACCTTATGACATAGCATATATAGAATTTAAAGCAGGGACTTGTAGATATTTGTATAGCAATTTTCATGGTAGCATTATTCATAATAGCCTAAAAGTAGAAGCAACCCAAATATCCATCAACAGGTTAATGGATAAATAAAATGGACATATCCATATGATGGAATATAATTCAGCCATACAAAGGAATAAAATACTAATACATGCTACAACACAGATGAACCTTGAAAACATTATTCTAAGTGAAATGCGCCTGATACAAAAGGATAAATATTGTATAATTTCACTTACATGAGGTACCTAGAGTAGACAAATTCATAGAGACAGAAAGTAGAATGGTGGTTACCAAAAGATGAAGGGAGGGAGAAGTGAGGAGTTATAGTTTATGGATACAGAGTTTCAGTTTGCGATGATCAATTGTTCTAGATATGGACGGTGGTGACAATTGTACAGCAATGTGCATGTGAATGTGAATTCCCAGTACCTTATAGGTCCCCATCTGTTCATTTAGATTAAAAGAATACAAAGCAGGAAATAATATTCAGCCAAACAGCAATTGAATGAAACATCTCATACCCTAATGTAGCTTCCATGCTATTTCACTTCAGAGGACATATTGAGATGTAAGACATGAGTTTGAGAAAGGTATGGACCCCTTCAATGAAGAGTACACATCCTCTGATATACCACATGAGAAGTTACATCAAGTCACATGTCCCCAGTGAAAACCATCAATCAGGGGTTTCACTAAAAAAAGTGCTGCTCTAATCAGTACAGCATGGAGCTGATGACATTCCACATTATCCCAACTTACTAGTCTGTGGAACAGTATTAGAAGATAAATAAGGTTCATATTTTTCAATGTCTCTGAGTTTGGGTTTCACTTTCACACCAGCTGTTTATTCTTCACCTGCAGATGCTATTCTAGATGGTTGACTCTGCCATAGGTTGGATCCTCCAATTACAGCACTAAACGTAAAGCCTAGAGAATACAATTCAGCCCTTGGTTTTGTAATGACATTTTAAATAGTTTTTGCCTGTCAGTGACAAAGTGAGTCCAATCAGCCATAGCGAGGTACCAAATAGAGAAAATCCACACAAGGTGGGCAGGTGGTTCTATGGTAGAACCAGCTGTATACCCACTGATGGTTTCCAGATAGGTAGGCAAACTGTAAGATGGGCAGATAGGAAGCCATCATAGCAGGCATCATAGCATATAACTGTACAAGCAGGGAGAACTTCTGAGTCAGGGGTTCAGGTAGATGGCTGGCAGGATTACAAGATATGGCAGTGAGAGATTGGCAGTTTGAGGAGGCTTGGATGCTAGTCATCAAATAGGAGTTAGTAGGACTCATTTCTTGGATCTAGGTTTCTGAAGAAGGTCTGGGAAGACCAACATGTCCAAGTCATGGTCCTCAACTCATAGGGACAGCTTACTAATGCTAGGACCCTTACAGTATCTGCAGGGAGAAAGAGAAATCAGGATACCAACTCCTAGAACTGAGGTGCAAATCAAGATGAACATCAGTAAGACATTTAATGCTTAGTAAATAAGCTAACTAACTTGTACTCTAAATTCTCAACAGGATGAAAATGTGTCCTTGTGCTAAGAAGCAGCTCTTACAAATGGGAGTTATACATTCCAACTGTGGTAATGACCCAGACCTTCTATTTGCGTGGAGCAGCCTCCAACATTGTTATTGTTCTCATGTTGTTATGATCTTTAGCTGTTTTAACTTCCCTTCTACATTCACAGTTGCCCACAGAGCTAACTGGTTATTCAGAAGGACCTAATTAATACTTACTAATTTTCAGTAAAACTCAAAAAGAAGGAATGTACATGTTGTCAAGAATGGGAAAATGTACGCTTTCATATGCTTCTTATAGGATTAACTGATACGATATTTTTCAGAGGGCTGTTCAGCAGTATCTGTCAGTGTTAAAATCCCTATTTGATCTAGAAATTCCACACCTAAATATTTTTCCTGAGGATTGTATAAGGATACAAGTCTAAAGACACAAACTGAAAACCGGAATAGCCAAAAATTGGAGATCCTATACCATATAGTTGTGATGATGACTAAATATGTTAACATTTATAAAGTGCTTAGAATAAAGCCCAGCACATAGTACATGTTTGTTGAATAAAATACCACATGCGTCTAAAAGGCAGAATGGACAATAAATACTGTCTTATTTAAACAACAGAATGTATGATGCTCTTAAAAATAATGAAGTAGATATCCATAAAAATATATTATTGAGTGGAAAAGTAGTTTACAAAACCACATGTGGTGTGATTCCATTTTTATAAATATAAATGTATGAACTATATAATACAAATAGACATACAAATATATTATAAAGCTGTTCTTCCTAATTGTTATAATCAAACGTCATACATGTGGGTATTGTGCTTGGAAAATTATTAATCAGTCCTGAGTTGAGAAGAAAGAATCAAATTCCTAGCATTTCTTTCATGTATCTGAAGGGCTAAGAGGAAAAGACTCTGCATGCTTCAGGTATGATACATAGGTAGTGGTACTAGATAGTTATCACTGAGCCTCGGGAAACCAGAAACTTTGGAGCTCTACAGAATGACACTGTAACTAAAGGAAGAGTCTGTGAGGTTGTTGGGGACAATTATGAAAATCTAAGCATTTACCACCATCTTTATTTTTTAATTTTATTTTTTTAATTTAAATTCAATTAGCCAACATATAGTACATCATTAGCATCAGATGTAGTGTTCAGTAATTTATTAGTTGTGTATAACACCAAGTGCTCATCACATCGTACCACCATCTTTAAAAGAAGATGACAATAAAAAGACTCAAGGTTTCTGGAGACATCCCTATTATCTGAGCAAAAGAAAAGCAAAAAACAGTAATAGAATTCCCCAGATAAAAAAGACCAGATGCTGGGTTGACCCTGAGAAGACGTGTGAGTACTTGAGATTGAGGGGTACTGAGAAATCTTTCCTAATTTCCTTAATTAATTGAAGTTTTTTTGTTGCAGCCCTGATTTTACAAGGGAAGTTTCCTTTATGTAAACTGCAGGGTAGAAGTTTTTCTAAATTTTTCAATTTTAGAAGTTTTCCCCGAAAGCTAGTAATTCTGATTATTCTCTTTCATCTCACATCTCCTTTCTGCTTCTGTTATTTCCTAGTTGTGTATGTAAAACTTAAGTTGATTGCTTCATAAACAGAAAACTTCTTGAAGGAATACATCGTATTTCATATCTTCATCATAGTTTCTAAGGACAACACTTTGCATATTACCGGCTTTCTATAAATCTTAACTAAATGGTTAAACAAAACTCAGCTTTAATATGATTAAATAACAGGAAGAGAGGCCCAATCCTAGTGATGGATAGCATGATAATTATAATTTTTTCACCATAATAATCACTAGAATTTTAATGCAATTAGAAATCTAATTATTTATAATTGAAATGCCTGCCGTCCATTAACATACTTATCTGAATATATTTAGATTTCCCCAATGTGTTATTTTTACTCTCACATTTTAGGCCTAGGAAAAAAATGCATAGGGTACAATTAATTTTTCCCCATAGGGGGCTGAAGTCTCTATTGTACATGAAATTTTTGTCTAGAAACTTTAAAACTTTGCCACTCCATTCTGAGATTTAGGAAAAGTAGTGCATGTGGTTTCAAACTTTCTTCTATTTATATCTAGAAAACTATTACAACTGTTACAAATAGCAGAAAACTATTAGCACCACTAAATATTCAGAAAAAGCTATACTACAATCAAGTAAAATTAAAGTACATCTTTTTTTTTTTGGCTCAAATGTTAAGACATTTAAAATTCAGCTCAAGTAGTAATTAGTCAAAGTAATGTTAGTCCTAAGAGCTTTATCTATGCAAATATCAGTCCTTTAGAAATGAAGGACAACCATAAATGAGGAATAAATATATTTTTTGAGGAATAAATAGTTTTAACTGCACTCACTCTTACTTTTAGTAACATACAATTTGTATTTTTGTCTTAGAATTCAGTTAACAGCAGATATTTAGCTAGCAACTCATAATTTCACTTCCTATTACACTTTGTTACCCACTCCAGGTGCTTCCAGATTCAGTACCTTACTCAAAAATAACTCCTCAGAGGAGTCACAATGAGTCTAAGGTCATTGTTTCTAGTGATTCCGCAATGATCTGCATTATATCTCTAAGGTAATTTTGCTCTTTGATGTCAGCTTCCAATAACATTTCCTTGGCTTTTAACTGTACTAATTTTTAAGAACTTGCATTTTCCCCACAAGATCTAATGACCTCTATGTCCGCTTGTGAAACAAATAGAGTATTTCAAACTTTTGTTTAACAGCTTAGAATAATGCAAAAGATACTTGAGAAAAAGAAATCAGTGGAAACAACAAAATGTTGGTGAGGCTTGTTCTGAAAATTCTGGTTTCATTGTGGATATAATGGTTTAGGAATGTTAAAATGGAAGGTAAGAATGTGTTTTCAGCCTTCTGGGGTCCCCCGTTATTTTAGTCCTACCCCCCCCAGTATTATGTTTTATCATCTGTACCCACTTGTGTATGTGAATCACTGACCTGTAATGAGTAAATCTGAAGTGAGTTATTATTGTGTCATCTTTGCTATGACCCTGTAGTTATAAGATTAAAGACAGTTTAAATGTCACCCAATTCTATCTTAAAATCATCACTATTGGGGCACCTGGGTGTCTCAGTCGTTAAACATCTGCCTTCGGCTCAGGTCGTGGTCCCAGGGTCCTGGGATCGAGCCCCGCATCAGGATCCCTGCTCAGCAGGGAGCCTGCTTCTCCCTCTCCCACTCCCCCGCTTGTGTTCCCTGTCTCACTGTCTCTCTCTCTCTCTCTGTCAAATAAATAAATAAAATCTTAAAAAAAATCATCACTGTTAATTTTCTAACTGAAATAACATAGGGAGATGTTTTGATTCTAACCAATTATTTGGATTACTTAGCTAAATGTTTATACTTGACAATATAATTCATTATTCTGAATTAGTTTTTAAATTTTGTGTGTGATGCTTATTAACAACAAATATAGTCTCCATCACCATGCATACTAGATTCTTGTAGAAATGGATCCAGATTTTCTGAGATGTGAAGCTTAAATAAGTATAGGGCCCTTTTATAAATAAAAATTAAATATAAGCATGAGTGTTATTTAGAGTGAACAAAGAAATATAATAAAATGCAAATTTAAAAAGAACTGTGATTTACTGAAAGTATCATAAAATCCAAAAGATAATTTTTATTATTTGTGTCTAATGTACTTCTAAAATTCATTTGTCTGTATTTTTTACTATAAATCTTTAGTTACTTTTTGATAAGACAATTATCTTACAATGTCTTTTTTCTAAAGAGAATATAAATGTAGTTGAGTCTTTCCTCTAGAGTGCTCGATTGAACTTTTATTATTATTATTATTGATAGTTGGAATGCATCAACTACAATTTGTGATTATAGTACTACTATGGATTTTGGCTCACAAACTCATGAATTGTGATAAGTTCTACTGTGTGTGATTTCCTATCCAAAATAAAAATAATGCGTTGTGCATTTAAAATTACATTTGTCTATATTCCTGACAGAATTTACATCTTTAGTTAACATTTTTAAGAACCATACCCTTTGCTTACAGTTTTATGCACTTGGTAAGAAAAATTTTCCACAGAGTAGCTTACATACATTTCACCTTATTTCATCTCCACTTCTCACATATTCCCAGCAGTGTCTATTACTGTTAAACATCATCATATTGCAAGATGACTTCTCAGTCCTGCACTTTTGGATCTTGATGCTGAGTGGGGGAAGGGTCCTCACAGTGGAAGGTAGGCACATTCCTGGAAGCCAAGCCTACTTTTGGATAGCTGCAAACAACCAAAATATATTTCACTCAACCCAAACTAAAAGTATTCTCAATTCAACATCCCTTAATTGAGTCTTAAAAATGCCTACAGTCACATCACACCAATACACACAAGGTGGAGTGCCCATTGTATGAGTTACAGCAGAAGGAGCAGTGGATTTAACTGATTGGAATGAAAATATCTTTTTTTTTTTAAAGATTTTACTTATTTGACAGAGAGAGACACAGCAAGAGAGGGAACACAAGCAGGGGGAGTGGGAGAGGGAGAAGCAGGCTTCCTGCTGAGCAGGGAGCCCGATGTGGGGCTCGATCCCAGGACCCTGGGACCATGACCTGAGTCGAAGGCAGACACTTAATGACTGAGCCACCCAGGCGCCCCTGGAATGAAAATA
This sequence comes from Zalophus californianus, assembly GCF_009762305.2. Lineage (NCBI taxonomy): Eukaryota > Metazoa > Chordata > Mammalia > Carnivora > Otariidae > Zalophus > Zalophus californianus. The sequence goes on from NC_045597.1 coordinate 106,485,100, forward strand.
TCTTAATATTGCAAAGTTAGCAAACACATATGACCATGTAAGGATATAGTTCTAGGGCCCATTCCAGAGTTCTGAAAGGGTATATACAAGTGCATTTTATTGTAAATCTACCTCTGAGTATACACAATATTTTAAGCACCATAGTTGGTCATTCCACATATATCTCATTTTATTCTTTCAATCAATCTTGAAATTTTGAAAGTACTTTTTATTCTTTTTAAGATTTTATTTATTTGACAGAGAGAGCAAAAACAGAGGGAGAGGGAGAAGCAGGCTCCCTGCTGAGCAAGGAGCCTGATGTGGGACTCAGTCCCAGAACCCTGGGATCATGACCCGGGCCAAAGGCAGCCGCTTAACCGAGTGAGCTACCCAGGTGTCCTGAAAGTACTTTTAACTTATGAATAATAAATCACAAAAGCCAGTTAAGTTACATGGTTTCCAAGATTCTACAAGTAGTGAATGATGAAACCAGGATTTAATTCAGGTCTATAGTTTTCTGAAGCCCACATTAGCCTTTTTATTCAGGTTGGTCATAGACATTAGTGGACAAAGTAGTTGATGCTCTATAAAAAGCAAATTTCTGAGCCAGAATAATCTGAGATTCCAAGGATCTCAGATTATTCTGATATAGATGGAATGAAGACAACCCACTAAGAAACCCTGTTTTATATCATACAACTCTAATATATTCTAATTCCTCAATGCTGACTAAAATCATGAACCAACCATTCACATAGCTAGTTAGAAACCTTCCCTGGTAAATTTGACCCGAGGTAAACTCCTTGATCAGTACATGGTTCAACCATGGAGAAAAGTGTCATTTCAAAGAGAGCTAAAGAAAATCTTGATTCAGGCATTTTTCACATCTTAGTGTTAATACCAGGTATATATAATTAAGTTAGCCTTAGAACATCTTTGCCTACTGACCCTTTCAGCCCTTTGCTATGTAAACATTCTCTATCTTGCTCATGAGGCAAATCTACAGTTCTTCCCCAAGTCCTCTGGCTGACATGGGTGGAGGAAGCTAACTTCATTTCAGTCAGGGAGGTGATTCTGGATGAGAGCAGCAGAAAGACAACGAACTTCAAGAAGATAAGCCAAAGGCACTTGAGGAGCCCATGAATAAGAAAACCTGGAAGACTAAGACAGGTGAAATTCATGCTACAGAAATTATCTTTCTTTTATTTGCGTGGTATTTACAGGACCAGTCACATAAGCAAAAACCTCTGTGTTCACTCTTTCCTTTTATTTTTAATTTGGTGGGAAGCAATAAGAGTAGCTATAGGCATATTTGCTTGAGAGCAGAAGGCTATAGAAATACTTCTGCCCCATCTGGTCATGGTGTTTTCTGACATTGATGAAAGCAGTTCATGTGATCTGCCTAAAGAACTGGGGGAAACCTTCCCTTTTGTAAGACCAAGCGGACTGTTTCACACATAATATTTTCTTGAGATGTATTTTCTTATTTATTTATTTATTTATTTATCTACCGATTTATTTATTTATTTTTAATTTTTTTTATTTTAGTAAACTCTACATTCAGTATGGGGCTTCAACTAATGACCCTGAGATCAAGATTCGCAGGCTGTACCGACAGCCACGCAGGTGCCCTTGAAATGTGTTTTCATTGCATTATAATTCTCATCATCATCATTAAAAACATGTATTATTTTTTCTTTTCAAAGTAATATGGTGACAGATGTAGTCCCCGTCCTTTAGGCAGATTTAGCAAATAATTAAAACTACATGAGCTTATTGAGCAGAACAGACTGTGCCTTTTTCTTCATTTACACTAATGACCATTTTGCATACAACTGGTCAAATATAAACCCCAAAAAAAGCAGGTCAGAGGGCCTGCATAGCATCCTTCTACACCTAGTGGGTTTTGCCTACAGTACACAGTGAGTCAGGAAATAATAATGGTACAATAGTATCCTCTGATTCTGTCCAGCTCCCCTTGAGGTTCTCATGCCTAGTTAATTCACAATGATCCTAGTAAAGAATAATAAAAAAAAATTCACAGAAAATTTACTGGACCATTTTACAAAATCAGATGTTTGACAAGATACGACACTAGATATATAGACTTACAGTAGTTACACACAAAGCCCCCACACAAACATATTCTGTAGTTAACATACTGTACTGATGGCCACATGGGGTTTGATTTTCTATACCATACTGCCAGATAAAAAGGTTTTGAAAATTCACACAGTTGGTTTTCAAACAACTACTTTGTCAAGTTTAATTTACAGGAGTAAACCCCAAGCATGGACGACTAAAATTGAACATTCTTTTGGCACCAAATTCAGCAATAAATGTAAAGGCAAACAGCATGCATATACACATCTACAGAGGCCAGGAGCACCTGCTCTCCGCCTACAAAATAGACTACTTGAAACCCAGGTCAGGCATAGAGAATGTGATTTACAGCTGACTACATCAATTTAATGCAGTTTTTTTCCTTAAGAGAGAAGAGAATGTGGTGCAGTTACAATAACAGTTCTTTAGTGTTCGTAAAACTAAAACTGTAAGGGTTTCCTTAGCAATGTCTACCAGACTGAAAATTAATCATCAACAAATATTTATTAATATTAAGCAATTTATTATTAATATTATATCAATTTATTATCATTGCATTAAGGTGTAATTGCCATATAACATTATTGGTTTCAGGTGTACAACATAATGATCTGATATCTCTATATATTGCAAAATGATGAAATGTTCACTACAATAAGTCCAGTTAACATGTCACCATCCATAGTTAAACAAAATTTTTTTTCTTGTGATGAAGACTTCTAAGATTTACTCTCTCACCAACTTTCAAATCTGCAATAAAATATTATTAACTATAGTCACTATGATGGACATTATATCCCATGTTTATTTATTTGTTTATAACTGGAAATTTGTGTCTTTTGACCCCTTCCACTCATTTTTCCCACCCTCCTGCCTCTGGCAACCACCAATTTATTCTCTGTATCTGTGGGTTTTTTTGTTTTGTTTAGTATTTGTTTTTCTCAAGCTTGTTTCACTTAGCATGAGGCCTTCAAGATCCATCCATGTTGTTATAAATATGTCAATTTATTATTAATCTATTAGGAACTCTGAAGGGGACCAGGGATATGCCATCCCAAAATGCACCACTTTGGCATAAGAATTATTTGGAGCCAAAGGCATTTAGGTTCCTGAAATTCTTTGTCTTCTATTAGCAAAAGGTCCCCAAAGAGCTCAATTTTCATAAATCCCATCCCCAAGAATTCTCTTCTTGGAGACAAGAAGCCATATACATATATTTTTTTTCCATATATACATATATATGGAAAACATACACACACACATACACACTATATACAGTATACATCCATATATATACTATATATAGCTTCACAAACCCTAATGTATAAGGAAGACATACAGTTCAATGTCTTTTTAACACTTGGTGTTGTAATTCTTTATAAAGCTAAAACAGGAAAAGAAATGAATGAGCCAACTTAACCTGATTTTTGGGTTAAGCAGAGAGCAAACTACTACCACTACAATACTCTAATAATGATGATAATAATAACAGATATTTAATATTGAGTTTTGATTTATTAGTTGTTATGTTAAATGTTTTAGATGCATTACAATTTTAATTTTTACTCATGTCCAATGAAGTAGATAAAAATTGTATTATAATGAAAAAGTTAAACTTTAGAAATGTTGAGATACTGGAAAAAAAACTGGAAACAAAACAAAACAAAACAAAACTACCTTTCTAGTTTCAGTGGCTAGGGCCTGCTTGAATTGAAAAACTGAAAAAGAGACAGATAACAAGAGGAAAAAAAAGGTGGGGGGGCGAACAGATTTAAGCACATGCATACACATGGGAATGCACAAAGAAATATGATTCAAGGAAGTAGAATTTGTGTGATATATATATCATCTTAGGCTAGTCAAAGAAAAAAGATTTGGGACTTCTGGGAAGGGCAAGGTAAATTATGGGAAGGAGACTAGAAAACGTGTTGTAAACGAGGGTTATTTCATAAGATTTCTTTTTTCTTTTTTTTAATTTATTTTTATTATGTTTTTATTATGTTCAGTTAGCCAGCATATAGTACATCATTAGTTTTCAATGTAGTGTTCAATGATTCATTAGTTTCGTATAACCTGGTGCTCATCACAACACGTGCCCTCCTTAATACACATCACTCAGGTTTAGTAAGATTTCTTAAGCAGATTTAAATGGAAAGCTCCTCCATTGATGAGTTGTTAAGAGACCTCCTTCTGCCTGGTAGGGGAGAGGGAGACATTTCTTTTGCAAATGGCAATTTCCTTTACCAATGTTTATTTCATTTACAAAAGGGAAACCTATGCTCTCTTTTAGAGTTTTTCCTTTATCTGCTGCCCCTCAATTGCCTTCAGTTCAAAATGGTCCTTATGCCAAAGAAGCATATTTTGGTTCCCTTCAATACTCTGCTAAAGTCATGTAACTAATAACTTGTGGCACAGGGATTTGACATCCTGTAAGCCATTTCTTAAGGATGTTTTCCTGCAAACACACATAATAATCTGACACATTTAACAATACACATTCTCTCTATGATGCCTCATGGGTTTGAAACATTAATGGTAAAATACTTCCTTCCAAATTGCTATAAATTAGAGTATCTGTAAAGTCAAATCTCACTTATTTGTTAGGTTTCCTGAAAGCAATGCCATTGTCTGGCTTATTCACAAATCCATTGATACTAACATAGATGAGTCCATTAAGAACCTGGATAGAACTTCCCAACAACTTTCCCTCTTAATCTGTTCATGTGCTGTAGACATCTGGGACTGGGTTCTGGAGTTCTGGGTTTCAGAAATTTAAAGGCAACCAGACTGATTGTGGAACGAAATGAGAAATTATTTTTTTTTGTTTTTTTGTTTTGTTTTTCTAGTAGACCTCTACTAGAATGAGGCAGTTTTCAGGAATGAAGCAGTAACAGGAAGGATTGAACTAATCTGTCTCCCTTGGTTCCTAGGACCTGCCTTTGAGCAGCCCCACCCAAACCAACTAGAACCCATTGACCTCAAGGAAGAATAGCATTAGGAAAAAGAAGAAGAAAAGAAGAAGAAGAAGAGGAGGAGGAGGAGGAAGAAGAAGAAGAAGAAGAAGAAGAAGAAGAAGAAGAAGAAGAAGAAGAAGAAGAAGAAGAAGAAGAAGAAGAAGAAGAAGAATCCTAAAAATGCCATTCTAATGGCTCATACAGCTTGTATACCAGAATACAGCTGGATGGATTTAATTTTGCAGAGGGTAAGAATTTTTTGTTCTGCTCTATTCTGCTGCTTGAATTTATTGTGATAGAAAACACCAAATTCTTATATTTCCCAATTTATGATGAAGTAGAGAAAGTATCTAAGTGTAAAGAAAACACTTTGACTTAATTTTAACCTGCTGCTGAGCCCATGGTCCTACACCACGTATCGAGAGAGCTAGTGGTCGGGCCATCGCCTCTGGCCAGCTGCTGGCCTGTGAGCATTGATCCCATCCCCACGGCTCCCTGAGGCACCCCAAGAGAGCGGAGCAGGTCATCTCCCTGTGGGAGATTCTGGCCCTCCACCTCTAGTAGCAGCTGAGTCTCAGGCCTCAATAAAGTTGGTGTCGGCATCTGTAAGGCTGCGGCAGTCCCTGGGCTCAGTTGGTGCTGCCCTGGCCCCGAGGTGGAAGGGAGGGCAGGGGTATGCACAGACTGTACCGGCAGGAGGGAAGGAAGTGGTCAGAGTACCGTGGGCCTGGGAGGTGCCTCTCCTCCACACAGCAAGGCAATAGGACACATAGCAAATGTAGAAAACCTTAATTTGCAGATGATACAAATCTAAAAAAAAATAGTTCCTGTCCTTGGTGAAAGGGAAGGTCATCCAGGGAGCAGTTCCCGGCAGGCACTACGCCGGGGTGCCCACGAGTCCCGCGGGGCCCTGGCCCAGCGTCTTCCCAATCACAGCAGTCTCCAGAGGCTTGAAGCCCACGTTGTCCAGAGGGATTAAAAAAAAAAAAATTACACCTGTAAATTACTGAACACACCAGTAATTTACAGGTGTAAATAATACAACAGGCACCTTGAATAGTAGTACACTAAGAATCTAAATAAACTAAAGCACTTTCGTATTTTATTCATACTTTTTTATTCAGACACATACTACATCAGAAATTGTGTATTATTGTCATTTTTCAGGGTGTAGAGCATTATGAAACTTTTCAGTAACGCTGACATCATCAATTCCCAATCTCCCATAAAAACTCAAATTTAAGAGTCTTGACATAGATCTGAGTATTCATCTCTAATCCCTCTGGCTCACATCCTGACTCAAAGCTTTAAAGTTTGCTGAAAGGATTTTAGCTACCAGAGAAGATTGTATGAAGTGTTTCTAAAATCTGGTGTGTCTAAGAACTACCTGAGAAACTTGTTAAAATGCAGGTTCCCAGATCTGATCCAGGACATGGATGAGTGATTTATTAGGTCTTGATGGATATGTGGTAACAAGCATTTTAAACAGGCACTCCAGGTCTAATGCAGATGAGCCACAGACCACACTGTGAGAAACGAGATGTAAGGAATACAGAAAGAACATACAGAGGACTGCTTTGGCTTCTGTACTACTATGTGGAAACTAGTGTAGATTGTGAATTCAGACTAGATTAAGAAAAGGTTAACACTAATGACATTAAAACTTCTTGTGTACGGCTTCTCTTCCGCAACTGCTTGCCTCCTTTTTTTTTTTTAATTTTTAAACTTATGTAATTCACTTACTGTTTTAGAGTGTTCTGCAGCTAGAATTTAGCTTGGATTAAATTAAAATGACTTTCTCTTCTCCCTCCAAGCACATTGCCAAATTAGCATGTTTTATGTAATTTAAATAACAAAATGACCTGGGGCAACTGGGTGGCTCAGTCAGTTAAGCATCTGCCTTTGGCTCAGGTCATGATCCTAGGGTCCTGGAATTGAGCCCCATGTTGGGCTCCCACTCAGTGGGGAGTCTGCTTCTCCCTCTCCCTTCATCCCTCCGCCTGGTCATGCTCACACTTACATTCTTTCTCAAATAAATAATAAAATCTTGGGGCGCCTGGGTGGCTCAGTCATTAAGCGTCTGCCTTCAGCTCAGGTCATGATCCCAGGGTCCTGGGATTGAGCCCCACATCGGGCTCCCTGCTCTGCGGGAAGCCTGCTTCTCCCTCTCCCACTCCCCCTGCTTGTGTTCCTGCTCTCGCTATCTCTCTCTCTCTGTCAAATAAACAAATAAAATCTTTAAAAAATAAATAAATAAATAAATAAATAAATAAATAAATAAATAAATAAATAAATAAAATCTTAAAAAAAAAACCTATAGGATAAAGGCCAACATTATTTCTGTGAGAAGAAAACTATTAGGATTTTTAAGAGGTTAAAATAAACATCTAGGTAGAAACTGTAACAGATACCTTTTAAATATTTTTCAAGGACTTTTGAACAACCAATACCAAAAGTAATAAAAATAAGGACATTTTTATGGTGTTGGATGGAACTCATAACATATAGAACACTGGATTAAGGAGGGAAAAAAAAACAGTGGTGAATAAGAAGTATAAAAAAAGAGATAAAAACACATGTGAATTTTAATAGTCTTTCTTTACATTATTTAGCAAAGAGAGTAAGTAGTGAAATATCAAGTTTAAAAAAACACATTCTGGGGGGGCGGAGCAAGATGGCAGAGGAGTAAGAGACCTGGATTTCGTCTGGTCTCAGGAATTCAGCTGAATAGGGATCAAACCATTCTGAACACCTACGAACTCAACAGGAGACCGAAGAAGAGAGTACCAACAACTCTCTGAACAGAGAAGTGACCACTAACTGGAAGGTAGGATGTGCGGAGAAGTGAATCCGAGGCGATATTCAGGAGGAGATACGGCGGGGGAGGGGGCCTCTGCCGGCTGCTTCTGGCAAGTGCTAGAGCCGCGGAGCACAAAATCAGAACTTTTAGAAGTCGGCTCCACTGAGGGATGTCGCTCCAGTGGCTAAGCAGGGGGTGGAACCTTCGTGGGACACTGTGGTCGCAGGACCTTCGGGGTCACAGAAAGACCGGGGGTGCCTGAGTGCAGCAGAGCTCCCAGGTATTAGAGCGGGGCAGCCGGCTGCAGAGACGGAGCCGAGGCACGGGCTCTCAGCTCGGGGTTGCCATAAACTGTGATCCACGGCCCAGTTGGGCCACTGCTCCTCCAGCAGGGACCCAACAAGCGGCAGATCTGGGTAGACTCCCCTTCCTCCCCCGGGAGGAGCGGCGGGACAGCGCACCGCAGGAATCTGCTGGGTTTGGAGACTCCACACGGGGTTGGGTGCCGGAGATAGAAATGCTGGGTCACAGGCCAGGTGAGCACGGAGTGTGGCCAGAGACCAGGGAGGCGGGAGTGACTGCTTTTCTCTGGGGGCGCACTGAGGAGCGGGGCCCCGAGTTCTCAGCTCCTCCGGGCAGAGAGTGGGAGGCCACCATTTTCACCCTGGTCCTCCAAAGTTGTACCAGAGCTTGCAGGGAACAAAAGCTCCTGAGAGCAAACCCGAGCAGCTTGCTTAGCCCGGACCAAAAAGGGTGCGGCAATTCTTCATGGGCCAAAGACATTTGGGAACCACGGCAACAGGCCCCTCCCCCAGAAGATCAGCACGAACAGCCAGCAAGCCAAGACCAAGTTTACCGATCAAGGAGAACGGGAGAACTCCAGTGCTAGGGGAATACTGCACATAGAATTCATGGCTTTTTTACCATGATTCATTAGTTTTTCAAAGTTAATTTTTTAACTGTTTTTTTTTTTTAATTTTTCCTTTTCCCTTTTTCAACTAACATCTTATCAATCCCTTTTTTTAAAAAAACATTTTTTATTTTTCAGTTTTAGAGTCATATTTTATCCTTTCATAGTAGCTAACCTTATATTTGACATATATATATAAGTTGTTATCTCTTTAAAATTTTGAGATACAGTTTCTTCTAACAGATCAAAATATACCCTAAATCACTAGTGTATGGCTTTATTCTAGTCTCCTGCCTGATCACATTCTCTCCCTTTTTTTTTAATCTTCTTTCTTTTTTCAAACAACTTCTTATCTTATCAATTCCTTTTATAAAATCTTTTATACTTTCATCTTTACAGTCATCTTCCATCCCTTCATTGTATCAACCCTTATTTTGTAAACATATAAGTCTTTCTTCCTTTAAAATTTTAGGATGCACTTTTTTCTAACAGACCAAAATACACCCAAAATCTAGTGTGTGGCACTGATCTATGCACTAGCCTGATCATATTTGATCATATTCTGTTTTTTTTTTTGTATTGTTCTGTTTTTGTTTTTATCTTTTTCTTTTTTTCTTTCTTTTCTCTTTCTTTTTTCTTTCTTTCCCTTTCTTTTCCCCGGGTTTCAGGTCTTTTCTGATTTGTATAGAGTATATATGCTGGGGACGTTGTTAACCTGTTACCATTTTGTTCTCTCATTCATCTATTCTCCTCTGGACAAAATGACAAGACGAAAAAATCACCTCAGCAAAAAGAACAAGATATAGTACCTTCAGCCAGGGACCTACTCAATATGGACATTAGTACAATGTCAGACCTAGAGTTCAGAATCATGATTTTAAAGATACTAGCTGCGCTTGTAAAAGTGTGGAAGTTATTAGAGAAACCCTTTCTGGAGAAATAAAAGAACGAAAATCTAACCAAGTCGAAATCAAAAAGGCTATTGATGAGGTGCAATCAAAAATGGGGGCACTAACAGCTAGGATAAATGAGGCAGAAGAGAGAATCAGCGATATAGAAGACCAAATGATGGAAAATAAAGAGGCTGAGAAAAAGAGAGAGAAACAACTACAGGATCATGAGGGCAGAATTCAAGAGATAAGCAATACGATAAGGTGAAACAACATTAGAATAATTGGGATCCCAGAAGAAGAAGAAGGAGAGAGAGGGGCAGAAGGTATATTGGAGCAAATAATAGCAGAGAACTTCCCTAATGTGAGGAAGGAAACAGGCATCAAAATCCAGGAGGCACAGAGAACCCCTCTCAAAATCAATAAAAATCGGTCAACACCCCGACATCTAGTAGTAAAACTTACGAGTCCCGGAGACAAAAAGAAAATCCTGAAAGCAGCTTGGGAGAAGAGATATGTAACCTACAATGGTAGAAATATTAGATTGGCCACAGACCTATCCACAGAGACCTGGCAGGCCAGAAACGACTGGCAGGATAACTTCAGAGCACTAAACGAGAAAAATAGGCAGCCAAGAATACTATATCCAGCTAGGCTGTCATTGAAAATAGAAGGAGAGATAAAAAGCTTCCAGGACAAACAAAAACTAAAGGAATTTGCAAACACGAAACCAGGCCTCCATGAAATAATGAAAGGGGTCCTCTAAGCAAACAGAGAGCCTAAAAGCAGCATAGATCAGAAAGGAACACAGACAATATACAGTAACAGTCACCTTACAGGCAATACAATGGCACTAAATTCATATCTTTCAATAGTTACCCTGAATGTAAATGGGCTCAATTCCCCAACCAAAAGACACAGGCTAGCAGATTGGAATAAAAAACAAGACCCATCAATATGCTGTCTGCAAGAAACTCATTTTAGACCCAAAGACACCCCCAGATTGAAAGTGAGGGGATGGAAAAACATTTACCATGCTAATGGACACCAAAAGAAAGCTGGGGTGGCAATCCTTATATCAGACAAATTAGATTTTAAAACAAAGACTGTAATAAGAGATGAGGAAGGACACTATATCCTACTTAAAGGGTCTATCCAACAAGAAGATCTAACAATTGTAAATATCTATGCCCCTAACATGGGAGCAGCCAATTATATAAGGCAATTAATAACAAAAGTGAAGAAAGACGTTGACAACAATACAATAATAGTGGGGAACTTTAACAACCCCCTGACCGAAATGGACAGATCATCTAAGCAAAAGATCAACAAGGAAATAAAGACTTTAAATGACACACTGGAACAAATGGACTTCACAGACATATTCAGAAAATTCCATCCCAAAGCAACGGAATACACATTCTTCTCTAGTGCCTATGGAACATTCTCCAGAACTGATCACATCCTAGGTCACAAATCAGGTCTCAACCGGTACCAAAAGATTGGGATTATTCCCTGCATATTTTCAGACCACAGTGCTTTGAAACTAGAACTCAATCACAAGAGGAAAGTCGGAAAGAACTCAAATACATGGAGGCTAAAGAGCATCCTACTAAAGAATGAATGGGTCAATCAGGAAATTAGAGAAGAATTAAAAAAATTCATGGAAACCAATGAAAATGAAAACACAACTGTTCAAAATCTTTGGGATACAGCAAAGGCAGTCCTGAAAGGAAACTATATAGCAATACAAGCCTTTCTCAAGAAACAAGAAAGGTCTCAAATACACAACCTAACCCTACACCTAAAGGGGCTGGAGAAAGAACAGCAAATAAAGCCTAAACCTAGTAGGAGAAGAGAAATAATAAAGATCAGAGCAGAAATCAACGAAATAGAAACCAAAAGAACAGGAGAACAGATCAACAAAACTAGAAGCTGGTTCTTTGAAAGAATTAACAAGATTGATAAACCCTTGTCCAGACCTATCAAAAAGAAAAGAGAAATGACCCAAATCAACAAAATCATGAATGAAAGAGGAGAGATCACAACCAACACCAAAGACATACAAACAATTATAAGAACATATTATGAGCAACTCTATGCCAGAAAATTAGATAACATGGAAGAAATGGGAGCATTCCTAGAGATGTATCAACTACCAAAATTGAAATAGAAAACCTGAACAGATCTATAACCACTAAGGAAATTGAAACAGTCATCAAAAATCTCCCAACAAACAAAAGCTCAGGGCCAGATGGCTTCCCAGGGGAATTCTATCAGACATTTAAAGGAGAATTAATACCTATTCTCCTGAAACTGTTCCAAAAAATAGAAATGGAAGGAAAACTTCCAAACTCATTTTATGAGGCCACCATTACCTTGATCCCAAAACCAGAAAAATCCCCATCAAAAAGGAGAATTACAGACCAATATCCTTGATGAACATGGATGCAAAAATTCTCACCAAAATACCAGCCAATAGGATCCAACAGTACATTAAAAGGATTATTCACCACGACCAAGTGGGATTTATCCCTGGGCTGCAAGGCTGGTTTAACGTCTGCAAATCAATCAACATGATACAATACATTAACAAAAGAAAGAACAAGAATCATATGATCCTCTCAATAGATGCAGAAAAAGCATTTGACAAAGTACAGCATCCTTTCTTGATCAAAATTCCTCAGAGTATAGGGATGGAGGCTATATACCTCACTATCATAAAAACCATCTATGAAAAATCTAGAGTGAATATCATTCTCAGTGGGGAAAAGCTGAGAGCTTTTCCCCTAAGGTGAGGAACGTGGCAGGGATGTCCACTCTCACCATCGCTATTCAACATAGTATTAGAAGTCCTACCCACAGCAATCAGACAACAAAAAGAAATCAAAGGCATCCAAATCGGCAAAGAACTCTCACTCTTTGCAGATGATATGATACTGTATGTGGAAAACCCAAAAGACTCCACCCCAAAACTGCTAGAACTCATACAGGAATTCAGTAAAGTAGCAGGATATAAAATCAATGCACAGAAATCAGTGGCATTCCTATACACCAACAACAAGACAGAAGAGAGACAAATCAAGGAGTCGATCCCATTTACAATTGCACCCAAAACCATAAGATACCTAGGAATAAATTTAACCAAAGAGGCAAAGGATCTGTCCTCAGAAAACTATAAAATACTCATGAAAGAAATTGAAGAAGACACAAAGAAATGGAAAAACGTTCCATGCTCATGGATTGGAAGAACAAACATTGTGAAGATGTCAATGCTTCCTGGAGCAATCTACACATTCAATGCAATCCCCATCAAAATACTATCCACTTTTTTCAAAGAAATGGAACAAATAATCCTAAAATTTGTACGGAAACAGCAGAGACCCCAAATAGCCAGAGGAATAATGAAAAAGAAAAGCAAAGCTGGCAGCCTCACAATTCCGGACTTCCAGCTCTATTACAAAGCTGTCATCATCAAGACAGTATGGTACTGGCACAAAAAACAGACACATAGATCAATGGAACAGAATCGAGAGCCCAGAAATGGACCCTCAACTCTATGGTCAACTCATCTTTGACAAAGCAGGAAAGAATGTCCAGTGGAAAAAAGACAGTCTCTTCAACAAATGGTGTTGGGAAAATTGGACAGCCACATGCAGAAGAATGAAACTGGACCATTTCCTTACACCACACACAAAAATAGACTCCAAATGGTTGAAAGAGCTGAACGTGAGACAGGAGTCCATCAAAATCCTAAAGGAGAACACAGGCAGCAACCTCTTCTACGTCAGCCACAGCAACTTCTTCCTAGAAACATCGCCAAAGGCAGGAGAAGCAAGAGCAAAAATGAACTATTGGGATTTCATCAAGATAAAAAGCTTTTGCACAGCAAAAGAAACAGTCCCCAAAACCAAAAGACGTCCAACAGAATGGGAGAAAATATTTGCAAATGACATATCAGATAAAGGGCTAGTATCCAAAATCTATAAAGAACTTATCAAACTCAACACCCAAAGAACAAATAATCCAATCAAGAAATGAGCAGAAGACATGAACAGACATTTTTCCAAAGAAGACATCCAAATGGCCAACAGACAGATGAAAAAGTGCTCAACATCGCTAGGCATCAGGGAAATCCAAATCAAAACCTCAATGAGATACCACCTCACACCCGTCAGAATGGCTAAAATTAACAAGTCAGGAAACGACAGATGTTCGTGGGGATGTGGAGAAAGGGGAACCCTCCTACACTGTTGGTGGGAATGCAAGCTGGTGCAACCATTCTGGAAAACAGTATGGAGGTTCCTCAAAAAGTTGAAAATAGAGCTACCCTATGATCCAGCAATTGCACTACTGGGTATTTACCACAAAGATACAAATGTAGGGATCCGAAGGGGTATGTGCACCCCAATGTTTATAGCAGCAATGTCCACAATAGCCAAACTCTGGAAAGAGCCAAGATGTCCATCGACAGATGAATGGAGAAAGAAGAGGTGGTATATATACACAATGCAATATTATGCAGCCATCAAAAGGAATGAGATCTTGCCATTTGCAACGACGTGGATGGAACTGGAGGGTGTTATGCTGAGTGAAGTAAGTCAATCAGAGAAAGACATGTATCATATGACCTCACTGATATGAGGAATTCTTAATCTCAGGAAACAAACTGAGGGTTGCTGGAGTGCTGGGGGGTAGGAGGGATGGGGTGGCTGGGCGATAGACACTGGGGAGGGTATGTGCTATGGTGAGCGCTGTGAATTGTGCAAGATTGTTGAATCACAGATCTGTACCTCTGAAACAAATAATGCAACATATGTTAAGAGAAAAGAAAAAGAAGAAGATAGCAGGAGGGGAAGAATGAAGGGGAGTGAGTTGGAGGGGAGACGAACCATGAGAGAGGATGGACTCTGATAAACAGACAGGGTTCTAGAGGGGAGGAGCGTGGGGGGATGGGTTAGCCTGGTAATGGGTATTAAAGAGGGCACATTCTGTGTGGAGCACTGGGTGTTATGCTCAAAGAATGAATCATGGAACACTACATCAAGAACTAATGATGTAATGTATGGTGATTAACATAACAATAAAAAATTAAACATAAAATAAAATAAAAAAACCCATTCTTACCTTTTTATATCTTATCAAATTATTTCTCCACATTGTGGCCAATATAGATTGGCTAGCATTTTCAAATAAATTTTTCTAGAAAAAAATGTTGTCTATAAAATATAAAAAGTTGAAATGGATATTTTTAAACCCCTGACCATATCTCTTTTGCATGGATCATTGCTCCTCAAAATAAATTCCCACGTGTAATGAATCTGTGTTATATATGATGAATATCCAACTAGTTGGATGATTGAATATTTTGCTCAAATGCTTAATATATAGTCAGAACCAAACTGATCATTAATTATATAGGAAATAAGATATTTTGTGTGGAATCTATAGAAATACCACATAGGAGCAGGCCATTACCCAAACAATTTTTATTCTACAAAATAAATAGTATGGTAATTAAAATGAACTTAAGGAATACAATACTTGGAGCAGGTAGTGAATTTCTTTATTTTTTAATCTATGAAGAGCTCATTGGTTCTATTATCAAGTCTGAAAAATCTTAAATTATTAAGTGAGTCATGTACATTGAGGAATTAGTTTCTCATGAATTACTGAAATACTTGATTGCATTAGTAACAAATTCATTTTACTGTCGTATTTCAAGCCCAACCTTACCTAAATCTATGGTGCAGAGATAGACCTGCTGCAGTAGCAGATTTATTGATAGAGATTTAAGAGGTCTCTGCAGTATTCAAATTACTTTATATTCATTTAACACATTTGCTCTAATTAAAAAGTAAGACTTCACTTTCTCAAAAGTCTCCCCGTGTGTATGCTTAGACCATTTAGCTCAAAAGAAAAAGATCAAGTGACAGATCAAAACAGAATGTTAAAATATAAATTACATGCTTTAAGTGCTTTCTCTGGATTTAGAAATGCTCAGATAAAAGTTGGAATTTTAGTGAATGGATCTTGATTTTCTGTATATTCATTTCCCAAGTCAATTATACTTTACATATAGGAAACGTCTCAGGGATTTTAGAAGACATATGGGCTTTCAATTAGTTCTAACTGAAAGGAAACACCCCATTGTCAAGATATTTGTAGAGTCAGTTGAGACTGCAATGTTAGTGGAATAATGGAATTATTTCAAATTCATTCACTTTTCAAGTTAAACCTAAAGATTTTCCAGAAGGAGAGAAGATAAGACAAACTCTTCATCTCATCTTTGAAAATAGGAATTATGGGCTTGGATTCTGACCTAATCATTTAGGCTTAATATAGGGCTATCTAAGTAGTAGGCTTTCACGTTGGTTTTTCTAGAAAATTGGTTCTAATCTACGTCAAAAGCCAAGTAAATCACAACTCTCTAAGTAGCTAGACAAACAAAACAAAACAAAACAAAACAAAACAAAACAAAACAAAACAAAACACTTCTACATGAGTTGTTACCCAGAGAGCTAAGAAACCTTAATCATATTAGGTTTTGTCTAAAACTCCTACTGCTCTAGACTATTCAGTCATAACTATAGTTGTTCAGGTTAGTGATTACATTTAGCTAATAAGACTAAAGAACTAACCAGTTCCTTTTATTCACTTCCACAGCCACGGATTACAGTTATTTTTTACATTCATTCTTTCTTTCATTGATGCTCCATGATGTGTCTAGAGCACTGTGATGGACACTGGGGCTATTATTATGTATAAAAGAAAAACGCCTATCAAGGAATTACTAGGGTAAGTTACTTCATCATTTTGCAGATGTGACATCAGTTCTAGCAGAACATTAGAATCTAAGGAAGTGTGTTGTCGAGGACTAATATATCAGTATATTAAATATAGTGATAATCGTGAAAAAAAAACCTACAGATGCCAGACAGATAATAGAAATGAGTAAAGAGGTCAATAGGAATTGTGATGGACTTGAAGGTATGACATGTCTTGAAGAATTCCTGCCTCTTGTTGCCAAATCTGAGTTTTAAGAGAGGCTGATAATTGTGATTTCTTATGTGACTTTCATGATGTTTCATTGAATAATTGCTCAATTTAAAAACCAACCAAAGCATTGTGGTAGCCAACCATTATGTGGGCTGCGCATTTGAACCAGCAGCCATCATTTATCACATTTCATCATAAACCCCAAATCATCAAAATTATTGAAATCCTAAGTTGTTTCTTTCTCTGAACAGTAACAGTTTGGTGACTGCTTCAAGCAGACCGTATGTTTCTACACATGTAGTTCAACAAATTTATTTGTGTTTTAAGAAATAAATAATTTTGTACTTAACTTTTTTTTTAGAGAGGCAGAGAGGCAGAGAGGCAGGGAGTAGGGGCAGAGGGAGAGGGAGAGAGAGAATCTTAAGCAGGCTCCATGCCCATCATGGAGCCCATCTTGGGGCTTGTTCTCACAACCCTGAGATCATGACCTGAGCTGAAATCAAGAGTTGGACACTTAAACAACTGAGTCACCCAGGCATCCTATGTACATTTTTAAAGGTTGCTTTTTATACTTAATAATATGTTTTGGAGATGGGGTGCCTGGGTGGCTCAGTCGTTAAGCATCTGCCTTCAGCTCAGGTCATGATCCCAGGGTTCTGGGATCGAGCTCCATATCGGGCTCCCTGCTCCGTAAGAAGCCTGCTTCTCCCTCCCCCATTCCCCCTGCTTGTGTTCCCTCTCTTGCTGTGTCTCTCTCTGTCAAATAAATAAATAAAATATTTTAAAAAATAATATGTTTTGGAGATCACTTCATGTAAGAACATGAAGAAGTAGGTTAATTACACTGCATAGTACATTCTATTCCTTCCTATGGATATATCATACATTGTTTTGCCAATTCTCTTTTAATGGGTATTTAGATTATTTCTGAATCTCATTATTAAAAGTAATGCTACAATAAAATATCTCTATATGTGCATTTGGATAGTCAGGCTTCTCTTCTAGACTTTATAGGTTAAAGCAAATGGCTGAGACTGTTCTTCCCTAGTCAGCTAAGTTTGGGTTCTAGGTGTGTCTGCTGATAATGTGACTAGGCATGTGGGACCTGCAATTACGCTCTATTTTGGGAGAGGCAACTATTCTAGCTGTGAGGATGGGGATGGTAGGGGGGTATGCCTTTCACTGAAAACAGTTGGAAAGGACTCCTGGATTGGTCCCCTACTCAAATGAAGTAGGATGGGTACCACAGTTTCCTAGATTCTTGGATCAGGCTTACTATATGGTTAGGACTGGGTACTATATTGAGTAATAGATGGAGTTATGAATTCCATTCCATTCCTTCCCTGCCCTAGCAGGGCTGCAGGATGGGACCCAGGGTGCATATAGCTTTATGTTTGGGAACTCAAATCAGGTCAGAGTGCATACTAAATTCCCCAGCAGATGAGTCCACCAGTTTGCTCTGCAGACTGGGGAAACTATAGGCTCAGCTCTCTGTTCTAGTGGCACTGTGCATAGGGCTGTTGAATGGGTTCTGTAGCTTCATGGGTGCTTGGTTAGATTCCCTAGTCAGATAGGCTGAAGGCTCTATTTAGCAATTAGCAGGTCTATGAATTTGATTCCCTGCCTGGGTGCAGCAGGAGAAGCAGCTCTAAAACCAGCAAAACTTTTGGTTGTCTTAACACAAGCCAACCCACACTCCAAGTTCCCAGGCTGATGAGGGCCACTGGTTTTCTTTGCAAATTATTGGCTATACCTGCCCTTCTTTAGGCTCCAGCACCACTAAGGTACAAAGGAGTTGTCCCCAGCCATTCTGGTCAGTTGGGGCTAGAAGACACTCTCCATGTGGATGCGGCTATGTCTCAGCTCCCTTCCCTGGGTGGTGGTGAGGCAGCAGGAATTGGGGTGCAGAGGTGAAGGGCTGCTTCAGACTACTCTCAATTTTCCAAATAGGCTCTCTGTTTTGGAAGGGCCTGCTTCTACCCTCAGTTTTGGCTATGAATTAACTTCTCTGCTTGTGAGTAGCACAAGAACCCTCCATGCTTGGTATTGGCTCCACTCTGGGGGCTATAAGCTCTGCCCATCCAACTCTCAGGTGGCACATCATTGGCCACATAGCTTCTAAGAATTGTCACCAGCCCTTCTGGTCAGATAGGGCTAGAAGATATTCTACAGAGTGAGCAGGGCTGTGACCCTACTCTTTGCCTGAGCATTGTCAAACCAGGCTCCAGGCCTGGCAAAATTGCTAGTTTGAGGATCTGAATCTGGCAGATCTACATCCTGCCGAGTTCCCTGGTCAGAGTGCACCTTTAACTTGGTTCTGCAGATGAGCAAAACTGCTGGCTGAGATTACTACTTGAGCATTGCAGGTAAAAACCTGGTCTGCCAAGGTTCTCATGCTGGTTGTTTCAATCTCCTGCCCCCTTCTCTGTCACAATCAGATTCTCAGTTGCAGGGCCCCACCGATTCTCCTGCAAAGCTCATGGTGCAAGATCAGAATAGGGGCTCCCATAAAGCAATTCCAATGCTGGGGTGGGTTGGTGGTCCCTTCCGGGTTCTCTTTTTCCCACTGGAGTAACCGGAGGCTCAGGAGAGTTCTTTCCACATGGTGCTGACTGTTCTGGGGGGAAGGGCAATGTGGTCAGTGTGTAGCCTCTTCTCTTACCTTCTAATGCAAATCTGTCTTGGTCCCTGAGGTGTAGGGAGGTGTCTCTCAGTGCGGGTTTTCAACAGCTCTTACTCGTTCTTCTTGTGAAGGAAGCAAAGTAAGGAACTTCCATTTCACCATTTTTGGTAACATCACTCTCCACAAGTTTTCTTATTATTTTATTTATATGATAAGTGAAAAAAATATATCTCGTGATTTTTTTCATCACTACAATAGAATTTGAATTTTGCATTTTTATTGTTTTGTGTTTAATTTTATATATATTAAAACCCATGTTTCTTACCTATTAATTTTCTTCTCATTTTCTTACTGAGAACTTGTTATATATTTTGATATTAATCCTCTTTCTGTTACATATGCTTCAAATACTTTATACCAGAATGTTATTTTGTTTTTTGTTTAAAAACAAATAGTCATAAAATCTGCCATGAATTTTTATGATGGTATCTGGATTTTTGTTATCTTCTGAAAGATCTTACCATGAGATTCTTATATTTTGTTTTAATGCTTAAATATCTTTATCACAATTGCATTTGAGATTTATTCCCATACATTGTGTGAGATAAAAATCAAAATTAAATTTTACTTGCAAATGGATTCTTAATAATTCCAACACCATTTATGGATTACCATCCTTTCTTCATCATTTTAAAGTTCCTCCTTTACCATGTGATTTATTGCTAATATTTTCTGGTCTGCTTTTTAGTGTGTTGTGTTCCATTTATC
The DNA here is from genome assembly GCF_009762305.2 of Zalophus californianus. Taxonomy (NCBI): domain Eukaryota; kingdom Metazoa; phylum Chordata; class Mammalia; order Carnivora; family Otariidae; genus Zalophus; species Zalophus californianus. The sequence goes on from NC_045597.1 coordinate 106,505,126, forward strand.
TATTTGTCAATTCCCATGGTAACACTAAACTGTTTAAATTACAACAGTTTTACCGTGTATTTTGATAACTTGGCCAGAATCAACTTTGCCCGTGGAGTGTCACTTTTTCAGTGAGTAGGCAGAGCTTTACCAATCTCACTCCTATTTTTGCCAATGCCAGTCTTGTCAATGATAATATCCTCATCTTACATGAGGTGGCTTATTTGGGATGCCCTCCATTCAACAACGCCTCTACTCCTGCTACTGCTACCACTGACTACACATTATTGGGTGTTTATTCTGTGTCAGTTAACTTTCTATGTATGTTAAATATTGACAGTTTTTTTATTAAGGCTGTGCAAAATCTTTGCAAGTATAGTAGCAGATATCAAGCACTCTAAGCATATTTTCTCAAATCTTACCATTTCCTTGCACATTGGCTTCCCCATGATCACTATCAACAGCCAACATCTGTATCTCTTCGTGTTCTGGCAACATGCACTCATGTTGCCCGACTGTTTTGCCTTTGCGCAAGGAGAGGCAAGCTCTAGGGACATTCCCCCAGGGTAGCCTTAACCCATGGGTAACAGGGCAGGGTATCTATTTTCTGGTTTCCTGTCTCTATGCCAACTCTGAGGTGAGGCCTCCATTGTCATCAGAGATCCCCTGTGGAACCAAAGCAAACTCTATTCTGTACTGTACTGATAACTCATCCTTCCCTTCCCTGCCCTCACCTTCATTTCCTTGTCATATTTTCCTGGGAATACTTCCCAATAAATCACTTTCACACAAAAACTTATCTCAATATCTGTTCCTAGGGAACCCATCTTAAGACAGATGGTTATACAAAAAGCACAAAAATATGAAAAACATGAGACTAAATACATTGTGAAAAGGGTACTCATGTATAGTGTGAGCCTTGACCTCAGCTGGGAACATACACGTCAAGTGACTCAGATTTTTCACAACTCTGCATATCCATGAATGTCTGGGAGAGCACTGGGACCATTGTTTTAGCCATTAGGCAAATTTGCAAATACAGAATCTGGGAATACTAGAGATCAACTACATGAACTTTGTGTTTGTGTGTTTTTTTTTTTAAGTTTTTACTTATTTAAGTAATCGCTACATCCAACATGGGGCTTGAACTCATGACCTCAAAATCAAAAGTTCCATGTCCTTTCGACTGAGCCAGCCAGGTCCCCCAAACTTTGTGTTTTAAAAGAGAAATTCTGGTGGTAGTGTCAGGAAAAACATAAAGAAAGTATTGCTTTAGGCAAACTATTCGTGTGTGATACGTTGTTTGGGGTATAGGTGAAAGAAAGAAAAGAAACCACTTGGAAGGCTCCCATGTAGTCCTGCAGACTATTTCAATGCTAATCAATGCCTAACAGGAAAAATTATTAAAGTAAAATGTATCTATAACAATAAACATTTATTCAGTGTAAAAAGAAAGACAGACGGTTATAATATTAAGTCCTTATTAAAAAAAGAAAAACCAAAATACAGAGAGTTTACAGGTCAAACACAAAAAGTAAGTGGCAAAAATGATTAAATCTTATCATGAAATTATGTATAAATTCAAGATATTTGCGTTCAATTTACCCTTGTCTCTAAAAGTAATCATAGGTTCAACTTCTCCTGGTGCCCTTCCAGTCCAACCACAGCTCCTGCCCTTGAATTCGGTGACGCCTGCTGTTACTGTCCCGTGGGAACACTCTCCAGACCACGAGGACTAGAGAGTGATAGCGGAGAGCGTGCTAGATGGCGCTGTTTAACCAGATTCTCAGACCGCAGTTGCCTGGGCCCTCTTCCCCTTGTGCACCTAGGTTAGGGTTTGCCAGCAACTTGCAAAGGAGCTGAAAGGTGCAACTGAAGCGGCAGTCGTTTTTCTCAGAGGCTGTTTGCAGTCAGATGGAATGACAGACAAATGCAGAGGGGCCCAGTGGCCCCCTGCTTTTCTTTATGTCCCATCTGTGTCTCTCCCTTCTGCTGGCCAGCAGGGGCCCCCAGCCCACCCCAGATGCTTGCCTGAGGAGACACACAAATAGTACTACTAACAGAGGCAAAGTTCCAAAGACCTCTGCCTGAGCTCCACCTCTGTTATCCCCCTTTGGCCCCTTGGTGTACTTGGCTCCTTGGATTTTGCTGAAAGTTTAGAGTCATTCACCTGAACTGTTCTTTTCAGGCGGATGGGTGAGTGACTTTTGTTTAAATACACCATCCAGATTTTCACCTTCCCAACTTATTCCAAGTCATTCATTCCCTTCATATTCAGTAGCCATGCTTCTCTGATTGAACTGTGACAGATACAAATGTGTTCCATATCAAGTAATACCTAATGGAGACTTTCTCCCAAAACACTTGAAATAGCCTCAAAAAGAGAAAAACTTTAAAAAGGTAACTGTCCCCAAATATAGTTTATTTTCTTTATTCTGATCATTTTTAGAAGCATCTTCTCTGAGTATGCAAGAACTCTTTTCCCAACAAGAGCTATTTCTTTTATTCCTTCCCTCTTTCCTTTTTTGCAACTGTAAAAATACCTAAGGAAGGAATTTTAAAGTAAAAGCATGCCACATGCCTTTATTTCCCCCTATATTTTTTAGGAAAATTATGTTGCTTTAATATTACTTAAGAACTGACAAAACCAGAAAATTAAGAATTCATGAAACTACACCATGTCAGCTCATGACCATAAAGCTTGACATTCAAATTATGCAAACAAGGGAAATTAAAAAAAGGAGTTTGGGATATATTAATAAGTATTTTGCTTTTACTGATAAAGATATCTCACCATTTTTATGGGTTACTATGGGGTTAACTTACGGCATTTAACATTAGAGTAAAAAATATCAATTTTAGATTCCTAATTGAAAGAAGGCAAATTTGAAGGATTTAGATATAAATAGTCAATAATTGAAATACTTCCATGATGATGAAAATCATTAAAATGATCCTAGAATGAAAAAAAATAGGCTACTATCCTTACACTACCAATTGACCTAAATAGAAGTATTTAATTTTATCACAGTAAAAAAAGAAAAATTTAGGACGTAATGACCCTGGAGAAAATCTCACAGACAGGCAGCATATTCGGTCTCTGTCCTGTGTAAATAATTCTATAAGCACAAAAGCCCGAAGAGTTTCATTACAGCAAATTAATGTCAGGCGAAGAATAAAAAGTGACAGAAATATGGAGGGAACTGTAGAAGTCTAGTACAGCAGGGACCCTTAAGAGGGAGATTTATTGTAACATAGAATGGAGGAAGTCACCTAAATGGAGGAAGGTATGGGAAGAATGGCTTTCTATCCTTACTTTCCAAGTTCTGGGGGAATTAAAATTGATGATACTTTTTTCTTACTTCTCCTATCCATGAAATATCAATAGATCCAAAAACATTTCTAAAAACCAAAAAACAAAAAAGAGGTAACAAAATATAATTTCAGTGTTTGCAAGGAAGATCCCTAAGGCAAATGCAAAAAATGTTTTAACAGAAAAATGTGGAGGTCATAGTAGGAGAAGTTGGGAATAAAAGGTCATAGGAGAAGTTGGGTCGGAAGATCATGTTGGAGAAGTCAGGAATGATGGGTTATGGCAGGAGAAGGTGATGGTGATAGTTTACAATGGAAGAAGTTGGGGTTGACCAGTCACGGTGGGAGGTCAGGGTTGACAGATCATGCTCCCATTTGAAGTATACTCTAAGGACTCACTTCTTTTGTGGAGCAGAGTGTAGCCCTTCTTTTTCTTCTCCTATAATGACAAATGAGGCAGTGAGTAGAGATAGTAAAGATTTAATAATAATTTTAATTAAATATAAAAGTGAAGCATTAGCATGGACTGGTGTGAGGCAAGAGAAGAGCTTAAATGCAAAATTTAAGGAGACAGTTACTCTAGAGGTCATGAAAAGGCTGACTGACACTGCAATTCCATGATCCTGTCAGTGAGTTCTTCCTCAAATTTTGTGCACCAGGTTCCTCTCTTGCTTTACCAGTACTCCTGGACCTGGTATGGAAATTTGTTGATAAAGAAGAATCAAAGGAAGAAACTTTAAGCTAGAGGAGAGAGATATACATATGGACCAAAAAAGAAAGATTTTGTTTAAAGTGAGAGTTTGAAAAATGCACCCCTCTACCAAACAACAACAACAAACAAACAAATAAACAAACAAAACAGGAATGAGTCATCTGGGTGGTGAGGAATTACCTAAGTCTGGATGGACTCACCAATTAGAATGTTGCAGGTACCATAATACAAAATGTCTGTGGTCACCAGAAGCTAGAATTTAGGACACAGTTAAGAGAGGAGAATGCTAATCAAAGCAGGTGGTTCACTTCGGAAAATTTAAGACATGATATTAGTCATGTCCTGACAGATATATCGGAACAAGGTGACCAGCAGTTTGAAAACAGACATATAAAGAAGTCACAATAATTGGAGTCCTAAGCATAGTTCACAGAGTAAAGACAGACTCATGCTAGGAAGGTAACTTTAGAACAAGGGAGTGGTTAGTCCTAAAGATATTAGGCACAAACATGGACTAGGAGAATTGAAACAGTGATACCAGTGTGAGAAATTGGCTACCATGTGAAGCCCGGTCAAAGAAACAGGAATTGTTTAAATACTAAAATTTGGGAGCCCGAATTTTTCCCAACTAATGAACGAACTAGTACCAGAGAGGTGGCAGAACTGAGCTTTCAGTCAGGTAATCCTAGCTGACCATAAAGAAGAATCTTAAGGATAGTGAACTACGGTAGGCAGAGTGATGATCTACCAGAAATGTCCATGCCCTAATTCTCAGACCTGTGAGTACATTAGATTACATGGAAGAGACACTAAAATTATGGCAGCAGATGGAATGAAGATTGCTAATCAGCTAACCTTATAATTACAGAGACTATCCTAGATTATCCGGGTGAGTTCAAAGTAATCACAAGTGTCAAAAAATGCAAGAGAGATGCAGGAGAGTCAGTATCAGAGTGATGTGATGTGAGAAAGATTCAACTGGTCATTTCTAGGTTTAAAAATGGAAGGGGCAAGGGTCCAAGGAATGGAGGCAGTCTCTGGAAGCTGGAAAAAGAAAGAAAATTAATTTTTTTCCTAGAGCCTACAGAAAGGAACATAGCCCCATTAACTCCTTGATTTTAGCCCAGTGAGATCCATTTCAGATTTCTGAACTCCTGAACTGTAATATAAATACTTCATGTTGTTTAAACTACTAGATTTATGTAAATTTGGTAAAACAGCAATAGAAAACTCATACATGAACCAAGTCATCAGTACAAAGTTGATATAATCCTTTCCTCCATTTCCCAACACACATACTTTTGTTTCAAATTTAGGCAAAGGAAGCTGATAAAATACACAAAATCTAAAGTGAACACAAAGGTCAAAATCCAAGAGACAAACTATGGGATTAAAAGCTTTATTTTTTTAAAGATTTTATTATTTATTTATTTATTTATTTATTTATTTATTTATTTAGGAGAGATAGAGAGTGTGAGTAGTGGGGGGAGGAGCAAAGGGAGAGGGACGAGCTGACTGTGCTGAGCTCGGAGCCTAAAGTGGGGGCTTGATCTCACAACCCCAAAATCATGAGGTGAGCCGAATCCAAGAGTCCAATGCTTAATTGACTGAGCCACCCAGGTACCCTGGGATTAGAAACTTTATAAGGTTGTCTTCTTTAAGAAGGCTCTACTTCATATGGAACACAAAGAACTGGTTAATTTTGGGTGAATAGAAAATAAAGAACAACATTTCAGTTGAGGGGCTCCTCATAGGCAAGAGCAGTAAGCTGAGAATTGAGTGTAAAGATGTTGGTGAAGAGAACACTCCGATCTGAAGGAAAGCACATGTGAAGAATGGTGATTCAGATAATGACTGTGTTTTATGCAAGTGGCACTGTCTCTTCACTCTTCACATTGTCATACATCAAAGGTCCATTACGTGCCAGGCACCATTTAGATGGTGGAGATACAGTGGTATACAAGACAAATAAGGCACCTGATCTCCTACAGCCTCCATTCTCACAGGGATGTATATTTTAGGAAGTACTTTTATTGATTATTAATTTGTTTCATCTCATTAATCTCTACAACCATCAGATGAGGTGATAAGAATTAGGACATTCTCATTTTACAGGTGGAATACAAAACTGCTTAAGGTTTTCTTCAAGGGCACATAACCGTAGGTGTTAGAACCAGAATTTGAACCCAAATCATGTGAGTCAGAGTGTGCATGCTTACGCTGCCTGCTAACAAGTGGAGAAAAGTTCAGGTGGGTAAGGTGGCCCAGATAGTTGAAGACTTTAATATGTTAAAGGTTTTCATTTAAAAACACGCCCACAAATAATAATGAAAATTACCATTTGTAACATAATCCTTTTTTTCTAAGATTTTATTTATTTATTTGAGAGAGAGAGAGAGCATGAGCAGGGGGAGTGGCAGGCAGAGAGAGAGGGAGAAGTAGACTTCCCACTGAGCAGGGATCCCTATGCGGGGCTCCACCCCAGGACCCTGGGATCATGACCTGAGCAGAAGGCAGCTGCTTAACTGACTGAGCCACCCAGGCACCCCTGTAATGCAATCCTTTGATATTCTGCATTATGCTAAGTATAGATGTTCAATAGGCCTCAAGGCAATCATTCAGGATGGGTATTATTGTACCCATTTTACAGATGGAGAAACTAAAGCTAGAGATCTTAAATGATTGGCCAAGGCCATTCAGCAAGTAAGTGTCAGAGTTGAAATCAAAACCATGTTTGTATGTGAAGAGAAGCAAATATATTCTTGACCCAATTTCATATACTTTCTCAAAACTGAAACGTAGAATAGTGAAAGATCATTTGTTCTAACTATAAATATATTATTAGATATATTTCTATTTCATTATAGCATAATATGATGCTATATGGAAGGAGGAAATAAAATGAGAGAAGCAGTATTTGGGGCCATCTAGACTCATGCATAACTGGGAGCAAATAGCCAGATCTCTTTGTCATTAGAACTTTTACTTTACAGAAAAAGCCCTTTCTGTCTTCCCCTATCCCATGGTACAACCTACCGACAGCAGTGTGGGAAAAGAAAGACCCAAATAAAAGTTGACGTTAATTTTTAGAATTATTTAACTTTAGAAACTGATACAGAACTGCAAGCAGTTATGAAGACAAAAGTATTTTTCTGTCTACTTGAAAAAACTTAAAAAAATGAACGCTATATTTTAACAATATTCTTTTTTCTCAAGGGTCAGAGAAAGATGGTTTTTTCATAAAACTTAGAAGAAGGAAAGTTTTTTACAGTGAATTGTTAGGATATGATTTACTTAATTGCTACATTAATAATTAAACTCCATAGAGTCCTTATTTTTTTCATTCTGATCAACAGATGTACTTACCAAAAAAGCTTTTTGAGAAAAGCTATTGAGAAGACCAGCAGTTTTTAGCCCCTAGTCTCTTGTACAATTCTGCATTTTTCTCTGCCCTGCCATCAGTTTAATTGGGAGGTTCCTTTGTGAAAATATGATTTATATATGTTTTATCCAGTAATGTAGAATTTGAAAAAAGGAAAACATTTTTATTACACTTGTCTCCAGTATCTTAGTTCAGTGATATACTTTCCTTGGGGTGCATAATGCCAAACCAAGTGTTAAAAAATGCGAAAGAAAACCAATAATTTTGACTTTGGAGAATGTTACAGTGCAAATTAAATATATTTATTGAATAACACATTTTTGAGTATTTGCTATGGGCAGTCATCAAATAGAGAGTGATTTCTTTAAATGCAGGAGTTTTAGGAAGGAAAATGCCAATGGGCATGGCACTCTATGTGGTTAATCATGGAGTTTCATTTCCTAGCACATATGCACAGCCCCTCCTAAGAAGACACTTGATGATAACTATCATAATCCATTCCTGGGTCCAGCTCTTGTTCTGGTGACATGGGATGGACTCACTCCAGGAAATCCATTCTTATGTCCTTTCATATAAAGTTCACTGAACTCACTCTGGCTCCTCATTTATTAAATTATCATCTCAATCAGTCTCAGGCAGCCTAGAGTGTGATTGATCTGTGTGTGAAGTGAGGAGCTTGTTTATCTATACCAGACAGAGCTAGTTTGGTCTTGGATATTAGAATATCTTTTCTTTTGCCAAGATAGTATATATTCATCAGGCCATTCATTTTTCAGCTTTCCCCTCCCACCCAGGTAAACATGAAATTACAAATATAGGGTTACAGCCTCAAATTCAGTGCTGCTATTAATTTTTAAAACAAGTCAAAATTAAATCAATGTTTAAAAATGGCAGCACTAACACAAAGTTCTCAGTGGCCTCAGCTTTTATTGAGTGAGAATTCGAATGTGTCACATTGATAGGAAAGCAAAAATTCCATTAAAAGTATGATTTCCAAGTGGTATTTAAAGAAAAGGGAGATGGATACAAAAACAAATAAATTGAATAGGGGAGCTTGTTTCATAAATTATAAATGATATACCTATTAGCAGAGTCATAAAACAAGAAAATAAGGTAATTGGACTGATGGCAGCAAGAGGAAAGTTATGTAAATGAAGAGAGTCTCGTTAAAATAATCAAGACAAAGAGATTCACTGATTTAGAAGATAGCAGATTTTGAATTGCTGTTATAACTAATCCTTCTCTCTCTCTCTCTCTCTCTCTCTCTCTCTCTCAAGCTATTCTTTAAAAAAGGATCCCTTTTACTTGAAATAAATTAAGGTGGGCTGGACAAGATCAGCATAAGTTGAAGCTTCAAAGTAATGCTATAGCTAGCATCAGCTCTAGAAAGATGCTTTAAAAATTGCAAATCCTCAGGTTCTAAAGTAATATGACCCACTTCTTTCCCCCAGCTACCATGTTTTATGAAGTACTGTAACTGATGATAGAGAATTGACAGAAGTTACTACCTCCAGCTCTGGAAATGCTGCTGACAGGTAAGACCTCTCGTTTATGCTTCGAGTTTTCTTTATCAATCCATATAAGCCTGTTGTTAACAAAACTCTGTGGTCCTCAGCTAGGTTTAATGGACAGACTAGGGAACTCTGTTCTGGTCTGGGGAAAAAAAAAGTTCTGGTCTCAAGGAGTATATAACATACATGGGATTATAACAAACTAAGAAATAAAAGGCAAAATATCTCCCCCTTCCATCTACCTAAAAGCTTATATACATACATTGACATACTCACATTTATATTTCATATATGAAACAAAATAAGTTACAAAATTCTAGCAAAGATAATGAATCTATTTTCATCTTGGTAAAATTAATTAAATTTATACATGACATAACATGAATGCTGCTTCCAAAGAATTTGCTTATTCTGATGATATATTTTTCAGCACATTTCAATATTCTTTTATTTATGGAACACTAAAAAATTTGCGTTTGGTTTTTACTCTGACTTCATTTGTAGAGAATAAACTCATCACACGCGTAATTCCTATATGGGGGTATAAAGCAACAAATCTGAATGGATTATTGACCCTGAGAAACTGAGGCCAAGAGATGTTAAATAAATTGTCTAAGCCTCCACAGTTACTTTCTGGAGGAACTTGACTTTGAACCATAACCTTAACCACTACATTGTACTACTTCTTTAATACTTTTTCAAATAAGATATTGAATTGGATTTTCAATGATACAAAAAATTGGCTGTTTATCTAATCATATATACTTTTTCATTCACTGTATCCCCACTTACTCCGCATGGACATGATTTATTTGAAGATACGTGTTTGTAATCTCTGACTCTATCTTGGAAAAAAAAGAGCATTTGTGTATTCATGCCAACTTAATGGCTCAAACATTTTATTTTGTAGATATAGACATTCTGGTATAGACAACACATTAATTATGTTTTATTCTACTGAGCCAATTACTATAACTGAATAAATCAGACCTCGTCTAGTGAAAGCCGTAATTCATGGTGCCTTTTATTCCAAGAGTATTTCTTGAAGTGAGAGACAAAATCAGCACTAACAAATTTTTAAAACTTTGCAAATATTATGCAGAGTTTAGTACATTTCACAAAAATTGTGATCATGTTAAATATATTTATTGCCCTCTATCTTTTAGAATTTTGTTATTGAAATTGAAAAGTGATAGAGGAATAGCTCAAAATATTCATTTATCCAAGGGTTAGATCATAAAAATGTATAAGTTGTAAAAGCCACAATGTCTCAATGCAATGGAAACTTCAGGACTATATTTCTTTTAAACCTAATTCAAAGTGGCATCTTTAAAATATTTTCCCAGTTCTTTTGAAAATAAATTTTCCATTAATTTCAAAATTACTATTTAAAACAACCAGAAACTCATAATGAGATAAACATTAGAACTCAAATACATAAATGGATAAATGAATATGCAATTCAGAGAACACAGAACTAAATAATAAAATTCAAAAGTATGTTCAATCTTACTTGTAAGCATAGAGATGCAAATTGCTCCCCCACCCCCGCCTTTTTATTTGCAAACTAACGTGAGTAACATCAATGCTGGTGAACCTGCAGTTAGATGGGTATCCTGATGCATAGCAGGTGTGTTATAAGGGCCTACAGTTTTCCAGAAATTGAATGATATAAATGAGTGACTAATAAATACTTATGATTTTTATTCCAGTAGTTTTACTTTCAGAAAGCATTTCAAGAAAACAATCAGGAACATAAAAATGCTTACAAATACTAAAAAAAAAAATCCTTAAATGGCATTTTTATAAATATTTAAAAATGGAAGAAGCTTAAGTCCACAAAACAAAGGAATTATTCAATAAATTAGGTTATAGTCATGGAATAGTATATTACATTGCCATTAAAATAATGTTCATAAATGTTTAATGTAAAAGAAAATCTTTGCTTTAAAAAGAGTGTTAAAAAGAAAATCTCAACTCTATAAAATATAGGAAAATCAGGATTGTATCAGTGGGTAAGAGTAAATTGGGGGAATCTGTAGATCATTCTTATTACCTTCTTTATGTTTCCAAAATTGGGGAATGAATATATATTACATTTAAAATATGTTTTATGTATGTGTTTATGCATATTTATGTTATGATACATACATACATATAAATACAAACATATTTGTATTTTCTAAATCTTACTATTTAAACATCAAGCTCCTCTATTGTTACCTATATATATATATATTTTTTTAAATACACTTTGTCGTATTGATTATTACTATTTAAAAAAAATAATAAACTCTAGGGGTGCCTGGGTGGCTCAGTCGTTAAGCATCTGCCTTCAGCTCAGGTCATGATCCCAGGATCCTGGAATGGAGCCCCGCATCGGGCTCCCTGCTCCTCAGGAAGCCTGCTTCTCCCTCTCCCACTCCCCCTGCTTGTGTTCCCTCTCTCGCTGTGTCTCTGTCTGTCAAATAAATAAAATCTTTAAAAAAAATAAAAATAAAAATAAACTCTATGCCCAACATGGGGCTCGGACTCACAACCCAAGATCAAGAGTCACATGCTCCACCAACTGAACCAGCCAGGCACTCCCATTACCTATACATTCTTTTGTCTTTTGCACAGACATTTTTATCGGCAGGTTCAGCTCAAAAGAACACTGCATTAACATATACTTCAGGGGCACCTGGGTGGCTCAGTTGGCTAAGCGTCTGCCTTTGGCTCAGGTCATGATCTCAGAGTCCTGGGATTGAGCCCGGCATCGGGGGCCTGCTTCTCTTTCTCTCCTTCAGCCTGCCCCTCTGCCTACTTGTGCTCTCTCTTTCTCTCTGTCAAATAAATAAATAAAATCTTAAAAAACAAACAAATACTTCAAAAGCATACCATTGTTCACTCAATTTCTCAGTATACATAGTAGTTTTTGCTTATCAAATATTAATAAATGATTGGTCACTGGTTTCCTTTCTTTAAAATTTATAGTTTCTTTTTAATCTAAGCATTTTTTTGGTCTCAGCAGATGAATGTAGTTATAAAAAATGTCATCCCACCAATTTGGAATGTATTTCAGTTAGGGGCATTGATTTCTAAGAGGATAATAACTGTATACAACTGAACTGATTGACAAACACATAGCTCTGTTCTTAATGAGCACTGTAGCCCATCTGATCTTACCATAGACAAAAGCTTTCAACTTTCTACTCCTCATTTTATATATATATACTACTCCTCATTATATATATATGAATATATATATGAACTTGAGTTTTCAAAAAATTCAGAATGATTCTTCAAAAGTCTAACATTTCTATAGACTAGTGATTTTCCATTTTTTTACGGAATTAAAGCATTTCTTAAATTTTATGTAGAACCGAGCTGTTTCTTGTCTGTATTGCTTGCACTTCAGTTAGCCCCATGCCTCATCTCTCTGAAGGAGCTTCTAAGACACTTACAAGGCTCTCTTGCAATCTGCAGAATACATGAAAACTGCTACTCTGACATTTAATTTATCAAAGATAAAAGTAAAATTCATAATGCATCTGGACCAAATTCCAAGTAAATTATGTCTGTCATGTTGCTTGTGTTATATTTACCATAAGAAACACCATCACAAAACATTCTATCTGAATTGAACATGTTTCAGGTCAGGAGAATATTACTTAAGGACCCATGGAAAAAATTCCTCTTGGGTCTAAGTCTCAGGAAAAGTTTAGCTTCCCCTGACAGATAGTTTTCTGCAAAGACACTGTCAATCAGGTAACAGTTTCTCTCACTGCATTGGCAGTAAGGAAGCCTAGAGAGATGGACAAGTATACAGGATGTCATGGTGAAAATTCCTGTGAGTTAATATTAAGTCTGACCTTGTTATATTCTCACCCATTTTTTCCCTTCATCTTCAATCATTTAATTTTTTTGAGAATATTTTGTGTCAGTAACAATCAGAAACAAAACTGATTCTTTTTTCCAGTTTTATTGAGATATAATTGACAGTAGCATTGTATTAAAGTTTAAAATGCAATGATTTGATATACATATATATTGTGAAATGATGACCACAATAAGATTAGTAAACATCTATCACCTCAAATAGTTATAATCTTTTTTTAAGATTTACTCTCATAGCAACTTTCAAATATACAATACAGTACTGTTAACTATATTCACTGTGCTATACTTACATCACAAGAACTTACTTATTTTATAACTCAAAGTTTGTACTTTTTGATCACTTTCATCCATGTCCCTCAACCCCCAACTCCCAACTCTGGCAACCACCAATCTGCTCTCTGTTTCTATGAGTTTGATTTTATAAAATTCCACATATAAGTAAGATCATACAGTATTTGTACTTCTTTGTCAAAAGTATCTCAGTTGGCATAATGCCTTCAATGTCCATCCATGTTGTCACAAATGGCAGGATTTCCTTCTTTCATATGGTGGAATAATATTCATATATATAATATATAATATAATTATATAATTATAAATGATATATTTAATATATATATATTAATAATTAATATATTACTAATTATATTACTATAATAAATATAAAATATAATAAAATATATAATACATATATATTTCCCTTATATATATCACATTTTATTTATCTATTTATCCTTCAATGGATACTTAGGTTGTTTCCATTATTTCCACTGAAATAATGCTGCAATGAACATAGGTGTGCAGGTCACCTTGAGATAGTGATTTTGTTCCTTTCTGATATATACCTATAAGGGAATGGATGGATCATATGGTATTTCTATTTTAAAATTTTTGACAACCTCCATACTGTTATCCACTGTGGCTGCACTAGTGTATATTCCCACTATGGTGCACAAGTGTTCCCTTTTCTCCATACCTTTGCAAACACTTGTTACCTCTTGTCTTTTTGATGATAGCCATTCTAATTGGTGTGAGGTGATATTTTGGGTTTCATTTTCATTTTCCTGATGATGATGAGTAATACTGTGCACTTTTTCATGTCCCTGTTGATCAGTTTTATCCATTCTTTGGAAAAATGTCTATTCATTTCCTCTGCCATTTTTTTTCAAGATTTTATTTATTTGATAGAGAGAATGAGGTAGAGAGAGCATGAGAGGGGGGAGGGTCAGAGGGAGAAGCAGACTCCCCGCTGAGCAGGGAGCCCGATGCGGGACCGGATCCCGGGACTCCAGGATCATGACCTGAGCTGAAGGCAGTCGCTTAACCAACTGAGCCACCCAGGCGCCCTCCTCTGACATTTTTTAATTGAGTTGTGTTTTTTTTTGTTTTGGTTTGGTTTGGTTTTTTTGCTATTGAGTTGTATTAGCTCTTTATATATTTTGGATATTTACTACTTATCAGATACATGATATGCAAATATTTTCTTCCATTCAGTAGTTGCCTTTTCATTTGGTTGAAAGTGTCCTTTGCTGTGCAGAAACCTTTTAGTTTGGTATAGTCCCACTTTTTATTTTCGTTTTTGTTCCTGTTTGATTTTGGTGTCAGATACAAAAAAAAAAAAATCATTGTCAAGACTAATGTAAGGGAGCTTACATCCTTCGTTTTCTTTTAAGAGTTGTATGATTTCAGATCTATGTTCAAGTCTTCAACCCATTTGAGTTGATTTTTCCTGAATGGTATAAGATAGTGGTCTGATTTCATTCTTTTGCCTGTGGTTTTCGAATTTCCCAACACTATTTGTTGAGGATACTGTCCTTTCCCCATTATATATTCTTAGTTCCTTTGTCGTAAATTAATTAACCCAATATGCTTGAGTTTATCTCTGGGCTCTTTCTATTCTGTTCCATTGATCTGTATGTCTGTTTTTATGCCAATACTCTATTGTTTTCATTACTATAGTTTTGTAATATAGTTTGAAAACAGTAAGGTAATTCTTCTGGCTTTGTTCTTCTTTCTTAGGATTGCTTCAGCTACTCAGGATTATTTTTGGTTCCATACAAATTTTAGAATTTTTTTTTCTATTTTTATGAAAATGCCATTGGAATTTTGATTGGAAATGCATTAAGTCTGTAGACTGTTTTAGGTAGTATGAACATCTTAGCAATATTAATTCTTCCAGTCCATGAGCATGGAAGAAGACCTTTCTATTTTTTGCCTTCAGTTTCTTTCATCAATGTCTTCTAGTTTTCAGTGTACAGATGTTTCACCTCCTTGGTTAAATTTACTCCTAAGGTATTTATTTTTGATACAATTCATTTGTTCAAATAAGGTTTCTGCCCCCCTTTTCTCTCTTTTCTCCTTCTGGGACCCCTATGACATGAATATCAGTCCTCTAGATGTTGTCCCATAAATCCCTTAAGCTATCTTTGCTCTTTTTTATTCTTTGTTCTTTTTGCTCCTCTGATTGGATGAATTCTACCTATCTTTGAGTTTGCTGTTCCTTATGCTTATTTTAGTATGCTGTTGAACCCCCTTTATTGAATTTTTTAGTGCAGTTCTTATATTCTTTAGTTCTGTGATTTCTGTTTGGTACTTATTTCTTTCTGTGTCTTTGTTGAAGCTCTCATTTTGGTTATGCAGTGTTCTCCTGACTTCAGTGAGCATCTTTATGACCATTATTTTTAATTCTTTCTCCAGTAAATCACTTACTTTTTTCTTTTCGTCAAAGTTGTTCTGGAGCTTTATCTTGTTCTTTTGTTTGGAACATATTCTGTTTCTTCAATTTCCTTGACTCTTTGTGTTGGTTTCTGCATATTAGATAAATCAGCCACATCGCCAAGTCTTGATGGAGTGGTCTTGTGTAAGAGATAAATCTTATCATTTAACCCTTCCCTAGCTCTTGGTTGTCTCTCACACCTTTGTGGTTGTCCAAGCAGTTTATTTTATTTGTAATGACTTTCAGTAGTTGAGAGTGTGCCAAGACCTGTCAATACCTAAAGGGGAAGATCTCAGTCCGCACATACATGCAGGCTGTTTGGAAGCTGGACCTTCAGGCAGCAGCTTTTAAAGTATTCAATTGGTCTTTTCAAGGAAAGATTGGACATTGCACCTTTCTATCTGCTCCCTCTGTACTGTGTCTTGAGGGGGTAACTGCTTAAGACCTGGTTTTTGTTGTTGCTATAGAGCTATGGGACCTTTGAACACAAGCCCCACTGGGCACCAGAGCCAGGTAATCAAGGAGTGTATACACTGGGCAGCAGCTGCAAAAGTGAGGGCATCAGATTATTAAGTATTGTTTCTTTGCTTACTATGGTCTTGTGAGTCTCTTGCATGTGAGCCCTGTTGGTTTGCAGAGCTAGGAGTTTTGGGGGCTCAACAATCAGGTAAAAGTCTTAAAGGTCTGGGTGCTAGATGTGAGGTTCAAATCCTTCATGCCTCTAGGAGAAGCTGAGTTGTGAGTTTTTTCCCAGTAGTATGTCACTGAGCCAGGGGTGGGGTGTATGGTGGGAGTGAGTTTCAGCTTTTCCTACCTATTTCTATGTGGCTTTCTCATTCACCTATGTGTACATAGGAATTGCTCTGTGTGTAGCTGTAGATTTGGTGTGCCCATTGGAGAAAAGTGAGTCCAGGAGCCTCTTATGTGACCATCTTTCTTTTAAAGATTTTATTTATTTATTTGAAAGAGAGAGAGAGAGAGCATGAGTGGGTTGAGGGGCAGAGGGAGAGGGAGAGAGAGAATCTCAAGCAGATTCCGTACTGAGCATTGAGCCCCACACAGGGCTCAATCCCACAACCCTGAGAAGATGACCTGAGCCAAAATCAAAAGTCAGACGCCCAACCAACTGAGCCACCCGGCGCCCCTTATGTCACCATCTTTGGACTAGAAACTCATAAAATTGATTATTAATCCTTTAAAAATGTGTGTGTGTGTGTGTGTGTGAGAGAGAGAGAGAGAGAGAGAGAGAGAGAGACTGTCCTCAGAAAATTCAAGGCTACCTTTACCACCAATATTTTTCTGAATGTATTTGTGTTAGCATTTATTTATCTATTCATTCATTTATTGATTTATTCCAAAAATCTCTATGGTACAACCTAGATATGCTCTTTGGGTGAATAGGATTGCAAAAGTGAACCTGACTCACTTCGTCACCTTACAAATTCAAAGGAGCCCATTTACTACAACTATCAATTATTATATCCCATATTTTACCCATAGCCCACAGCCTTCTAACAGTGCTCTTTAATACATTTTAAGGTGTTCAATGAATTAAAGTCAAAATTGAAATCTATTTAACTCAGATAAGTAAATGATTTTAAAAATGAAGCTAATACAATTTTAAATCAATAAAACTTACATGCATTCTTTTTGGCCTCCTTTTAAATACACTGTGTGATTTCATGTTGTCTAGTACATTTTGCTAAAAACCGTTGATGAGATATATCCTAACCAAAATTAACCTTGATGGAATACTGTAACCTCTTCTTAAAGAAAAAGAAGATTCATCTCTCCCTAAGCAATATAGTGTATGTTGTCTTCTTAAATCAGAATACCAATATCAATATCAATAAGCCATAGCAATGGATTCGCTTGCCTCATAATGCTATGAACATCTTTAGACATAATTATAAACTACTTATAAAATCACTTTAACCTAATTTTAAATTAAAAGAAAAAAGAGATGATCAGTAAACTAAAATATAAAAAGCAATCAGGTCTCAAATTTCAGTCTTCAGTACTGTTCATTTTTTTTATTTTAAAGAAGAAAATAAAGATTTGATGATATGATTGCAAATGACAAGATAAAAAGAAGATCAGAATGTAAACCCTGTTGATTTTAAAATTAACATCTTCAAGGCAATTTTCCCCTGTATAGCATAATTACCAATCTTTATGACATCCTCCTGTATTTTAGAATTGAATAATTGAATTGCATTTAAAATTGAAATAAGAATGTATATTATTATTGGAAAAGGTCTGCAAAATTAATTTCAACATAAATATACTTTTTCTGTCTCATAAGTCTCTACAAGGAAGAACAATTATGAACAAAAAAATCAACTTTTTCTATTTTGAGACCAAGAATATACTATATCACCTCTCAAAAATGTTTTTCTATTTTTTCCCTTAAGAACAGAATTTTGCAAGCTATAAAGTCTTGAAAAGGTACTATGGTGGAGTAAAATTTGGAATCACTATTGCTTAATTACATTTATATTATTTAAGTTAGACTCATTTGACTTCACTTCAACTGGTTATTTTATACATTTATAAAAGTTATGATTACCTTTTACTGTGTAATTGGAATGGGTTTCCCATCTCATTTCCCAAATCCCAGAGTCCCAGAGTGTACTACTTGTCAATAGAGCTATTATTCAGATTCTAAGTACTGACATAAATTACATCAAAATCAAATAGTATGGCTTGACACCTTCTGATAGGGGATTTAACAAATTAAAATGTATAAAAATATGCCCATGCAATTTTACACAGCAGAATAGAGAATGCTTTATCAAATAGGTCCTTATACTATAATTTGTTGGAATGAAGAACAGCTTTGTCCATAGTCAGGAATAAACAGAAACCACTGCAAATGGCAAGACCGTAGGGATTGCAGTAAAATGACCATTCATATGTATTACTATTTGCTTCTAATAAATGAGAGTGTGATTTGCACAAATAAGTCATAAAAAAACATTTTAGCAATCATTAAAGATAGCAATTTGTTAACATATTTCACAAATTAAGGATAATAAAGTTAATTTTTACATTGATATCTACCTAACCCATCTGTTATATAATCACACATCAATCCGAGGAAAGCTGGACTACATATAAATCAACAGCTTATACATCTCAAAAGAACAAAGGTATCTTTGGCAATGGCTGACTGTCCATCCCCACCTGTGGATTAGTTTGCATACAGAGAGATATTCTGTGGCTTATCCTGGGGCACTACACTTAGCCTTGATCTTTTCAAAGTCACATCAATCATGTGATCATAAATGTGGTAGAGCATTAATAAAATCTATGCCTGACTCAAAAACGGAAGAAAACATATATAGAGATTACAGAAAAGGATCTAAAAAAAGAGAGATATTTGGGGTCCCTGGGTGGCTCAGTCGGTTGGGCATCTGCCTTCGGCTCAGATCATGGTCTCAGGGTCTTGGGATAGAGCCCCACTTCAGGGTCCCTGCTCAGTGGGGAGTCTGTTTCTCCCTCTCCCTCTGCCCCTCCCCCCCGCTTGTGCATGCTCCCTCGCTCTCTCAAATAAATAAATAAAACCTTTTTAAAAAATTAAAAAAGAGGTACTTATTTAGAGTAACAATTTAACAAAGTACAGTTTAATAGAATGTTAATGATACCCCATTTATTGATCTATTATTACTTATTAATCTGTATAATAATAGAATTTATGTTAACACTTTAAATATATTATCCTATGTAATCTTTACAAAAACACTACAGAGTTAATTATTAACATCCACATTCAACAAATGAGGAAAATGCTCAGAATATTTTAGCAACTTGCTCCAGTTCAGACAGAATCAAAGCCAGCATTGAAAGCCAGATGTGGCCACAAAGTCAGGATTTTATCCTCTGTTTTACTTTGCCTCCCATCTAAGTTTCAGAACTCTAACAGTTCATAAAAGGAGAAAAAAGGTAAACATGCAAACAAGATCAAAATATTTGTTTACAGGGAGGTCACTATAAGTATCATATACTTGCCAGAAACATTTCAAACAGTGTAGACCTCAATTATAAAAGTGAAGTGTAAAAAACAAAGAATACAATAGTTCCTAATTGATGACCTCAATGAACCTACCTAGAGTTCTATATTAAATTCTAGGACCTGTGCTTTCAGAGGAACATTGAAGAACAGGAGAGCTGCCATAAAACAAGGGTAGTAAGAATATAATGACTGTTATTATTATAGCCACCTTTCATTTAACACATGTTATGTGCCTGGTGCTATCTTTGTACTTTACAAAGTTCTCTCATTTAATCCTCACAATATTCTTGCGAGCTGAGTGTGATTTTCTTTATTTTACAGAAGAGAAAACTGGAGCTAAAAAAGATCATGTAATTTTCCTGAGACTACCAAACTAATACATATCAGAGTTGGCGTTTATCTAACAATAAAGCCAGAACACTTCCTATTACACTACCAGTAATGTTGAAAAGAAATGAGGAAGTTTGGTATTAAAGAGACAAACATTAGGAGAGTTAGGCTTATATTATTGCACAATTCTAAAACACTAAACTAGAAACAACTAAAGCTGGTAAAGGAAGACAAATTTTCCTATAGTAAGCATTTTCTGTTGATCAGGCGAATTGAAATATGTAATTTTAAGCCATCCCAACATGATGTCTTGCCCCTTGATGCTATTTTTCCCCACGTTGTCTCATTTCTAACTCAAGGAGTTTTTACTTGCAGTTCTCTTAGCCTGGAGTGTTCTTACCTTGTATCTTCTCTCAGAGGTGGTAGCATGTGAGCTGAGCCTTAGTGGTAAGAGGCATTTCTGTTCTCAGAAAAGTAACCCTGATCTCATTACCACAATGCCTTTGTTTA
The DNA here is from genome assembly GCF_009762305.2 of Zalophus californianus. Taxonomy (NCBI): domain Eukaryota; kingdom Metazoa; phylum Chordata; class Mammalia; order Carnivora; family Otariidae; genus Zalophus; species Zalophus californianus. Next base: position 106,525,475 of record NC_045597.1, read on the forward strand.
TTGTTAACTTGTTGATTGTCTTTCTCCCCCACTAGAATGAATGTTCCAAGAGAACATAGATGAGAACTGTCATAAGGTATGGAGGAGACACTCAGTGAATATTTGTCGAATACCGAATAAATGTTGTTAAAACTATTATGCCTTAGATGGAGTAGTTCTCATTCACTCTAAGAATCTATGGCTCTCCTCTTAGTCTGATTAAATAATAAAGGCAGCAAATGGGAGATGATCTTCATAAGTACTGTATGTGCTCTCAAAACAGCTTAAAACTTTATAAAAGCCACACTAAAATAGGTTTTAAGAATGCATATGAACGAACAAATGTACAATCGTATAGTAGAACTTGTAAAAAAGAAAAAAACTAAAGAATAGTGCAAAAGAGTTAGGATGGTCTTAACATAACTTGATTTTTAACTGAATTCAATACAAATTTTCAAAACCCACACAGCGTGCTCCTTGTGTGATAGTTTGTATAGGCAACATGGCAATAAAATACTATTCCTAATGCTTATCTACAAAAGAAACAAAGTATGTATTAGCACCATAATAAATAACATTTTCTTAATGTTTCTGATGTGTTAGGGATAGTGCAGAATATCACGCATTTATTTTCTCTTTTAATACTCAAAACACACCTATTTCTAGGTAACAATTCTTCAATCTGATAAGTGTTGTTGAACCATAATGACTTAAGAAATTTGATCAGAGTTACACCGTTTACTAGCGATGAAGTCATATTTAGACTTTAGGTCAGTCTGACACCACAGTCTCACTACCGAAGGCCAATCATTATACAAACTCATCCTAAATGTCATTAAAGCAAAACGGAATAACTCCAATATCTCTCAGAGTAGAAGCATACAACTGAAAATTATATTTTTTTTTCCAAATTTAAGATTTATACATGAAGAACTCACTTCTGAGGACAGTTTGAGCTAGCTGTTTCTTTTTCGGGTTCTAACAAATACTTCGGGGAATTATAAGGGAAAGAGAGTAAACTACACCTCTTTGTGGTAAGCAAGTGATAGATCTACTGTACCTCATTTTCCTCTTCTCAGAATTACCCCAGTGTTTGAGAGGCTGCTCTGCAGAGAAGAACATCTTAGGCTGTGAGGTTATACAGGAAGAATGAGGATCAATGGATGATGTTACAGGAAAAGAGATTTTGTCTTAATGTGAGGGAGAAATAGAAAACGAGCTGCCCTGAGAGTTGTGACTGCCATATTAACGAAGAGATACTTTTAGAGACAAGGCAACTATAATCAAAGTAACTAAAAAAGGGGTCAGCAAGCTTTTTCTGTGAAGGTACAGACAGCATTTTAGTCTTTGCTGGCGGTAAGGACTCTGTTGGAACCACTCCTCTCTGCCTTCGCAGTGCAAAAGTAGCCACAGAGGTTATGGAAGCGAATGGGTCTGGCTGTGTCAAAATAAAGTTCTATGCATCCAAACAGTCCACAGGACAGATTTAGCCTGGGGATGAAGTTTGCCAACCCCTGTTACAGAGTGCATTAATCTGAATATCCTCACAGCGATTACAAAACCTCCAAATTTCAGGGGTTTAGTACAGGGATTAGCAAACTAGGACCACAGGCTTATCTGTCGCACAGACTGTAAATGACTCACAAGCTAAGAATGATTTTGACATTTTTAAAGGTTTTAGAAGGAGAACAAAAAGAGGAAGAAGAAGGAGGAGGAGGGAGAGAAAGAGAAGTGACAGACATGTGGTCCACAAACCCTAAAATACTGTCTTTTATAGAAAAAAGTGTGCCGACCTGAACAGATGTGCCTCATTAGCTTTCCTCCAAGCAGACTCAAGGATTCAGACCCCTGGTATTTTGTAATGCTGAGTCTTCCACATGGGCCAACAAGTTTACCATGGTGTGGGGGAAAAGCTTGAGAAAAGACGCATAGAACACAACTCTTCTGTTGAAGAGGTGATAGTCATTATTTCTTGCTCACATTTTATTAGCCAAAATTAATCATGCCTCTGCTTAGATACAAGAGGGCTAAAAAAAAAAAAAATATGCTTGGCTGGATGGCTTTATCCCAGCACCTGCGTCAATCCATGGAAGAAGAGCATGAATCTTTGGCGGGCAGAGTTGCCTCTACCATATAGAAGCAACAAACATGTAGATCAGATTTGCGGCTTGGAACAGATATAGTCCGATAGGCATTTCAATTATAAGACATGACATTTCTATATTTATACAATCCTATAAGTTGTAGACATAATATTTGTGAGCTAGACAGAGGCTGATTCTCCCCAACACACTTTCCCATAACTTCTTGCTTTTCTTTGATTAGAAATGGCATGGTAGCTTTCCAAAAACAATATCTAATAACTTTTTTCTCATGAAACTCTTCATTTATTTACCTCTATATAAAGAATCTCAGTACTACATACTTATCTGACAAATTTACAAGGCTGAGTCTTTTTTTTTTTTTTTTTGGCTGAAACCATTGTTTGATTGCTCAATATGTCCTCCACATTAATTTTTCAGTCTAGACTTTCCAAATAAATCAGAGCATTTGTTGACTAACTTCACATTAATTTTTTTAAATAATTTTTATTGTTATGTTAATCACCATATATTACATCATTAGTTTTTGATGTAGTGTTCCATGATTCATTGTCTGTGCATAACACCCAGTGCTCCACGCAGAATGTGCCCTCTTTAATACCCATCACCAGGCTAACCCATCCGCCCACCCCCTCCCCTCTAGAACCCTCAGTTTGTTTTTCAGAGTCCATCGTCTCTAATGGTTCGTCTCCCCCTCCGACTTACTCCCCTTCATTCTTCCCCTCCTGCTATTTTATTAGATACATATTTCAAATGAATTAGGAATGATTCAATCATATATTTTTGGTCCGGATTTTTAAAAATTTGGCTTTTCCATATTTCAATTTAACCTCTATTTTCTGTATTTTTACCTCATTTCATCATCCATATCTTTGCATATTCACTAAGTCATGACTTTTGTGGTTGATTCTCAATTATTATCAGCAAGAAATATAGAACCACAATTTTTCAAAATGATATTTTTCATCACATTATTGTTTCAATGCTCATTCTCATAGACTTTTACCAGGAGAGAGAGAGAGAGAGAGAGGGAGAGACTGAAATCTGAAATAAATCTTGCTGCTTATTGTAGTAAACATCGTTAAAGGTGTGAGAGACTAATTGACAGGACTTTAAAAAACGAATCTCTATTTTCAGAGAAAATGGTGTAATCACTCAAATAATTAAGTGAAAAGAACAGTGGCAGTAATAGGGACTGCAGACAAGTGATCAACAAAATAATCATTAAATCAGACAAAACTAAGGGATAGGAGAAAGAACCAAATGGTCTACTGAGAAGAAAATGAAAGAAACAAGTTAATCTTCAGAATTTATCAAAACAACAAAAGCAGTAACAAGTACACAACATGATTCAACATCATCAACTAAAATTACCTTAAAAAGGCAAGATCAACCAATAATTTGTTTTAAGTTACCTATACTGTATCTGCAAAATGCAATAGAAAAGTTGTTCGATGGCAGGGTTAGCTGAATTTGAAGCACAAAATACAAAAGGTGGTAAAATCAAAGTAAGAAATACCTGGTGACTAGAAATAATCACAAAGAAGCCATTGCTGTATTTCCTAACTGTCTGAATATGAATGAAGCACTGTAACATTTCAGGTATCTATATTAAAAGACAGTATTACCATTGGGTTTGGAAAATACTATACTTAAATTAGAAGAATTCTCAGGAAAATCTTTCTTGACCTCATTTTCTTAGCTTTTTTTTTTTTTCCTTTTTTCATGTGTCATATTGTGAGAAACCCCAGAGATAACCACCAGCCAGTCAAAAGAATGTGTTCCACATTCTTGGAAGGTTAACCATTTTGTTATAATGATGTAAGTGTTGATTTGAATGTTGAATTAGTGGTCTTATTTGCTGGAATAAAGCGAAAAATCAAACATCTGAGCATTATCTACAGTCAATGAATCAGAACCTTAGCTCCATTCAACTGTACCAAAGGAAAATTACTGGATTTTGTTTTTAGCGGAATCTTGGCACAATGAGGGTGCTCTGTAACAAAGCTGTCACTGCTGCACTCACTGGGTGCCTGTCATGAAAATGCTGCCCCCCTCTCCTCTTTCAGAAGAATTATCCAATCTTTCTGGGACCCATAAACTGTCTTCTCTCAAAAATTAGTGTGTGCTACCTACCTCTAGACCTTAGGGACCATGGGTTATATCATTATGGCCTCTGGCTGGGGACATGGTTTCTCTTTATTTGTGATGCTGGGAGACTGTAATACAGTGATTTGTGTTGTTTTCATTAGGTTAAATCCATGTAGTTAAAAATTAAAAGAAAAAGAACATAAGATCAGCATGAGGTTTGTAACCATTTTGGCAATTCTTGATAACCCTGTGATAATTTTGGGATAGTTCTACCCAGCAATGTCTCCTCCTTAGAAATCTCCTATACCCTCTCCCAGCATATATTTACCCTCTTTCCCAGGAAGAACTTGGTCCTTATGGAAAAAGAAAAAAAAAAAGTTCAGCTTTAAGCATAAGACATAAGATACTTGAGATAATTGATCTTAGCTCCTTCTTTCCACTCACCTGAAAGAAGTCTCTGTAATCTTACTGTTTTAGTATACTCCCTATATCTTGTCTGTCCAAGATACAACAAGAAGAGGTCATATTTGCATTTTACACAAGCCTTTCGTGGCTGTTATTTATTTATTTATTTGCTCATTTGTGATGAAGGTCAAGTTCATATCTATAGCCAGTAATAGTTTCTCTTTTGGTTCTGATCCAGCACAAAGTTCAGAACACTAACAAGTTTTAAAATCCTATACATACATCACAGAAACTATGTAAGCAAAACTACTCAAAGAGATCTTTCAGTCAAACATCTGGGAACTGAGATCCAGATGATTAGCAGACACTTGGTACCATAACCATATTCTCTGGGCTTACTCTAAAGGCTACCTATAGGTAATTCCCCCTCATGCTATTGGCTTCCCAAACTCTGTCTAAGAGCATTCTCTGGCTATGGGATCATGAACATAGAGCAGAACAGATGTGCTACAGAACTACCATGGGGTCTCTCCACCATGGCAGTCTCAATGTACTTTTGACTTCCTCAGTTGCTGGAGTAGCCAATGAATAAAAATCTCCTTTTTAGAAATATTACAAACAACATTAAAATATAAGTTCTAGAGAAATAGTAACCTGCCCATTATGTATTATTGCAAAAAAAATTCTAGAGATAAAACCTGAATATGTAAGGGCTAATTTTATTAAATGTGTGCATAAGAGGGCTTGTGGGAAAATTGGAAATGTGTAGAAGTTAATAAGTGCACTACAAATACAAGCAGCAAACAGAAGCACCCTGTGAAAACCTAATAATATATCACAGGGCAAAATTTCCCCGATTCATGGGGAAGTTATAAATTTAATGCATACAAATACTGCTATATCCCTGACCCAAACAGTTCAGACCCAGGGCAGTGTTGCAGTTAAAATGACACAGCCCATGAGAACAGAACAAATTCAAAATAATTCAAGCCCTTTATTTGACTTGTACTTCTTGAAACACCATGAAGGTGACAAATAGTCCAGAGCAATTGTTTTTAAATTTTTTTTTATTATTTTTCGCTGTCTTTGACAGACCTCCCATATGCAATACCTCCCTCATTTCTCACCCCGAAAGCTTCTCTTCAAAATCTCTATCCACAGCTCCCAGCTTGCATGTCTTATATTCACATATTGCTTCTCCCCTGCTTTTTTTATGGGCACTGGAGGGGAGGGAGTTGGAAATAGACTGAGTATCTTTTGCTAGGACTGGAAAATTGGATCTGGATCATTTTCCATGGATATTAAGATTACATGTAACAGCACACATTCAACTTGGCATGCTTATCAAAGACTATACATGTTAATATTTACTCGCTTACCTTTACAAAGTCTGAAATCCCTGTGTGTTTTATTCCTACAATCGTACCATTCTTCCATTGAGAAGGTATAGGAAGAGAATGGACTTAGGAAGAGTACATGGTAACCAGGTACCTGACATACCTCATCATTATCCAGCTGTGAATTAGAAAGTTAAAATAGAGGACTGGTCATATAAAGACAAAGTCATATATAAGACAAGCTTGTAATGACTCTTTAGCCAGCCTCTCACACTTTAGGTCAAAAGCAAGATGTTCAGACTTTGTGAGTCTCCCATTCTGTTAATTCTGAAATTTAATAAAGTGTGCATTTGATTTCCCTAGGCAAAAGTCATCCTGATTTACTGTATATACAAGTGTCAAAGGAGAACTATTAAAGGAATAGCAATGGAGACAATAGCAAGAGGACAATCCTGAAGTCCCCCAATTTATTACGTTTAAGGATAATTTTCAGGATTTTTGTGTGTAGGGGGGGTGCTGCTGTGTAGGCAAAGCTCCTTTATTAAGGGTGGAGGTGAGGAAGAAAAATACTGAGGAACATGAATATGTCAATAAATGTCAATCTGTATCACTTTCTTTCTTGCTAATCTTGGCAGGACCCTGGCTAAAGACACTTGCATATTCGAAGATATTACTCATAATTTACCTAAAACTGCATTATCCTCTCTTAATGAAGTGTTTGAAATTCTGCTTGATCCTAGCAAAAAACTTTCTTGGATGGAGAAATCATAGCTTCTAGAAAATCAAACACCGTAGCAGGGATAAATCTAGAGTATGAAGTCAAAAGGATAAAATAATAAATGAGTAAGTTAGGAAGTCAATGAGTAATATTTTTTTTTTTGCGTTAGTGGTATTTGTAAGCTTTTAAAACTGATTGTGGTTAAAATATCTTCTTTTTAAAGAAATTTCCCAAAGACCATGTAAATATATTGCCAGAATTCTCTCCTAAGTGAACTTCCTTAAGCTTTAATAACTTCATGATAAATTCATGCTGTACATTAGCCCTAGCACTGCATTCCTTCCTTGTCCCAAAACCAATTCATCCCCTATCCTAACATGCATACATCCAGGGAGGAAAAAGAGATTGTGAAGAAAAGCAGCCAACAGGTACGTTTTTGTCACAAACAAATCAAGTACCAAAGCATCTCTCTGGGTGTATAACACACAAACTCAGACATAAACATGCAGAGAAGAACTGGGAGATGGCTGCAGTTTTGTCACAAAGGCACTGGGTGCAAACGATGTCCAGTCCTTACTCTGTATCTCAGCCTCACCCGGGTTTCCCATGGCTAGGATTGGTGAACATGACTACCTATAAGGACCACATCTGTCAGGAATCTGCATCCTGGCTTTCTAAATTCCCATTATGCATCTCAGTTCTGCTGAACAAATGTTTGCAAGTCCCTTTTCTAGTCTCTGGCCGACAGCACATTGTTGTATTTATTCTAATGGGAACATGAGGTCACAGTATATCTTTCTGGATTGTTGACATATGGCTACAAGTCTAGCACTTGAGTTCCATTTAGCGCTCAGGCCGCTATTGTTCCAGGGAAGTGATTCAGTCCTGCATAAAGTCACCACAATTTATTGCAGAGAATCCAGGAATGTCCCTTTCTGTACAGTGTACATATTAAAATGTGTGATATGTAAATAAAGTCATATTTAAAGGAAACTTTCAGCCTTAAAATGCTAGGCAAGAAAAAAGGCTGATAATCAGTGAGCTGAGTGGCCATCTCAAATTATAAAAGAACATCAATTTAAATCAGAAGGAAGTGAGATAAAAAAATAATGCAGATCAAAGAAGAAATTAATGAAATGTAATACAACGCACACTAGGAAAAATTAACAAGGGTGAGAGTTTGTTCTTCACAATTAGCAATAACATGGATTAGTGCCTCTGAAAACAAATAAAAGAGAAAAGAGAGAAAAAAGATTAGTCCATTTCAGTAATGGAAAATGGGAGATCCCCGGAAAATTTAAAATTTAAATATTCAACTTGATGTAATTCTATTTGAAAATTTAGGTGAAATTGACAATTTAAATAAAACTTAACTGAAATATACACAAAAGAAATAAAACAATTGAATATTCTACATCAATTAAAGAAATTGCATTTGTTATTAAAACCCTTTCTACAAAGAAACTCTCCACAGCACAATAGCTTCATTTATGAATTCCTCTACACAAATAAAAAAGAAAAAAAAATACCAATGTAATACAAACTGTACAGAGAATAAAAAAGTTGGGAACACTTTTGAACTCCTCAACTCATTTTATGGGAGCAGTATAACCTTGATATCAAAATTTGACAAAAATATTAACAAAAAAGAGAAAATTATAGATCAATCTTTTGCATGAGCATAGACACAAAAATCACAAAGTATTAGCAAATCAAATCGAAATACATATAAAGGATAATACATAACAGATAATTTAGACTCATTCCAGAAATGTAAGTTTGGTTATTAAAAAAAATAGGCCAAGTTATTTCTCTACATGGGTAAGTTTTCTAGTGAAGTCATAATAATTATGACAAAATTAGTGTATAATACAATACAGATTTATAATTTTGTAGTTCTGTGTCAGAAGAGCAGGTACTTGCGTATAATACCCAGTGCTCATCACTTCACATGCCCTCCTTAATGCCCATCATCCAGTTACCCCATCCCCCACCAACCTCCCCCTCAGCAGCCCTCTGTTTGTTTCCTAGAGTTAAGAGTCCCTTATGGTTTGTCTACCTCTCTGATTTCTTCCCATTCAGTTTTCCCTCCCTTCCCTTATGATCCTCTGCACTGTTTCTTATATTCCAAATATGAATGAAACCATATCATAATTTTCTTTCTTTGATTGACTTATTTCACTTAGCATAATCCCCTCCAGTTCCATCTACGTTGATGTAAATGGTAGGTATTCATCCTTTCTGATGGCTGAGTAATATTCCATTGTATATATGAACCACATCTTCTTTATCCATTCATCTGTTGAAGGACATCTCAGCTCCTTCCACAGTTCAGCTATTGTGGACCCAATGCAGAATTTTAATAAAAATTCTAGACCCACGTATGATTTTTTAGAATCTTAGAAAAGTAGAAACAGAAGAGCAATTTTTTATTCTGTTAAATGTCTAGAAAAAATATTTTATAAAATTTATGAATGAACGAATGAATGAATTCTGGAAATTAAGAATTTGCATCTAATATTTATCTGGAAATCAATAAGCCCAATATAATTTAATAATCTTAAAAGAGAATAAACACTGCCATATGAAAAAACTACAAAGCTACAATAATTAAGACTGTAGTATTGGCAACAAAATACACTTATAAAGCAATGGAACACAACGGGGAACACCTAGCAAACCCACACATATGTGGTCTGTTGATGTAACACAAGGTGACACTGCACTGTGATGGGAAAAATGGTGATCTTTCTAATAAATGATGCTAGGTCAATTTAAAATTTGTACAGAAAAAGAAAATAAGAATCTGAATGAGTGGGGCCTGCAGTACTGAAGATATTGACAGAGAGAAGCCAGCTAACTTAACTTTTGATTCTTGGTTTTTTGTTGTGGGTTTTTTTTTTTTCCGTTCCCCTTGGTAACGTGGTTTGCTTTCAAAGGTACATTAGATGACACCCTATGACAAGTGTCACTAGCTTTCTATTCTGCAATGTCTGGTTCCTAATATCCATCTCATCATTTGCTCCTTGAATCAAATCACCAATAGAATTATGCAAAGAAAAAGCACAAAACCAGTTTAAATAAATGTGAAAATGTCTATGCTGCCCAGAGCAATCTACACATTCAATGCAATCCCTATCAAAATACCACCAACTTTTTTCACAGAGCTGGAACAAACAATCCTAAAATTTGTGTGGAACCAGAAAAGACCCTGAATTGCCAGGGAATTGTTGAAAAAGAAAACCAAAGCTGGGGGCATCATGATGCCTGACTTCAAGCTATATTACAAAGCTGGATCATCAAGACAGCATGGTATTGGCACAAAAACAGACACATAGATCAGTGGAACAGAATAGAGACCCCAGAAATGGACCCTCAACTCTATGGTCAACTAATCTTCGATAAATCAGAAAAGAATATCCAATGGAAAAAAGACAGTCTCTTCAAAAAATGGTGTTGGGAAAATTGGACAGCCACATGCAGAAGCACAAACTGGACCATTCTCTTACACCATACACAAAGATAAACTCAAAAAGGATGAAAAACCTAAGTGTGAGACAGGAAACCATCAAAATCCTAGAGGAGAACATAGGAAGTAACCTCTTCGACATTGGCCACAGCGACCTCTTTCAAGACATGTCTATAAAGGCAAGGGAAGCAAAAGCAAAAATGAGCTTTTTGGGACTTCATCAAGATAAAAAGCTTTAGCACAGCAAAGCAAACAGTCAACAAAATTAAGAGGCAAACCACGGAATGGGAGAAGATAACTGCAAATGACATTAGAGATAAAGGGATTGTATCCAAGATCTATAAAGAACTTTGACTCAAAGTCAGCACCCAAAAAACAAGTAATCCAGTGAATAAATGGACAGAAGACATGAAAAGACACTTCTCAAAAGAAGACATATAAATGGCTAATAGACACATGAAAAAATGCTCAACATCACTCAGCATCTGTGAAATACAAAACTACAATGAGACACCACCTTATACCAGTTAGACGGCAAAAATTAACAAGACAGGAAACAACAAGTGTTGGCGAGGATGTGGAAAAAGGGGAACCCTCTTATACTGTTGGTGGGAATACAAACTGGTGTAGCCACTCTGGAAAACAGTATAGAGGTTCCTCAAGACGTTAAACATAGAGCTACCCTATGACCCAGCAATTGCACTACTAGGTGTTTACCCCAAAGATACAGATGTAGTGAAAAGAAGGGGCACATGCACCTCAATGTTCATAGCACCAATGTCCACAATAGCCAAACTGTGGAAGGAGCTGAGATGCCCTTCAACAGATGAATGGATAAAGAAGATGTGGTTCATATATACAATGGAATATTACTCAGCCATCAGAACGTATGAATACCCACTATTTGCATTGACATGATGGAACTGCAGGGGATTATGCTAATAAATCAAGCAGAGAGACAATTATCACATGGTTTCACTCATATGTGGAACATAAGGAATAGCATGGAGGACCACAGGGGAAACGGGAAAACTGAATGGGAAGCAATAAGAGAGGGAGACAAAGTATGAGAGACTCTTAACTCTAGGAAACAAACAGGAGGGTTACAGAAGGGAGAGGGGTGGGGGGATGGGGTAACTGGGTGATGGATATTAAGGAGGGCACGTATGGTGATGAGCACTGGGTGTTATACACAACTAATGAATCATTGAACACGACATCAAAAACTAATGATGTACTATATGATGGCTAATTGAACATAATAATAAAAAATAATTAAAAAACAAAACAAAAAACAAAACAAAACAAGTTCAGTATGGCTTGTATAAAGATATTTTTCTACCATTCCGTGTTTTCTCTAAAACTAATATTGCATCACTCTAACTTAAGGTTTTTATTTTCAAATTTTATGAGTTTATTTAAGGGTGGACTGAAATAAACTCTGGGATGTATGAAAAAGTTGTGTTAATTTTAAAAGATAGATAAAATCAATAAAAACAAACAAATAAAAAACAGTGAGTGACAAGATGCCTAGATAATTCAAAGGGAAAAACACAAACCAACCCAAAAATGTTAATGTTGATGTATTCAGTGAGCCAGAATGTGAATTAATATTGCAGAAAGTTCTGACTCCATTTAATTGATATGTGCTTTTGGCAAAATAAGTGAGGATTTGGCCCAAGATAACAGCTTAGACATCTGTGTTCTAAGACCTCTGAGCAAGTGCTCCATGTCATCTATATTCAGCATTGGAAAATTCTGTTATATCCAAGTTTCTCTGTCAGTCATGCAATTTAAAATATGACAGAAATATCTTCAAATAGGACAATAATGAATAGATCTAGAAATTATGGGCAAGAATACAATTCTGAACATCAATTATGTTTCTTCATTCACAGACTTAGCAAAATAAATACTCTTCTTCTAAATATTCTTTATCTTAAAAAAAATGCAGGGTTGGGGCAAGCACCTAGGCTTAAAATGTAGATACAAAAATGAAGAGCAAATGACATAGAATACCCCATCCAGAAAAATGCATGATTCATAAGGATTTTGCTTTTAGTAAGGCTGAACGCAACTGAAAAACTAAATAATGTAAAAATTTACCAAAGACCTTGAGAGTTGGCTGAAATTTCACTCAAGAACTTACAGAACTTAATCAAAGTTGCCTTTGTTGAAAAGCAGATTTGCATTCCAAATGAGAGCATTCAGAGTGCTGGAAATCAGAAGACTAGAGGAAGAAAGAAACAGAAGTTCACCCCATATATTTCTTTTTTTTTTTAAAGGTTTTATTTATTTATTTGACAGAGAGTTAGAGAGAAGAGCACAGCAGAGGGAATGGCAGAGGGAGAGGAAGAAGCGGGCTCTGCACTGAGCAGGGAGCCCGATGCGGGACTCGATCCCAGGACCCTGGGATCATGACCTGAGCCGAAGGCAGACGCTTAACCATCTGAGCCACCCAGGCGCCCTCACCCCATATATTTCTTATCATCACTGCAATGTTCTCTTCCTTCTCTTGCTCAGCTAAATCACAAAGAAAGGTATTTGGCTCAGAAAACTCTACTGTCGTGTAGGTAGTAAAAGTAGTACAAAGTGCAAGTAACCAATCTGTAGGAAATAAAAGATGGGAAAATTAATATAAGTTAAAATTAATTAGAATATCAATGGAAAAAAACTTAATAGTAGATAAATGGAATCATTAATTCCTAACATAACTGTACATAACATACAAACATAACTGTAACTCAGTGGGGTTAACTACAAATGGTTAAACTATTTGAGATACATTTAGCTGCTTCACTTTTTAGCATAATATTCATCTTGTATGGATATCTGAGCACAAATATAATGCTAAATTATTACTATTAAATAACTTTTACTTACATTTAAATATGCACTAGGCATTCTGCTAGGTCCCTTCCACACATTACCCTCTTTATCTGACCTTGATATGCTGAATTTCCTGAAGGTGTGGTACAATGCATCTTTATTTTTTCACTCATCTGCCTAATAAAAATTCCAAAAATTCTATCTCAAAGTAAATCTTTTATTAGGAATTCTACGTTCTTCTAGCCAACACTGGAGTGACATCTCTGCCTTGAAATAGCATAAATATCTCAAATTCAGCATGTCCTGAGCCAGTCTCTTGGTTTTCCCCAGCAAAGCTCATTTAACTTTAGTACCCTCTTCCCCAAATCAGTATTAATTCATCCTCATTTTCTTCCCTCTACCTGTGCTCACATATCTAATCTATTAGATCTCTCAGTGTTGCTGTGCTTCTCTATGTCAAGTGCATCACCTCTCCATCTCCACCTGCCACTGACTTTGCCAAACCTACTGTAATGTCTTCTTTGGACTCCTGTCTTGGAGTCTTTACTGATGTATGCACTCTGACCCGCTTCTCATTTATAGTAGCCAGAATGATATTTAAATAGGACATGTCATCCCCATTTTAAAGTTTTTAGACTGTAAGAAGGAGAAGAAAAAAGAAATAGTCTTAATCTCCAACAGGTGTTTGGAAATTCTGAGCTCTTGTTAAACCCCAGTTAAATTTCAAGCCAGTAGGAAGCTCGGGAGTAAGGATGACAAAGGTGTGGGGTTCAGGGGAGAGAGTGTGCATTTTATTCCCCTTCCATATCAGTGCCTAGCAAAGAACAAGGCACATGATCTGATTTCAAATAAAGTTGAGTAAATGAATGAGAACCACCAAAAAGCAATCTCATCTGGTCATATTCTAAACCAAGGCTGGTGCTCTTTTAACATCAGTATCGAGGATGATATTATAATGTCCATCTATATAGAACATTATGCATTTAGTGTGCACAAAACACTATGAGGTCCATTTTAGTTAATCTCTATTAAAATGGAATATTACGAAGTTAAATATAAAGTCACATGGCTATTGGCAAAGCTGGGTTTTGTCCCAGATTTGTGTGACTACAAATCTCATGTTCATATTTTCTTCTCTTGCAAGAATCGAACCAGTGCATGTTAAAATCATAGTAATGCCAGTAAAAAGGTCCGAGTTGAGACGTGTGGTCTTTGTCTAAATGAGCGAACTCATATTTTATGAATTTAGTTGAGCTTTGGAATTTTAGTCAGGTGACAGGAGCTGCAGTTTACAGTTGGCTATATAGTTTATCTTTTTTGAATGAGACAAAATTTGCTATGCTTTGAATGTTCATAGTATGTTTCAGCTTTTTGAATATGTCCACACTATAGTAGAATTATATTTGTGCTTTAAAACATCAAATTCTTTTTTTTTTTTTTAAGAGTAAAAAGACAAGTTCCAAGTACTTTTCAGGAAGGATTTTAGGAACTGGACTTTCTATATAATTGCAAGTACAGAAAATAAACAGTTGAACCACACATGACTACTACAGGCCCAGAGTGTCTTCAGGATGCACAGCATGAAGTCGAGGAAGAGCCCAGACTTCAAAGAGACGCAACTGGATTTGAATATTGTTCTGTCATTTTTCAGAAGTGTCAATTTAGGCCAATTTTTTTGTCCTCCGTAAACCTCAAATATCCTCACCTATGAGACTATGATAATAATACCTAACTTTTAGCGTCCTTTTAAAGATTGGGAATGACAGTTTTCATTGTTTATATTCTCACTGATGCCATTATCACCATCACCATCATCATCATTAATAGCAGAAACAAGAGACATGTTTTTTTTTCTCCTTTTCTCTCAAAGTATATCCTTTGCTTTGTCCTTTAGTTTTTTTTTTTTTCTTATTTTTCTCTCAGAAAAACACAAAGGTGTTAAGATTGATTGCATACTTTGCTTTTCCTTCTGGCCACCATTTGTCACTGTTGCAAGTAAGCAGCGAAATAAAATCTTCTCTTACTAAATGAGACTCCATACAAATCCCACACAATCTGTACTTGGAGAAAAGAAAGGTCTCTTCTCCAGGTGTCCAGATTTCCGTATACATCAATAGTTACCTATAAACACCATTCACCCATCTTAGACACATGCCCTTAGTTACACAGGATAGAACATCTATGTTGCATAACACTTATTTTCAGCCATTTCACAGGTCCTTATAAAGAAAACCTTCTCATTTAAGCTTATTACTGTTCAGCTAACTTCTGTATCCCTGTGACAAAAATCTAATTAAGACTTTGACAAACACAATTTAGAACTAGAATTCAAAAATACAATTAAAAGGTTTAAATGCAAAGAAAGTGATTTTGGGTATTAGATGTAAATGACATTTTAATTCAAAGAATTCATCAGTTTGGAAGTTAATGAAATTAATGAAGCAAGAAATAAGATGCAAATCCAAAAGTTTATATTCCTCTGCTTAGTTGGCAGATTCCTGAAGAGGAATCAAAACTGATTAGAGCCATAAGTAATAACTTGGGATGTGCTTTCATTAGATAGTTATATACAATAAAATACTCTGAAAAAAATATCTGAACACACGGCACATTCACTCAAAAGTGTCTAAGAGTGTTAGTGTTTGGGGGGGCATGTTAGTGAATGGATGTTGGGAAAATAAATTAAAATATTGGAAGTACAGAATAAATGTCATCTGTCTTATTTTAAAAAGCCACTTTCATGCCCTAAAATTGGAGAATGAAATTCTAGAATATAACAAGATTAGGAAGTAGAAAGTTTGGGAAGCTCTGAAATCTTGAAAAATTATGTTATCATTCTGAGCAAATGATTATAGGTATGTTGGTGGTGATATCAGCAGTTTTCTACTTGTATGGGAGATAACACATACATTATTCAGGAAAAAAAACATGTATAATCACCCATCTATCTCCCATACTATAAGAAAATGTCCACATTTATTTCTTTAAAAAACACTGTACACTGTACAATGTAGCAATCATCCAATTGTTCTGTTAAACCCATTCATTTATATCATTTTTTAAAATAAGCAAAAGTAGGGATGCCTGGTGGCTCAGTCAGCTGAGCGTCTGCCTCTGGCTCAAGTCATGATCCCAGGGTCCTGGGATTGAGCCCCACATTGGGCTCCCTGCTCAGTGGGGAGCCTGCTTGTCCCTCACCTTTCCTTCTGCCGCTCCCTCTCTTGTTCTCTCTCTCTCTCTCAAATAAATAAATAAATTAAGTTAAATTAAATTAAATAAGCAAAAGGAGATTTTTTCTGAAAAAATATTTTAAGCATGGCATAGTTGTATGATTCACATTAATCTAAAAAATGGTTTGATAATATAACAGGTATCCCCCCAAAACGTCTCCCAAAGATCCTTGCCTTTTGGTATACAAACCATTGTGTAACCCCTCCTTTTCGTGTGTGAGCAAGACCCAGTGATTGCTTCTAATGATTAGAATATAGCAAGAATGTAACTCCTTAGATTAGGTTATAAAAATTATATCTTCTATTTTAATGGCACTCTCTTCCTTGTTCTTCTGGGTGCCTGCTCTGATGAATCAGGTTGGAGAGGTACACAGGACAAGGGATTAAGGGTGGCTTCTGGCAAACTGGCAGCAGGAGAAGTTCTCAGACCAAATGCCTTTACAGAACTGAATCCTACCCACTATTGGAAGTGAACTTGGAAGCAGATGCTTCCCTATTCAAGCTTTTTCTGTGACTATGGCCCTGGCTAACACCTTGACTCAGCAACTTTTTGAGAGACCCTTAAATTGAGGACTCAGTTAAGCCATCCTTGGGATTTTTGATCCACAGAGTGTGAAATAATAAATGTGTTGTTGGAAACCACTAAGTTTTTGGGGAAATTTTGTTATGTAGCAATAAGTAACTAGTAAGTATTTTAGAGCATCTAATTAAATCAGGCTTATGACCCAGTCTGTTGCAGAAATCCTACTGAGAAACCTCAAGGAAATTAAACCTAACCAGTCAATTGAAAGGTCTTGTAGCAGAGTGCTATTTGTGTTACTATAAACAATGGTGTTACTATAAAAGAAAGGAATCTTGCAATCATTAAACATAAAAAAAAGAAAGTTAACTTTCTTTTGTTTGAAAACTGAGGTGCTTCCTTTGTTTTGTTGTGAGGGTTCTTGGAAAAGATACTAATCTAGCAGTTTTAATGTATGAAAATACAGGCAGAAAATTATTTTAGTTCAAATCCCTGTTCTTGAAAATCTACTATATATTGGTCCTTTATAAATACAGTACAGTGAACTTAGCTGCCTTCTTTTGATGGCTTTCATGCAATTACTCAACCATTATATTAAAAACAGATTGTCACTATAGAGTAGTTTAGATCTAGAAAGGGAAAGAAAGGATGTAGTGCCTACTAGAAAGTAGGCACTCATCCTAACGCATCCACAGGAAAGGTTTTTGGAATTTTGGGAATAAAATATTGAACCTTGATTATTTTCTTCTGATTTGAATTTCTCAGTTGACTTGAAGTATATAACAATAATAATTAATAATAATATAAAAATAAAGCAAACACTTTGTATTTAGAAGTTTCTGTTTTACATATTTAATAATATATATGTATTAGTTTTCCATACTAATTGTTTAAAAATTTCATTCCTAGTATTCCCTTGTTTTTGTCAAAGATGTTTTGGGGAAAAACAATTTCCATTAGGACGCCTGGGTGGCTCAGTCAGTTAAGCATCTGACTTCGGCTTGGGTCATGATCCCAGGGTCCTGGGATGGAGTCCAGCATCAGACTCCACCCTCAGCCAGGTGTCTGCTGATCCTTCTGCCTCTGTCCCTCCCCATCCCCGCCCTGCTCGAGCTTTCTCTGTCTCTCTCTCAAATAAATAGATTTTCAAAAAAACAAACAAACCACTTTTTTCCATTTGTAATTAATAATATTTTTTTTTAGTTAACCAACGCATTCCTTGGTTATTATATTATCATACTGCAAACATATGAAAGAGTATTAAAATGGAAGATATATCATGACAAATTAAAAATGAAAATACAAAGATAACATTCCTACTTGTGAAAGGCACATTGTCTTTAGATTTGAGCTTTCAAATAAAATATATGTTTATATTTATACATTCTTATTTTACATTTAAGACTTTACTCAAATTGTAAAAATGCTAAGCCAAATGACTATATAAATTCTGAGAGAAGGATTATAAAGACTATTATCAACACAAGAGATGGAAAGAAACACAGCTTAAGTTGTATCCCAGGTGGAGTTTGTTACTCTGGAAGTTTAGATCTAGAAAGGGAAAGAAAGGATGTAGTGCCTACTAGAAAGTAGGCATTCATCCTAACGCATCCACAGGAAAGGTTTTTGGAATTTTGGGAATAAAATATTGAACCTTGATTATTTTCTTCTGATTTGAATTTCTCAGTTGACTTGAAGTATATAACAATAATAATTAATAATAATATAAAAATAAAGCAAACACTTTGTATTTAGAAGTTTCTGTTTTACATATTTAATAATATATATGTATTAGTTTTCCATACTAATTGTTTAAAAATTTCATTCCTAGTATTCCCTTGTTTTTGTCAAAGATGTTTTGGGGAAAAACAATTTCCATTAGGACGCCTGGGTGGCTCAGTCAGTTAAGCATCTGACTTCGGCTTGGGTCATGATCCCAGGGTCCTGGGATGGAGTCCAGCATCAGACTCCACCCTCAGCCAGGTGTCTGCTGATCCTTCTGCCTCTGTCCCTCCCCATCCCCGCCCTGCTCGAGCTTTCTCTGTCTCTCTCTCAAATAAATAGATTTTCAAAAAAACAAACAAACCACTTTTTTCCATTTGTAATTAATAATATTTTTTTTTAGTTAACCAACGCATTCCTTGGTTATTATATTATCATACTGCAAACATATGAAAGAGTATTAAAATGGAAGATATATCATGACAAATTAAAAATGAAAATACAAAGATAACATTCCTACTTGTGAAAGGCACACTGTCTTTAGATTTGAGCTTTCAAATAAAATATATATGTTTATATTTATACATTCTTATTTTACATTTAAGACTTTACTCAAATTGTAAAAATGCTAAGCCAAATGACTATATAAATTCTGAGAGAAGGATTATAAAGACTATTATCAACACAAGAGATGGAAAGAAACACAGCTTAAGTTGTATCCCAGGTGGAGTTTGTTACTCTGGAAATTAGAAAAACAAAACCTTTGACATCCATGCTAGGAAATACAGATATTATTCTAAGAATTACCATGGAACCCCAATCTGTCAATTTATTTTTTATTTTTGTGATTATTACCACAACTAACATATTATTACATGTTTGTTTTTAAACCAGCAAAGATTCACAACAATGAATTTATGACAATCTATTAATTACTTAAGTTCTACCTCTCAACACTTTTGTCTTAATCTTCTTTTCCCTTAATCTTATTATATTATTTTTTATCTATTTTCATTTTTTGTTTACATTCAATTTAATTAACATATACTGTATTATTAATTTCAGAGGTAGAATTTAGTGATTCATCAGTTACATATAATACCCAGTGCTCATTACATCAACCTCCTTAATGCCCATCACCCAGTTACCCCATCCCCCCACCCACTCACCTCCCCTCCAGCAACCCTGAGTTTGTTTCCTGTAGTTAAGAGTCTCTTATGGTTTGCCTCCCTCTCTTTTTTGGTCTCATTTTACTCTTTTCTTTCCCTTATGTTAGTCTGTTTTGTTTCTTAAATTCCACGTATGAGTGAAATCATATGGTACTTGTCTTTCTCTAACTGACTTATTTCGCTCAGCATAATACCCTCTAGTTCCATCCACATCATTGCAAATGGCAAGATTTCATACTTTTGATGGCTAAGTAATATTCCATTGTGTATATCTACCACATCTTCTTTAACCATTCATCTGTCGATGGATGTCTGGGCTCTTTCCATAGTTTGGCTATTGTGGAAATTGCTGCTATAGACATTGGGGTGCATGTGCCTCTTCGAATCACCATTTTTGTATCCTTTGAATAAATACCTAGTAGTACAATTGCTGGGTCTAGGGTACCTCTATTTTTAACTTTTTGAGGAACCTCTATACTGTTTTCCAGAGTGGCTACATCAGTTTGCATTTCCATCAACAGTGTAAGAGGGTTCCCCTTTTTCCAAATCCTTGTCAACATCTGTTGTTTCTTGAGTTGTTAATTTTAGCAATTCTGACGGGTGTGAGGTAGTATCTCATTGTGGTTTTGATTTGTATTTCCCTGATGCTGAATGATGTTGAGCATTTTTTTCATGTGTCTGTTGGCCATTTGTATGTCTTCTTTGGAGAAACGTCTTTCATGTCTTCTGCCATTTCTTCACTGAATTTTTTCTTTTTTGGGTGTTGAATTTGATAAGTTGTTTATAGATCTTGGATACTAGCCCTTTATCTGATAAGACATTTGCAAAAAAAAAAAAAGACATTTGCAAATATCTTCTCCCATTCCATAGGTTGACTTTTAGTTTTGTTGATGATTTTCTTTGCTATGCAAAAGTTCTTTATATTGATGAAGTCCCAATAGTTCATTTTTGCCCCTCTTTCCCCTGCCTTTGAAGACTTGTGTAGCAAGAAGTTCCTGCAGCCAACGTCAAAGAGGTTGCTGCCAGCATTCTCTTCTAGGATTTTGATGGTTTCCTGTCTCACATTTAGGTCTTTCATCCATTTTGAGTTTATTTTTGCATATGGTGTAAGAAAGTGGTCCAGTTCTTCTGCATGTGGCTGTCCAATTTTCCCAACACCGTTTGTTGAAGAGACTGTCTTTTTTTCCATTGGATATTCTTTCCTGCTTTGTCAAAGATTAGTTGACCATAGAGTTGAGGGTCCATTTCTGGGTTCTGTATTCTGTTCCATTGACCTATGTATCTGTTTACAAGACAGTACCATACTGTCTTGATGATTATAGCTTTCTAATACATCTTGAAGTCTGGAATTGTGATGCCACCAGCTTTGGTTTCCTTTTTCAACATTCCTTTGGTTATTTGGGTATTATTATTTTAAGTATTTATGTATTTATTTGAGAGAGAGAGGAAGGGGGAAGGGTAGAGGGAGACAGAGAATCTCAAACAGACTCCTTGCTGAGCACAGAGATCATAACCTGAGCCAAAACCAAGAGTTGAACACTTAACCAATTGAGCCACCCAGGTGCTCCACACTCATTATATTATTTTAATAACAAGATAGACTAAAAAGTATTTCGGTCTTCTCATTTCTGTTATTGAAAGGTCAAGGAAATCCTATGCAGAAATGAATATTTGTGAAGAGATTTTATTCTGATGGTTTTTATTTAATACTCCTCAAAAGTAGATTATTTTCCTTGAAGCATTGAGAAGTCCACATAGAAGAATTAGCTAATACATCTATTTGTTCTAGTTGAGGGTCACTACTGTCAACTCAGGCTCAGATTACTCATTCTGTCAACCAGAAAGTCAAACTTTAAATCTAGGCTCACTATCATGGCTTGCAGCTGGAATTTATCTATGAGATACCTCAAGCCTATAGATACTGAATTCTAACTTGATCTTCTAACTTTAACACTGGATGAAATTTCCTGTAGAAAGGAATGATAGTGGATCTCAAAATGTTTGTTTTTGGCAGTTACAAGAGTGCAAGAAAATTTTAAGTCTGTTTGTAATGGAATCGTTTATGTGCAACCTGTATAAAGTCATCCCAGACCACATTCCAGGCTCCTGTGGAGCTGGTTTGAAGAGACTTAACCTAACAGACAAAAATTAATAAAGGTAATTTGCATTTTTAAAGCAGTCTTTCTTATCAAGAGCACATCCTTAACATCAATAAAACTTCTTGACAACAACTGGGAAAATACAGAAGATCAAGAAATAAGTGTGGTAAGGACAAATCCTTTCCCCTTAATTGGAAGGAGAAGGAAGAGAAATTCAAAGCATTTATAATTCTATATGTTTTCTGTTATTCATTTCATATATATTAAAAATATTTGCAAATAAATCATCAGAGAGCTATAGAAAGTGAACAAAAATACTTCCATAAGGCTTAGCTATCAGAGAAAATGCTGTCTGCTTCAAATGTGGAGCTATTTCTTGCTGTCAATAAAAGTCTTGCAATGATAATCACATTTCTAATGATGTAAATTCTTCCAGAAAAAGAAATAAAACTTAATTGAAAGTTCTTTAAAATATTTTAATTCTGAAAAAATATTTTAAGTTAAAAAGTTTATCAGAGTTTGATGCTGTGTGTAAAAATATATTGAAATAGTGGGGGCGCCTGGGTGGCACAGTTGGTTAAGCATCTGACTCTTAGTTTCAGCTCAGGTCATGATCTCAGGATCTTGAAATCAAGTTCTGTACTGGACTCCATGCTAAGCATGGAGTCTGCTTGAGATTCTCTATCCTTCACCCTCTGCCCCACCCGCTCATTCTCTCTCTCTCTCTCTAAAATAAATAAATACATCTTAAAAAATATTGAAATAGTCATCTTTACATAATTTAAATACTATTTGATGGCACGACAGATTTATTTATGTAGCATTTTTTTTCTTTTAAGGAATAGAAAATAATATAATGTAAAAGCAGCTATGTTATACAAGACAATGTCAAGTCATATAACTTAACTTGGGGTGTTTTCTTCAAGTGAAACTGTCTGTCTCTATAATGTTAAGAGTAGCACCACTCTATTCCATAAAAGCCCCAATTTAGTATTCCAGAAAGATTGATGTAGAATTTTAATGTTTCACTATTTATATTAAATGTTTTCATTTCTGGTTCCAGTTCATCTTTGGAATTTTTACTTTTTTATTCCCTTCCAAAAGTAGGCAATTTAATTTTTAGAGCATGAATCTTACAAAAATTGAATTCAAATTTGATCATTTTGCTGGTGTTCAACCATCTTGTCATGTTGTGTTTACTCTGGAGCCTGCTGCCTTATATTGCAATGTGTATTTTGTTGTGATTGATAGCTACTCACAAATAAAAGGAGCAAAATAAAGTTCCATGATGGTGACAATGATATGAAAGTTGGAAATAGAGCTAGATTAGGGGATGTTTCTGTTCTAGTCTCTGTTGTCTAGAGAGCAGGAATTACATTTGAAAGGGCCAGAGGTGACAGTAATGGTTGGATCTCTTTAAAACTCATACAAATGAGTAGTACTATGTTCTATCTCAATTAACTTCCATCACCACCACCATCAACCCTCTATGGATTTCTCTTTCTTTCTTTGAATAGGTCAAAGGAGAATTGTCCAGAACTCATTTGATCAAGAAGGGAGGCCAAACATCTTCCTCCTCCTCTCAAGTAGGTGGGATGCCAATTTCTCAGGACTGGCTTATCAGATCAGATTCTTCTAATGCTAATTTCTCTTCATCGTCTTTTTTTTTTTTTTTTCATGTGACTGGCCAGAATACAGTAATTTCTAAAAGTTTGTCTTTAATTTAGTAAGGAAAGAAGCCTATTAGATTTGAGACCACAGTATTTATAGTCCAAACCTGTATACTTATGTTAGGACAAGAGGCATACATTAAAATATACTAGGCAAACCCTCCTTAGAGTTTGATAAGCCAGCCCAACTTATCAGAATTTTGTAATTGTTTCACAACTATTCTCTAGGTATTTGTCTACTTCATGAACCTCACAAGAAGTGAAGAGGTGCTCTGGGGTAATATCTTAAATAAAGTAAAGCTCATGAGCTCTGAAACAGTACCATGTTCAAATATCATCTCAGCCTCCTAACAACTAAGTGACTTATTTAATTTCTCTTTCTCTCAGTTTCTTCAGCTATAAAATGAAGATAAACACAGCGTGTATTTCATAAGAAAGTTAAATGAATTATCAAGATTTGCATATGCCAGGCTATGGTCTGCCTTTGTAAATGTTTCATGTGCAATTGGAAAGAATGTGCATTCTACCATTGTTGGGTAGAGTGCTCTGTAGACGGTCGGGTTGGATTATACATGCTAATTTTCTATCTACTTGTTCTATCAATTACTGGGAGAAAGTGTTCAAATCTCCACCTATAATTGTGAATTTATTAGTTCTAATTTCAGGTCTACCAGTTTTTGCTTCATGTAGCTTGAATCTCTTTTACAGGGTACATGCTCATTTAGGATTGTTATATTTTCTTGATGAATTGTACCTTTTATTATTACAAAATATTTTATCTCTAGAAATATTCCTTGCCCTCCAGTCTATTTTGTCCATTATTAATACATGTTCTTCATCCTATCATTAAGGTTTGCTTTAACTTTTTCCATCCTTTTTCTTTTTAACTTGTATCTTCTATTTAAAGTAGGTGCCTGGTAAGTAACACTACTTAGTTGAGTTTTTCATTTTTATCCAAAAAAACACACTCTGTCTTTTAACTAAAGTGTTCATTCTACTTAGGTTAAAAATGATTAGATATATTTTAGCTAATTAAGTCTATGGTCTTCCTTTATGTCCCATTTTTTCCCCTCATTGTTTTCTTTAAAATTAGTTATTTATTATTATTATTATTTCACTTTGTCCACTCTGTTGTTGTGTTAGCTATAATTCTATTTTTTAGCAGTTGCCATGGAGCTTGCAATATGCATCTTTAACTTAGCATAGTCTAGCTTCAAAGAACATTAATCCACTTTATATGCTATTTTTTATGATATCTCTATGATACATTTTACTTCTACATATTTTATAAATCCTATAATACATGGTCTTTATTTCCCTTTAAATAAAAGACTATGAAGTAAAGAAAAACTTTTTTATTCACCTACATATTTTACCATTTCAGTATAATTTAATCCATTGTGTAGATCCAAGTCTCCAGCTGGTATCATTTTAGCCCAAGACTTTCTTATACATTTCTTGTGGTACAGGTATGTTATAAGGAACTCTCTCACTTCTTATTTATAAGAAAGTGTCTTTGCCTTATTTTGCTCTGCAATCTATTTATCTGACATTTACATAACTTTCTTTCTTTCTTTTTTCTTTTTAGGGATTTATTTATTTATTTCAGAGAGGGGGAGAGACAGAGACAGAGACAGAGAGAGCGGGGGTAGAGGCACAGGGAGAGGGAGACAAGCAGACTCCCCTCTGAGTGGGAGTCTGATGCTGGGCTTGATTCTAGGACCCTGAGATCATGACGGGAGCCAAAATCCAGAGTCAACGCTTAACTGACTGAGCCACCAAGGTGCCCTTCTTTCATTTTATTAATGTTAGCATCATGTCTTTTTCCATCTTTTCACTTGTAATCTATTATGTTCCTTCTATGTCAAATGGGTTTCTTTTAAGGAGTAGAGGGTTGAGTCTCGCTTTTTATCTAATCTGAAAATCTCAGACTAACTGCAGTGTTTAAACCATGTAAACTTATTTTTAAAAAGTATTTATTTATTTTATTTATTTATTTACTTACTTACTTATTTAGAGAGTGAGTGTGCATGACCAAGGGGAGAGGCAGAGGGAGAGGGAGAGAATCTCAAGCAGGCTCCATGCCCAGCATGGGGTCTGAGGCCAGCCGGATCTCGCCGCCCTGAGATCAGGACCCAAGCCAGAGTCCTTTGCTTAACCAGCTGAGCCACCCAGGCACCCCAAACCACATTTATTTAATGTGATTAATGATCAGTTGGGCTTAAATCTACCATCTTTCTATTTAATTTCTGTCTGTCCCATATATTCTTTGTTCTTTTTTTCCTTTATTTCTGCCTTGTTTTGGATTACATTTTTTTTTAATGATCCCATTTTATCTCCTTGCAAGCTTATTAGCTGTAACTTTTCATTGTGTTATTTTAGAGTTTATAGTATAGCATATATGTCTAACTTGTTACAGTCTACCTTCATGTTATATTACATTATTTCATGAATAAAATAAGACCCTTAAATTGTATTTTTACATTTTTCCTGAGGCTTTGTGCTATTATGGTCATGCACTTATTTCTTTGTAATGTTATAAACCCCACAACGTGTTATTTATTTTCTCCAAACACGATTAATTAGTTTTTAAAGAAATTTATGTAATAAAAAGAAAGTCTTTATTTTACCCATGCAGTTACCATCTCCTCTGCTCTTCATTCTTTGTGGAGACCAGATTTTCATGTGGAGCATTTTGCTGAAATTTGATGAATATAATGGAAATCTGCTAGGAAAATTTTTTTCAACTATTGTGTTTCTGAAGAATTCTTTATTTCATCTTAGTTTTTGAAAGATACTATCACTGGGTAAAGGATTCAGGGTTAAAGAATTACATGTATATTTGGCTACTTGAAATTTTCTTATAGTTCACCTATGCTTTATTATTTCCCCAAGTTTCTATTGTTGGATAATTTATATTGTTCTATCTTCAATCTGCTAATCTTTTCTCATGTAATATCTAATTTGTCATTAATCTCATCTAGTGTATTTTTCATTTTGGGTAGTATAGCTTTTAACTCTAAAAGTTTTGAGTCTCTTAAATATCTTACTGCTTTCTACTTAACTAACCACTCAATCTTTTCTCTTGGCCAATGGTTTTAAATCAGGGATATTTTATCCCTTCAGAGCGCTTTGGTAAAAACTGGATAAATTTTTGTCACAATGAGGGGAGAGGGACTGGCTTTTAATATTAGAGGCCAGGGATTCCCCTAACCATTGTATGTTGCTTAGGACAGACCCCAAGTAATGACAAAAATAAAATAAAACTTAACTAGTAATTTATTAAGATGCCAATAGTACTTCATTGAATAATATAGCCCTTTCAGCTCTTGCTTTCTTAGCTTTGCTAAGTGGGATCAGAGAAGCATTTAATACACATTTATGTTTTTTTTTTATTTCTGTATTGTTATGTTAATCACCATACATTACATCATTAGTTCTTGATGTAGTGTTCCATGATTCATTCTTTGTGCATAACACCCAGTGCTCCATGCAGAATGTGCCCTCTTTAATACCCATCACCTGACTAACCCATCCCCCCAACCCTCCTCCCCTCTAGAACCCTCAGTTTGTTTTCCAGAGTCCATCGTCTCTCATGGTTCATCTCCCCTCTGACTTACTCCCCTTCATTCTTCCCCTCCTGCTATTTTCTTCTTTTTCTTTTTTCTTAACATATGTTGCATTATTTGTTTCAGAAGTACAGATCTGTGATTCAACAGTCTTGCACAATTCACAGCGCTCACCATAGAACATACCCTACCCAATGTCTGTTTGTTTGTTTTTCCCACTAGTGAGGCAAGACCCATGTTAATTCTCTAATAATTCCTGGTGAATTAGGAGGCTTTGCACTCTGGTTTTTGGAAACTGCTATCAGTCTTGGAACAATTTTAATATTGGGTACTCTTTCCTCAATTCTTTCAGACGGTCTTTTCTCGGCCTCAGATAGTATTTTTTACATGCATGTTCTAATAGGTAATCAACTGCACATTTAGGTGATCCTTTCTGCATACTCCCATAGTTCTTTGTGTGTCTCTCCACTTTGGTACTCTGATGCAAATTCTAGCAATTCTGCAATTTCCTCAATTCAAGGATGCTCTGCCTGAGCATTTTACCTGCCCTGTAATCTGGAAAACTTCTCTAGGCAGTGAGCTAGTGAAATAAAGAGTCTACCTAGTTGATTCTCATATCTCAGGGATCACCATCCATCATTGTCTAATGTTCAATGTCTTAAGAGTTGTTGTTTCATATTTTTATTTTTATTTTATTTTATTTTATTCATTGTCTTAGGATATGGTGAATATCCTATTTTGGGTGGCTCTTTTTGTATCTTCCTTTAAATAATGTTGTTTAACTAGGCAGCTATGTTATTATAAATTAGCCTGAGCTTGTCCGGGCTTCTTTTCCAAAGCATGTTTCCAGATTTTATTAGGGCATGTCTGGAGTCACCTTTATTCTGGGTTAGTTCATCCTGATTATTAAAGCATGACACTTTCAGGACTCTACTGAATGCCTCACATATCCAACAAGGTTTTGTTACTCTTACTGTTTAAAATGTCCCCTAGCCTTGTGTTTGATTTGGGAAATGTTTACCTGGCAGCTTTTTGGTAGTTATTCTTTCCCTGGACTTGCTGAGTCTTATCCTTTGCATGCACAATTTAGTGTTTAAAGACTCAAGGGCACTTCTGTACATATTTCTAGAGCACTTTTTCTGCATAGTTCCTGCCTATATAGTGCCTTATCTTATCTCACTTTAAATGTAATTTTCTCAATGATGTGTTTTTTGACACCCTCCTTGAAATCTGACTCCAGTATCCCTTTATACTATTTCATGGAAACTTACAATTTTTATTCAAAAGGATATTCAGAGTTTGTAATGATATATATTTTATATGATTATATGATTAAAGAATATCTCTCTCCCTAAAATCAATATTTAATTGGGCTTCAGGGTTAATTAGAAACAATCTGAGCTTAAACGAGATCAAAGATACTACTACCTTCCTTTGCTCATCATTGTATCTGAGTGTGTTTAAGTCCTAGGCACAAAGTATATACTCAATACAAACTTTGTTGAAGGAATGAATTCATAAATTCACTTTGTGGCTATTCAAAGACTACTTGGGATTTTCCTGACTTATCCTTGAGAGTAAGTAAAAGAAGCAAACATTATTATTGTATTTACCTGAAAATAAAATTCAGTGAAATAAAATAAAATGCATTTTATAAGATTATTTATTATTCCTTAGTCCTGTAAGTAGGTCTTATCTCTGCTAATGCAAAATATTTTCTAGAGAAACATAATTCCATCATTTCTCCAAATGAAACAGGAAACAGCATCAACAAAAATAAAAACATTAAAACCCTTTGAAATAGCTTAAAATAAATGAACTCCCAGTTATCCAACAAATACCAAAGGAAATAAACGAATTCAAACTAACTTAATCCCTTACCACATTTGAACATGTTTCATATGGGATTTCACTTTAAAGTTGGTTACAAATTTCCCTAAGTTAACAAAGAGTTAATTGCTTCATTTGGATTGAAATCTCCTGCCCCAGGGTAAAAGTCTTTAAGGACAAATTATAAATCCAACTAGGAAAATGTTCAAAAAGAAAGGGAAACACAAAAGGACATTTGAAGACATTTAAAGATTAAAACATTATAAGAATGGAACCCCCAAACTTCTGTAAATGGTTAGCATCTACAAAGGATGGTGGAAACTAGAAAGAATACCACTCCTGTGTACAATTAAAACAGCTACAATATCAGCAACAAAAACAAAAAGCTGTGACCTACAAAATCACAATATCTCTTGAGAACAGTCAGAGGGCAGCCATAATAACAGAGTCAGAGCACAACCACCTAACTTGAAATCTAAGTAAAGATATGCTTCCAACAAGAGACTGAATGCAAACATTTGTTTTTCTAGAGCAAATGCCATACAAGAAGGTATGAAGAATTCCTATGTTCATTGTAGCATTATTCATTACGGCCAAGGTATGAAAACAATGTACATGTCCTTCAAGAGATTAATGGATAAAGAAGATGTGGTAGGCATATACACTTTAATATCATTCAGCCATAACAAAGAAGGAAATCCGGCCCTTTGTGGCAACATGGATGGATCCTGAGAGAATTATGCTAAATAAAATAAGTGAGAAAGAGAAAGACAAATACCCTCTGATATTACATGTAGATGGAATCTAAAACAGCTGAACTCATAGAAGCAGAGACTAGAATGATGGTTACCAGGGTCTGCAAGGTGGGGGAAATGGGTAGATATTGGTCAAAGAGTATAAACTTCCAGTTATAAGATGAATTAGGTTCTGGGGATCTAATGTCAGCATGGTGATTACAGTTAACAATAACATGTTGTAGATCTGAAAATTGTAGGTCTAAGAGAGTAGATCTTAAATGTCCTCATCACAAAAAAAAAATGGTTCTCATTGATATGATGTCAGTATTAGCTAAGGCTACAGTGGTAATCATTTCAATAATATATGGGTGTATCAATTTAATCTGTTGTATATCTTAAACATATACAATGTTATATATTAATTATATCTCAGTGAAGCTGGAGAAAAAACAATCATAAGAGAAAACATTGAAGAAAGAATCTTCTATGACTATGTTTTATTTATTGGAAGTTTCAATATCCAGGCTTTTTTCCACTGAACAATCAATTTTTGATACTTCTATCACTCAACTCTCTAACAGTTAATATTTACCAAGTGTAGGTTTAATTTCAAATGCAAACCACCAATAAATTCAAAATATAAAATTTTTAATTTATCTACTATCTTTAAAGAATTTTGTTAACAGTTTGATTTCCAGGTCTGCATTTATTTCTGTGTAGACAGACTCCAACCTAGCAGTTTCTCTGATCCCACTGTGTTTTGTATGATTGCTGAATTCCACAGGCTTCCAACATTTTTGTTTCTTCTCAGGATCAGGGTTTCTAAAGTTAATGAAGTTGGCTTGCCTTTTTAAATTATTCTCAGTTCTCAAAACTCAAAATATTATATTATGCTCCCTTTCTTTCTTGATCTTTCTCCACAGGCTGAAACTGAATCTCACAGGTTTTGTGCTTCTGGGCCTAACCCACTCATACATAAAAGTAGGTTTTTTGAAGTTTAATTTTCCAAGAAAATTACAAAAACCACAATTACCAACAAGTGGGTAAATCATCTGTGTTCAAAATACACTGAATCATTCTCTAAACTGATTTTATTTATGCTTTTAGCAACTTAACCTGATATCAAAATTCTTTTCTATAAAAAACTAGGTCTTCCCAAGTCTATATTTTTATGACAGGATCTATTTTTGCTGAAATGTTTTCCAGACATGATCTCTAACAAAGGGACCACCTAGGGAAGCCATCTCTGTCAAATGAACAATGCTGTTCTTGAATAAGATACATTTTTTAAAGTTCTTTTTGCTATTAATACACTTCCAAAGATAGTAGAGTATTAGTGTGTGGATGGGGAATTTCCAAAAGACTTTTGTTCATGACAATTTAACATAAAACTAAACGAATATGTTTAGATTTTGCTGTTGATTATGATTTGCATAAGAATCTACGCTGCGGCACCTTGGTGGCTCAGTGGTTAAGCAGTTAAGTAGCTGCCTTCAGCTCAGGTCATGATCCCAGGGTCCTGGGATGAAACCCCACATCAGGCACCCTGTTCAGTGGGGAGTCAGCTTCTCCCTCCCCCTCTATGTCTCCCCCAGCTTGTGCTCTCTTTCTCTCTCACTCACTCTCTTTCTCAAATAAATAAAATCTTAAAAAAAGATGTACAATGCTTAGACGCTATTTTATAATTACCATAATTTAATCACAATGTTGATTTCATTTATAGTATTCTTGGACATTCTTTTTAAAAGTAACATAGTACATCAAGTCCAGGAATAATAAAATCCATACTTCATTATAAGCAAAAAATGTTCTCTCTCCTCTTTCCCACACATAGTTCTGTTATAGATTATTAGGATTTGCTTACTTCTAATAAACAGGAACAGGAAGAGAGATCATAGCATATAATCCCTATAAAAAGATATTATAGTATTCTTTGCTTTGCTTCACTTTGCTTTTCCTTACAGATAAATTGAAGTTTAGAGAGGTAAGAAAGATTTTACTTATATGTGGAATTTAAGAAACAAACAACAAACAAACAAAAACAAGCAAAGGGGAAAAAAGAAAGAGAGGTGCAAATAAGAAACAGGCTCTTAATTATAGAGAACAAACTGATGGTTACCAAAAGGGAGGTGGGTGGGGGGTGGGTTAAATAGGTGAAGTGCATTTGTTATGATGAGCACCAGGTGCTGTATGGAAGTGCTGAATCACTGTACTGTATATCTAAAACTAATATTACACTGTATGTTAACTAATTGGAGTTTAAAAAAACTTAAAAAAAAAAAGATGCCTAAGGGGTGCCTGGGTGGCTCAGTTGGTTGGGTGACTGCACTACCTCCTGGCTGCTGTCAGTAGGCAGCCAAAAGATGCCAATGTCCGGGGGTACCTCCAGCTAGCACAGTCGGAACTCAGTAGCTACCATCAGAAAGAGAGACAGCTCTACCTGGGCATGTTTGGTTAACAAAGAAGAAAGATGCTTCTCCACTTGAACTTGAAAGTTAAAGACCAGAGGGGGAAACCTGAGCCTCAGCAAGAGAAATTAACCCCATACCTCTGACCCAGGTGGATTTCTGTTTTATTTCTAGCCCTGCACAAACTCTTTGGCACTTATGCAGTCTCTGTCTTTTGGTTATTTTGTTTTTGTTTTCGTTTTTTGGTCTATCCATCTATGTATTTGTATAGCTTTCCATACATGATATTCTTGGGGATATTTGCCTTAAGAAATACAATCAGCTATAGGTGCAATTAATCCTCTCTATGGGATAGATTTTAGTGATCGATGTTATATGTATGATGTCATGATCCCAGGGTCCTGGAACCCAGCCCCGCATCAGGCTCCCTGCTTGGAAGGAGGCCTGCTTTTCCCTTTCCCACTCCCCCTGCTTGTGTTCCCTCTCTCACTCTCTCTCTCTCTCTGTGTCAATTAAATAAAGAAA
Source organism: Zalophus californianus (assembly GCF_009762305.2). Lineage (NCBI taxonomy): Eukaryota > Metazoa > Chordata > Mammalia > Carnivora > Otariidae > Zalophus > Zalophus californianus. The sequence goes on from NC_045597.1 coordinate 106,557,884, forward strand.
TAAAATAAAATCTTAAAAAAAATAAGATGCCTAAAATCTATCAATCAGGAGCAATGCAAGGACTTTTTTTAAATGTGCAATTTAACTCTGGAGCCCATGCTTTAAAGCACTGCTTCCCTGTAAGATGGTGAAGGGACACGGGAAACAGACAGAGGTGGCAGTCTATATCTTTATCACTCGATTCTTTGAGATGGTAAGTGTCTCTTAACTTAAATGCCTTAAAACGAATGCCTTCAAAAACACAACCCAGTATAGTAGCTACCAGTAGTCAAAATATGTTCCAAGAAGGAATATTAGCAATATGTCTCTGATCTTCCATATCTCAGAGGAAAACACCAGAAATGTGAGATTAGTCTGCTTTAGGAACATGGGAGTACTGCTCCCCTTTAAAGGCTGTACCTGAAAAACAGGCTTTCTTTTCAGTTTGTAAGTTCTTGGTTGAAACTATTGAGTCTGGACCATAAGAGTGGATTAAAGTTGATTAAAATAGTCTGTTTTTCATTTCTCTAGCTAACTTATGAGCCATCCGGAACAAATTTCATGGAAATTAAGACCTTAAAATTGCAGTTTGACGTTTTAACTTAAGTAAATTTAAAACTGTTTTGCCACTTTTCTTGAGAAGTAACCACAATTTCACTAATGATAAGATAAAAATGATGATAGGACCCAATAATGGTAAAAGTGTGGTAAAATAGCTCTCAAAGATTGACAACAGTGCTAATTCATACAATTTTTATAAAATTAATGTGAAAAGATGTGTCAAAGACATTATAATATTAACAATCTGATTCAATGATTCTGCTTCTAGTATCCTATCATAAAAAAAATAAATGCTATAAACAAAGTTATATACAAGGATATCATCACAGTGGTATTAACAATAAAAAGCCTAACTATTCCACAATGGAGGAATTAAATAGGATTTGAACACATTCACACAACAAAATAATATGAAGCCACTGAAATGCTTTTTGAAGTTGTATGATTCCAATCATACAATATGTGCATATGTATGTATAAATATGGATACGAGTATGTATGTATGAATGTATAAGTATATATGCATAGCCATATATGTAAATACTTATCAACAAAGAGAATGAAGGAAAAAGAAGTTAAGGGACTGTGAGTGATTTTTCAAATATTTATCTGGGGGCAACTGGGTGGCTCAGTCAGTTAAGTGTCTGACTCCTGATTTCTGCTCAGGTCATGATCTCCAGGTTGTGAGATCAAGTCCTGCTTTGGGCTCCACACTGAGTGTGGAACCTGCTTGAGATTCTCTCTCTCTCCCTCCCACTCTGTCCTGCCACAACCCCCATGCACGTGGTCTGTCTCTCTTGCTCTCATAAAACTAAATAAATAAATAAAAATATTTATCTGTATTTTCTAATTTTTTTCTATTATAAATAGGGTTATCTTACATTAAACATTTCCTAGAAGAGCTCCAGTTTATCACAGAATAATTACTTCCCAGTCTACTTGGAAAAGTATCTTTGAACAATAAATTCTATGGTCCACCTAAGTATAATTCAGAAAAAAAGGCTTAATAATAACCATAAGTTATTATTAAAGTAGTATAGGATTTGACCATGCATATATGCACACGATATTTGAAGGATATATAGAATTTAGCTTGGTATTTATCAACACAAACCTACTAGAATTTTTTTTTAAGATTTTATTTATTTATTTGAGAGAGAGAATGAGATAGTACATAAAAGAATAAAGGTTATGAAATTGATATAACTTATGTGGATAATATCATAACTTGTGAACAAACATATTCAAAGAATATCTGAAATTCCAGCAACTGAGAATGTAACTGTAAAGTTGAGATACTTAAGTTTTGTTTTTTTTTTTAATATTTTATTTATTTATTTGAGAGAGAGAGAACAAGCAGTGGGGAGGGGCACAGGGAGGGGGAGAAGGAGACTTCCCACTGAGCAGGGAGCCTGAAATGGGCTTGATCACAGGACCCTAGGATCATGACCTGAGCCGAAGTCAGACACTTAACCAACTGAGCCACCCAGGTGCCTCTTAAGTTTTGAGTAAGCAAATTTTTAAAGATTTCCTGAAGTATTTGGAGTAAGAGTCTTATAATTCTAACAGCAGGGATTATTAAACTTTGCAAGGGACTAAAAGTAGAATACTAGATCAAATGTCTCCCAAGAATAGTGAATTAATTTTTCACCTGAATTTCCTCTGGCACTAATAGAAAAATATGAACCATATAAACAAATATTTAAAAGATATTTCTAAGGATAATATTCTAATAAATTCTAAGGAGAAAGAGAAGATCTTATAATAAAATAATTGCAAGCCAATGCAACTTTAAGTACATTTTCTCTACTTGAGCACATTTCTCTGCAGTGCATTTTATAAATGATCCCTTTAATTATCATCCTTTTCTGGATACCACATCAAATCAAGCTCAGTCTAAGCATTTAGTTCCAACCGTCTTTCCACTCCCTCCAATGTCACACTAGCCAGTTTCTGCCTCTCTTAGAAATCTAAGGAAATCAAATTTCAGGAATGCATTTGACTCAATCAATGAATAGCACAACACTTTAGTTAATAAGCTTCTTCTTTATTAACAACAGTATTGGATTAAACATGGGATAGATTGTCTTCACGCCAATAGAGAGACAGATGCTCACAATGCTGTTTGGTTAGGAGATGAAGGGAGCCAGGATACTCAGGAAGGGAGGCCACCCAGCAAAATGAACCCAACTGCATGGTGATATCTAGTAAACAACATGCAAATGGATGATTCTTGTTTTCTCTCATATGCTGTTTATTCTTCTTCAAATGTAAAGTCATAGACTTTTGTATGGAATGTACTACATTCATTATGCCTGTAGACAGTGCTTTTTGGATCCAGTAAATCAAGATGGAGATACAGAATGGGGAGATGCTAATCAAAAGCATCACTTGCACAAAAAAATACATAATCCTAAAGGATTGCCAATTCACTATAAGTCAGAAAGGTGATTCAACAACAATAATAACAACAGAAGTAATAATAGCAGTTCACCAGCACAAATAGAACAAGATGAGGAGTGACGCCCACTGATACTCTCATCTATGCTTCTGAGGGTATGTCTAAAATATATATTCTGTTCTATAAGCTAGAGATTTAGAGGAACAGTTTAAAAACAAAGTTAAAAAGGGACACCTGGGTGGCTCAGTTGATTAAGCATCTGCCTTTGGCTCAGGTCATGATCCCGGGGTCCTGGGACCAAGCCCCACATCGGGCTCCCTGCTCAGGGGGTAGTCTGCTTCTCCCTCTTCCTCTGCTGCTCCTCCTGATTGTGCCCTCTCTCTGTCAAATAAGTAAATAAAATCTTTTTTTAAACATGGTAAAATAAAATAAAATAAAATAAAAACAAAATTAAAAAAAAACCACAAAAGCAAACAACCAAAATGAAGAATAACTATAAAAGCAACATAAACCAAAAAATAGAGCACATACATAGAGAAGATGGATTGACCATATGTGGACTGACCGATAGACCTAAGCATGTTTACTTTGGAGAAAAGGCGATTTAGTGGGAGTACACAGTTCTCTTCGACCGTATAAAAAGTAGGTACATGGAAAGGAGACAGTTTAGTCTGTGGGCTTTCAGAGGACAGGCCCAGAAATTACAGACAGAAAGACATTACATAGTTATAAGGACATTATAGAAAATGGAGGGGCTTGAAATTAAATGAGCCTGTTTTGGGAAATAATGTGGTCCACCCACATTTTTAAAGGTATTCACAGAAAGGTGTAATAAGAATACAATAACAACAATAACAACAAAGCTGAGCTTCTGAGCACCAATTATGTGCCAAGTGCCTACTGTTCTATATCTAACCCTTCACTTAGCCTTCACTACAACTCTGACATAGGTATTATTAGTCCCGTTTTACATAGGAGGAAACTGTCCTATCCAAGTTCATAAATCAGTAAGAGGCAAAACCAGAATTTAGAGCTAAGGACTCTAATTTTAGAATCTGGTTCCTACTTTTCGAAGTCTACATAAATCAGTTAAATCACCGAATTAGACAAACTGATGTCATTTCTACCGTTTTTACTAATTCTACCATTCCCTGCTTCAAAGTTTCTATGGAGGTTAACAAGTGATCCCAATGTATCCTGTATAAAGGCTGCCAAAGTTGCTCTCTCTTACGTGATTGAAAAGACCCTGCACAGCATGCAGTTCCTTCCACACTGCATGCCTGAAGCCAACTAACACCACACCAAACTAGATACTGTAAGAAATCCAGGAAAGTGCAACTTTATCCCTTCCCTCAAGCAACTTTCAATTTGAGCAAGAAAGGTCAGGGTTACAACCAGGTGAGAAAAAGGCAAATGCAGTTTGGTGAGAGACAGGAAGGGGAGAATAGCTGAGACAAGGTCGTTTCCAGAGCTCTCTTCAATTTTGAATGTTTACAAAGACAGAGATCCTTATTTACAAAAGAAAGCCCAGGCCCAGTAGCCTGAGACATGTTTTCAATTCTGTGGTTTGAAGGAAAGTATATAATTCCACAGCCAGAACAGACTTTTGCTGTGAATGCTCTTGCCAGCTTGAAATTTCCTAGGATACAGAGAGTATAGGCAGGATTGTCTTATGAAATACTGTGTCAAGGCAGCCCATTTCCCTCTTGAACCAGATATTCAACAACAGATGGAAAATAGTCTGGGAGGAGAGAAAATGCTTGGAAATCAGATGTATGGACGGCAGTCCCATCAAATACCTATAAACAGAGATTTCTCATCCACTGTGTGGAAGATCCACCGACTTTATTCCTTTTAAAGGAGTAAATATGGGTGGGATGGAGACCAGAACTGAGAGGAGGGTAAGTTTCTTGGGAGTGTAAAGAATCAACTCAGTGATAAGAGGAAAAAACTTCACCCTGGGGCCAAATTTGCCTATGCACACCACAGGAAGAGTTGTTGGGGAAAAAAAAAAAGATTCTGCTGGAATTCTAGATCCAGTCATCTTAGAAAGGTGGAAGAAGCTCAAATGAGCATACACACCCTTTGTTGGGACACAGTGTTTTCCTACAGAGGAAAAGTAATGGTAAAAGAATGTTGAAAACATTACCTTGGGGTGTTTTTCCTGTTGTCCCTAAGAAATCCTGTTCTCAGGTTGTTCTCTTGAAATTACAGTCCTAAGAGAAAGGAGGTAAGTGAAACATCCTTGGGAAAGAGGATGATATAACCTGTGTCATTTGAGCCACAATGAAACAAAAAGTGGATGGTTTGCCTCTAACATCCTGGAAGATTTGCAAGAATAGAGAGGCAGAGAGAAGTGGTGACACTCATCTACTCTGGCCTCTCCTCTGTGGGATAATGTCTTAGACTGGAGAGATCTATTAGAGAGGTAGAAGAAGAAACAAAAAATGCATGCTCCTATTTCCACTGGAGATTCTAGCAGGAGATACACATTGCTGGATGCCTCAGCCACACTGTCACACACCAAATTGGAACAGTCATGGCAGAGAACTAAGGGTAAGGGAGCATTTTTAAGTAGAGAAAAATAACTTGAGCTTTTGTTTATTTTTAGCTGCATAGAACTGAATTTACCAAATTGGAATAAGATAAGTGTTTTCCAATTCCCATATGAGTGGGAACAGAATGATGAAAGTTTAGATGAGTTATAGAAAGCAAAAACTGTGCATTTTTTATTTATTCATCTGAATACAATATGTCCTTTGGCAAATCCATAAATGAGTCACTGGACAATTACTGGTAAGTTGCAAGCTAGGTCAGTCTAACAATTCTAGCTTCCTTGAGGTTCCAAATATTATTTAAAGAAAGACTCTAGCATGTCTTTAGACTCCAGATTAGTTATGCTAATAAAACCACCATATAAAAATTATTGCCTCTTTCCTTCCTATATACCTGCTCTTTGTAGGAAGGCAGTGAAATGGCAATGTTGCTTCTAAGCATAGAAATAAGCTGTCTTCCAGAAGTTCTTTAGTTCTGGTCCTATCAATAGCATTCACAAATTTACAGATTTTCTGCAGTTTCAAAAGCAAGACTCACTAAAATACCTGCTCAAAAACACCCAAGAAGTTAAGTAGTGAAACTGTGACCAGCATCCTTGTTTCTAGCCAAAAATACATCTAGGCAAAATAATAGTAAATGTACAATTTGTTCTTAGTGTCCCCATTCAACACATTTTAATAGTACCTTCTCATTTTAACATTCCTTCTGTGTGTTTACTTCCTTTGCTTTTATCCATTTAACACCAGCCCTCACCCTTGCCTTTAATTTATCACATCTCACTGGGCTGTCTGATGCAGTTTTAAAGAAATGCAGGGGATCTGTATTAGTCTTCTATTGCTGCCATAACAAGTTACAACAAACTTAACAGCTTAAAGAAAACAAATTTATCTTTTTACAGTTGTAAGAAAGTGGTTATAAGTCCAACATGGATCTAACTGGGCTAAAACCCAGGCACCAGCAAGGCCATGTTCCTGTTTAGAGGCTCTAAGTGAGAGTCTACTTCCTTGCTCATTTGAGTAGTTGACAGAATTACTTGCAGAATTGAGTAGTTGACAGAATTGCTCTATTGCTTGTAGTTGTAGAACTGAGGTCCTCACTTTATAGCTCTTTATCAGCTCACAGCTGGTCCCAGCTTCAAGAGGCATCTGCATTTTTTGGCTTGTCACCCCCTTCCTTCATCTGCAAAGTCAACAGCAATGGGTAGAGTCCCTACACATTTTAGATTTCTCCTTCCTCTTCTTTCCTTACAGCTCTTTGACTAGCTGGGGTTAGGTTCTCTGGGTATAAGGGTCCATATGATTAAATTGGGCTCAACTAAATAATCTAGAATACTCTAGCTAAGCTCTGTAACCTTAATCATATCTGCAAAGTCCTTCTGTCACATATGATAACACAGTCATCACAGATTCTGAGGGTTAGGACTTGTACAACTGTAGAGAGACATTTTCCTGCCTATCATAGGCAGAGAGTGGAATGTTGGTGCTTCTTTTTTCTTAATGATGGGGCTGGCTTACAAAACATCGAATTTTTAGTTCAAACATACTGTTTTCATAATATGATGCTGATGGTAACCTACCATCCACTGACATTTACATTTTTTTCTCTTCCTTTAAGAGCCAACTCTCAGCCTTTTCAATATGTCAACAAGTTAATCTGATAAATCCGTACATGCATCTTTGTAAAATAAGCTAAGGATGCCACTTCCAAAAAAGCTGAATATTTGCAGTCCTTATTTAAATGATTCTGATTTCATCATCCCATACGCTAATGATTCAGAGGATAGTGATTTTTACAGGTGGATGGTTTCATGGTTGGCATCAGAAGAGGGCCCCCTAAAGTCCAGATGGTGTTTATAGGGCATTGTAACTTAAGTATGGCAGAAGCATCCTAATATGTAGAAAATCATTACTATTTATCATGAGGTGGGTACGGTGGTGTGCATCAACATCTCCTACTGGAAATGAAGCATTTGTGGCCACAATTGCTGGAGTGCTGCAGGAAGACCGCCCTGAGCCCTCCCTAAGGACTGATTAGCTACCACTCTCAAGGTAGAAAGTCATTCCAGGTGCATCTGACATCTATGCTTGATCAACATGGGGAAAAAAGGCTCAGCCCCTTGCCCAACTCAGGCCAACTCTGACATGCTCCTCCAGCTCCAGCACTCCTTGGGAGATCAATGCAAGCTTTTGTTGGTGCTGAATCACAACTCTATTTCTCCCTCTTTTCGATCCTGATTTCACTCTCTCTTCCCCAGGAACTGATAGAAGGCATGGCCCATAATAAACTTCCCGCATGCTAAACTGTCTCAGAGATTGCTTCTGGGGTAAGACAATCTGCAACATCGAGTAAAGCTTACAACTTTGTTAGCATGAAAGAAGGTTATATTGATCATGACTGGTCTGCATAGAAATTGAAGTAAATTAAAGTTATCTCAAGTATTAAAAAAGAGGATGATGATAACAATGATGTTTTTTTAACAAAACATGACTAATTACAAATCTCATATTACATGATACATAATAATCTAATAAAGCAACCATATTTTTATGATAAGATAAAAAACCAATGGCATGGGATTTCATCAAGATAAAAAGCTTTTGCACAGCAAAAGAAACAGTCCACAAAACCAAAAGACAACCGACAGAATGGCAGAAAATATTTGCAAATGACATATCAGATAAAGGGCTAGGATCCAAAATCTATAAAGAACTTATCAAACTCAACACCCAAAGAACAAATAATCCAATCAAGAAATGGGCAGATGACATGAACAGACATTTTTCCAAAGAAGACATCCAAATGGCCAACAGACACATGAAAAAGTGCTCAACATCGCTCAGCATCAAGGAAATCCAAATCAAAACCTCAATGAGATATCACCTCACACCAGTCAGAATGGCTAAAATTAACAAGTCAGGAAACGACAGATGTTGGCGGGGATGTGGAGAAAGGGGAACCCTCCTACACTGTTGGTGGGAATGCAAGCTGGTGCAACCACTCTGGAAAACAGTATGGAGGTTCCTCAAACAGTTGAAAATAGAGCTACCATACAATCCAGCAATTGCACTACTGAGTATTTACCACAAAGATACAAATGTAGGGATCCGAAAGGGTACATGCACCCCAATGTTTATAGCAGCAATGTCCACAATAGCCAAACTGTGGAAACAGCCAAGATGTCCATTGACAGATGAATGGATAAAGAAGATGTGGTATATATACACAATGGAATATTATGCAGCCATCAAAAGGAATGAGATCTTGCCATTTGCAACGACATGGATGGAACTGGAGGGTGTTATGCTGAGTGAAATAAGTCAATCAGAGAAAGAGATGTATCATATGACCTCACTGATATGAGGAATTCTTAATCTCAGGAAACGAACTGAGGGTCGCTGGAGTGGTGGGGGGTGGGAGGGATGGGGTGGCTGGGTGATAGACATTGGGTAGGGTATGTGCTATGGTGAGCACTGTGAATTGTGCAAGACTGTTGAATCACAGATCTGTACTTCTGAAACAAATAATGCAACAGATGTTAAGAAAAAAGAAAAAGAAGAAGATAGCAGAAGGGGAAGAATGAAGGGGAGTATGTCAGAGGGGGAGACGAACCATGAGAGACGATGGACTCTGAAAAATAAACTGAGGGTTCTAGAGGGGAGGAGGGTGGGGGGATGGGTTAGCCTGGTGATGGGTATTAAAGAGGGCACATTCTGCATGGAGCACTGGGTGTTATGCACAAACAATGAATCATGGAACACTACATCAAAAACTAATGATGTAATATATGGTGATTAACATAACAATAAAAAAATCAATGGCATAGTCTATCACAAAGGTTTGTTCTGTCATGTCTTCTCCATAACTTAATGTAGATATGTCAATGTCTTCATTATTAGAACAATTCCCTAATGCTGTTGTTAGATTTGTTGTTAAGGGTTATTTGATAGCAAGAAGTTCATAAATGTCATACTGGTACAAAACAATATTTAGAAATAGATCAGTCTTGGGGCACCTGGGTGGCTCAGATGGTTAAGCGTCTGCCTTAGGCTCAGGTCATGATCTCAGGGTCCTGGGATCAAGCCCCGCATCGGGCTCCCTGCTTGGCAGGGAGCCTGCTTCTCCCTCTCCCTCTACTGTTCCCCCTGCTTGTGTTCTCTTGCTCTCTCTGTCAAATAAATAAATAAAATCTTTAAAAAAAAATTTTTAAAAAGAAATAGATCAGTCTTTAATCTTTAATATTGCTCAATATTGTTAGATGATATAAGAACATGGGCATTCAGTGAAGTTAATGTGAAGGCTTTGAACCTGCTGAAGAGTTTATATTTTTCTACTTTTCAAGTGTCATGATCCAAATCACATACCCATAGGACCAATCTGAGAGCATTATCTTATAAGAAAGAAGAGATAAGAGATAATGCAAAAACCTAGGACACTGTAGCAATTGAGCGGTATTGAGGAAGTGAACTAGGGAAGGAAAAAGGAATAGGGGTGAAGGGCTTTGTAGCAGAAGAAACAAGAGGTCTTGCCAAATGATTGAATGCCCAAGGCAAGGTAAAGAGTTAAACATAACTTTAAATTTTTGGTCATAGTTGACATGGGGCACCATGCTACCTAACAAACAGAAATAGAGAAGTATGGGAAAGTTACAGATTTAAACAAATCCAGGACTAAAACATGGCAACTATTTAAACAGTTTAAGCAGCATTATACTAATGACATATCATGGATTTAAAGCAGAAACAAGCAAGTGAATTTAAACAGTACAGATAATTTAAATGAAGTTTTTTTCTCCTGCAATTGAGTATTCTATTAAAACTATCAGACAAAGAGTAAACAGAGTAATTTATTGTAATGCTTCAGTGTAATGCAATTACAAATACAACTAAATATAACACTAATATCTTCTTTCAATTATCATCACAAAGAGAGAGGGATAGCATAATTAATTCACAACAGTAGATAACACAAAAGAGTAACTATTCAAATACATATATTAGGATCTGGATTGGTTTTTACAATGGACAGGATGTGATTGCTATTCTGGGATTGAATTATATCAGACAGAATGTGGAAGTCAATAGCAGAGGGGATGGTGTAAACAGTGGGTAGAAGGGTGGAGACACAGGGCACCAAAGCACCTGCAGCTTTGGTTGTTTGTGATACATCAATCTTGGAAAGGTTACACTTTAGCTTTACATAATTCCAAAGAAAGTAAGTGCAAGTCAAGTCACTAGTTTAAAAAAATACTGGAAGGAAAAGGTTTAACCATCACAATTATAAAATTGTTCTAAGTGACTTCTTAGCAGATTAACTGAATGCTGCTAATTACAAATGAAATTTATTATTTCACTCAAATAGGCTTGGATGACAATATGAAAATTTATTCAAATTACTATGTGTATTTAAAAGTAATAGTGTTACATTATGCCTTTTTATAGTATTATACTTAGTTCTTTAGAAAAAATATTTTTGACTTTTTAAAAAATATACTTATTTTAGTTTTAAAACAGCGATTTTTAAGTGGAAGTGGTTATACTTACATAGGATGACATTAAATTCAGTTAAGGGTAAGTTGCCACTTTCAATATTCTATCTTTGCTTAGTTTTTCTCTCCCCCACTTGTATTTCCTCTACTCCTCTACGATAGGTACAGATGCACGTGCACACACACAAACTCTCCCTGCATTCACATGGATGTGCAAATGTCAGGCAGACTGCAGCAATGACCCTGACTTTCTTCACTCATAAACTGTTTATTTAAACAGATACTTCAAAGCAAACTTAGACTTAGTCTTACAGTTCATGCCCCTTTTCCTCATTTTCCCTCATGCAAGCCAACTAAGTTTGCTTTAAAAGGATCCTTTTAAGAATTGCAGTTGATGAAGAAAGTTTTAAGAAGCTAATCAAGAATTTTTTTTAGAATATAGTTAAGGAGATTTGCTTTGTATTTATTTTTGAATAATTTTTCTTTCATAAATGAGAGTAAAAATCTCAAAGATTGATGAAATTCGCCAAGTGGTACCCAGATGTTATGTGATTATCCCTTCCCCCCATTTTAGATCAAGATATTAAGAGAAGATTATTTTATGAGTTAAATATAAAATTTTCTTCTATAAAGGAAATTGGTTTTCTCTCTAATTTATTTGTTTTAATGCTTCTTTTTCTGTATTAACACATATTGGATTACATATCAGAAAACAAATACTTTGATTTCAGGTCAATGATATTGCTGCATAACTTCTTCAGAATCTCCCCACTGAACTCCTTTTAGTTATATATTGCCTGCTGGAGGAGTAGGTTTTCTTTTCAATTTGCTGACCTTATTTTAAGTACTTAAGTTTTTCCTGGATTTAAACAAATGAATCTTGATTAGACTTGCACAGACATTGCTGGTATCCAATGTGTATTTTTCTCATTTATATGACTGGCAGCTAGACCACATTTCCTTGCTGTATGTATCTAAATAGTGCCATATCACCATTTCTCCCCAGGAGAATGTGGGTGGAAGTGACACATGCATTTCCTGGCTGAGGCAGGTAAGAACAGGTGGCCTTTCTCCATGCTCGCTCTCTTTTCCCAACTATCAACTTAGGAGAGAGAATTTTAAGGATATAAAAGAGGACAAAGCTATAGGCTAAAAGGAGCCCAGGTCCCTAGATTACTATACGAAGTAGAGACCCCCCCCTCCTGACTTGCTAATGACAGATGTCAGCAAAAAATAAATGTTTACTATTAAGCATTAAGATGTGGAGTTGTTTTTTTTTTTTACAACAGTTAAGGGCCTCAAGACAAGTATGAACCTACCTACCACTTAAAATTAGATTCAGCAGCATATAATATGCTGTGTTAAATTGAATGTATTTAGCAAAATAATTTTAAATATATATTTTCCAGGTTTCAAACACTATCAGTGGCTCCTGTTCTGGTATTTAGCTTCTTCATTATACAAATGGTTTGCTTTAAATTTCTTCCTATAGTCTTACCTTTATTTTACAACTGCCATAGAATAAATCAAAAGGCAAAGGACTTGGAACAAAGTACACATCAAAAAACAAAACCAGAAGACTGAGATTTAAAAACAAACAAACAAACAAAAAAGCACAAAGAGAGATTGCATGAGATTTTCAAATCATGGGTATGCCAGAAGAATGAGTGATCCAGTTCCTGAAATTAGTTTTCCCCCAAAATCAATTCACAAAGTTATTTTAGTCTATCAAACCATTATTGGTGTTTTGACATTTTTGATAGTAGAATAAAGCCAAATTAAGTTTTTATAAAGATTATATTATTGTACCATATAGCTGGTTTCTAAATGAGTAAAAACATATTGTTTTTTAACAGAATTTTATGTGATATAAACTTAAAAATAATTTTGTAAAATAAAAATTTTCACTGAATCTTTTCTGGTTGCTTTAGGCACTGACTATATAAAAATCAGTCTTCTCCAGTTTTCCCATCTCTCCCCAACTTTTCTAAACCAACTTTTTAAAATTATATGCAATCATGTACATTCATATATATTTCATATGTGATTCCCATATGCCCCTTACATCTTCAATTAAGCTTTAAACTACTTGACAATATCCAAATCCAATACTTTGTATTCCCCAAGGCACCTAATGAAATGTTGGACATATAATAAGTAGGAAATAAACATATGCTTGTGCTTCTTGCAGAATAGACAGACCTTAAGAATTGATTCTCAAGGTCTACTACTGACTATTACTGTGACTGGGTAAGCTCAGGATAAGCTCAGGATGTTGTTTTTCTACCATCTCTTTAGCAAGAGGTAAAAAATCAACATAGTCAAATGCTATTTGTAAAATAGAAAAGAAAATCAAGAGAAAAATTGGCCAACATTGGCCAGTCCCAGTGTAAATATAGCCTCATGTGCAAAAGTATTTACATGTGGTATTGAAAATAGTACTGGAATAACTTATTTCCCTAAATTTTATATGTTTAACAATTTAAAATAATATATTTAGCTGTAGGAATATGGGGCTTTATTAATACAAAATCAAAATGTTTTAAAATCCCTGTTTTTACATGAATAGTAAAGTCTAGACAAGCATATACATATTAAGTTTCTATAAATACTTTAAAACAGGAGCGCCTGGATGTCTCAGTCATTAGGCATCTGCCTTCAGCTCAGGTCATGATCCCAGGGTCCTGGGATTGAGCCCCACATCGGGCTCTGTGCTCGGCAGGAGGCCCGTTTCTCCCTCTCCCACTCCCCCTGCTTGTGTTCCCTCTCTCACTATGTCTCTATTTGTCAAATAAATAAATAAAATCTTTAAAAAATAAAATAAAATAAAAATTAAAAAAAAATACTTTAAAAAACATTCCTTTAGCAATCCATGTCTTTTGTCTGTGTAGAAAAATACCATTAGAAGGAATCATGTCATTTTGTAGCCTCTCAACTGTCACTCTTTGTTTAATCTTCATTATTGTCTTCTAGCTCATTCTACAATATCCTTGAATTCAAAAGAACATCAATCCATGGAGACTATGAGGTTACACAAAAATAAACTGACCATTGATGAGATTTTTGCTGAGAATAAGTTAATATTACCACCTTATGAGGAAATTTCTATATAATTCATAATACAAGTTAACTGGCCCTCTTAATCTTAAATTTTCACTAACATGTATAGAAGTCCTTTTGATTTACATAATTATATAAAAGTAAACTGTGAATAAAAGCTAATTAATATTGGAAACATCTTTTTAATTACAAAAACATGAATTTAAACATTCTTTAAAGCATTTGTGCATAATTTCATGATATATCTTATAAGCCCCAGATATGACTTTGGAAACTACATAAATATTTGTTGAGTGTTGACAGCTGTAACAAGTTAGGAAATGAATGCTTAAGAGCATGAAGGTTATAGCTATTCACCAAGCAAATGACCAAGTTCATATCTACAACTTCTCAAAGACTCATAAGTATGTAGTTCTATTAATGTAATATTTAAGCTCAAAAACTGTAGACATGCTAGGCCCTGTGAAAGATACTTTCATGTATGGTATCTTTTTCAGGAACTCCTAAATGATACGCCATGAAGAGATTATAGGAGTGCTACCTAAAATATCAATCCCTCATGCTGTGGAGTAGCCAGAGGGGTCAGCTACTTGTCTCTGCATAAGTAACTTCATTTGGATTCCTTAAAGGACGGCCCAAGTGGAACAGATCCATGAGCGTGCCCTTCAAACTCCACTGTCATTGAGTGCAATGAGCAAAAGCCATCTGCTGTTTTTCTGCCACAATGCCCTGAGCATGGTCAATGAGGTGCCCTGCCCTTGAACATGTCCATTCACAGTCTGCAGTAGCATGCCCCATCCTCCTTGGATAAGGGGCCTGTGGAGCTCCAGGGAGTGTGTGTTTTCATGTGCTCAAGTATTAAAAAATCTTAAGAAATACACATGGCCATTTCATGGAAGCAAGGTGAGGTTATTTTTAAGCTTGGTACATTTCACTAATAATTTTATTTTTTCTTATCACAATTACATTGCCTAGGATTTTTTTCACCATGTCATGTCCTAAATAGATAGACACAAACACCTTCTATCTTACTCCAGTGTGTCATATATATTTAATGTTCCATATATGACATAATGTGAAATATACTGGGAAGTTTATAACCATTTTAATATTAACAAAAAACATTAATTTTTATTAATATATAAATGTAAAGGTGTGAAATCTATAGGAATGCAGGAACAATTTAGATTCACAGCTTATGAGTTGATAATTATTTTAAAGTTTGAATTCTTAGGGATTATTTGTTAGCACTCAGTACTTATATGGCGCTTCATAGGGCCTATACATACAACACTATTTTATTTTTACAACAACTCTTTGAAAAAGGCATTATTATTCTTATTTCAGATATTTGAACCAGGTCATGTCCCAGAATCACAGAGACAATAAATAGTAAAGTGGAAATCTAAACTGTGGCCTTTGCTAACACTACATACTCTCTCCAAATTTTTAGTTATATTAACCTGAATTTCTATTTAAATATTATGAATAACTTACAGCATAGATTCCTATTATAAGTCAAATAGTAAAGAGCACATTAACAAACATTGTTAACCCCTACTATGATATTTATTGGTTTTGCAGCTGCTTCCTTTCTATATGATCAGTTTCTATCAACTTAATCTTACAAACATGTTCTCTTTTATATTGCCAACTTTTAGGGAGAACTGTAGGTGAGAATGATGGAGGGAAAAGACTTGAAATTGGTGCATCAACTAAGTTAAGTTTGGTGCCTTGGCTAAATCAAGAAATTAAATTGAGGCAACGCCCATTACTTCTCGTGGACAATTTTATGTGAAAGAAAAAGTGAAAAATTTGCTCTTTTCCAAATTACCAGGAATCTGAACTATATATCTGATATATTGATGTTTACAAATTAGGCAAAAACTCAATATATGATCATGGACTAGACTTTCTTAACAAATGGGATTATTGCTTGTTCCATGTGTGCAAAACTTGATACCTTAATAGTGCACCTGAGGACAGCACTCAATTTAGCACAAGTCACCTAGCAGAATCGTGATCACCTAACAAATGATTAATAACATGCACTTGTTTAGTCTTACTCAAAGAATGTGGTCTTGGAAAGTTATTTGTACGTCCCAGCTCCTTCATCTGTTAAGTGGAATAAAAATAGCACCCAAGTCAAAGGACACCTGTGAGTATTGAACAAAAGTATACCTGTAAAATCAGTGAACCCAGTGCCTGATACATAGTAATTTGTTTACAAATGTTTACAGAGAAGAGCTTTGTTATCACCAATTTGGTTTGATCACTTCAAATATTATCTATTTCCAAAAGCCTTTCTTGATACGTTATGACCACAGTTGACCTGGGTCTTCTCATTTCTCTGTCCTATTAGTTTTAGTGATCATTTTTCATTCTCACTGGACCATGTGTAAAGTAAATCTCAATTATCATATTGTCCAATGTGTATCTACAATATGTTCCTTGGGAGCCAGAAGATAAATTAGAGAGAAATGCAGATCACCATTATCTCCAGAGGAGACCCGAGTTGCCCAATGTCACACAGTAAGTTAGTGGCAGACTTGTTTAATGTCACCTCTCTTAATACTATATCATTGCTCTTGCTGTCACTAGAGTGAAAATAGCTTCACTTGTCTGTGAACTAGACAGTATGGTTTACTGAACACTTAATGTGAGTGAGCATTAAACTAACATTCTTTCTTCTTTCATAACAAGGTTTGTGAAATAGAGCCTCCTCTACTGAACCCTTCTTGATTGAACAGAAATGAATACAAATTGCCTTGCCCTACTTCTAACTCCAGAGGGCAACTTGTATTTCCACAGTGTGAGAAGGCATGGAAGCTCTACTAAGGATTTGAATAATCGTAGTACTTAACATTATGACTACTGACTTCTCTGAGTACAACTTTTTAAAAGAATTCTAAATATTTTGGCAGTAAAACTTCCAGGATTATGCCCCTTTTACCACCATACACAAACAACTGTTTATCTTCTATTTTGTTTTTTTAAAACCAGATCTTCACATCAACAGAGACTACAGAAACTTGTGTTATTTTCTCCATAGAATAGTCTGACCTAGGATGGCCATGGAAGACAATCCACCATTCTGTACAATATAGAGTCATATAAATATCAGCAATCACCAGTCTAAGATGCTAATTTTACAAATGGAGGAAATGACTGCTCAGAAAAGTTAGTGATTTGTACAAGTGACCTCTGTTATGAGCAGAGCTTGGAATGTGACTTTCTATCTTCCAGCCTAGGCTTTTATTACCTCAGCACATGTTTCTTAATAGGTATGTTGGTGTTTTATATGTAACAAATGCAATAAAATGCATATTAAAATGCAAATAACTTTATATTTCTATTGACTCTGCTGATTAATTTAGCAAATATTGTTTACCAACACCACAGTTCATTTGGAACATAGCAATTGAAATTCCTGGGTTGGATTCATCTTCTACAATATATAAGGCTTAAAAAATAGCTAAAGACAAAAAGTTCTGTTGGTAACTATACAAATAGTTAAATACTATTTCTACGTATAGTATGTAAAAGTATATATAGTTACAACACATTTGAGTTTTCATCTACAAGATCAAAAAATATATTCATTTAATTGAATTCAAGGCACTATTTCTGGTAAGATACACTAGTATTTTACATAATAACAATAAAAAAAAGGGACAACACCAATATAGCTATGTCACAATGCTAAGGTGCAATCCATGACAGACACATGGATATTTCAGAGATTAAAATATACAAAGAAATGTGTTCTAGAATTTGTAAAATATGTTATATCTTTATTTATATGCTCTATCTATATTTATAAGAGAGAGAGATAAAGAAGGGGAGAGATTACTATGTATCAGGCACTGGGTTCACTGATTTTACAGGTATACTTTCATTCAATACTCACAACTGTCCTTTGAGTTGGGAACTATTTTTATTCCACTTTACAGATGAAGGATCTGGGACTTAAAAAATGACTTCCCAAGACCACACTCTTTCAGCAAGACTAAACAAGTGCATGTTATTCATCATTTTTTAGGTGATCACGATTCTGCTAGGTGACCTGTGATAAACTGAGTGCTGTCCTCAGGTGCATTATATCTAGTTAAGGTATAAAGTTTTACACACATGGAACAAGCAACAATCCCATATGTTAACAAAGTCTAGTCCATGACCATATATTGAGTTTTTGCCTAATGCCCTTTTGTGACCAAAAAAGATGTGCACATAATTTGTGAAAACCAAAACAAATAAGAAAACCCTTGAAACAAGAATTTGCTTCAAAGGACTGAAAATCAAACGGAACCCAATTTTCATGTCTTTACAAAAATAAAGTAAAAAAAGAAAAAAAACTTGAGCATGGATTCTCATGTATTTTTAGTACATTATTTTTCCACTTTCTTTCCTTGCACTTCTGCCTCCCAGAAACACAATAAAGTCTGTTAAAACTTGAAAACTGGGAAGCTTGAACTATACACAAGAGATATTCAAATCTCTTCATTTGGGTGATTAGGGAGTCCGGAGTTTTCTGTTTTGTTTTGTTTTGTTTTCTTAACACCATGGACAGTTTTTAGCAAGTTCAAGGTAATTGGGATTTATGCACTCCCATTTATGTGGTGTTTGTCAAAAAAGGAAAGAACGAAAGAAAGAAAACACACACACACACCCGACACTAGTATGCATGACAGAGTATCACAGAGAATTCAAACAGAATTGGGATCTTTTGCACGAGGGACGTATTTACTGAAGCAGAAAGTATCCTCTGTGTGAATAAGCTTCCTTGAAATATCTTGGCATAAATGTATTTAAACTCATTTAGAATACCATACTATGAATTCTCCATATTTGTCAAGTTCCTCAAACTATACTGCAAGTCACCTCATCACAGTACTACTCTATTTTGTGATACTTGTTGGTAACAAGCACTCAAAATTTCAAAACCTAACCAATATTTTCAAATTCAATAATTACCATTCAAAACTGTCAATCGTTAATATTATTATGTCTTTTAATAGTTTTAAAATCACATCTAAACATCAATTTATTGTGTGTGTGTGTGTGTGTGTGTGTGTATGTGTATGTGTATATATATATATATATCTTGTAATATATATAAATATATGTATTATTTAGGTCAAATTCATTTGTTAATTTTGGTCTAGTGATGGGAATTATTCTTACTTCTATTTGCCTTACCACCTAGGGATGTTTCGGAAGTGGAAGGTTAAATATTATTTGTCCTTTTTTTAAGTCATTCTTGGGGGCACCTGGGTGGCTCAGTCAGTTAAGCATCTGCCTTCGGCTCAGGTCATGATTCCAGGATCTTGGGATCAAGCCCCGCATCAGGCTCCCTGCTCAGTGGGGAGTCTGCTTCTCCTGCTTCCTCTGCCCCTCCCCCCTGCTTGTGCACACACGCACTCTCACTCTCTGTCAAATAAATAAATAAAATCTTTAAAAAAAAAGTCATTCTTGAGATAGAAATAAACAAGGTTTCATAATAAGCTGAAAATTAGTTGAGAACCTTCATTAATTTGTCCCAGATAGGACCAGATATTCTCCAGGTGATTCAAGCGTGCTACCGGGTTTAAGGACCACAGTGAACTTGTACAATGAAAGTGTGGTTATCACGAAGGGTACTAATAATATAGATGTACTTCATGGAATCTACATCAGTATTATGGCTAGACCTCAGCAAAGACTGGGACCAAGATACAAGAAAAGATTGAGAGAACCAAGGAAGTCTTTCCTCAGTCATCTTGGCATCCTCCCTTTGTGTTACTTTTTTTTCTATCTCAGGTTTTACAGCTACTTATTTCACCGATACTTCTGAAATTCAGAGTTTAGCAAGGATTATTCTGGAATATCTCAGCTTTATTTACAAATTGATGGGACAGTAAGCCTGGCCATTGTTGAGTCATATATTCACCCTTAAACCCCTCAACTGTAGCCTGACTCTGAGGTTATGTTTGGTGAATTGGTGATTCTCTTCTGAGCATGGGTGTAAAACAATGGAAGAAGGGGTAAGGAGTATGCACAGACAATCCCAAAATGTTGACAAGAGACTTTGTTATAATTTATCTTTAATGCTCTAGCTTCAATACTATGTACATAGTGGTAGATTAGGACCTGGGAATACACACTTCAATTCTGAAGATGCAAATAAGAAGAAACTTGAAAACTGACCTACACTATTAATTTCATTAACATTCTACTGCTAATTATCTACATATCCAAATGACTCCCTTCAATAGAATACTGGCTCCTCTTTTTTGGTCTTAAGTATGTTAATGTAAATCCCTCTTCTGTAACTATATACACTTATTGATTGTACCACTTAAGTAGAATTCATTATTTTGTCCCTTATGTTGTCATTATTTACAATTATGGAATTTTTTCCTATTAGATTGTTTAAAATGATAGTGTTGGGGAATAAGAAGACATCATAAATAACCCCTAGCTAGGATATATCCAGATTTTATTCAGCCAATTTGGGAGGTATCTTTAAGAGAATGAATAAAAATTATAAACATAAAATTAAGTATGAAAAGGATATTTGTTCAGATTGAAAAATAAATCAAATTATTTTTTTAAAATATGACAATTATCACAAGTATTAAAAATATTGAAAAAAATTTGGAAAAATGACATTTTTAAATGGATTGACAGACATACCTCTATAATACTTTATTCCTGCATGTTTTGGCTTATACTTTTTGATTGCCTCTTTGTATGACAAATTTTGTTATTACCTATATAGAGAATAGAAAGATGATCTCTTCTTTCTTCTAGCATACTTGAATAATTTTTATATTGAATGTTAGACTATATAAGACAGAATCAAATCCAGATAATTTTTCAGTGCTTGTTATTACTACTGTAAAGTTGTGGTCGATATTCATAGAAAATTTGAAAAATTCTGTTTTGTGTGATTTCCAATAACCTTAAGAAAATACAAAAGTGACTACAAACCATGATATATGTCATTATCCCCCAAATAATTTTATCTTCCCTATTGCTAATCCTTTAGAATGTCCACAACTATTCCAATATCCCTGCACCCAAAGACAAAAGTGCCTTCAGAGCTACTGAATAGCAAGAGCACATGGACTTAATCAACTGAGGTTTGGCAAAAACACAGGATCATGTAAATAGATTGCTAGGGTTCTTTCCTATGCTTTGAAGGACCTATGTAATTAAGGAGCCACAAATTTCAGGCCTAATTAGCTTCTTGGTACATCATCTCTAAAATTCCTTCCCCTGACCCTGTCACTGATAGAAACATGTATTTATGAAGAATGAATAAATAAACATTATGCTCCTCTGGTCAGCTCATGATGTTGTATAGTAGAAATTACAAAATGGGAAGCAGGTTTAGGGAATTGGGCCAGGTGCTTTCTCCTCCACTTTCAAATTAAATAGAAAACTAAAAATGAAGTGAAACCTATATGATGATTATAATTACCTCTTCCACCATGAGGGAGATTCCAAAGCTGGCTGATAGAGATTAGTTTTGTTGGTATGGCAATGTAGACGTGCCATAAGAATGGAAATGTAAAATCAAAATCAAGTACTATAGAATTAAAATCTAGAAAAGAGGCATAATTTCATAATCATGGCTTCTTAAAGCAGAAGCCAAGAAGCTAGGTCATAGCCAGGATCAGACACTTTCATAGAAATAAGAAAGAAAAAAATAAACATGAAAAGACACACAAAAAAGGCAGAGACTTTGTGTACAAATTTCTAAAGAATGATAATGAAGATTAGAAATAACAGTGAAAGGCGGGGGAGGGAGCAAGATGGTGGAGGAGCAGGAGACCTAAATTTCGTCTGATCCCAGGAATTCAGCTAGATAGGGATCAAACCATACTGGACACCTACGAACTCAACAGGAGATCGAAGAAAAGAATAGCAGCAACTCTCTGAACAGAAAAACAACCACTTTCTGGAAGGTAGGACATACGGAGAAATGAATCCGAGGTGATATTCGGGAGGATAGACGGCGGGGGAGGGGGCCTCCATCCACTGCTACTGGCAAGTGATAGAGCCGCGGAGCACAAACTTGGAACTTTTAGAAGTCTACTCCGCTGAGGGACATTGCTCCAGTGGCTAAGCAGGGGGTGGAACCCTCGCGGGACAGTGTGGTCTCAGGACCCTCAGGGTCACAGAAAGACCGTGGGTGCCTGAGTAAAGCAGAGTTCCAAGGTATTGAAGTGGGAAAGCCAGCTGCAGAGAAGGAGCCGAGGAGCGGGCTCTCAGCTCGGAGTTGCCATAAACCGTGATCCTCGGCCCAGTCGGGCCACTGCTCCTCCAGCAGGGACACAACAAGTGGTAGATCCGGGGAGACTCCCCTTCCTCCCCTGGGAGGAGCGGCGCAGGAGCACACCACAGGGATCTGCTGGGTTTGGAGACTCCACACAGGGTCATGTGCCAGAGATAGAAAATCTTGGTCACAGCCAGGTGAGCACGGAGTGTGGCCAGAGACCGGGAGACGGGAGTGATTGACTGCTTTTCTCTGGAGGCGCCCTGAGGAGTGGGGCCTGAGTTCTCGGCTCCTCTGGGGCAGAGATTGGGAGGCCGCCATTTTCACCCTCGTCCTCCAAAGCTGTACGGAAAGCTTGCAGGGAACAAAAGCTCCTGAGAGCAAACACGAGCAGATTACTTAGCCCGGATGGGCAAGGGCAGGACAATACCGCCTCCAGTATTGTCATAAAAGACATTTGGGAACCATGGCAACAGGACCTTCCCACAGAAGTTCAGCAAGAACAGACAGCCAAGAACAAGTTTACCGATCAATGAGAACGGCAGAACTCCAGCGTTAAGGGAATATTGCATATAGAATTCATTGTATTTTCCCATGATTTTTTAGTCTTTCAAAGTAATTTTTTTAACTTTTTTTTGGAATTTTTCTTTTTCCCTTTTTCAACTAACATCTTATCAATCTGTTTATTAAAAAAATCTTTTTTATTTTTCATTTTTAGAGTCATTCTATCCCTTCATAGTAGTTAACCTTATTTTTGGTATAGATATATATAAGTTGTTCTCTCTAAAATTTTGGGATACAATTTCTTCTAACAGACCAAACTACACCCAAAATCTCTAGTGTATGGCTTTGTTCTAGTCTCCTGCCTGATGATATTCTCTCCCATTTTTTTTAATCCTCTTCTTTCTGTTTTCAAACAACTTCTTATTTTATCAATTCCTTTTATAAAATATTTTATAATTTTCAACTTTATAGTCATATTCCATCCCTTGATGAACTAAAAAACCCTTATTTTTTTACATATATAAGTTTTTCTTTCTTTAAAATTTTGGGAGGCACCTTCTTCTAACAGACCAAAATACACCAAAAATCTAGTGTGTGGCACTGATCTATGCACCAGCCTGATCATATTTGATCATATTCTGGTTTTTGATTGTTAGTTTTTATCTTTTTCTTTTTCTTTCTTTCCCTTTATTTTCCCCCAGTTTCAGGTCCCTTCTGATTTGTTTAGTGTATATTTTACAGGCGACATTGTTACCCTATTAGCATTTTGTTCTCTCATTCATCTATTCTCCTCTGGACAAAATGACAAGATGGAAAAAATCACCTCAAGAAAAAGAACAAGAGGCAGTACCGACTGCCAGGGACCTAATCCATATGGACATTAGTAAGAAGTTGGAACTAGAGTTCAGAATGATAATTTTAAAGATACTAGCTGGGGTTGAAAAAAGCAAGGAAGATATTAGAGAAAACCTTTCTGGAGAAATAAAAGAACTAAAATCTAAACAAGTCGAAATCAAATAGGCTATTAATGAGGTGCAATAAAAAATGGAGGCTCTAACTGTTAGGATAAATGAGGCAGAAGAGAGAATTAGTGGTATAGAAGACCACATGATGGAAAATAAAGAAGCTGAGAAAAAAGAGAGATAAACCACTACTGGACCATGAGGGCAAAATTCAAGAGATAAGTGATACCATAAGACAAAACAATATTAGAATAATTGGGATCCCAGAAGAAGAAGAAGAGAGAGAGAGAGGGGCAGAAAGTATATTGGAGCAAAATATATCAGAGAACTTCCCCAATGTGGGGAAGGAAACAGGCATCAAAATCCAGGAGGCACAGAGAACCCCTCTCAAAATCAATAAAAATAGGTCAAAACCCTGATATCTAATAGTAAAATTTACGAGTCTCAGAAACAAAGAGAAAATCCTGAAAGCAGCTCGGGAGAAGAGATCTGTAACTTAAAATGATAGAAAAACTTGATTGGCAACAGACCTTTCCACAGACACCTGGCAGGCCAGAAAGGATTGGCATGATATCTTCAGAGCACTAAATGAGAAAAATATGCAGCCAAGAATACTATATCCCAGCTAGGCTCTCATTGAAAATAGAAGGGGGATAAAAATCTTCCAGGACAAACAAAAACTAAAGGAATTTGCAAACATGAAACCATTCTTTCAAGAAATATTGAAAGGGGTCCTCTAAGCAAAGAGAGAACCTAAAAGTAACATCGAATGGAAAGGAACACAGACAATATACAGTAACAGTCGCAGTCAATACAGTGGCACTAAATTCATATCTTTCAATAGTTGCCCTGAATGTAAATGGGCTAAATGCCCAAATCAAAAGACACAGGCTATCAGATTGGATAAAAAAAACAAGACCCATCGATATGCTGTCTGCAAGAGACTCATTTTAGACCCAAAGACACCCTCAGATTGAAAGTGAGGGGGTGGAAAACCATTTACCATGCTAATGGACACCAAAAGAAAGCTGCGGTGGCAATCCTTAGATCAGACAAATTAGATTTTAAACCAAAGACTATAATAAGAAATGAGGAAGGACACTATGTCATTCTTAAAGGGTTTAGCCAACTAGAAGATCTAACAGTTGTAAATATTTATGCCCCAACATGGGAGCAGGCAATTATATAAGCCAATTTAGAGCAAAAGCAAAGAAACACTTAGACAAAAATACAATAACAGTGGGGGACTTTAACACCCCCCTCACTGAAAAGAACAGATCATCTAAGGAAAAGTTCAACAAAGAAATAAAGACTTTAAATGACACACTGGACCAAATGGACTTCACAGATATATTCAAAACATTGAATCCCAAAGCAACAGAATACACATTCTTCTCTAGTGCCCATGGAACATTCTCCAGAACACATCACATCGTAGGTCACAAATCAGGTCTCAACTGGTACTAAAAGATTGGGATCATTCCTGGTGTATTTTCAGACCACAGTGCTTTGAAACTTGAACTCAATCACAAGAGGAAAGTCAGAAAGAACTCAAATACATGGAGGTTAAGGAGCATCCTACTAAAGAATGAATGGGTCAACCAGGAAATTAAAGAAGAATTAAAAAAATTCATGGAAACCAATGAAAATGAAAACACAACTGTTCAAAATATTTGGGATGCAGCAAAGGCAGCCCTAAGAGGAAAGTATATAGCAATACAAGCCTTTCTCAAGAAACAAGAAAGGTCTCAAATTCACAACCTAACCCTAAACCTAAAGAAGCTGGAGAAAGAACAGTAAATAAAACCTAAACCCAGCAGAAGAAGAGAAATCAAAGGTCAGAGCAGAAATCAATGAAATAGAAACCAAAAGAAGAGTAGAACACATCAACCAAACTAGGAGCTGTTTCTTTGAAAGAATTAAGAAGATTGATAAGCCCCTGGCCAGACGTATCAAAAAGACAAGAGAAATGACCCAAATCAACAAAATCATGAATGAAAGAGAGATCACAACCAACACCAAGGATACACAAACAATTATAAGAACATATTATGAGCAACTCTATGCCAGCAAATTAGATAACCTGGAGGAAATGGGTGCATTCCTAGAGATGTATCAACTATCAAAACTGAACCAGGAAGAAATAGAAAACCTGAACAGACCTATAACATCTAAGGAAATTGAAGCAGTCATCAAAAATCTCCCAAGAAACAAAAGCCCAGGGCCAGATGGCTTCCCAGGGGAATTCTACCAAACATTTAAAGAAGAATTAATACCTATTCTTCTGAAACTGTTCCAAAAAATAGAAATGGAGGGAAAACTTCCAAACTCGTTTTATGAGGCCACCATTACCTTGATCCCAAAACCAGACAAAGACCCCATCAAAAAGGAGAATTATAGACCAATATCCTTGAAGAACATGGATGTAAAAATTCTCACCAAAATACTAGCCAATAGGATCCAACAGTACATTAAAAGGATTATTCACCATGACCAGGTGGGATTTACCCTGGGATGCAAGGTTGGTTCAAAATCCGCAAATCAATGTGATACAATACATTAAGAAAATAAAGAACAAGAATCATAGGATCCTCTCAGTAGATGCAGAAAAAGTATTTGACAAAGTACAGCATCTTTCTTGATCAAAACTCTTTAGAGTATAGGGATAGAGTGTACATACCTCAATATCATAAAAGCCATCTATGAAAAACCTACAGCAAATATCATTCTCAATGGGGAAAAACTGAGAGCTTTCCCCCTAAGGTCAGGAACATGGCAGGGATGTCCACTATCACCACTGCTATTCAACATAGTATTAGAAGTCCTAGCGACAGCAATCAGACAACAAAAAGAAATAAAAAGCATCCAAATCGGCAAAGAAGAAGCCAAACTCTCACTCTTTGCAGGTGATATGATACTTTATGTTGAAAACCCAAAAGACTCCCCAAAACTGCTAGAACTCATAAAGGAATTCGGTAAAGTGGCAGGATATAAAATCAATGCACAGAAATCAGTGGCATTCCTATACACCAACAACAAGACAGAAGAAAGAGAAATTAAGGAGTTGATCCCATTTACAATTGCACCCAAAACCATAAGATACCTGGGAATAAATCTAACCAAAGAGGCAAAGGATCTGTACTCAGAAAACTATAAAATACTCATGAAAGAAATTGAGGAAGACACAAAGAAATGGAAAAACGTTCTATGCTCATGGGTTGGAAGAACAAATATTGTGAAGATGTCAATGCTACCTAGAGCAATCTACACATTCAATGCAATCCCTACGAAAATACCATCCACTTTTTTCAAAGAAATGGAACAGATAATCCTAAAATTTGTATGGAACCAGAAAAGACCCCAAATAGCCAGAAGAATGTTGCAAAAGAAAAGCAAAGCTGGCAGCATCACAATTCCGGACTTCCAGCTCTATTACAAAGCTGTCATTATCAAGACAGTATGGTACTGGCACAAAAACAGACACATAGATCAATGGAACAGAATAGAGTGCCCAGATATGGACCCTCAACTCTATGGTCAACTCATCTTCGACAAAGCAGGAAAGAAGGTCCAATGGAAAAAAGACAGTCTCTTCAACAAATAGTTTTGGGAAAATTGGACAGCCACATGCAGAAGAATGAAACTGGACCATTTCCTTATACCAGACACAAAAATAGACTCAAAATGGTTGAAAGACCTAAATGTGAGACAGGAGTCCATCAAAATCCTAACGGAGAACATAGGCAGCGACCTATTCAACCTGAGCCATAGCAACTTCTTCCTAGAAACATTGCCAAGGGTGGGCCTGGGTGGCTCAGTCATTAAGCATCTGCCTTCGGCTCAGGTCATGATTCCAGGGTCCTGAGATCGAGCCCAGCATCAGGCTCCCTACTCCGCGGGAAGCCTGCTTCTCCCTCTCCCATTCCCCTGCTTGTGTTCCCGCTCTCACTGTGTCTCTCTCTGTCAAATAAATAAAATATTAAAAAAAAGAAAGAAAGAAACATTGCCAAAGGCAATGGAAGCAAGGGCTAAAATGAACTATTAGGACTTCATCAAGATAAAAAGCTCTTGCATAGCAAAAGAAACAGTCAACAAAACCAAAAGACAACAGAGAGAATAGTAGAAGATAATTGCATAATTGATATATCAGATAAAGGGCTAGTACCCAAATCTATAAAGAACTTATTAAACTCAACACCCAAAGAACAAATGATCCAATCAAGAAATGGGCAGAAGACAGGAACAGACATTTTTCCAAAGAAAACATCCAAAGGGTCAACAGACACATGAAAAAGTGCTCAACATCGCTCTCGGCATCAGGGAAATCCAGATCAAAACCTCAATGAGATACCACCTCACACCAGTCTGAATGGCTAAAATGAACAAGTCAGGAAATGACAGATGTTGGCGGGGATGTGGAGAAAGGGGAACCCTCCTACAC
The DNA here is from genome assembly GCF_009762305.2 of Zalophus californianus. Lineage (NCBI taxonomy): Eukaryota > Metazoa > Chordata > Mammalia > Carnivora > Otariidae > Zalophus > Zalophus californianus. The sequence goes on from NC_045597.1 coordinate 106,586,096, forward strand.
TGCTGGTTGGTATGCAAGATGGTGTAGCCACTCTGGAAAACAGTATGGGGGTTCCTCAAACAGTTGAAAATAGAGCTACCATACGATCCAGTAATTGCACTACTGGGTATTTACCCCAAAGATATAAATGTAGTGATCCGAAGGGGTACGTGCACCCCGATGTTTATAGCAGTAATGTCCACAATAACCAAACTATGGAAAGAGCCAAGATGTCCATCAACAGATGAATAGATAAAGAAGATGTGGTATATATACACAATGGAATATTATGCAGTGATCAAAAAGAATGAAATCTTGCCATTTGCAACGACGTGGATAGAACTGGAGGGTGTTATGCTGAGTGAAATAAGTCAATCAGAGAAAGATATGTATCATATGACCTCACTGATATGAGGAATTCTTAATCTCAGGAAACGAACTGAGGGTGCTGGAGTGGTGGGAGGTGGGAGGGATGGGGTGGCTTGGTAATAGACATTGGGTAGGGTCTGTGCTATGGTGAGCGCTGTGAATTGTGTAAAACTGTTTAATCACAGACCTGTACCTCTGAAACAAATAATACATTATATTAAAAAAAAAAAAAAAAGAAGAAGAAAATAGCAGGACGGGAAGAATGAGGGGGGGAAATCGAAAGGGGAGATGAACCATGGGAGACTATGGACTCTGAGAAACAAACTGAGGGTTCTAGGGGGGGGGGTGGGGGGATGGGTTAGCCTGGTGATGGGTATTAAAGAGGGCACGTACTGCATGGAGCACAGGGTGTTATATGCAAACAATGAATCATGGAACACTACATCAAAAACTAATGATGTAATGTATTGTGATTAACATAACATAATAAAACAAAATGCCCCCCCCCAAATGAAAGAACAGTGAAAGAGAAAGCAGTCTGGAAAAATCAACACTGATTTTTCAAAAGTCCCACTGATGGGAAAGAAGGACTGAGGTACAGCACGGTTTTTCCTAGACTTAAGAACCAGTCTCCTCTCAAGCCTGATAATCATTCAGTTATATTAATAAAAGAAAGTTGATGAAAAAAATCTAATTCATTTATTAATTCATTTATCTGTTCCTTATTTAGTTTCTACTATTTGTTAAGCACTATACTTCTCTTTGGAGGTTACAATTCATGATGAAACTATCATTTTGACAACATAGGTTGCCAAAATAACAAGGAGAAATATGAGGCCCAGAAATGTCCAAAAACTGAAATTATTAATAAAACTCTAGATCTCTTAGCAAGAATTTTCAAGTGTCCTGATTTCATTAACATATTGCCTTAAAATAAATTCTTTGCAAAGGACAGACAGAGATTATCAAATGACTTCCAATCACTTTAGGATGAAAGGGACTTTTCTTTTCTCTTTCTTTTTTTTTTTGGATATAAGAGGAGAAGATATGGATTTATTTTTAATTTGCTAAAAATAATACTCAGAATATTTATTTATTCTCATTGGCTAGAAATGTACAAATGATGGTGTTAAATTGATGATTTACTTAGTAATTTTTCTTATTCTCATTGTACCCAATTATTTGTAAATTCCACTAACAAAATTTTTTTTTTAACAAACTAGAGCACTAAAGGCAGGCAAGGCAAAATTCTAATTATCTTTTGTTGCAAAGCACCATATGTTGTTGCTTTAACATCAGAAAAGATAATGAAGAACTTTCAGATATTTAACAAAACGTTGATGAATCTAGCTGGGGTGAAAAAGTTAAGCTGGTCAACACAGTATAAAGTGAATCCATTTACTACATACTTAATCATGCGAAAATATTTACCACTCAGCATAAGCTCCCATCATGAAAAGGAAAGATGTGGTTTATCATTTTAATATTCAACATAATTTTGTATCCAGCTGTGGCCCTCAAGAAATCTGAAAACTTTTTTTGTGTGTGTTTGGTGTTAGGAAGGGCTAAGTATGAAGGGGGATGGAGACATGTGGATCCTTTACAAAGCAACCAGATGTTTACTCTGGCACTTTGCATAAAAGTTAAGAGAACATTATAAATATTGATTGTATGCATGCACTTTGGATAAAACTGTTTTTAAGGCTTGCTTTATTATTTATTTGATCTCTTGCAGAGAAGGAAGATGGGAGTTGTTTCTTAAAGATTTTAAAAATAAATATGCATTAATTTTGTTTGGGGAAATGTTATAATTCCATTATAAGCATTTTTAGCTGGAAGGAAAGTATGAAAGATAATTTTTATCGATTACTAAGCAGCAAGTATGTTCCAGTCATTATCCTTGTGTTCAGGGAAGGGAGCTGGATCTTTCTTCCTTAGGAAGAAATGACTGAGACCCAACTAGGTATCAGGTACTTGCTTTGTTCTAACAAATCAATAGAATACCATTTGTCCAAATCCTAACAAATCAACAGAATAGCATTTGTCCAAAGGCAGACAGGCCTTTTTTCTGTAACTTCTTGTCATGGTAAAAAATTTTTAAATAATAGATATTGTCAAAGTTGGAAATCATGTCTTTTTGAGACCCCTAAAAATATTATAATCAGAACAGCAAGAAAAGCTAGTCTCAAGACTTAACCTAAATGAAGAATCATGAACACCATATCCCAAGGTATTTTAACAAATTTGAAGCTTGCCTTCTGAGGACTTTTGATCCAAGGCTACACTTAGGAGAAAAGCAGCTATTTTTATTTTATAAATCCCATAAAACTGGAAAAATATTGATTTGTTGACAGAATTTATCAAGTTTTATTAAGGTATTTTTGTACTGTCTAGACTTGTAGCCATGAAGAGCACTTTGCTTTGCTAAATAATTCATTTGATTTGACTTTTACCCCAAATTCTGGTTTTCAGTATTTCGAAAGAAAAATGTTGAGTTTTCTTTAAGTCACTTCTCTCTGTGTCATATATTTTTCAACTTGAGGAGACCACAAGTTAAATGGTTTCTTTTTACAGACAGACATACATAAACTATTTGTGAAAAATATGTCATGCATGTCAGCCCTGGTGTTAAGTATTCAGTTAGTGTATCAAATCCTACTTATTTTCCATGTTCCATACTTTGTGCTTGCTCTGCTGCCTACAGCTCCCTCTCCTGCACCCCTCAACCCCAAATATCCACATTCTACTCTTTAGCCTCAGAAAGCCCATGCCCCTCTCCCATCCCCCCCCACACACCCTGGCAAAATGATGCTCTGGCCCATAGATTGCTATGCATCAGAATTGCCCTTCTTACCTCATTTCTACCCTACCTCTACCAAGGGTCCCATTCTCATGATGGAATTGAAGCTACCCACCACAATAAATGAATCTCACTCATATTAAAGGATGGATATTAATAAGCAATCCTTCTGGTTGAAGTTTTATCTGTTTATTTCCAAATTAATTTCTAACTGAATTGAGTATAAAATGTGTTTTTGGTAGGAAAATATTTTTTCAAAAGTCCTTAAAATTAAACTCATAAGGGGCGCCTGGGTGGCTCAGTCATTAAGCGTCTGCCTTTGGCTCAGGTCATGATCCCAGGGTTCTGGGATAGAGCCCCGCATCGGGCTCCCTGCTTGGCGGGAAGCCTGCCTCTCCCTCTCCCTCTCCCACTCCCCCTGCTTGTGTCCCCTCTCTTGCTCTCTCTCTCTGTCAAATAAATAAATAAAAATATTAAAAAAATAAAAATTAAAAAAAATTAAACTCATAAAATAAATGAATGATTTTTAAAGATTGACAATTTTCTATTTAATTGATTTTTAGGTTTTTGACATATATCTCTGAATTATATTTTGACTTCTCATTAAATATCCTTGTCTCTCCTATACCTAGTTTTCAGGAAAATTTTTATTTATTAATTTCTCTCTTTTTTTAATTGTATAAATGTATGAGTTCTATAAGCTTTTCTGTTCATTTAATCTTACTCTTAGACTCATAGGATCCTTTTCCAATAAGAAAAAAATATATATAAATAATAAGTACTATTACCTTAAGATAAAGATACTACCAATCAGGCTGAATGAGGAGAATCAAGAATGCCTACACCCCACACAAGCCTAGCATCTGGTAACCAGCGACAGCAGGCTGCTTCTGGAGACAGGGTAAGTGTGTGGGAAGTAGCCTCACCTGAAGCACAGGCCTGCGGGGACTCCTGAGAGCTAACAGTAGAACACTGACATTGAGGAAAGCCCTCTGGCACCCCAGGAACCACACTAAGTACAAGGTACCCACAGTCAACCACAAGAAGACTCCTGTTCCTACTTAAGACATAGAAAACCACAAGAGAATGCTGTTCCCACTCTAATAATGAAAACAAATAAAAACAAAAACAAAAACAAAATCAAACCAGTTTCTAAATTAATTTTGAGTTAAAATTTGCAGCAAAATAATGTTCCAAGAAAAGTACTTAAAAACAGAAGCATATTATTAAAGTCTCAGGAATGTCAAACTTCTGAAAAAAATTCATTAAATACTCTATTTTTAAAAAACTTAATGCCTGTATATCAAGGCAACAATATTATTTAATAAACTGATGGCATTCCTTGAATGACTGAATCCCTGCCCTCCATTTGAATAGAGAAAGGTTTTAGCCTATTGTGACTGTTACCAGACCATGTTACTGGATGTTGACACTTCAATTTCTTCCATAAGTGGTGTTAAAATTTCTTCTTTATCAGTCAATCAATCTGCCCACAGAGTCTTCTGTCCTCCCCCTACATTTTCTAAGTTAATTCATACTTCATAGCCTATAGTAAGAGAGACCCAACCCATAGGGAACTGGACAGAAAGGCCAACTTTCTCGTGGTTTCCCTAGCAATCCCTCAGAGCAGTCGCACTCACGAGATGCTTGAGTGACTATCATTGCCACTTATTTTTTTTTTTTTTGATGTAGTGTTCCATGATTCATTGTTTGCATATAACACCCAGTGCTCCATTCAACAGGTATCCGTTGTCAAAGAATATTCAGTGTGGGATATAAAGACATTTCTTGATGTACTGGCTTCTATTCTTGAGCTTTCAGAAAAGAAATTCAATCAGTACAGGAAGTAGAATAGAGGAAATAAAGAAAAAGAGAAAAATATCACTGAGGATTAGTATAAATTCAATTAAAAAATAATTTCGCATATACTTAATAAACACTTTAATCAATATTTTTCAAAGACTACTGTAGTATTTAAAGATTTTTGGTTCAAGAAATGCTTAAGAAATTAGCCATAGATTTCTGAAAACTTCTCACACATTTAGCCAGTTACACATTTTGTAAGGAAAGAAACCATTCGACTTTTGAGAGAGAGACAATTAGTAGAGACCATTCCGCAAACTTGGTTATTACCTCTCTTCATCGAAAAACAAATTGATTTGTGTCTAGGCCAAGCATCCTAATTTGACTTTGGTTTTAGTGAAACTCTTTTCAATTTGTTAGGTTTGTTGGAGAGGGAGAGGTGGTTATCAGTTGTTTTGCTGCTGGTTTGTTGGTTTCATCAAATATTTTGATGCCATGTAAAATATAATTTATTACTTCTTAAAATGGAGTTGCTTATACTCCTAATTTATTATAAATTACAGGGAAAAAGTTTTATAAATGCAAAGACAATGAGTCATCATTATGCCTTTGGTAATAAATATGACTTCATTGCCATTTTGTGAAGAATCGGGCTGGAGGATGTAATCTAATATGAAAAAAAAGTACCTCTAGTTAAAAAAGACTGACCAATACACTGATTTCATCAAGTACTAGTAACTTGTTTCTTTTCTTGTAGAGAGAATGAGACCTATTTTACTCAGATTGCATAAAGCAGCATTGAGATTTGTTTCAAATTTTTTTCGTTATGTGTTTTTCCCTAACACAACGTTGCAGGATAACTAGTACTGTATCTAGCTATGTACCTTATATACATTATGTCTGTAGAAAGAGATGATTTTTGATAAATTAGGTGACAATGAGCGATCAACTCCACATAACAAAGTGCCTACTAGCACTGTTTCCGACTATCTTTATATACCTAGAACTGAGTTTGGTCTATGGTGAATCTAAATAAATGTTTGTTTGCCTATTTGTTTTAGTGACTGGTTGAATGAACAACTACAGATGAATTCCAAAATCACTTTTGTCACCTCTCAGGTTACCTATGCTACTGCTGATTATACATCTGGAAGATGATCCTGAATCTCCATGTGCTCAAACAGCTCCAAAGTTGCAGTCACAGACCCCTGTGAGAAGGGCCTGTAAGAGCCTGATGAAAGGAATTCACAAATGTGAAGACAATCTTCTTTGGCAGGGAATTTGCATGTTGATCTGAAAAGCATCTATCCCCCTCTCCCGGACGTCTAACAATTTTTTTATTATAATTTTAAAGGAAAGTGCCACACACTTATTCTAATTTTAAAGGAAAGTATCAAACACAGGTGACAAGAATGCTGGGATTCTGATGAATTTAAAATGCTAATATGAGGAGAATTATGGATGTTATACAGAAGCTGGAAACTTGGGTCTTTATTGTTGTTTGCTCTGCAAGTCTAATCAGATGACACTTCTCAAATTACCGATGTATAAAATGAGATTTTGCTACTATAGCTCCTTTTCATGTGTGAAAATGTTCATCATGATTTAGGTTGAAATGCGTTCCATATAATGTCTAATGTGCAATTAAAATAAGGTGATGTCATGAATTATCCAACAATTTTTAGATGTTTTATTCAAGATTTGTTCTTTCTACTTATTTCTCTTAAAGGAATAAGATGTTATAGGTACAGCATTTTCTACTCCATTAAAAATAGGCAATGAAGGGGGTGGAGCAAGATGGCAGAGGAGTAGGAGACCTGGATTTCGTCTAGTCCCAGGAATTCAGCTGAATAGGGATCAAACCATTCTGAACACCTACGAACTCAACAGATCGAGGAAAAGAATAGGAACAACTCTCTGAACAGAAAAGCGACCACTTACTGGAAGGTAGGACGTGCGGAGAAGTGAATCCGAGGCCATATTCGGGAGGAGAGACGGCGGGGGAGGGGGTCTCCGTCGGCTGCTCCTGGCAAGTGATAGAGCCGCGGAGCACAAAATCGGAACTTTTAGAAGTCGGCTCCGCTGAGGGACGTCACTCCAGTGGCTAAGCAAGTGGTGGAATCCTCCCAGGACAGTGTGGTCTCAGGACCCTCGGGGTCACAGAAAGACCGGGGGTGCCTGAGTGTGGCAGAGCTCCCAGGTATCCGAGCAGGGAAGCTGGCTGCTGAGACGGAGCCGAGGTGCGGGCTCTCAGCTCAGGGTTGCCATAAACCGTGATCTACAGCACAGTTGGGGCACTTCTCCTCTAGCAGGGACCCAAAAAACGGCAGAGCCGGGGAGACTCCCCTTCCTCCCCCAGAAGGAGCAGCACAGGAGTGCACCGCAGGGATCTGCTGGGTTTGGAGACTCCACACGGGGTCGGGTGCCAGAGATAGAAATGCTCAGTCACAGGCCAGGTGAGCACGGAGTGCAGCTGGAGACCGGGGACACGGGAGTGACTGGCTGCTTTTCTCTGGGGGCGCACTGAGGACCGGAGCCCCGAGCTCTTGGCTCCTTCAGGCAAAGATTGGGAGGCCACCATTTTCACTCTCATCCTCCAAAGCTGTACGGAAAGCTTGCAGGGAAAAAAAGCTCCCGAGAGCAAACCCGAGCAGATTGCTTAGACCAGACTGAAAAGGGTGGGGCAATTCTGCCTCCGGCAAAGACATTTGGGAACCACGGCAACAGGCCCCTCCCCTAGAAGATCAGCATGAACAGCGAGCCAAGACCAAGTTTACCAATCAAGGAGAATGGGAGAACTCCAGCGCTAAGTGAATACTGCACATAGAATTCATGGCTTTTTTCCCATGAATCTTTAGTTTTTCAAAGATAAATTTTTTAACTGTTTTTTTTCTTTGATTTTTTCTTTTTCCCTTTTTCAACCAACATCTTACCAATGCCTTTTTGAAAAAAAAAATTTTTATTTTTCAGTTTTAGAGTCATATTCTATCCCTTCATAGTAGCTACCCTTATTTTTGGTATATATATATATAAGTTGTTCTCTCTTTAAAATTTTGAGATACAGTTTCTTCTAACAGATCAAAATATACCCTAAATCACTAGTGTATGGCTTTGTTCTAGTCTCCTGCCTGATCACATTCTCTCCCTTTTCTTTTTCTTTTTTTTTAAATCTTCTTTCTTTTGTGAAACAACTTCTTATAATTTCCTTTTATAAAATCTTTTATACTTTTCATCTTTACATTCATCCCTTCCACCCCTTCATTGTATCAACCCTTATTTTGTACATATATAAGTCTTTCTTTCTTTAAAATTTTAGGAGGCACTTACTTCTAACAGACCAAAATACACCCAAAACCTAGTGTGTGCAACTGATCTATGCATTAGCCTGATCATATTTGATCATATTCTGTTTTTTTGTTTTGTTTTGTTTTGTTCTGTTTTTGTTTGTTTTTATCTTTTTCTTTTTCCTTTTTTCTCTTTCTTTTTTTCTTTCTTTCCCTTTCTTTTTCCCTGGTTTCAGGTCTTTTCTGATTTCTTTAGAGTATATTTTCTGGGGACGTGGTTAACCTGTTAGCATTTTGTTCTCTCATTCATCTATTCTCCTCTGGACAAAATGACAAGACGAAAAAAAATCACCTCAGCAAAAAGAACAAGAGGTAGTACCGTTTGCCAGGGACCTACTCAATATGGACTAGAATTCAGAATCATGATTTTAAAGATACTAGCTGGACTTGAAAAAAGCATGGAAGTTATTAGAGAAACCCTTCCTGGAGAAATAAAAGAACTAAAATCTAACCAAATTGAAATCAAAAAGGCTATTAATGAAGTGAATCAAAAATGGGGGCACTAACTGCTAGGATAAATGAGGCGGAAGAGAGAATCAGCGATATAGAAGACCAAATGATGGAGGATAAAGAAGCGGAGAAAAAGAGAGATAAACAACTCCTGGATCATGAGGGCAGAATTCGAGAGATAAGCGATACAACAAGACGAATAAGATGGACGAAACAACATTAGAATAATTGGGATCCCAGAAGAAGAAGAAAGAGAGAGAGTGGCAGAAGGTATATTGGAGCAAATTATAACAGAGAACTTCCCTAATGTGGGGAAGGAAACAGGCATCAAAATCCAGGAGGCACAGAGAACCCCTCTCAAAATCAATAAAAATAGGTCAACACCGCGACATCTAATAGTAAAACTTACGAGTCTCAGAGACAAAGAGAAAATCTTGAAAGCAGCTCTGGAGAAGTGATATGTAACCTATAATGGTAGAAACATTAGATTGGCAACAGACCTATCCACAGAGACCTGGCAGGCCAGAAAGGACTGGCATGATATCTTCAGAGCACTAAATGAAAAAAATATGCAGCCAAGAATACTATATCCAGCTAGGCTGTCATTGAAAATTGAAGGAGAGATAAAAATCTTCCAGGACAAACAAAAACTAAAGGAATTTGCAAACACAAAACCAGCCCTACAAGAAAGAGTGAAAGGGGCCCTCTAAGCAAAGAAAGCCTAAGTGCAGCATAGATCAGAAAGGAACACAGACAATATACAATAGCAGTCACCTTACAGGTAATACAATGGCACTAAATTCATATCTTTCAGTAGTTACCCTAAATGTAAATGGGCTAAATGCCCCAATCAAAACACACAGGCTATCAGATTGGATTAAAAAACCAGACCCATCAATATGCTGTCTGCAAGAGACTCATTTTAGACCCAAAGACACCCCATATTGCAATTGAGAGGGTGGAAAACCATTTACCATGCTGATGGACACCAAAAGAAAGCTGGGGTGGCAATCCTTATATCAGACAAACTAGATTTTAAACCAAAGACTTTAATAAGAGATGAGGAAGGACACTATATCCTACTTAAAGGGTCTATCCAACAAGAAGATCTAACAATTGTAAATATCTATGCCCCTAACATGGGAGTAGCCAATTATATAAGGCAATTAATAACAAAAGCAAAGAAACACATTGACAACAATACAATAATAGTGGGAGACTTTAACACCCCCCTGACTGAAATGGACAGATCATCTAAGCAAAAGGTCAATAAGGAAATAAAGACTTAAATGACACACTGGATGAAATGGACTTCACAGACATATTCAGAACATTCCATCCCAAAGCAACAGAATACACATTCTTCTCTAGTGTCCATGGAACATTCTCCAGAATTGATCACATCCTAGGTCACAAATCAGGTCTCAACCAGTACGAAAGGATTAGGATTATTCCCTGCATATTTTCAGACCACAGTGCTTTGAAACTTGAACTCAATCACAAGAGGAAAGTCGGAAAGAACTCAAATACATGGAGGCTAAAGAGCATCCTACTAAAGAATGAATGGGTCAGCAGGAAATTAAAGAAGAATTAAAAAAATTCATGGAAACCAATGAAAATGAAAACACAACTCTTCACAATCTTTGGGATACAGCAAAGGCAGTCCTGAGAGGAAAGTATATAGCAATACAAGCCTTTCTCAAGAAACAAGAAAGGTCTCAAATACACAACCTAACCCTATACCTAAAGGAGCTAGAGAAAAAAAACAGTAAATAAAGCCTAAACCCAGCAGGAGAAGAGAAATAAGAAAGATCGGAGCAGAAATCAATGAAATAGAAACCAAAAGAACAGTAGAACAGATCAACGAACCTAGGAGCTGGTTCTTTGAAAGAATTAACAAGATTGATAAACCCCTGGCCAGACTTATCAAAAAGAAAAGAGACATGATACAAATCAACAAAATCATGAATGAAAGAGGAGAGATCACAACCAACACCAAGGATACACAAACAATTATAAGAACATACTATGAGCAAGTATATGCCAGCAAATTAGATAACCTGGAATAAATCGATGCATTCCTAGAGATGTATCAACTACCAAAACTGAACCAGGAAGAAATAGAAAACCTAAACAGACCTATAACCACTAAGGAAATTGAAAGAGTCATCAAAAATCTCCCATCAAACAAAAGCTCAGGGCCAGATGGCTTCCCAGGGGAATTCTACCAAACATTTAAAGAAGAATTAATACCTATTCTCCTGAAACTGTTCCAAAAAATAGAAATGGAAGGAAAACTTCCAAACTCATTTTATGAGGCCACCATTACCTTGATGCCCAAACCAGACAAAGACCCCATCAAAAAGGAGAATTACAGACCAATATCCTTGATGAACATGGATGCAAAAATTCTCACCAAAATACTAGGATCCAACAGTATATTAAAAGGATTATTCACCATGACCAGGAGGGATTTATCCCTGGGCTGCAAGGTTGGTTCAACATCCGCAAATCAATCAATGTGATACAATATATTAACAAAAGAAAGAACAAGAATCATATGATCCTCTCAATAGATGCAGAAAAAGCATTTGACAAAGTACAGCATCCTTTCTCGATCAAAACTCTTCAGAGTATAGGGATAGAGGGTACATACCTCAATATCGTAAAAGTCATCTATGAAAAACCTACAGCGAATATCCTTCTCAATGGGGAAAAGCTGAGAGCTTTCCCACTAGGGTCAGGAACATGGCAGGGATGTCCACTATCACCACTGCTATTCAACAGAGTATTAGAAGTCCTAGCCACAGCGGTCAGACAACAAAAAGAAATCAAAGGCATCCAAATCAGAAAAGAAGTCAAACTCTCACTCTTTGCAGATGATATGATACTTTATGTGGAAAACCGAAAAGACTCCACCCCAAAACTGCTAGAACTCATACAGGAATTCAGTAAAGTGGCAGGATACAAAATCAATGCACAGAAATCAGTGGCATTCCTCTTTTTTTTTTAAAGATATTATTTATTTATTCATGAGAGACAGAGAGAGAGAGAAAGAGAGAGAGGCAGAGGGAGAAGCAGGCTCCCAAGGAGCAGGGAGCCTGATGCAGGACTCGATCCCAGGACCCCGGGATCATGACCTGAGCCGAAGGCAGGTCTGAGCCACCCAGGCGCCCCAATCAGTGGCAATCCTATACACCAACAACAAGACAGCAGAGAGACAAATTAAGGATTCGATCCCATTTACAATTGCACCCAAAACCATAAGATACCTAGGAATAAATCTAACCAAAGAGGCAAAGGAACTCTACTCTACTCAGAAAAGTATAAAATACTCATGAAAGAAATTGAGGAAGACACAAAGAAATGGAAAAACGTTCCATGCTCTTGGATTGGAAGAACAAACATTGTGAAGATGTCAATGCTACCTAGAGCAATCTACACATTCAATGCAATCCCTATCAAAATCCCATTCACTTTTTTCAAAGAAATGGAACAAATAATCCTAAAATTTGTATAGAACCAGAAGAGACTCCGAATAGCCAGAAGAATGTTGTGAAAGAAAAGCAAAGCTGGTGGCATCACAATTCCAGACTTCCAGCTCTATTACAAAGCTGTCATCATCAAGACAGTATGGTACTGGCACAAAAACAGACACATCGATCAATGGAACAGAATCGAGAGCCCAGAAATGGACCCTCAACTCTATGGTCAACTAATCTTTGACAAAGCAGGAAAGAATGTCCAGTGGAAAAAAGACAGTCTCTTTAACAAATGGTGTTGGGAAAATTGGACAGCCACATGCAGAAGAATGAAATTGGACCATTTCCTTACACCACACACAAAAATAGACTCCAAATGGTTGAAAGAGCTGAACGTGAGACAGGAGTCCATCAAAATCCTAAAGGAGAACACAGGCAGCAACCTCTTCGACCTCAGCCGCAGCAACTTCTTCCTAGAAACATCGCCAAAGGCAAGGGAAGCAAGGGCAAAAATGAACTATTGGGATTTCATCAAGATATAAACCTTTTGCACAGCAAAAGAAACAATCCACAAAACTAAAAGACAACCGACAGAATGGGAGAAAATATTTGCAAATGACATATCAGATAAAGGGCTAGGATCCAAAATCTATAAATAACTTATCAAACTCAACACCCAAAGAACAAATAATCCAATCAAGAAATGGGCAGAAGACATGAACAGACATTTTTCCAAAGAAGACATCCAAATGGCCAACAGACACATGAAAAAGTGCTCCACATCGCTTGGCATCAGGGAAATCCAAATCAAAACCTCAATGAGATACCACCTCACACCAGTCAGAATGGCTAGAATTAACAAGTCAGGCAATGACAGATGTTGGTGGGGATGCGGAGAAATGGGTACCCTCTTACACTGTTGGTGGGAATGCAAGTTTGTGCAACCACTCTGGAAAACAGTATGGAGGTTCCTCAAACAGTTGAAAATAGAGCTACCATACAATCCAGCAATTGCACTACTGGGTATTTACCACAAAGATACAAAATGGGGATCCAAAGCGGTACGTGCACTCCAATATTTATAGCAGCAATGTCCACAATAGCCAAACTGTGGAAAGAGCGAAGATGTCCATCAACAGATGAATAGAGCGAAGATGTCCATCAACAGAAATAGAATAGATGAATAGAAGAAGGAGTGGTATATATACACAATGGAATGTTATGCAGCCAGCAAAAGGAATGAGATCTTGCCATTTTCAACGACATAGATGGAACTGGAGGGTGTTATGCTGAGTGAAATAAGTCAATCAGAGAAAGACATGTATCATATGACCTCACTGATATGAGGAATTCTTAATCTCAGGAAACAAACTGAGGGTTGCTGGAGTGGTGGGGGGGTGGGAGGGATGGGGTGGCTGGGTGATAGACATTGGGGATGATATGTGCTATGGTGAGTGCTGTGAATTGTGCAAGACTGTTGAATCACAGATCTGTACCTCTGAAACAAATAATGCAATATATGTTAAGAAAAAAGAAAAAGAAGAAGATAGCAGGAGGGGAAGAATGAAGCGGGGGGAAACGGAGGGGGAGACCAACCATGAGAGACGATGGGCTCTGAAAAACAAACTGAGGGTTCTAGAGGGGAGGGGGGTGGGGGGATGCATTAGCCTGGTGATGGGTATTAAAGAGGGCATGTTCTGCGTGGAGCAATAGGTGTTATGAACAAACAATGAATCATGGAACACTACATCCAAAACTAATGATGTATGGTGATTAACATAACAATAAAAAATTTAAAAGAATAGGCAATGATTAAGTATCACAACATGAATATCATATTAAAAATTTAATAGTTTAACTATTAGATAAATAATAAAATTATGGAGGAGGAGATTTTAAAGACAAATTTGTTTTATAATACTTGTAGAAAATATAGGCTTAAAACCCAATAAAGAAAAATTATTATGGCAAGGTAGTAGTGGCAGCAATATTATGTCAATCTCTATAAATCCAATGCCCCAAGAAGATCAATAAATCAACAAATAAACATACTTATAAACTGGTTAAATTGAAAATTTCTGCTTATCAAAAAATCCAATTAAAAGAGTTAATAGGAAAACAAAAACTAAAAGAAATTTGCTATACATATATCCAAAAAAAGACTTTTCAGAATATATAAACATCTTCCACAGAGCAATAAGGAAGAGAGTAACAATGTAATAAAAGGAACAAGATTTGCACAATTTCAAATCTTCTCACAAAAGAGTTTCATAAAGAGAGTTTCATAAGTGTTTCAAATAGCTAACGCAAGTCAAAATGGTGGTTATCTCTGTGGAAATGGGACACAGGAAAGGTAACTTCTTGAGTTTTTGGAATATTTTGTAGGTACATTTAATAGGCTTAGGCTTTTAGATTCACGGATTGTGCACTTAAATTTGTGGACCTACCTGTATGTCTTATATATACTTAAGAAAAATAATTTGAAAATAAAAACTACATTGAAATAAAATATCTCACATATGAGTTGCAAAATTCTACAGATGTAATAGAGTTTTCTCTTGAAGAATCTCCAAAATCAAAACTCTCATATATTGATAATGGGCATACAAGATATCATAACCATTATAGAGAATAATATGACAATAATAAACAAAATTACATACACATTTTATCCAGCTCGCCACTTTTAGACATCTGCTCCAAATTTCATTGATGAAAATATATGTGCAGAAAGCCACGCACTGCAACTTTCTACAAATTGACAAAAGATTGGGGAAAATCCAAATGTCCACCAAGGGAGGACCGAATAAATGATGCACAACAATCATTGTAGGACCAAGATTCTTTAACAGGGAAAAAGAAATAACTCTATACACAGTCATGAAGAGTGTTATTGTATGCTTTGTTTTCTGTCACTTTTTTATAAAACATGATGAAAAAATATAATATTCCATAACTTAAGCAAGGGACAATATTCATTTCCATAAATGTGCATTTGTTTTTATTTATACACACACACACACACACACACACACGTGTATGTGTATATATGTGTGTGTGTGTGTGTGTGTGTGTGTATGTTTTAAAAAGCAAAACTATGGATAAATTTCCCTTATAAAGAGATAACATGATTATCTTAACAGAAAATCTTAAAGAATCTACAAAATTTAACTAGAACCAATTAAGAAGTTGAGCAAGGTTGTAGAATACAAGACAATTTACAAAAATTAATATGTTTCTACATACTAGCAATGAAGAGCTGGAGAACTGAAAATATTCCAAATGTCCCTCAACTGAAGAATGGGTTAAAGAAAATAAATGGTGGAAAGATACAAATGTAGTGATCCAGAGGGGCACCTGAACCCCAATACTTATAGCAGCAATTTTCACAATAGCCAAACTATGGAAAGAGCCAAGATGTCTATTGACAGATGAATGGATAAAGAAGATGTGATACACACACACATACACACACACACACACACATACACACACACTAGAATATTACTCAGCCATTAGAAAGGATGAATACTTATCATTTACATCGACATATATGGAACTGGAGGCTATTATGCTGAGTGAAATAAGTCAATCAGAAAAAGACAATTATGATATGGTTTCACTCATATGTGGAATATAAGAAACAGCACAGAGGATCATAGGGGAAGGGAGGAAAAACTGAATAGGAAATAATCAGAAAAGGAGACAAACCATAAGAGACTCTTAACTATAGAAAACAAACTGAGGGTTGCTGGAGGGGAGGTGGGTGGGGGGATAGGGTAATTGCGTTATGGGCTTTAAAGAGGGCATGTGATATAATGAGCACTGGGTATTACATGCAACTGATGAATTATTGAACTCAACATCTGAAACTAATGATGTACTATATATTGGCTAATTGCATTTAAATTAAAAAATAAATTTCAAAAATTTACACTAAAAAGAATTTCACTATTTTTTTTAAAGATTTTATTTATTTATTTGACAGAGAGAGACACAACTAGAGAGGGAACACAAGCAGGGGGCAGTGGAAGAGGGAGAAGCAGGCTTCCCACTAAGCAGGGAGCCCGAGGCGGGGCTCGATCCCAGGACCCTGAGATCATGACCTGAGCGGAAGGCAAATGCTTAACGACTGAGCCACCTAGGCGCCCCACGAGTTTCACTATTTGTATACATTAACAAGAAAATTTTTAAAAATTGGGAGAATAAGCCATTGAGAAATGAAAAATAATTATATTTACATATAGAATGGTAACAGTAGAGTGGCATGGTCAGGGATAGAACCTTTTCTCTAAATTGCAGATTCTTTCAAGAGATTTAACTTGTTAATCTTTATTTCAGATGTGATGTTGAACCTATGTAAATATATGTAATTGTAAAACAATTAAATTTAAAAATGCAATTTATAAAAATTAAAGTTAATTAAATAAATAAGTCTGTCATAAATCAAAATAATAACATGGAGATTTAAAAACAAAAAGAATTTTCAAAAAGCAGTTTTAAACTATTTTCCTAAATCATGTCGATAGTATTGATAATATTGTTTTTGTTATTCGGACTCAGCTTTATGTGTATTTTGTAATAGAGCAAATGAGTAATTGTTTTGATGTCATTGAGAATCAAGCTATTCTACATGATTGAAAGGAGTTCTATTTTCAATGAATGTATATAGTGCAATTTACTCAGTATAGAGATCATGGTAGGCAGGTACAATAAGACAGCAGTGAATTGATGTTAATTACATAGGCATAATAATAATAATAGCACATGGTTAATTGTGCATATTTCTTGCTTTAATTATGGAATTAAAATTTTTAAGGAACTGTTTCCTTCTAGTTAGAAATAGTACTTAGAGACATTAATTTGAGTTTGGAGGACTATAGTATCATTACTTAGTCTTTATGATACGGTTGATCAGGTGAAATGAAATAGATGGGCAGCTTTCAAAGGTGTTGCCTGATACATATAATAAGAACAGTTTCTATGACTGGAAGTAGAAACTTGACTCTAGTTATCACAGTGGGAACACAAACTTCCCACTTGGTTCTCACATCTAAGCCCAGTTATTAGAACTAAAATCTATTGATTGAGGGAGAGGCCAGGTCAACTTCAGGAATACAGATACAATTTCTGCTATAAATCTTCCCCAGGAGGTTATGTATCCTTTCACCAGAGTTACTATAATCTGAGAAAAAAAAAAAAAATACCCAGTAAAAACTTGTGCTTTTTTAGAAATTGATTGTGAATTATTGTTACTATCTGAAAAATCAAAATAGCAAATAGAGGCAATATATAGATCAGATAACATATTGTATACTCCAGATAGACATACCTGACTCTCAAACAAATTCCCATATTACTAAGAGATATAGTGGGAAAACCCATAAAAGCCTTTGGAATCACCCTTCACAGCTTCAATTTATTTCCTTACACCACCAAAATAGAAAAGTAATGCCTACCTCATGCCATGAAGAGTTGTAGAAATTAAAGTACCATCAAATCCTTGAAAGATTCAGGGGTGTTGATTCTTATCATACCTCATTTTATCTTTCCTTGCATCATGCAAACATGCAAGGATCCTTCATGGATTTTGAAGAAAAAACATGTATTACTGAAAACTTAATAAAATGGGAAGACCAACTGGAATTGCCATTCAAGATATTATATCTTTAGTGGATCAATTCACCCACCATCAGTTGACCTGGAAGACTTTTTTTTGTTTGTTTCTTGGTGGTAGTTAGTAAAGACTATCAGAAGCAGTCTGCCTTATAAAATGCAGAGAGCAATTTGATGCCCTATCTCTGACCTACTATGTCAGCTTTTCTGTTCCCTGTAATACAGTTTTCCCAAAGAACCTTAATATCTTGATATCCTATAAAATACTATGTTTATCCATTAAATAAATGACATCCTATTAATTGGACATTAAGTAGCCAGTACCCTTGGTCCCATATCAAGAGATTTACATGTCAAAAGGAGTTAAATCTTGTGAAAATTCAGGGTCTTGTCATATCAGTAAAATTTCTAGTAGTCTATTGTTCTGAGTTATGCTGGGACATCCTCTCTAAAGTGAAACTGGTCGCTGCATCTTGTGGCACCCTCCACTAGGAAGGAGTAGGCAATTCTGGTTTTCGGATGCAACTATATTTTTATGTATGCAACTCACAAGACCTTTAGTTCTGATGGGAGCCCAGATGAAGAAAGGGTTCTGCAAGGAGTAGAAGCTATGGTACAAGATACCTTGGACTTGAGCCTTGTATGCCAAGAAACCAATGCAATTCTCTCTCTGCTGAACTATTTTTCATTTAGGAGCATCTTGTGGCCTGGTTCCTGGCCCCTGTGGAGATGGACACTGACTGCTTGTTCATGGAAAAGGAGATAACCTTATAAACTAAACTACAGATCAAGAAACGTGCATCATCTGACCCACCATATTTCCATATTTTTAGTTTGGATTTGGAAGTAGGCAATGCTCTTAAGTAGTACATAATTGCACCTTTCTAGAGATTCCTTCCTCAGATGACACCTACTGCCATGGTACTATTAAAGAATGGTCTTATAGTCCTGGTTTTGTATTATTTGAGATACCTTATCCAACAAGATTTAATATGGCATATCTGATCAATGCCCACTCTGATCTCTTTGTTTGTTCTTAAAAAGACATATGATCTGAGACTGGGACCTATGTCTGTTGCATCCCTAATGCTGACCAGGTCCTGAAACAACCCCACCTGGTTTTTGATTTCAGTCTCCCTGAGATGGAGACTGTCTGCTGCCTATGAATGCCTATATTCACAGTCCTCATGTACTTGTACCCCCAGGACTGGAATTCTTTTTTTTTTAAGATTTTATTTATTTATGACAGAGAGAGAGAAAGAGAGAGAGAGAGAGCACATGAGAGGGGGGAGGGTCAGAGGGAGAAGCAGATACCCTGCCAAGCAGGGAGCCTGATGCGGGACTCGATCCAGGGACCCCAGGATCATGACCTGAGCTGAAGGCAGTCGCTTAACCAACTGAGCCACCCAGGCGCCCAAGGACTGGAACTCTTGAGAGCTACATGAATCATCTTAGTCTGTTATATGCTTGTTGGTGAGAGGGGAGAGGCCAAAACAGCCTTACTTTTTTCTATTGATTCCAAGCCTTTTGTTTTTCCTATCTCCATCCATGATATGCAATAATAACCTATATAGTGTGACTTACTGACCACATGCACATAGATGCACACACACACACACACACACACACATGCACACACACATATTAATAGCAGGATACTTGGCATGAAATAATTAAGAAGTCATATTCTGACCTCTGTGTGTGCAGATTTGGAGAGTGAGGAGATAGGTCTTACCAACAACATGGCCTCACAGGAAGCACTACAACAGCTGTATTTTTGGCTAGTGGGGAAGAATCTATGTTCACTTCAGTCCTCAACAAGAAATTTCTGTTTTCCACAAAAGGGATTAAGAGCTAACTCTCTCCAAGAACAGAATGTTGATTAAAATAGAGAATACAGATAAAAAAGCAAGAAGACCAAGTCTGTTGTAGGGAAGAAAGGAAGAAGAGACATGAAAAATCTTTTCCTAGTTTATGACTAAGGTAAATAGACTACATTTTGCAAAATTTTTCAGTAATCTACCATTCATATAAATTGTTGAATACTCATTATATCTACTATTGATCGTTGTGATCATTGAATACTACCAATTAAGTGAGGTATATTGAAGTTTTCTCCTTCTCCCAAACATGGGAAATGACAGAAAGAAAGAAAAGTAAAGTAAGATATTTATGATAATGGTGGGTGGGAAGCAACAGTGGATGAAAGTTTTCAGCTAAGTTTTAGAAAAAAAAAGATGGAAAAGTGATAATTGACTACAAAGTTAAAGAAGTTGAGTCTATGTGCCTACAAAGGCAAATACCTTCAAGAAATGAGCTGATAAACTCTGCAGTTCAGCTCTCAGAGCTTGGAGGCATCACAGAACCTGCAAACAGGAAGTAAAGAGTGGGGCTTGGGTGAGTATCTATGGACAGTGTATGTGGCCCTCTAGGAATTTCCCTGACTCATGCATGAGATGACTATTACTTCTAATCAGTGCTGCAGGAGATGGGATGTTTTACTCTGTAAAGCAAATGAAGTAAAGAGACTAGAAGTCCCCAAGCACAGGGGAAGAAAGAAGAGAGACAGAGGCTGAAAAACAGGAATTTCCTGAAAGCATGCATTAGGAACTGTGGACTCTCAGCAACCTCCCCTAGTACCATCAAGGAAGATTGCCAACCAGACAAATTATAATCCCCACCCTGGCAGACCCAGGCAAGACATATAAGACTTTTGTCCTAGAGAAACTGAATAACCCAGAGAAAAGTTCTTCAAACTAACACTTACATTTCATTCATTTTAGAATGAATATTCCAGAAGAAGTATTTTTTTGACATCTCTGATTAATGATGCCAAACACATGATTTCTAGAAGGGCACAATGACAATGAAGTTGCCACGTACACTGCATTTGCTTGCCCTACCACACCAACGCATTCTCACTCTAAACAGGTGCTAATAAATATTTTCTGAGTCTATTAACAAATTCAGCCACATCCTTGTCAAATCTTGTTATCAAACATCCCAAAGTGCTAGAACAAACTTTTGTAAGTCAACTAATATGTTCCCTTGACATAATAACTTCTAAACAGAGTTTTCTATCATATTTCTGTCCAATGTCAAGAGAGAAGTGAACAAACCCACATGCAACTTTAGAGCTCTTATATTTTTGCTTCAGTGGAGCTAAACCAAATTATTTAATAGCTTAAAGTCAATCTCCTATCTTTTCAAAATTTCAGCATCAGCATTCATGAAAGGTTTTGGTGGAGTTTCAGACTAGCAACTAAAAAAGACACTAGTAGTCTACTGTGTATCCATGGAAATAGGAAATGAGTAGACTTTTTGATACGATTATGCTATCTTTGGAATAGGTCATAATGACACCAGGTGAAAGGAAATGCAGGACAGAAAAGGGCCTGAAGCAAGCCTGTCCTCATTAATTTTATCTCAACTCCACTGCTCTCATTTGTCATTGGCACTGTATTTTTCAACCCTCCAGCTCTGTAAGAAAATGTCTAGTTGTTTCTAAAATTCATTGAGAAGTCTGGCTTTCATGAAATATTTTTGACAATTCACTTTCTATTTATTAGAAAGGGTTAAGAATCCCTTATTGAATTAATTTCTTGGTTATAATTGATGTTCTAATTTTTAGAATAACTCATTGTGCTTCTTTTCACTGATACCCTTAGTAAAGCAGTCATCCTTTTAAAATTTCTCAGTTTTATATACTGCCTCATTGATTCCTATGAGGATTAAATAATATAATGTGTGTAAAGTGCTTAGCACAGTACCTGGCAGAGTAAGTGCACATTAACTGGTAGCTGTTTGGGTTGTTATATCATTATTACTATTAGCTTGCAATTTCATGCACTTTACATTTAATATCTTAAAAAAACAAGTATTTTCGTCTATCTGGCTAATGGCTAAATTACGTAGAACCATATAATCAAATGTTATTCTTTCTTTCTGACATGATCTCTTTCCTTTTTAATTTTTTTATTTTTGAGAGTAAATACAAAGTCATGAAGACTCAAGCTTACATAATTGGAGTTTTGAGAATCCTCATTTTTCTCAGTTATATTAGCTTTTAAAGTAAATGTTGAGTAAAGGGTTAATCCCACTTCTGCGTTGTCCTTTTTTTGAATAATCTCCACCAAGACGTATTTCTGTTCCCTTTTATTCCTTAGAAATGGAGAGAGAAAAATGTATATTTCGTGTTATTCAATTATATTCATTTTTGACTTAAATATCTGCTCATTAAGCAGCCTTAACTGTATTGGTAGAATATTTGTTGCTCTCCCGCTGCATTCAATTTCTTCTACAAACCTGAAGTGCATTAAATTTCACCTGTCTTTTGTAATTAGAGTTAAAAACATTTAGGTATGCCTTGGACATATCCCTTTATGCCCATTTTCGTGGCATCCTTCTCCTTTGCATTTATGTTTGACATCTTATATTTTTAACAAAACGTAATGAACAGTTGCATTAATTTATGCCACATTGGCTCTGGCAGACTCCACGTTGACTTTCAGTTCTGCCTTGTTCTCATCTAATACTCTTGAGATGCATGTGCAGTGAACAACATATTTCATTTAAAACTCAGTTGTATCTGAAAAACAACCAATGATAACCAGTTTCTCCTTTCCAAGACTTTCTCAGGCTCAGTATAACAATATATGTATCGACTACACATACACATACACTCACACTCACACACTTTTTCCACAACTTCACTCCAATAATACCTTCTCACCGAGCTCTTTCACACCAATTCAAAATTTCTCTACTGGCTCCTGCCCTCTCGGGATCTCCTCTTGCTTTAGATTTCTCCTTAGTGCTTGTAACTCTAATACTCTAGGTTTTATTAACTCATGCTTGACTGCCTCTCCCATAAGAAGTTATAATCTAGAGAGTAGGGTTTTGTCTGGTTTGCTCACTGCTCTTTTACCAGTGCCTAGGACAGTGCCTGTCACCAGAGGGCCACATGGCGCAACTCCATCCCATTGTGTTCCATGTAACTAGGATTTCCTGGAGCGTAACTGGTGTCCCTGGCATCGTGCAAAATAGTGACCTCATCCGTCATCCACTAGGCATAAAATAAATGTTAAGGAAATAAATAACTGTACTAACCAGGAAATACAATATCATAGATATCTTGGGAATTTTTACAGATTTTTTATAAATGTAGAACCTAAACTGCTCTAAAAACTAAAGTGTTTTAAAAAAGAGACCCTGCCAAGTTAATCCATGTTTATTCATATATAATCATTAAAGCTGAGTCTTATTTTTTTTTATCATTAATCCAGTGTAGGGTTAAAGGAGGAAAATACATGCAGAAATACTTTCTAAAATTCAGTAATTCAGAATTCAGACAGTATTTTCAGGCTGAAATTGTCTCTTTGATTTAGGTAACCATCCAGTTTCTCTGTTTTTCTCTGGATTGAAAAAGGCCAGGAATCTGAATCAATCAATTCTGTTTTATTCCTCCTCATTTAGCAAACATTTACTGAGTACTTGTTAGGTTCCAGGTGTAGTATTAGATGTCTTAATACTTGTTATTTAAATTAAATACTGACGAAAGCTATATAGTACTGTGTTCAGCTCCCCAATTCTTTTGGATTATCAGAGGTTGTTCAGGCAAATCTTTGAACACTGAAATGTACATATCCTGAGAATTAAGCTTATTTTGCCTTTCCTGAGAATCAGTAATGAATACAATGTCTAAAGCTATCTTTACTGGAAATGAATGTGATATTTGCGCTATGAAAAATAAAATAAAATAAAAAATCAAATACACACAATAAATTTAACACTTTTTATATTTTGAATACGAATCCATGTTTGTTTTTGGAAAAATGATAAATATTTGAGGAAGAAAATATGAGGCTGCATTTAGCTACTGATTTCAACCCTAGGGAAACTTACTTTTAAATGAATGGCTACTAAGGAAAATATCAGTATTTTTTAATTATTAAAAATTCTTCTGCTGAAGTATGTCATGCTCTATATTCTCAGCTGAAGCTATTTGAGATATAAAATAATTTCCATCAAAAGGGATCATTACAGCAGGTAAGTCTAAGGCTGTCTACCTAGAAGAGGTTATTGAGGGGATGTAAGTGCCCTAGTTCAAATGACAGCCAAACTTTTGTTTTTGTATGCCCACAAATTTCAACGGTTGGCTTTGGGTTTCTAATAAATGCTGTAGGTGTGTAGTATAATGTAGTGGCACACTATATTATATAGGAAAAATGAAGGTGAGGAAAGTTGAAAGTTACTCCCTAAATCAAATGATAATTGTTTCTCTGACAACCTAAATTTCAAGTGCAAAATGCAGTTATAAGATGCTGGAATGGTCATCTCATGTGGACTATGTTTGACCTTGTTCATGCTTTTTAAAGGGAAAAAAAATTCATGGTGTATACTTTTCATTTTTCTTTCCTTTCAGGTCTCTGTACCGAAAGAGCTGATGTATCTACCTTCAAAGAAAAGAACCAAAAAGCCTCAATGATGATAAGATTGCAGTGCATGGGGACCTGTGAGATTAGGCATCTCAGATCCAGGAATGGACCATATACTTTCCAACTGTGAGATGGATTACTACACAGCCCCACACTGAGGCCGCCTGAATATGGGAGAACTGTCCATCTTCAGATTAATCATTTCTTGGTCAGGAAAAGTTCAGACCATCAGCCTCTGTCTGAATGTCTTTGGAAGACCACTGGGAGATTATTAAATCCTATAGACCTCTAAAAGATGGTATCTGCACTAAATGAGTTCCTTCTAAAGCTGCACTTTACCTATTGGTCAATTTGGCTCACCCTACCTCACAAAATTCTCCTGAGGACAACACTGTTTAGTCAGATAAATCAATTTCCAGTTTGAAGGGGTCATCACACCATCAGGGAGAGAGCTTGGGGGCCATAATCTTAATTGGCCACATTGAATGTTACAAGAATATAACGATATGGACTATAGGTGCCAAGCGTTTGTCACAAATACATAAAAACAATTATAAATGTAACCCAAGTTTGAGGTATAGAGATAAAGCACAAAAATCTCTGCAATGCTTTCATTTCCTTTGTCAGGAAACAAATAAGAGCTCCTCTGTACCTAATGGCGTTCATTATGTCTTGTGTTAGAAGTTGTGTTGAATACTCTAATAAGATATTTTAAAAAAATTATTTCCTGAAACTGGAATGTTTGAGATGTAATTGGTTTTCTTAAGAGTACTATATCCAGAACAAGGAATTCAACCTCACCTGAAAGGGAACCAGATCCTAAAATCTCTTTCCTTATCAAGCATTTCTATTGGGTCTTAAAAGAAACCTCAAGCATTTGGTTTTGGTAGAGATAGAAGTGGAAGTCTATCTCTCTGGTTACTAAGCAACCTGTTCTTTGCTTTCAGGCATTTGCTTTCCCCCAAAGTTAATCAGGACCAGTCATGTCACTGCCTAGTATCTTTGAAGACCACCATTTTGTCTTGCCTGATTTCCTTCATCTCTGGATGTTCCTGTCTCTCTACCTCAAAAAATAGTGGGCTGTTTTTTGTCCCGAAGACTGGCTCCCCCACTCGCTTACTATCAAATGCATGCAAACATTCTTTAACTGTCACTCTTCCTTCCCATTTAGGGAAATCCCCAAGGATATCTAGATTTTTCACTGTCTCAAGAAAGAAGAAAAAAGGCAACACACCTTGGGTGAAGACCAGCTTTTTCTCAGCCTCCTCTCTGTCTGTGAAATACTTCTCAGCTGGTAGGGAAGAGGATCAAGGAGAAAGGTTCCATGTTATAATGTTTCTTCTTCTCAGAGCTCATCTTCTTATGGCTGCTCAATTTTACACTAATATATGCATTTCTGTAATTTTTTTCCTTGTTTGAGCCGTTGGTAAATGTGGCCTCTGCTATCGAAGTCAAACAAATAAACTAGCAGGGACAATATTCTAATATCAACTGATCCACCAGGTTCATGAATCAAGAGGGTTTAATCATCCTTTACTCCTGCTTAAAATGTCCAGCTTTCAGGTGTCAGACAGCATTGTATTCATGCTAAGTCACGAATATTGTCTCACTTCAGAAATTAGTTTATCTAGTCCAATATACCAATCAAAATCAATTCAATATTAAATCTTCTTTCTAATTTGAGGCCTTACTTTGGCCTAAATCTGAAATGGCACAGGTGATATTTCTGGCTTTTTCTGTCTCCTTCTTTATTTTTCCTCCTCTCCCATCTGCCCAGTTGCTAACTATTTCTGACCCCGCCAAGGTCAGAGTTTGGAGAGTAAGTGTGCTAAGAAGAGAGGTAAGAGAGATAAGCTCTTCATCAATCAGATACTATTTCCACTAACTTCATTCTCACTCAACTGGTGGATATTCACAGATGACTCACTGCCTTGAGGTATACTTTTTCTGGGCTCTTGGTAGAATCCATCATTGGATACTTTTCTCATGTAGATCCCTTGACTCTAGAAGATGCATTTGTATTCCTAGAGGTAAGTTGTAACCCCTTCCTCAGCTCTTAGTGAACTGGTCCTCTTAGCCATCTTCTTGCTTCTGGGTTCTGTCATCCTTCTAGAGCCCACATCAGTTCCAAGGAAAATACCCTTACCCTGACAAATCCTTGGAGAAGAGGACTATCCTAACATATAGCCCTGTCTACTGTACACATTGCCTGCTTTAGCTTTCTCTGGAGTAAATCTGGTGCCAGACCTTTGGGTCTCCCAGTAGTAGAGAACACATTTCAAGCTCTTTCAGTCTTCCCAAGGAAGAGCCCCTCATTAGGCTTGAGGTGTCTGATATAGGTCCCCCACCCTGCCTCCCTCCCAGTTGTAAATTGTTTTTTGAAATGTCTGTAATGAAAACCTGTCTCACTTTGATATCTAATAGGTATTTTATTAGCACCCAAAATGAGGGGAGAAATAGTTCTGTTCTATCTTAGTATCCTGTGTTACAGCTTTCAAATTTATGAGGATTTTGGTGGGTACATGTAATTAATTGGTCATTTCATAGAATCACAGATATTCATGAAGCACCTTCTATATGCCAAGAACTACAGACGGTAATAAGGACACCAACATGATTAAAACCAAATTTCTACCTGATTGTTATTTTCATGACTAATCTAACTCTGAAATAGTCTTTCAATAATATTTAACAATAACTTTCCCAATTTTTACACTACTTAACACTAACTTCTATCAGGAAAAGAGAGCAAAGATGCATGAGCATAGCTTTGTTTTTACTGCTTCATTTGATACCTGCTTCAATGCCCTGATCCTCATCTTCTAGGGTTAAATGATCAGAAAAAATAAGCATCCTTTGTAAAACCTCTATTTGTGAAACTATCTTTTTAGTTTTGTTGTTTTAATTTTTATTTTTTTATTGAGATATAGTTGATGTATAGTTTCAGGTATACAACATAATGATTTGATAATTGCATACATTGCAAAATGATCACAATAAATTTAGTTAACATCTGTCACCTTACATAGTTACAAAATTTTATTTTCTTGTGATGAGAACTTTTAAGATCTACTCTCTTAGGAACTTTCAAATATGCAATACAGCATTGTTAACTACAGTCACCATGTTATACATTATATTCCCATGACTTACTATTTTATAACAGAAAGTTTGTACCTTTTGATGCCCTTCACCCTTACACTAATATATACATTTCTGTGCTGTGATTCTTATCTTCAGAATTCTTACAAGATGGGTTTTCAAACATACCTAATTCACATTCCTGATACCTTGTCCTTTACTTACTTCTTTGGTATGATAGTGACTGCTTGCCTATATGCTCCAAATCTACAGAACTGGGCATCATAAAGCAGGGGTAGCATCTTAAATTCCATATTCTCTCCATAACTTTTCCCAACATCTTTCCACCAATACAGGCACACTGCTTCACAAACACACATTTTATATGTGGGAATAAAATGAAGCCCAAATCTCCTTCTTTCCCAGAACAAACACAAATTTAGACATTCGTATTCTATTGTACTCATTAGCAAGTGAAAAACAAATGCTTCAAGATAGTACTATATGAAGTCTTCATGCATTTCTTTGGGCAAATTTAAGTTGGTAGGTTGGTTTTGGAAGCGGACACTGAGGAAAGTTTCAAGAGGGCAGTAATTTTGAAGAAATACTTTAATGTAATGCACATTTATTTGAACAAAATGACAGAATAATGCGTGGATGCTTGGAAGGAGTAAGTTTTAATGAGCTCAAATAAGTCTAGTCAATATTTTCTTGTTTTTATTTCCTATGTTTTAACAAATATGGACAAATTACTTTTGTGGTTTTTACATTAAAATTGTTTCTACATACTCTGGTCACTATTTAAATAATGTAGCTTTTGCTTAGCTATGGCTATGGCTTACCCACTTAGGGGCGCTTTTTTTTTAATATATTTAGACTTTGTGAGCCTCAGTTTCCTCATTGTTGTAGGGACTGAGTATGAATATAAATATTAAATTATCTCATAAGCACTTGAATGCTAGAAAATAATAAACAATGAGGTAGAGGACAGCAAATAAAGGATCATCATTTCCAACCAGTGGACTTCAGAGTTATTCCAGGGAATTTACAACATTGAGGGTCATAATAAAGTCAGATTCCATTCTATTTTCCTGTAAATAAATAAAATAAATACTTTAAAGTTCTCACTTTTAAACATAATTCAGAACACTCGAGTGCTTATTCAGATAAGCATGCATAGCATTACTGGCAAGCATGTGAGCACGCTCATAATTCAACTGCTCAATCAGCTGGACGACCACCGAGTAGTTTTAACTATTGAGAAGTTTTAATTCATTGTTCACTCAGTCATGTATTGTTTTTTATTCTAAAAGTTGACTGATGATTAAAAATAAAGTGTATAAGTAACATTGATACTGTATAGAACATATGTATCATACATCATGAACCTCATGTATCATGAACCATGCAAAATATTTTTTAACGTTGAAGAGAATGAATAACATCATACAACATTTTGGAAAGAGGTTGGTAAATGCTTATTAATCAGACAAATTAATGTGGAGCTATTCTTCTCAATATAAGGAAGAAGAGCACACATCTTGTGCCAAAGTATGCCTCTCCCTACTTCAGTGGCTTTTGTTGGAGGTATTATGAAAATAGGTTGAAAACTAACATAACAAATACTTTTTTAAATTATTCCGAATATAAAAGATATTTTTCGTTAGAGAGACAACTGAGTAGCTGACAGTTTTTCATTTGGATATTTTGATGCTGCCTCCTAATAAGTCAATATTAGACATTCTTCAATGAAAATTCCTTTTTAAATTATTTTTAGTCAATTATTAAATAAACTGACTCTCTTATATTCATAGTCTTTATAGTATCAGATGGTGGCATCAGAATGATTCCTAACTAACAACTGAGTTTAAAGAGGAAAACTAGCTTATAAGAGCAAATACATCTGAATCTCCTTAAAAGGAAACCAGCTTATATTTGATATCTATTAAATATAGAGTTGCTTTCTTCAAATACATTTAAGATGTTTTCTGACTTAATTTAAGACAGATATTTGGGACCATCTATTTTCTAATATTTGTTTACTAAGGAAAGTAATAGCTTTTATGTGAATAGTAAAGAATATAATAACATTTCAAATGGCACCAAAGTCAAAAGGAAGAATAAAATAGTAGTTAAGAATAAATAAAATTTCTAATCATGCTTTATGTAGTTATTCCTCATTTTAGTAGTGTCTGTCCACAGATAGATACATCATGTAGATACATCATGTATAATTGCTAAGTTCTACTTCTTCATTTCCAAATGGTGAATGTAATAGAACATACTTTATTGAGTCATGAAAATTAAAAAGAGAATCCATGCAAATAGTTAGCACATTACCTGGAACATAGGAAATTCTCAATAAGTGTTTTGGCTCTTATTATTAAGATCAGGGGAGGGGGGTACAGTATGGTAAATAAGATACATGCTAAAATAAAATCAGTAAATTGGTATCTCCTATGCTCCCAAACATTTGCCTTAAGTACAAAGGATGAGTTTTTATTATATCAAAAACTATTTACTAGGATTACAATCTATACACCTGCTATACGAAAATGAGATATCCAGAATTATACAGAGAAAGCAAAATAGCATAATTAAGGAAACATTTCACATTTGTTTTAAAACAAATCTCATTTCCAGTACTATAATAATATCCTTTTACAAATAACATCAGAACAAATAATAAATTTATGAAACTAATTGGCTTCATACAAGCTGAGCTAATGAGTGTCGTTTGGGTCAGATCCTCAAATTATAAATAAATGTTATCATTTATCAACTGAACACTTACCTCAATAAATCTTTGCACTGCTTTTCTTACTTCTCAGGCATACCATTTGCGATTCCCTTCTGGTTTAGTGATACATGTTTACCTGTGTCTGATCTCTCATGCAGAGGAAACTTTTACCTTCAAACAGCAGCTAACTCAAATATTGCATAATGCAAAATATAATTTGCACACTTTAATTGCACTACCGCAATAATTTTTCATCTCCCCCAACATATCTACCCCAGAAAAAGTGTTTGCTTCTATGGAGAAACTCCCAGTGCACCTTTGCAAAGAAGCATTCATCTGTGTTCTGCTGGCAAAGACCATCATCAGTGTGGACAGAAAGTTTTCTTTCTATTTGATTCCTGGGATGTTTATGTGGATAATTCCCTTGAAATCCAGCTTGATTTATAAACAATCTTCTCCGCTCTATTGAGCCATTAAATCCAGAGTATTAGCACACTGGGGATATACATAGAGATAATAATGGCATCCAAAAGAAGAGTCCAGCAAAAATTATTTCCATGAGAACATTTTTAGAGGGATGAAATAATATTAGCTACAGAGGTAAGCAATATAAGATTTCTCAAATGAAGATGAGAATGATGGCATCTCTGTGGTCTCAAGGATGAACATTGTTCCAAGATATGCATTTTGCTCTATATCAGAGAAGATAGGATCTATGGCTCACTTGGCTTCATTTTATTTTTACCACCTAAAGTTCCTTTTGTCCAGACTGTCTCACTCATTTGTTTTATTTTATTTAAATTTGTATTTCATATGTTATTGTAAACCTTCATTCTTTCTGAAACAAATCAAGAAATATATGAATAAATGAATAATGATAAATAATGAACTAAGAAACAGGGCTGAATGTATGAATAGTTGAATGAATGAAAATACACTGTTTTAGTTAAAGGATCTCCTGGGAAATGGGGTAAAGGTGAGAGGATTTGGATTTTAATTTTTTTTAAGATTTTTTCTATTTATTTGACAGACAGAGACACAGTGAGAGAGGGAACACAAACAGGGGGAGTGGGAGAGGGAGAAGCAGGCTCCCCACTGAGCAGGGTGCCCCATGTGGGGCTTGATTCTAGGACCCTGGGATCATGACCTGAGCCGAAGGCAGACGCTTAACAACTGAGCCACCCAGGCGCCGCTGGGTTTTAATTTTTTAAAAAATGATGCAAAATAGGGCAGTAGCAAATTCCTAAAACATATTTCTTTCAAGGGCCTGCCATGCATTTTACTTTTTTTTTTTCCTTTTACCATCTCTGGCCTCCTTCCTACATCTCACTTCTCTCTCTATTCTAAGACTTTCATTCTAACTGACACAAAATACTCAGTTACTGTGATTTAATTTTTAAAAAAATCATTATATTAATATGATAAAATTATTCATATACCTGATATTAAAGGATGGAAAGAAATTGGTAGGGTATCCAAGTGGTAAAATAAAAGAAAGAGGAAAGAATGAAAGAAAGAAAGAAAGAAAGAAAGAAAGAAAGAAAGAAAGAAAGAAAGAGAGGAAGGAAGAAAAAAAAGAGGAGAGAAAAGTGGGCAGTAAAGCTGGGATGGATGGAGGGTTGGGAAGAAAACCAATTACTCATTGAAGGTGTCAAGAGAAGAACTGATGACATGAATTCATGGTTTCTCACCATAAATGTGAATGATGGCACAGACACTTAAGACTCAGGAATGAGAAGAAAAAGATGTATGCAAGATTCTTCTATTTATACCTGATTGAGGTATGACAAGAAAATGAGGGACAGGATTACTAAAGAAAAATTTCAGACAGTTAAGCAATTTTAGGAATGATTCATTTTGAGATATGGCTATCAATTATTTATAAGCATTAATAAATAGATTTATAAGCAAGTGGTACATGGAATCTAGAAATACATAAATGCCCTACAAATTATTTACAACCCCGACAAGTCTTAACACATGAACTACTGCTGAAAACACCATTTACTTGACTTTAAAATTTGCACCATAAACTATAAATGGACCAGTTACGGAGCATCAGCCATTTGTAATGTGCTGTGCAATATTTAACATCAACTAAATGTGTTTTCATTAGCTGCTGACCAGCTGGACTAATTTAATAAGAATTCCTAGTGCCTAATGATTTATTTGTCGGTAAAATGATCATAAGTATTTAATGGTCTTAATATCAGAGAAGTAATTCTCAAATAGAATATCATAACTTAAATTTAGTGCATGCAGTTTATTATCAAGAATACAAAATTTAAAAATAAAAATAAAAACAATTGCCAGAAAAAATTATACCACCTGTTACTTTTATCACCATAGGTTTTCAGCTTTTCATATTTACTTTTCCCTTTTATTTTCACATTCAGGTCGTCTCTTCATATCCCTTTCATTTTGCATCCGCTCTCATTCTTTGTGTCTCTTTTGTTCGAATTCTCTAGTCATTTCACAGCAAGCTCTTGGTTTTCAAAGGGGGATGTATTTCTATTATGTGTGGCAGTAAACAAGTGGAAATATTCCTCAGTTATCCTGCTTGCTGAATGAATAGCTGCAATCACTAGAGTCTGCCATCACCTCAGAGACTCTGTCACAATTCTCAGTCTAGTTGGTGTCTTATTGTGACCTTGTTCATCAAGAACCCACCTCTCCCAAATGTAATATCTACAAATGCATATAAGTTTATGATAACTTTAGAGTGACATCCAAATTTATTATTTTGTGTATTACTAAAAGAGGTAATAAATAATCTGTCTTTAAAATGCCATGACATCACAATCTCTTCATATTTTATTTCATTTGTCAGCATAGGCTAACTTACGTTGGAAACAAAATATGGAAGTTGCTGAACTAAGTACTACAAGTTTATTTTTTATTCATTCTGCATGCCAAATGTAAGATTTCAGAGGGTTCTGCTCATCAGGTTCACTCAGGCACCCCAGCTGGAGAAGCCCCATACCTAACACAAGACTCCAAGACACTGGTAAGAAGAGAAACTGAAACCAGTTTCAGTTTAGGTCCATCAGTTCCTGTTTGTATTTGTATTGTATCTTAAAACAGTTTTAAGACTTTTCCCCAATCCTTGTCATTTGGCAATTTTTAATATGTAAAATATTAATGTAGTTGGAAAGTCAAATACGTATGAAAGAAACACCCCGCATGTTGTAGTTGTCATTTTTAGTTTCTATTTTATTCCTTGTGTTTATCGTTTTTTGAAAAAAAATAACCCCTTCTCTCTTTTAGAAAAAGTTACATAGTTTATTCTGTTTTTTCCTCTAAACAATATATCCAGGAAATTACTCCATGTCAATTTACAGAGCCCTTCTTCATTCTGTTTCTAGAGCTGCACATTCTCTACTGTGAGAATGCACGTCTTCTCCAACTGATCTCCTCTGTATGGTTATGTAGGCTGTTTCTAATATTTCACTGGTATAATGATGCTTCAGTGAACATCTTGTGCATATTTGTGTTCATGTTGTCAGAAGTGTACCTGCTGGATAAATTTTTGCCGAACAGGATACTGTCAAGCTTTTAATTTCTTCTTAATTTCATAAGTGAGAAAGGTTTTTTATTATCATTTCCTTTGTTATGAATGTATTTGACATTGTCCCACATGTTTGAAGAACACTTGCTTAATTTTCTGTGAACTCTCTGCTCATGTCTTTCAACCATTTTTGAAAAGTATTTGTATTCCTTCAAATATTAGACTTTTTAATATATTAGGGATATATAGCTATATATAATAAATATATTTATATATGTATTTAAGGTTATCCTGTTTAATATTATACATTATATATATTAGTGATTTCCTATTTAGTATTATATGTATGTGTGTGTGTATATATATATATATGCACATATATTTAGGGATATCCTTTACCTCTGATTCATCCTCCAATATTTTCTTCTAGCGTGTTATCTCTGTACTTTACATATGATGTGGTTTTGTTAGATAAAACAAAATTTTTCTTCATTTTTATGTCAAATCTCTCTTATTGCTTCCTGACTTTGAGTCTTAGAAAATTTCCTCTCTATATCAAAGTTATAAAAGGAATCACCCAAGTTTTCTTCTAGTGTGTTTGTATGGTTCAAGTATTTTTACATTTGAACCTCTGGTCTATTTGGACTATTTTTATTACAGTACAGATTTAAGGTGTTTCTCCCTCTCTAATGCTGTCCACTGAATAACACTTCTGTTTTCCCTCTCTAATTTCTCCCTCCTTCTTCTAATTTCCTTCTCTAATGATTCCCTTATCAAAGCTACTATCAGAATCATTACAGAAGTTGAATAATTGTTTTATAAATATGATTTTCCCTTATATCAATTCCTACTTTCCTTTCCTATTAATCTTTGCTTTGGGAACAATGAACTTCAATATCTCAGTGGCATAAACAACAAAGATTTACTTCTAGTCACGTTAAGTGATGGCATTGTGTTATTGTGTTTCAGGTTGCCTGGGCTGAAGGTAGACTGGGTTTCTGTTCCTCATCCCTTCTCATTCCAGGGCTCAGACAGAAAAAGAGACCTCTCTCTAGGGATGTCTTTATTTCATGCAGAAAGCAGAAATAAGAGAGCACTAGCTAAACCATACAACACATTTAACTTTCACAAAAAGGCCAACACACCACTCAGCTAAAATATGCCACTCTTCCAAACTCAAAGTCAATGAAACATGGAGGTCATATAACAATAGGCAGAAAAGTAGCATCTTTTAAAAGGGAAGGTGAAAATAGCTGGGAAATATAATCTTACATACTACTTCTGTTTAATTTAATAATAAATGTGAGATTATATTAAATATATTAGTTTAACAATGTCTTAATTACCAATAAAAAGTGAACTTAGAAAATTTGGAGAATATAAAAAAATGGTAAATAAGGAAGTGAGCATTATGTATAAACTCAACATTTAGGTATAAAGACTATTAATGTTTTATGTATCTCCATGAGTTCTACCGTTCAAAGTATTATCAATTTTTCCAATGCCATTATTACTGGAAAAAATAAAATTTTCTTTTAGCAAAGACAGCTATATTTATGTGTGGTACATTAAAAATATATATACTTCAGGTATGTAAAATATCTTGCAATTTATTGATTTTTTTCTCTACCTTGAGCCTTTTAAAGTACTATTTCTGTTCCTTTAAATCTGTCTATGGAAAGGGACTTTTAAATGACAGTTCATTTATTTTCTACATGAGTCATCCAATTAAGAGACCTTTACCAAGGTTGTTAGACTTTCAAATTTACATAATTTGACAGTTGGCTCATTTGATAGCCTTTACTTTAAGAATGTCATCTTTGCTAGTTGTCTATTTTATTGTTTTAAAATTATGTGTATGCTGCTGAAGACTACAGAGAGAATGACTCAAAAATCTTAGTCTGAATATGAGCCAATAAGACAAATACATGCTTAATTCATAGACTGCAACTTTTCTTGAGAGCATTCTCCATGTATGCCCCAAATCCCTAATAAAGAATAGGCACTGGATGTATTTGGAAAGGATGCGTTAATGAATCATGTCTCTCCCCCACCCATGCTCAAATTGATCAAGGAAAAATCCAGTTTCATACAAGTCACAGGCACGTTTTAGAGAATTTCTGACCTTTTCAAAAAATATGATTTGAGGGCCTTCTATGTGACAGACACTGTCCTATATATCAGGGCCAAATTGATGAATAAGATAGTATTCTTGGCAGCAAGGAATTTTCAGCTGGCTCTGGGCAAGAGTCATGAATGGACAGATATTAGCAATATATCTTCAGATGCAACACTAAGACAGGTTGGGCTAACCCAGAGGTTCTCATTCTTGAATGCATATTAGAATAACTTATACAATTTTTAATAATGTCAATATTTTTGGCCTCACCCAATTCTAATTTAATTAGTCTGGGATAAGGATTGTGTATATATATATATATATGGTTTTTAAAGCTCCCCGGGTAATTCTAATATATAACCCTGGTTCAGAATCATTAGTCTAATTTCTCCAGTACCTTGCTATTATGAATGTGGTTCTTGGACTAGCATCATTTCTATGGAATAAGAGGTTACTAGAAAGGCAGAATCTTAGGGCTTATTTCAAACTTAGTTTATCAGAAGCAATATTTTGGCAAGATCTTTCAGGTAACTTAGATGCATATTAAAATTTAATGAGTGCTGTGTTCAGTATATAAGGTATTAGGACAAAGTAATGTCTTGGGGATGGTTGAGAGAAACGAGTGGTATAATTCCAAAAATGCCAGGAATTTTCTTGGTAAAAGCACCAAGTATCCACAGTTTATACTACAGACTGAAGTCGGTAATGATCACCACCTAGATCTTATCTACAGATTTAACACACTTTATAAAATGTATTAATGTTGAAGCTGGCCAAAGGGGATTATTTTGAACTTTTACTCAAAGAGTTATAAGATATACCACATGAGGGTATAAAGGATATAAATTGCATGAAGACAAATTCAAAAGCTTCTTACTAAAGCATAAAGATATGGGCATTTAAGTGTATGGGCATTTAAGTGTAAGTCATGCCTGAAAAACTGGCGGGACCCTGAGGAGCAGAGAGAGTAGTAAAGCTCTGATCAAAGATCTCAGATTTGATTTCTTCCTGCGGGAGTTCTGTTTGGCAAGACCTATTAGGATACAGTGGATCTGGCTTAAAATTGGCTTTGGTAAGAGAAATGTCTAGGTTATTTCTAATTTTTGAGTCTGTGTTTGTTGATTGCTTCTAATGCAATAACAAGTAAAGAGATTGAATCACTAATCAAAAACAAAAGAACAAAGAAAACCCAGGACAAGGTGCCTTCATAGATGAACTCAACTGAACACTTAAAGAATACCAATCCTTCTCAAACCCCTCCAAAAAATAGATGAGGAGGGAACACTTCCAAACTTATTTTACAAGACCAGCATTATACTATACCCTACCAGACAAGGGCCCTGTAAGAAAAGAAAAATACAGGCCAGTATTTCTGATGAACATAGATGCAAAAATCCTCAATAGATTATTAGCAAACCAAATTCAAGAACACATTAAAAGTATTGTATGTGATGACCAAGTGGAATTTATTCCAAGGATATAATGATGGTTCAAACTCTGCAAATCAACCAATGTGATACACCACATTAACAAAATGAAGGATAAAAATCATATGATCATGTCAATAGTTGCATAAGTATTTGACAAAATTCAATATCCATTCATGATAAAATTCTTAACACTTCATAAGGAAGGTTTATATACCTCAACATAATGAAGTACAAATATACAAATATAACAAGTCCACAGCTAACATCATATTCAATAGTGAAAAGTTGAAGTCTTTTCCTCAAGTTCAGGACCAAGATAAGGATGCATTCTCTGCCACTTTTATTCAACATAGTATTGTAAGTCCTAATCAGAGCAATTAGGCAAGAAAAATAAATAAATGAAATGCATCCAAGTCAGAGAGGAAGAAGTAAAACTGTCTCTGTTTGTAGGTGACATATTATTATATATAGAAAATTCTAAATTCTCCACTAAAAAACGTTTAGAACTAATGAGTAAATTTGGTAAAGTTACAGGATTCAGGATTCAAAATCAGTATGCGAAAACCAGTTACACTTTTATACATTAACAACAAACTATCACAAAGAGAAATTAAGAAAACAATCCCATTTGCAACAGCATTAAAAGGAATAAAATACTTAAGAACAAATTTAACCAAGGAGGTGAAAGATCTATACACCAAAAACTATAAGACATTGAGGAAAGAAACTGAAGAAGAAACAAATAAATGGGAAGATATTTTGTGCTCATGGATTGGAAGAATTAATATTGTTAAAATGTTTATAATACCCAAAGCAATCTATGGATTCAATGCAATCCCTATCAAAGTCCCCAAAGCATTTTTTTAAAGATTTTATTTATTTTTTGACAGAGAGAGAGGCAGCGAGAGGGGGAACACAAGCAGGGGGAGCGGGAGAGAAAGAAGCAGGCTTCCTGCTGAGCAGGGAGCCCAACACGGGGCTCGATTCCAGGACCCTGGGATCATGACCTGAGCAGAAGGCAGATGCTTAACAACTGAGCCACCCAGGCACCCCACCCCAAAGCATTTTTCACAGGAATAGAACAATCCTAAAATTTGTATGGAAGCATTAATAGCCAAAGCAATCCTGAGAAGGAAGAACAAAGCTGGAGACATTACTTTCCGGATTTCAAACTATAGTACAAAGCTATAATAATCAAAACAGTATAGTATTGTCACAAAAACTGATGCGTAGATCAAAAGAACAGAAGTGAGAGCCCAGAAAAAACAATCTATACATATGTGGTCAGCTAACTTTCAAAAAAATGAGCCAGGGAAATAAATGAGGAAAGAATAGTTCCTTCAAGAAATGTATTGAGAAAACTGATAGCCACATGCAAAAGAATGAAACTGGAACCCTGCCTTACACCATACACAAAAATCAACTCAAAAATGATTGAAGACCAGTATCTGAGACCTGAAGTCATGAAACTCCCAGAAGAAAATATTGCATAAGCTCACAGATACTGGTCTTAGAAATTTTGTTTTCATTTGACAACAAACGCAAAAGCTACAAAAGCAAATTAAACAAATGGGACTTTATTAAACTAAAAAGCTTCTGTACAGCAAAGGAAACTATGAAAAATATGAAAAAGGCAACCTACCAAATTGGAGATGATATTTGCAAGCACATATCAAATATACAAAGAACTCATACAATTCAATAGCAAATACATACATACATACCCCAGTTAAAAAATGGGCAAAGGACCTGAATAGACACTTTTCCAAAGAAGACATAGAGATGGCCAGCAGGTACATGAAAAGTGGCCCAACATCACTAATCATAAGGAAATACAAATAAAACAATAGTGGGATATCACTTTATACCTGATAAAATATGTATTATCAAATAGACAAGAAATAACACATAACTGATGAGGACAGGAAGAAAAGGGTATCCTCATGTACTATTGGTAGTTATGTGAACTGGTGCAGCCTATATGAAAAACAGTATGGAGATTCTTCCAGAAATCAAAAATAGAACTATCATATGATCCAGTAATTCCACTTCTGGGTATATATCCAGATTAAACAAAACCATTATCCTGAAGAGATATCTGAAGAAAATGTGATCTATAAATGCATGAGAAAGAGAAAGAAGGAAATCCTGCCATTCTGACAACATGGATGAACCTGGAGGGCATCATAACAAGTGAAATAAGCTAGAGAGACAAAGCCCAATAGTACACTTATCTGTGGAATTAAAAAAAAAAAAAGGCTGGACTCATAAAAAAGAGGAGTAGAAACCACAAAGTCATTGCCAGGGGCTTGAAATGGAGGAAATAGAAAGATGCTGATAAATGATACAAACTTTCAGTTATGAGTATGTTTTGAGGATGTAATGTTTAACATGGTGACTATAGTTAATAACACTGTATTGCATAATTAAAATTTGGTAAGAGAGTAGAACTTCGATGTTCACACACACACACACACACACACACACAAAATAAATACGTGAGGTGATAGATATGTTAATTAACTCTATGAGGGGAATCCGTTCACAATGTGTATGTATATTGAATAATCAGATTTTACACTTTAAATATCTTATAATTTTATTTGTCAATTATACCTCAATAAAGCTGAAAAAGATAAAACTACATTGTATTAATGAATCTCTTAAAAAGTCCTATGACGTTTTTCCATTTCCTCCTTTTTAAAGAACAAAGGTCAATTTTACTCTATTAATTGAATATCATGGATAATTTTCCTAGGTTTCCTCCCAATTCACTCATTATAATCCTACTCTTAGATATTAAGTTATAGATATAGTTGATATGCAAATATGCCCTCAGAGTCTGCATTTATTTCTTTACTGTGACACTGCCAGGAAGAGGAATGAGATATTTTCCTATTCTGTTACTAGATTCCAGACAACTCCTTCCTCCCCACCAGATTATTTGAAAGTTGCACGTGAAATACATGAGTGAATGAAAAATTTTGGTCCACTGAGTGAGATCTATTTTCTTTGCAACTTCATATTATCAACTTTATATCAGAATTTAATGCCCAACTGTCAGTTGCTTTGATTGTGTACCATTACTTAACTATAATTTCACTACTGCAGCTGCTTCCTACTATTACTACTGCTACTAATCCTATGATTTATTCATAGTTAATACATTATGGATACCAGCGAGGAAGATCACATACATAGTTTGATTAAATACTTAGAAAACTTCTGTGAAGTAGGTGTCATTACTCCCTTTTTTATAGATGAATAAACATATTTCTGCATATAGTAACCCATAAATGTGCATAAAGGAATAACAATAAGACAACAATTACAAGCACTTACTGTGTTTCAACAACAGTTCTAAAGTCGTTTTATTTCTATCACTTCATTTAACCCTTACGACAACCTCAGGAAATAGATACCAGTAGTATCCACATTTTATAGCACAGAAAGTAAGGCACCATAGCAGCTAAATATCACATTTAAGAGCCGGGATGAAAACAAATGCATTTCTTGGAGGCTTTCGAGGATGGGATTACTTTGCTGTCTCAGAAAGCCACATCCAATCCAAAAGAGTATGGATGCTTACTCTGTCAAAGAGCCTCCAAAACTCTGAGTTACAAGTCCAAAGTAGAGATAAGTGAAAAATTTCTTTTACTGTCTTGCTCCTTTGCTTTGCCTTTAGGAGTGAACTGTCCTTTATTGGAATTACATCCAGGGCCAGACTGCATCCTGGGCCAGAAAGATTGATATGTGTATTCCCTTCTTCCTTTGTTGATTTAATATTTGCACTGTTTCCTGTGCTTTTATGAAAATTCAACAGGAAATGGGAGTTAAAAATTGATCTGGCTGCCATGTTGCTATGAAGAATTTTATCACTCCATTAGTAATTTGTAATGCTTCTAATTATGGAGTGCTCCTGGTTAAAACAACCTGGGAATATGTAAGTGATGAATCACTGAATTCTACACCTGAAACCAGTTTTACCATGTGTGTTAACTAACTAGAATTTAAATTAAAACTTGAAATGAAAAAAAAAAGCAGTTTGGGAAATTTCTCTTTGACAATAATTTAAGAATCATTCTCTGTCTAAGTGTCTTCAGTCTTCCCTTCCTCTGTTATATCATTCTAGCATACAAATCTGACCATGATAATCCTTTGCACAGTATTTTTTAATGACTCTCTGTAAGCTATTGGACAAACTCTAAACTGATTGGACAAACTCTAAACCTAGAAGGCAATGCCCTTCATGATCTGCCTACTGCCCAAATACATAGCCTCATGCTTTTCTGCTCCTCCATTTTCACTTTGAATTTCAATAAGACTCAACTATTTGCCAGGTCTGTCATTGTATGGGTACATGCATTGTACATGACACACTTTTATTCATCCTTGAGCTGCTCTTAAATATTTCCCTAAACTTGCCATTGGACCTGCCTTTTTTTCCTCTTATTTTTCCTCAGTACTTTGTTGTTGTTGTTGTTGTTGTTGTTAAGATCTTATTTTATTTATTTGAGAGAGAGTGAGAGAGTGAGAGAGAGCACGAGCAGGGGGGCAAGGGTAGAGGGTAAGGGAGAAGCAGACTCCCTGCTGAGCAGGGAACCCAATGCGGGACTCAATCTCAGGACTCTGGGATCATGACCTGAGCCGAAGGCAGACGCTTAAGCAACTGAGCCAATCAGGCATCGCTTTTTCCTCAGTATGTTGTACAAAATACGTCTGTAACAGTAAATGTCCATTAATTCACAAAATACAAATACAGTGACTGTTCATAATGTGACAGGGGTCTTCATTAAGATTCTTTCCTCACCACCCCGCCCGCTTTGGGAAGAGGGCTCTCAACTCTGTTTTAAACCCAAACTCTTCATTCCTTACTTCTACTCTTTGACCTGAGGCCTTATATTGATGTCCTCTACTCTCCTGAGGTCTTTCAGACTTTCTGTTTCATTTATTCCTAGATTTCATTTTGAATTCCATCTTTCCAATTTCATTTTGTTTGGTGCTTTTGTTGTTGTTGTTTGTTTTGTTTTATTTTTGGCCAGAAATGCACCCGATAGCACATAGTCCAGACTCCTGAATCTCAGTAGGAAAAGCACTAGAGGCTTCAATATAAATGGCAGAGTCCTATAAGCACTTTTTTTTACATTAAGTTTTTTGCTTCATCCACCTTGAAAGGAGGAATTATGTTTTTGCCTCGCATAGAAAAAAATATGTTTAATTAGGATATAAATACTAATATATAATATAATAATTTTATATATCCTAAATATATATATATTTAAAATCCTATATATATATGTATAATTAGGATTATGCATAATCCAAATTAAATAAATGAACAACTAAATTAAATTAATTTGTTATTGCTACCATGGTTACTACAGGGCGATTTTTGACACTGGTATTCTATTCAATTTTCTCTCAAGTGGTTATGGTCTAAGAGAGTGCTTTATAAATTGTACTCTGTGGAGTCCTCAGAGGGTGATATGGGTATGCTGGAGGCAGGGGATGAAAGACGAGGAGGACCAAGTAGGCAGGGCTCCAAGCAGCTCGCATGCATTTCAATCAGAGAAAATCCCCTAGTGTGCATTTTATGTGTTGGACTTCTTCCAAATAGTTCAGCTGAATAAATGTTTCCAAGACTAAAAATTTTTTAAAAACTCCAAAACCACTGATGCAAAACTAAACTAAAAAGGGGCAAAGGGTAACTTCCCATAGCACTTAAACCCGCTTACCTTGTCTTGATTGTACTTTAATAAATTTCTATGAACTCAAAACTTTTCTATGATACTGAATTTGCCAAGAAGACAAACAAAGCATTACATGCTTGGCAAAGTTGCTTCTACATCTTTAATGATGACAGACTTCCCAAGAATATCTGATGGACCAAATCTGCATAAGCAAAAGGATTTATTTACCCCAGCATTTCTTCACATAGGAAATTCAATGATTTAATAATTCCATAAAACTTTAACTCCTTGGCACCTAGAACTTGAAATGCCTCCTGCCTGGAAGACAATTGCCAACAATGAACACCTTGGAAAGTGCTAATGCAAAAGGATTGGTAACCTAGAGCAGATAAAATGAATTATGCTTAGCACTTACAGGTTTTCTATGGGCAGTTGTAGGATAAATGAGGTATTATTAGTACTGCACATTTTGTGCCAGAGGCAATATCTAGCTCGGTAGTGCTTTATGATAAACCAGCCTCCACAGTATATTCTTCCAAGCTGCTGCTGACCAAGCAAAGTAACACACAGAGACAAAATCCTTTAATTTCCTGTGTTCCTTGAAATAAAGGAAGATAAAAAAAAATCAATGCATTATGTTAATTTGAGAATCAAATAAAAATGTGCTGTGGATTTTTTTTTAACTTATCTCCTACGGCTATTAATCCACACCAAAAAATCAAAGCGAATGGTTAATCTGTTAAATAGTACTTAAAAATTTCAAAGATACTTTTGAATTTTATTTTATTCCTTTCTTTTTTCAGCACTGATAATCTCCATATTTTCAAAGGAAAAGGACCTTTTGGGGTTTAAGTGATTTCTCTCATGGTGTCAATATCTGTAGTAGAGATATCCAGAGACAGTTCGCAGCTTTATGACCCTTTAAGGAAAAGTGGTAAAATGTCATCCCTGCTTTCTCTAAATAGATGGCATAGTAATAGCAATGAACATTATTTGCCCACATTAGCACAGAAAGAATGCCCCATTTCAAATCTCAATATTGAGAATACAAGGACAAGGAGCTATACAATGAGGATGCTGCATGTTTATGAAAGTTATGCTTTGATCCAATCAGACCTAAATTGATATGTCATACACTTTGCCTTCATTAACGTGTGTTATCACTCAACTTCCTGCCAGAAAGTTCCACATCATCTTCCACTTTTTAAATTAGGCACAGTAGACTAGATAAGAACATTACATTAGTTTGAGAAATATATTTGCCAGTAAATGGTTTTTATGCAAGAACATATGCACCCCAAATACTTGAAAATTAGCTTATTGTAAACACTACAAATCATTTAAAAATTACCTCTATACTCACAGAGTGCAGAGTCTGCTAAAGCATCATTTTAAAAGTTGTGGCAGCAGATAATAAAATATTACAGAATCAAGCTTTCACTTTCCCTTATTAACTCTCAATGTGTGATGTAAGTCTGCATGCTGAATAAAGAAGATCATCCCTATTGGTCCACTGCAACGATTAATGAATTCATTCATTTACGCATCTATTTATCTAGCTATCCACTTATTTGTCCCACTGCATGCCTCCTACAGGGTACGTAACTGTGCTAGGTGCTAAGGTCCCAACATACAATCCACATTCTGTTCTTAAGGGCACGACAGTATTGTGGGATAGACATATGGAAAATAACACGGACAAGAGAAATGTAAAAAGATCCAGGAGAGAGGTGAACTTTGCTATGGCAGCAGCAGCCAGAAGTTAATTTGGTGCGTTCTTCAGCTATTCCAGTGACCAAATGTTTCAAGGGGAATTTGAGAAGACTCGTGTTCCTTTCATAATCCCCTGCTTGGATTTGGAGCCTTCCTTATATCTGATAACCCCTCAGTCTTAAACTTTCAACCAGGGCTTTACTGTC
This sequence comes from Zalophus californianus, assembly GCF_009762305.2. NCBI lineage: Eukaryota > Metazoa > Chordata > Mammalia > Carnivora > Otariidae > Zalophus > Zalophus californianus. Next base: position 106,630,863 of record NC_045597.1, read on the forward strand.
ACTACCCAACTGCCCCGAGAAGTTGTCTTCTTGGGGAAATCTTCTGTTCAGCTGAGCAAACTCTTCTTGCAAACTCTTCTTTATGGTTCTGGATTTGGGCAGGATTTTCCCCTAGAATACCACAGGGCAACTGCCAAGCTGCTCACCTCCTCCTCCTGGGGCTAAGGGATGGCATCCAGCCCTGACTTGTGCCTCTCTTTTGTTTGGGGGCAAGGTCCTTTCCCTTTCTTGCTCTGGGGTTTCTTGAGAGTTCAGAGTACCCAGTATAGTTTAGCTCTAAGGTATAGCTTTCCTTATTTGCTGGGTTTTGTTTGGGGCCTTTGGACCCTATGCTTTCTGGTTTCTCTTGCCTCCTCATTTAGGGAGCATCTCAAACACAATTGTTTGTATCTGGTTGTTGGGCTGGCCCCAGGCCTCCACTAGATCTAGAGTGAGGCCAAGCCAGGGGCTTGTAAGGGTATGCAGGAGCACTGAGCACTTCAGGAGCCAGCCACTATGAGTTTGTTGGTAAGTTTTGAGCCATCAGAGAAGTATCCTGAACCTCACTCGTGGGTCTGCATGAGGCTCCTTAAGTGTTTTTACAATTTTGTGTCTTATTTATGGAGTGATGTATCCCTTCCATTCAGAACAGCCCCACCCAGCCATCCCCTCAGCCTCTGGGCTCCTTCCTGCCTCCTAAAAGCAGAGCTGCCTGGTTGGTCTCCACCCTGTGTTGGGAGCCCAGCCACCATGCTCATGGTTATTTTTCCTCAAAGTTTATAAGCAGTTATTTATATGAATCCTTGTTATGTCAACTGGTTTGTATTGCCTATTTTGATTACAAAATAAAATACTTAACAAGTATTAATAAAATATTAACAAGTCCAAAGGCCCCAAACAAAACAAATATTTAACAAACCTTCAGGTTTGAGAGAATTTTTAAATTTCTTTCTTGAAAGTCAAACTTCCCTTTGTCCTAGTTTCACAGAGCTTTCCTTAGCTTCTTGATATGTAGCCAGAATTTCAGTTTCCACCATCAGAGTCCACTCCCGATGTAGTTCTTATTATCAAACTGACACTTGCCTCTGTTCAACTTGACGGCATTCTTCACACTCCTGATTCACTTATGTCTGCTCATTAAAATTAAAAAATGCACCAGTCCTACAGAAAATTAGAGCCCTCTTCCCAATCAATGACATGTCAGTATCAAAAGTTCAACTGAGTTTCAAGAATGCTATGATTTCCAACTCGTATTTTAAGAGATTTTAAAAATAATAACCATCCCTAAAATTTACCATCAGATAGGTGCCATGACATTACAGCATTGTTTTCAGACACAGAACTTGTGAGAAAAATTTTGTGAGTTTATAATCACTTCACTTTGAAAGCAAATGTTAAAAAAATAAATGTTGTTTCTTATAGGCTGTCTTTTCCTACTGTGAATTTGGCTGCCTCAATCCCAGGAAATACGAGCTCTCCCTTGGGTAGCATTAGTCATCACTTTCTCATTATTAAGCATCCTAAAACACTGTCCCATACTGATTTTCTTCCTCCACATCTCATTTCAGAATATCTCTCCTTGTCACTATGCATTAATGCATAGCAAATTCCGTAATATGTTCTCTACCTACTCCTGTGGCTATCTCTTGCATATGGCAATTCAAAATCTCACATCAGGCCCAAACTACCATATCCTGCAATACAATATGTTATTCAAGGAGGCAGGAGAGCAAATAGTATGAGTTATAGTTATTCTACATTGAAAAGAGAATGAGATAAAGAAAGAAAGAAAAATATATTTACATGTATGCAGTCAGATAATACTTCTCTCTGTTTGTCCTTTATGGAGAGTTACTTTTTCCCAGTGAAAGCTGGTACTCCATTCTCTAATAATATCTATAATATCTAAAGATGTTCTTGAGTTTAGTACCATCTAGATTAACAGTTATCTAATCAATCATCAATTGCCCCTTGAATCCATTCATTCATTTTAAAACATTTATCGGGAAGCTACTATGAGTCTGTCACTATATAGGAACTGAAGATTATAGTGATAGCTGTGATAATTGTGATCTTTGGCTTCATGGAGCTTGCAATTTACCAGAAAAGACATTTTACACAATGTTTACTCACATAGTTAATTGATATCAACAGTGAGAAATGCTAGTAAATAAAATTAGAAGATGGGGTGCTCTTATAAATGGACCCTAAAAAATTTTGCAGAGTCAATTATAGCTTCTCTGAGGAAGTTAAGACCTAAAAGATGAATTAGTCACTGAATGCACTGGAAATAATACTGTAGGCCACCAAACATAGGGAAGAGCAGTCTGAAGACTATCAGGGCATAAAAAAATCTAGCTCCTTCAACTAGCTATTAAAAAGCCAGTATTCCTAGAGAAAGGGGAGTAAGAATGAGACAGTATGAGATGAAGAAGGGTCTCTTTGTTTTGTATGAGATTCTATCTATTAGCACAGAGTGTGAATATACATTGGGAGATCCTTCAGAGGTTTCAACAAATGTGTGGCATGAAAAAGATCTCATTTTACAAAGACCACTTTAATAGTTACATGAATGGATTAAAGGTGGGTCAAGAATCAATGTGGATGATCTCACAACCCAGCAATTACACTCCCAAATAGCTACCAAAAGGAAATGAAAATATTTGTCCACACAAACATTTGAACATGAAGCTAGTATTCATAGTAGCCAAAAAGTAGAAATGACACAAATGTCCATCAGTTGATAAACGGAGAAACAAAATGTGATATGTTCACACAATGGACTACTACTCAGAAATAATAAGGAATGAAATACTGATTCATACTACAACATAAATGAACCTCAAAAGCATTATGCTAAGTGAAACAAGCAAGAAATAAAAGACCACATATTATATAATTAAGTATATATGAGATATCTAGAAAAGGCAACTATATAGATAGAGGCAGATTAGTGTTTTTCTGAAGATGCGGGCAAGGGCGAATGGGGGTTTGCTGTGTATGAGCATGATGGATCCTATGATGAAAATCTCCTAAACTGGATTATGATGATGGTTGCACAACTCAGGAATTTACTAAAAATCATTGAATTGTATAGTTGAGAATAGGTGAATTTTATATGTTATACCTCAAAATAGTTGTTAAAAACAAAATTGATATGGGTGTATTTGAAGTTATTTAAAAAATACAATAGTCTCGATGTTATGATTGACTTGGCTATAAACATTGTGGAAGAGACTGTGTGTGTATTTTTTTTTTTTTTTTAGATTTTATTTATTTGACAGAGGGAGCAAAAGAGCACAAGCTGGGGGAACAGTAGAGGGTGAAGGAGAAGCAGGCTTCCCGCCAAGCAGGGAGCCCAACATGGGGCTTGATCCCAGGACCCCGGGATCACGACCCGAGCCAAAGGCAGACGCTCAACCATCTAAGCCAGCCAGGCGCCCCTGTGTGTGTATTTCTGACAAGAACAATAGTGTGGATTATGGAGCAGATTGTGCAGTGGGGGGATAATTCTGTCAGTTTTAAGCACATCCTGATTATTCCACCTTTACAAGTCGTTATTCTTCTACTAAAACATTGGAAATGCCTGTTCTTAGAAATAAGGCTAAAAAGAATCCTAACATCAAATCTAGCACCATTTTCCAGCCACACTACTCTTCTAAAGCTTTTTATGCACAACAAATCTATGCCAAAGGTGTAGACTGTGGAGATTTCTCTGGTAATCCTGGGTATGGTACATGTCATGGGGACTTTCAGTTCTATGGCACCCAAACAACTCCACAAAAATTAACAAATGTGTAATGCTAATCCGAGATGGTAGCACACCCTCTTGGCTTTAAAAAGACAAAGGCTATATACATAAGCCTCTGAGCACTCAAAGAAAAAGAGGAAGGAAAAGAACACACACACACGTATTACAGGTATCTTATTCCAATCAAAAATGTATTCTAAGAAAAACATGCCATGTATCTTTCTTCTACTTTCATTCACGTATTTTGGTTTGGGCCCAAGACAACTTGCATATTTGAATTATCAATCTTACTGCTAAATAATGTACAAAAATGCACTGACAAGTACAGACTGTGTTTTGCATCTTTTTTACCATGCGGCAAGTTTTTTCATGTTATTCAATCTTTACTACATCATAATACACAACTCTTTATTCCTTTTAGAATTAAACATAATGCAGATACAGAAGGAAAAAATCCCTAAATATGAGGGATAGCAAATCATTATTTCTCACTTGCGGTAAGAGGCATTTGTTCTGAATATTGGAAACTCCGTATTTTCTTATATGGGTAATCAGAAGTAAATTTTCTGTGGAATCACTATTGTTCCCATTTATAGAAACACACAAAAAAACATATTTTACTGCATCTTTTTCCTTAAATAATAATACTTATTGAGTACTTACTATGTGCCAAATCTATAAATGGTATTATATACACAAACACACACTAAATCCTCATTATAATTGTATAAAGCAGGTGCTATTATTTTTCTTAGTTTATATTTAAGGAAACTGAAGCACAGAGTAATCAAATAGCTGCTTGGGTAACATGCCTAGTAAATGGCAAAACAAAGATACAACCTAAGGCTTTCTATCTCCAAGGTTCACACGTTTAACTACTATGCAATATGCCATGCTTCTCCTTCAGCTTTATAATTTCTTCCTATACTTTTACAAGTTTTCTTTACCCAACCAACCACTCTAACTGATGTAGGTTTTAGGGTTTTAGAAATCCCAGTTTTTAATGTTACAAAGATTTTAAGACTTGAATTCTCTATGTCTTTATTTTTTTATCCGTTGCATCACTTGAACTCCAGAATTATTATCTAAAGCAGAAAAATACAAATGCTTTGGAACAAAAGATGTGTGGACTAAGAAAAGGAGACAATCAGAAATATTTTGTCCAGTTATTTTTCACAGGATTTATTTGACCCATGATAAAACCTAATTCACTTTTGCAATCAATTTTGATTTTTAGAATTATATGTCCTGATTAAGGGAGTTATGAAACTGCATGATATATGCTGGAAACTACAATATATTTAATGTTGATGAAGGATAACACTTAAAGCAAAGAAGATTAAGAGACAAGGCAGGAGGAAGAAACTGCTTTATGTGATTTTTTTAAATGCCTATTTTATTCTGAAGATATTTTATACACAATTAAATGTTTTAAGTATGGAAGTGATAAGGTAATAATTGCATTCTTAGAAAGATCACTTTAATTGTAGAATAGCATATTAATTTGAAACAGACAGGACATGGAGCTATGACAGAGACTGTTGCCATAATCAAGGTGAACGATGATTAAAGCCTGTATTAGAAGAGAATAGTAATGATGATGGAGAGGTAATTCTATAAGAAATATTTCAGAGGTAGAATCTGAAATATTTGGCACTTCATTGTATGCAGGGAAGAGTAAAGAATCAAGTATAATTCCAGGTAATAAGACCGAATGATTCATTGAAGAGAAGGGCCTTCAAGAGAGAAACAGAATACACAAGAGGAAAAGGGTTGGGGTTAATTAATTCTTTTTAGTGTTTATACATGATTCTCTGTAATAAAATAGAATTTGAAATAGAGGGAAGTTGAGTTGGAAAGGGTTATAAAACAAGGCTATCAACTTTCTATTGCTATAGAGAGATAACAGTATGTTTTCAACTCCTTCTCTCAAAGGGTCTCCACAAATTAATTTGAACAACATTCTCAGAATTGTAGTGCCAAGTGTTACCATCATTTCACACCACTTGGATCAAGTAACAAACCAGAAAGGAATATGATACCTCAATTGGGCTTTATTTTACCTGAGAAAAGTTTTAAACGAATTTATAAATATCTGTGTGTAAGCTACTTTTAAAGTTTCAATAAATTCCTTCCTTTCAAGTTTATTTAGCAAAAAATAATTTGAGCCACTGCTCTGTGTTTGGACACCTGCCTGGCTCTGCAGAAATAATCAGTGGAATTGCCTTGGTCTTATACAAATGCAAGCACAGACTTATGAATCAACCCCCCTTCATTCCCTATCAAACTGTTCCTCCTCTTGATTCCTATAGTTTATGTGCTGCTACCCTTTTAGACTGATTAAAGATTTGAACTTTCCATATCTCTTCATTAGATGTTTAAAAAGTTGATAATTTCAGCATATGCTTATATTCTGCCACATATTCTAAACCAGTAAAACGTAAGGATGGTGTCCATAACAATAACACATACATTGTGTATTTGTTATTTAAAAGGACTCTTTTTGTAAAATATTTTTCCTTTAGATATTGAAATATTACAGAAGGTTTGTATAATTTATTAACATTTATTTTAAATGCCACAACAATGTGATGTCATGTGAGCTGTTATACCCACTTCACAGATGAGAAATCTGAAGCTCAGAGTGAACACAGAGCTAAGGTCTTTCCATGGTATTAATCCATCTGAAAGATGCTATAAAATATTCTTACCCTTCTAAATTATACTCTTATAGCATAATTAATTCTTTTATGATTTCTTTTTTCCCCTGTACATCAATTCTGATTATCTCTGTGCACTTCAAGGAACAGAAATATGAGACTTCAAAATTCCAGTCAGGGGCAAGACTTCGGCATTGCCTACTTTCCCATAGAAACTATGTAAGATTATTAACACTTAACGTTTCAAGTAACAACTGCATCATTTTTACATTTTATTGCTGCTTTTTGTCTACTTTGGGCTTTTGTAGTCTTTTTATTTCTTCTAAAAGATTACAAAAAATGTTCTTCAAGTTTATATTTTTCCACAAAGAATTGAGAAGTATTACTGCTAGTATTAATTTCACCAAATAATGTATTGTTTTTCTCAGAAAAAAAAAAGTGACACTTGGGGATCTAAATTAAGCATTTTCAAAACTTTATAAATTCTCATCCCTTTCTTTTGACCAAAGAAAAAATACAGAAAAAGGTAAAATTCACATTCTTGATTCTGATATGAGAACAGCTATGCAATTCTCAAAGCTGGTGTTTCTGTCTTCACAATTACACTACTCACTTTCTAAAACATAAATGTGGCTGTGAGCTTCTCAGAACAGCTGGGTTGAGTAACAAATAGCAGATGATAAAACATATATGTTCTTCTGGACTGAACCTCAAAGCATAATAATCCCATCAATGGAGTGTAATAGAAGGTCAGATGTAGAAAGTCACTTTTCATTCATGAAAACTCCAGTTCCTAATTTCATAGATGATGAAATTAAAGCCCAGAGAAATAGAATTAGTTACTCAAGACTTTATTTGTCACAATCCATGAAATATACAGCAAGGAAACCTTACTGCTACCTATTGTGTCTGACATCAATGTACTTTTCATGCTGGAGTTTGGCCAAAGAATGGAAATAAAGAATGATATTTTTAAGTTGTTCTTCAGAACAAAATCAATATACAATCAACAAACATTTATTGAGTGTGTACTATGTCTAACTCTGTCAGTTATATCAAGAAGTTGCCAACTATGGTAACTCATGAAATAGATTACTTGCAGTATCATTCTTAGCTCAGAGTATGGTTAAAGTTAGCTTGGTCCCCTTCATTCTCTCTCTCTCCAACTGTGATAAAAGATACTATTGAAACATCCTATCCAAAGATCATATCCTTTCAAAACCCTGAATTTTATTTCAATTTCCAAAGGGGTTTTGTGTGGGTGTTTCAACATTCATTAACTGCACTTGAGCCATGTTTTAAAAATATTTTACCTTACCTGAATGTCTTTCATATAAGGTTCCCCAAGGATACTACAAATGAGTAACAGTCACTTTCAAGTTTCAAAACAGTTCTGCTAGATTGACTAATGGGGTTTAAAGTTCCCCAAATCAAGATGATATAAAATTCACTGGACTTCTGAGCAGGCAATCACAGTAAGGTTTTGAAACAAGATTATATTCATCATTGGAGTTAGCTATAATAAAAGAAAGATGGAAGTAAGTCTTAAGGGAATGCGTTACAAAAAACAGACATGCACCTGTGTGTGGAGTTTTAGCATTTCAGAAGTGGGAGGAAAATTAGCTGTCACTTACTGCAAATTACTTCCCACTACATGTGAAGAAATTGAGGCCAGGAGAGGGCAAGGGACATATTCCACATCACACAGGTAAAAGAGAAGCAAGAATTATAGTCTGTTTATTCTGATTTTAATAATTATGGCTATATAAACATTGAATGTGCTTCTTTGTGAGGCAGTCTATTATAAAATATATGATTGGTTCATTTATGACCACATTGAGTTTAATCTGCTTTCCTGAAACATTGATAGTCATCAAAAAAGTTAACCTAGGTACACTGTACATGAGAACTTGTTCATATAGGCAAGATATCCTTAATATTTATTCATTCTCCCCTAACTATTCCCTCCCTTTTGCTCTTAATGAATCTTACACATTTCACTTCACCATTGTGATCTGATTTTAAAACACAGTGAAACTATAACTTCTCTTTCCCCTCCTCCCTTAAAACTTTCTGTTGTTGTTTTGTTTTTGTTTTTTAATTTAAACAGGGTAAAAAAATCTTTCATTTCAATTCATAAGTTTACAGTCAAATGAAACCCCCAATAGAAGTACAGAATCTGTCGATTGGAATGCGGCATTAACCATCATCTCATTTAGCTACCCTTTTATGCTTGAATCTCTCCTACAATATACCACTTGAAGTAACTGTCCCCTGCCTATATTTGAACATTTCCAGTGATAGGCTACATATTACTTCTCAAGAGAGTTTGTTTGATGTTCAAATAGCTTTAGCTGTTAGCTCTTCCTTATTTTGTGCTGAAATCCATGTCCCTGTAGTATACAAAAATTTGCCCTAGTTTGCATTCTTGGAGCCATATAGCCTCATGGCAATACTTCAGATATTTATAAGCAGCTGTCTTGTTCTCTCTGAATCTGTCCTACTCCAAAGGAAATATTCCTTATTTCCCTCAACTGTTCTTACATAATAAGGCTTAGAGTCTCCCTTAACTCTCTTGATTATCTAATTTCTGTTCTCTGAAACAAACTCAATTTGTTTATACCTCATTTCAACTACTGTATAAAGAATGAAAAGTGTTTCTACAGATGTATCTGGCTACTGCCAAATATTCTACTTAATATAAGGATAACAATAGAATCCAAGATCACAATTTTCTTTTTGATGACTACTGCCTTCTGATGATTCGTATGAAACTTGCTAATGGCTAAATCTCTTACCTCTTTTCTTTAGATGTGCTCCTGTTAAGCTGCATCTGCCCCATCCCGAACCTCTGCAATTAGAACTTCAGAACCAAGTGTGAATAACTATCAATTCAACTTAAATTTTCCTTTCTTAAATTTGATGTTTGAGGTTTATTTGTCATGTTTTCGGGGAGAGAGATCTTGATTTGGTCCTAGATATATTTATTGTCCCTTCCACTTCATTTTGTCAGAGAGTAGTATAAACGTGTCTTTGACTTATTTATTTAATAAGACGTTGCCTTTAAAAAAATATGAAGGACAAAATGGGACAAAGTATAAGTTCTTAAGTGCATACCTAGAGACTTCTCTTTAGTCTATAATCCCATTCATCAATCATATGGACCTTTCGGGCGCCTGGGTGGCTCAGATGGTTAAGCGTCTGCCTTCGGCTCAGGTCATGATCCCAGGGTCCTGGGATCGAGTCCCGCATCAGGCTCCCTGCTCCTTGGGAGCCTGCTTCTCCCTCTGCCTCTCTCTCTCTCTCTCTCTCTGTCTCTCATGAATAAATAAATAAAATCTTTAAAAAAAAAATCATATGGACCTTTCTTTTTTTTTAAGATTTTATTTATTTATTTGAGAGAGAGAGAGAGCATGAGCAGAGGGAGGGGCAAAGGGGGAGGGAGAAGCAGACTCCCCACTAAGCAGAGAGCCCAATGTGGGGCTCAATCCCAGGAGCCCCCAGATCATGACCTGAGCCAAAGGCAGATGCTTAATCGACTGAGCCACCTACACATCCCATGGACCTTTCTTCAAATAAAATATAGTGTAGAAGCACAACAATTAAAGCAGAGGTAATCATGTTGAAGATCTGTGGATATAAATGTACACATACATACACCCTCTCTAATTTCTTGTCTTCTCTGGGTCAGTGACATTCTTCCAAGTACCTCCAAAGGATCCTTAGGGAACTTCAAAACATAGTTTGAATCACAACAATAATCACATTTTTGAAATTATTTTCCTATAAGCAAGGATTCTAATCTGTGTTCTCTTGAATAGAAGATTATCATGAGATACTAATAAATGTCTAATAAGAATGAAGTTACATTATATATTCTTACTCAAATTAGTCTTTAAATAAATTTCAATAAAATTCTCCATGGGATTTTATTTTCATGGATAAAATAATTTTAGGGTTCATGTGAAGAAAATAAATTCATAAAATTTTTTTAAAGGTTTTATTAATTTATTTGTCAGAGAGAGAGAGAGAGCACAAGCAGGGGCAGTGGCAGGCAGAGGGAGAAGCAGGCTCCTCATTGAGCAAGGAGCCCAATGCTGGACTTGATCCAAGGACCCTGGGATCATGATCTGAGCCAAAGGCAGACGCTTAACTGACTAAGCCACGCAGGCATCCCTTAATTAACAAACTTATAGAAAAAATTTGAAAACAAATAATCATAAAGATATAAAATTACAACAGTAAGAGTAACAGTAAGAGTAACACTCGATATCCAAATTCACATAACTCGTTTTGTGTACATTTTTACATACTTGGGGAAAATAATGGATTATTTACTAAATGATATAATGATTGGAAATCCATTTTGAAAAAATACCTTAGCTATTTCACCAAAATAAATTCCAGATAGAATAAAGGTTTTTAGGGGAGGAGTTAAGATGGTGTAGGAATAGGGGGACCCTAGGTTTCTTTCATCCCTTGAAAACAACTAGATAGTTATCAAATCATTCTGAACACCTGAGAAATCAATTGGAGATCTTAGAAAACAAATGTGGTCTGCAAGTGAAAAGTGAACACCATTTGGAAGGTAGAAGGTACAGAGAGGAATCTGGTGTGATATAGTTCAGGATACTACAGAGGGGAGGGAGGCTGCTGCAAAGTATTATATGCAATGGGGCACAAAATCAGAACTTTTAGAAGTCTACTGTAGTGGGGGAGGTGCCTGACTTAAAGGTGCTCACGTGGTGAAGCGAGGCAGAATCCCATGTGTGACAGTATGGTCTCAGGATCCCCAGGGTTGCAAGATCAGGGGTGCCTGAGTGAGGCAGAGTTCCCAGGCATAGGTGCGGGGGGAGCTGGCTGAGAACAGGAAGCCTAGGTGTCTGCTCTCTGTGGCCATAAACTGTGAACTGCTGGATGGTTGTGCATCCACTTCCCTGGGAGGGATCCAGCAAAAGGCAGAAGCATGGTGAGACCCCACTCCCTCTCCCAGGAGGAACAGTGCAGGTCCATGCCACAGGAGTCCATAAAATTTGGAGTTTTGAAGACTCATTCTCATGCCTGAGAAAAAAATGCTCCATCACAGGCTGGGTGAACACAGAGTTCTGAGGGAAACCGGGCAAACAAGAGTGACTGACTGCTTTTGTGTGAGGGCTCACTGAACAGTGGGGAGTATGAATTTTCAGCTCTGGGGCTAGAGAGTGGGCACAGCCATATTCATTCCGTCCATCAGTGCCTGCTTTAGGGAGCAAAACACTGCCACATAATGGAGTCCAGAGCTGCTATGCCGAGCTTTGTCTCTGCACACTGGAGGCCGATTTCTACTAGGGCAAGTCTACCTGATAATCAGCAAAACAGGATCCTCCCCCAGAAGACCAGCACAAACAACTTGATTTCACCAAGTGTACTGATTATAGAGGCTGCAAAGCTTCAGCTCTTGGAGAAAAAAAGTATATAGCATTCTAGGTATTTTTATTCTTTAGTCTCTTAGTATTATTTTTTCAATTCTCTTTTTATTCTTTTTTAAGTTTTATTTTTACATATACTTATGTATATATATATATATTTGTTTTTTTTTATTTCCTTTCATTGTATTTTATTATATATATGTGTCTATATTTCTTTCTTTCTTTCTTTCTTCCTTTTCTTTCTTTTAGGATTTAGTGTCTTTTAACAAGCAGACCAGAACACACCCAGGATCTAGGTTTTTTATTTGTTTTGATTTTTTTCTGTTGTTGTTGTTGTTGTTATTGTTGTTTTTGTCTTTTTTTTCCCCTTCCCCCTCTTTCTTTCTTCTTTACTTTTCTGAACAAAATGACAGGACAGAGAAATTCACCCCAGAAGAACAGGAGGTAGTACTCACTGCCAGGGATTTAATCAATATGGATATAAGTAAGATGTATGAACAAGAAGTTTATAAAATGATTACAAAGATACTAGCTGGGCTTGAAAAAAAGCATAGAAGACACTACAGATCCCTTACTGTAGAGATAAAAGAACAAAAATCTAGTCAGGCCAAAATTAAAAAATGCTATTACTGAGATGCAGTCCCAAGTGGAAGCCATAAAAACAAGGATGAATGAATCAGAAGAGTGAATCAGTGATATAGAAGATAAAATGATGGAAAATAAGAAAACTGAAAAGAAGAAGGAAAAGGGATACCTGGGTGGCTCACTCACTTAAGTGTCTACCTTCAGCTCAGCTCATGATTCCCAGGTCCTGGGATCAAGTCATGCTTCAGGCTCCTTGCTCAATGGGGAGCCTGCTTCTACTTCTGCCTGCTGCTCCTCCTGCTTGTACTCTCTCTCTCTAATAAATAAAACCTAAAAAAAAATAAAAAAAAAAAAGAGGGAAAAAATATTAGATCACAAAGGAAAACTTAGAGAACTCAGTGATTCCATAAAGTCAAATAAAATCCGTATTACAGGAGGCCCAGAAATGATGAGCATGAAAGAGGGGCAGAAGGTTTATTTGAAAAAATTATAGCTGAGAACTTCCCTAATCTGGGTAAGGAAACAAGCGTTCAAGCCCAGGAGGCACAGAGAATCCCCCTCAAAATCAACAAAAATAGGTCAACACCTCAACATTTTATAGTGAAGCTTGCAAATTACAAAGATAAATAGAAAATCTTGAAAACAGGTAGGGACAATTTAACCTTCAAAGGTACACCCAGAAGGCTGACAGCAGACCTGTCACTCAGCAGCAGGGAAATACAAATCAAAACCACAATGAGATATCACCTCACGCCTGTCAGAATGGCTAAAATTAACAACTCAGGAAATAACAGATTTTGAGGAGGATGTGGAGAAAGGGAAACCCTTTTACACTGTTGGTGGGAATGCAAACTGGTATAGCCACTCTGGAAAAGAGCATAGAGGTTCCTCAAAAAGTTAAAAATAGAGCTACAATAGATCCAGCAATTGCACTAGTAGGTATTTATCCAAAGGATACAAAAATAGCGATTTGAAGAGGCACATGCACCCCAATATTTATAGCAGTGATATCCACAACAGAAGAGCCAAATTATGGAAAGACCCAGATGTCCATTGACAGATGAATAGATAAAGAAGTGGTATATATATATTCAATGGAATATTACTCAGCCATCGAAAGAATGAAATCTTGCCATTTGCAGTGACATGGATGGAACTAGATGATAGTATGCTAAGAGAAATAAGTCAGTCAAAGGCAAATACCATACGATTTCACTCATATGTGGAATTTAAGGAAAAAAAACAGGTGAACATAGTGGAAGAGAAGGAAATAAATAAAATAAGATGAAAACAGAGAGGGAGACAAACTGTAAGAGACTCTTAACTATAGGAAAGAACTGAGGGTTGCTGGAGGGGAGGTGGGTGGGGGGATGGGACACTTGATGTAATGAGCACTGGGTGTTATATGCAACTGAAAAAATCACTAAATTCTACCCCTGAAACTAGTAATACACTATATGTTAACTACATTGAATTTAAATAAATAATTTTTTAAAATAAAAGCTAATATAGAAATCTACCAAAAAAGAAAGGTTTTTATGTAGAAATAATTCATAATTGCTAGGATGAAATGTAAGTGACTGTTTATATATCTTTAATGCATTAGTCCAATGGCAGAAACCACAAATTATGTGACTAATTTAAAAGTCATATTTGAGATAATAGGACATAATTAAAAATCAAATTGCATAAAAGAACAATATTAGAAATGACACAAATAGCTTTACAAAACAATAAAATAATTTCCCAAATGATATAAGAAAATTAATATAAAACATGGATAGGCAATTTGTAAAAGAGGAACTACAAATGAGCAATAAACCTCAGAGTCATCAATCTCTCTGCAATTAAACTGACAAAAAGACAGATTTTCCACAACTTATGTTGCCAAATTTTTAGAAGATTGCTAATACTATATTAATGTGTCAGAAAATGGGTACATTTTTTCTCTGTACATGAAAATAACAGATTAACTTTTGGGGGATGCCAATTTGAAAACAAGTTTGTGTCAATTTTGCAATAGCCATACAATGAATAAGAAAAGTCATTTAAAATGGTAATATAGGGGTGTCTGGGTGGCTCAGTTGGTTGAGCATCTGCCTTTGGCTCAGGTCATGATCTGGAAGGTCCTGGGATTGAGTCCCGCGTTGGGCTACTTGCTCAGCGGGGAGCCTGATTCTCCCTCTGCCTGCCGCTCCCTTCTGCTTGTGCTCTCTCTCTCTGAGGAATAAATAAATAAAATATTTGAAAAAAATAAATTTAAAAAATAAATAAAATGATAATATAGGTGCATAATTATAATTATCATAATTTATGCAGAATGATAGAAACAAGCCAGAAAAAAAGGTAGATTTATCCCATTTCAGTTAAAAGTACATATAAAACCAAATATATGTCTACTTTTTTACCTGTTTAGAAAAATCAGCCCCAGCCTTTGCCTTCTGTATCCCATTCTTCACTTATACTCAAATATGTATAACAATTTCTTAAAAATTTACAGTTATAAAGAATTTTTTTAGCAGTTAGGAATGCAAATAATCAATTAAAACAAAGTACTTGAGGAATTTAAAAGCTGATACTATATTGAGTTCAATATAATGTTTTGTAAAAGATTCAAATTATTAAAAATATGCATAAGGTATTATCAATGCTATTGAAGTCCGGTAGGTAACGGCAAACCATAAACACTGAAACTTTCTAACCTCCCTAATCAGACTATAGTTATTTCTCATACCTGACTTTCATAACATGGGGAACCACACACCATTATTTTTCCTAATTTCACATATAAATAATTACTACTAATCATGAAGTATTTGCTATATATCACGTACTCTACCATTGAAGAAGTTAACTTGTTCCCTACTTTTATTATAATCTTTACATGCATTACCTAATTTCAATTCTTCACAATAACTGGTTATGTAGATGTTATCTTCCTTTTCTAATGCAAACAAAGCCTCTAAGGGATTAAATAATTTTCTAAAGATTTAACACACAGATATATAAAGGACAGAACCAAGACTGAAAGTCCAGTGTGCTCTTCTCTAGAGTTTGGGGCTCACTCTAACATATCATGCTGTGTTGCAGGAATCCCTCTACCTGAGTTACAAAGAAAGGAACATAATAGTAGGATCATTTATAATACAAATAAAATAACATGAGCTCTATGTTTTTTAAAAATAGTGTTTGAAAATATTTACATCAAGAAAATCCATGAAATAAAGATCTGTTGCAACTGAGAACCAAAAATTGCCCACAGTTTCTATCTTGGGGAAAAAAAAAAAGGTGTGTGGGGTGGGGGGAGCAGAGAGAGATATCTGGATCTCATTATTTTATAAAAGAAAGCAAACTAATCATTCAATCTATGTGAGCAGCAACCGGCCTTAAGAAGCACTGGACTGGGAATGAACTGTGTTCTAGTTGTCTTTCTTCCTATTTGTGATACCCCAAGAAAATACCTGGACTTTGCACACAATTTTTAAGTTGCAAAATGAACATGGTGCATTAATCTCCAACTGGCATTCTTATCTAATGTTTCAATCCCATTCTGATCCAAAAGGAAAATAAGACACCTTAAACCCATAAATGGATAATTTTATCTATTATGGGTTCATTAGGTAAAAAGATATTAGTAGTCTTTTGTAGAACTTCAACTACTCTTTTGTCAAAAACTATAGAATAATGTAAAGATTATGAGCTTTAACCTATGACATACCTGTTTAAATTCAAATTCACTGTTCTTTATCCGGACAATTCTATTCCCTAAACTGTAAGTCACATGAAAACAAAGACCATGTGTACATTCTATACTACTCTGGTTTCTCTTCAGATCGCATAAATCTTTCACCTTTTACTACTGATTACCAAAAACTAGTGCAATGCTATATAGTTTGGTGCTAAACAAGGAAAAACTGCTTAATAAATGAATTTAACTTTTTAAGTCAAAAGGTAGCTAATAATACCTACATCACAGGGTTGTTGTAAGAATGAATTAGATAATACATAGAAATAAAGGGCTTAATAAAGTGTCTGTCAGTTATAATGAAATAAATAGAAGCTATCTATGTCATAATTACACAACTCATCATAAACATTGCATGATCCAGAAGTCTCAGCTACCCCCCCAAAAAAAAGAATGCTGAAAATGATAATGAGAATGCTCTATACCTAACATATTATTTAAATCTGTGGTCTCTAAATTATCAATATATTTTTCTTCTTTCATTTCTCAACATCAGGATTATAGAACTATGAGCACACATACCTTGGATTGCTAAATAGCACTGCTTATTTCTGAGAATGTGCCCTCATTTATGAAGCCCAACTAGAGTCCAACTTGTATGTTTCCGCATTTCATTTGGATGATAACTATGAGTACACACACCTACTGTGTCTCTGCATTTTTATCAATTGAGACTTCTCTGATCACAAATTGCTTGCAGTTCTTTCTCTTCCTTAAAGAAACAAAAACAACACAACACAAAACCTAAAAAGCTACTGACAAAGGTTCGTCATTATTTTCTTTTTTCCTGAGAACCAGCATGTGAAAACTACAAAGAAAATCTCTTTACCCTCAACCTCAGGTAATTTAGTGTCAACCCTGGGTAATTACATACATAATTTCTCTCTTCTCTAATCTCAAAAGAATCCAAATAAGAATTTTATGTCAACAGACACCCTACCAAAAGAACAAGCCTTTTTAATTTTTATGAATATCATGGTAGATACAAGTGTAATTGCAGCTTCTTCTCTATAACATGAAATCGAATTAAGAGATGTTGCTTTTACTGCTCTTTGTTCACTAGAAATGAGTACGGCATACTGATATGGTCTGTCATTAAATACTCATATATATATATTCATATATTTAAATTATAATTTTAATCATAGACTATTAGAGGGGAAGAGGGCTTCAGTCTAGCATTTGATTTTATAGGTGTCATGGATTGTGTTCTGAACTCAGATGAGGATGTGCAGCAAGTCAATGTACTAAGGAAGCACCCTCAGATGGGTAAGGAAATAGGAGAAACAAGAAAGGGAAGAAGTCACAAATGGGTGTGATTTCAAGCAAAGTCCTAGCCTCAGACTAATCATGAAGAGGAGCTCTGAATGTAAATAACATCTCAGAGTTTATTTCCAGCCAGGAAGGAAGGGACTGTGCCCTCACACTTCTGCACAAGGCAATCTTTGGCTAAGGGCTGCTGCAGAGCCACATAAATTCCCACACACTTTTGGCCCCACATTTTCTAGCAAAATGTGCCCTGTCTTATAAAGAGTAGCAGAAGTGCAGGTTATTAGAAGTGAAAGAACACAGACGTTGGGGAAGGAGCATAGAGAAACAATAAAAGGATCCAAGGGGATCTGGATCGAGCACTGACAGTGTTTGACACAAGGGATGAGGAAACTGGGTTGCAAGATAACTTACGTAAAACACACCAAGTCACTCTTTAACCCGTGATAGAATCTAACTCTCCTGATTCATAATCCAGGACGTGCTTGTGTTGGTTTAAAGCAAATGTCAGGATATCCACCATTGATAATTCCAATTAATTTAAATAAAGACAGAATTGTTAGTTTATGACTTGTCTTGCAATTCTCCCATATGACAAGAGTAATTTCAAAATTATTGTTTTGGACCCTTCTGCTGCTAATGATATTACAGATCTAATTCATTTCCACTTTGAAGAATGCTCAGTTGAGCAGCTTTTTTTTCCGCCCTCTCCCCCCTCCCCGCCAAATGCCGCTCCGGTTGCACCGAACTCGCTCAGAGCTCCCGGCTCCTGCTAAGGTAGTGCCGCCGTCGTCTCTCTCCGGCCGTCGTCATGATCATCTACCGGGACCTCATCAGCCATGATGAGATGTTCTCCGACATCTACAAGATCCGGGAGATCGTGGATGGGCTGTGCCGGGAGCTGGAGGGGAAGATGGTCCGTAGGACAGAGGATAACATTGCTGACTTACTCATTGGTGGAACTGCCTCCACTGAAGGCTCGGAGGGCGAAGGTACCGAAAGCACAGTAATCACTGGTGTTGATATTGTCATGAACCATCACTTGCAGGAAACCAGCTTCACAAAAGAAGCCTACAAGAAGTACATCAAAGATTACATGAAATCAATCAAAGGCAAACTTGAAGAACAGAGGCCAGAAAGTGTAAAGCCTTTTTTGACAGGGCTGCAGAACAAATCACGCACATCCTTGCTAATTTCAAAAACTACCAGTTCTTTATTGGTGAAAACATGAATCCAGATGCCATGGTTGCTCTGCTGGACTACCATGAAGATGGTGTGACCCCATATACGATTTTCTTTAAGGATGGTTTAGAAATGGAGAAATGTTAACGAATTCGGCCATTACTTTGGATGTGTCACCTGTTGCCGTAAGGGGCTGCTCCTCTTCAGCCACATGACACCAGGACTTAGATGGGACTGATGGCATCTTGAGCTCATTTGTTTTGACCCTGATTTATTTGGAGCGGAGGCATTGTTTTAAAGAAAAAAAACATGTCATGTAAGTTGTCTAAAAATAAAATGCATTTAAACTCAAAAAAGAAAAAGAAAGAACTCAGTTGAGCAGACCGTCAAACTTTGCGGTGGGAGACTTTTTTTAAATTAATTTCCTAGAGAAAACAATAAAAATTACATGACAAATCACTTTGCTAATCCATAAACAGAATTTAAAATTATAGATCTGTTCAAAAACTTTAACATAAGAACATACTATTTCCTAACATACACATTTGTACTAGCTCATTTTTACTTAGTAGCCCCCAAATGTGAAATTTTTGCACATGTTATGCCAGTCAAGGCTGTTATGCATGAAACTCCTAAGTCCTTAGCATCTAGGAAAGGACTCTGTTTTTCACAGTTTTCATATCTGGACTTACATTAGATATTATCTAATGAACATGTGCCCCATGTGTCTATGGTTTGCAATGAGTAATAATGAAACTGGTAGTGATGAAGTCATAGTTACAAATTTCCTTAAAAATAGTTTTTATTAAAGATTTTACTAAAATTTTAAAGAAATTCTAAATTAAGCCACCAGGAAGAAAATTTGGAGAGAATTAACAGAGGCATGTTAAAAAATGCGTGGACAGTTGTTATTTCCTCGGTTCATGAGCAGACTTTCATTGCTTATCTATGCAGAGAAAAAAAGAAAAAGGTAGATAAAAATGCTGATAAGTAACAAACTATTCCCTTTCTCTTTGTTTATGAAGGGGGAAAAAAAAGTGAGAACCCCTCTGCTATGAGGACAGATATCATACAACAGGATGGTTCTCTCTTCAGCAGGAGGGTGGAAGTTGGTTTGACAATTGCTAATATAATTTATTTTAATAGCCTAAAAGAACACAAGAAGTCTTCTCAAGTTTACATTGTTATGTTTTGCACGAGACGTATGAAAGTAATTAAATGAAATGTGAAAGATATAAAGATTATGGTTAACACCTGGCACAGTACTTTTGCACAGTAGGCATTTAAACAAGTATATTGAATCTGCAAATGTCTCCCTCTTAAAAATACAAATGCAAAGTCATTTCTTGATAATATATAATAAATACTATTTTTAGACTGTTTTTCCCATGATGTTGCCCTTTGATTTTTTTCTGACTCTTATTTACCTTTGTGTTTTCCACTCTCTCTAGCTTTCTGTCCAGCAAGGGATCCTAGAAACCCAAATCCTTCTTAGCTATCTCTCATCCTCACCAGCCCATGAAATGTATGAAGATAATGCTGCAATTTTAGACAGGTGGGGGACATTCAGCCTTATGTTTCTTCTTTGTTTTCATCTCTTAGTTTCTTTTTCACTTTTTTCTGGGTAAGTCTGCCTAGATACTTAACGGAAACTAAGAACAAGAAATAGTCCTAAGCAAACCTTGTCTACTTATCCCCACCTAATCATCACAACAATTTAATTTAAAATGAGGTGACAGGTCAGGATTTTAGACACACACACATCAAGTGCAAATTCAAAACCCTTTTCCAAAACCATATGGAAATAATGTTTTTTCTCATAACCTTTTGAGATATATCAATCATACTATTGGTTTCCTGATTAGCATTGATCATGAATATTTGATCATATTTATGTATACTATGTAGGTAGTGCCTTTTAATGAAATAAAATACATTAGTTACTTAAGAGGTAAGGTATTACACAAGTAGAAAATTAATCTCTGGAACACTTTATTTAACCTATTGTTGGGACACCAGATGACAAACAGTGTCATGGGGCATATTCTGCTGCTTGAGAAGTGAACTGGACTATTTAGACCTAAATGAAATGAACTGGTCTTTTCTAATAGATTCTCTATAATATTATTTTTATGATTGAGGATTTCTACTTTTCTTATGTCCTAAAAATATGTTCGAGTCTTCCAATTTTATGTAAGAAAATAGTTTCTATGAAGGTTTAATCATACATTAGTCTCTCTTTAATGAGATCCCTATTTGCAATACACCTTTTTTGTATCAAAAACCTAAGAGCATCCTCTAAGTGGAAATAAACAAAGAAAAAATATTTTGAGATGATTAGGTAGATGAAACACCATTTCTAAAGCAAACAAGTAACAAAGGACCAAGTTTAAAATCCATTCACACCAGCTCATGTAAGTGCATCTATTTGAAATCTTGTATTTTTGTACAGATCAGCACTAGTGGGGCTCCATAGTCTTGATATTGTAACATATTATTTCATCTAATGCCAACACCAAAGACAAAGGGCACCCCCATTTGAAGAAAAAGAGTCAGTAAAAGACCGTTAAGGATTTCCATTCTTTTGAAATGTACTTTCAAGGAAGGAAGTGGAATAAGATAGAATAAAATCATGATAATAGAAGAAATATGTGATAACAAAGAAGTTAGGAAAGTAGCATGAACTGGAAAGCAGATACTTTATTGAGTTGTGCTACAGTAATACAAGAAAAAAAATAGAATATTTTGCTTCACTCATGATACTATCTTCAGAAATTCTCCCCAACACAGAGAAATTGCAATCCACCATTAAAAAAAATAGTTACAAGACCACAGTATTTCCATCTTTCTATTAAAATTATCATGCCCCGGGTACCCGGCTGGCTCTGTCAGAAGAGGATACGACTCCTGATCTCGGGATTGTGAGTTTGAGCCCCATGTTGGGTGTGTAGAGACTACTAGAAAAAATTAATAAGTAAACTTAAAAAAATCATCATGCCTTTGTAATCACAGATGATTCTCGACAAAACTGTCTCCATTTTCACAGAAGAGTTGTTTTGTTTCTGTTTTAATATTATATTGCTTTAATTTCATATTTTATGTCTTAAAGCTCTTCAGCTAATAGATTATTTCACCTGCATATGCTCATTTTATACTTAAATTTATACAGGGATTGATTCACAAGGCATATTGCTTTCAGAGATAATTTTCACATTACCGAAAAATCATTCCATGTTGTGATAATGATTGTAATTATCACTCAACCCCTAATGACATGGAGTTCTTCTGCAGTTACACTCATCTTAAAATTCTAAGTCCTTTCTAACAACTGCTGAAGCCTGTCACAGCACGGTCATTAACACTTGAAGAATTTTTTTGCAAGTGTCCCCCAGAACACCTTCAACCTAACACTGTCAGTTGGCGATAGAGAGTTCACTTATTTCTTATACTAATTAAGGAAGAATTGCAACAACTCCATGAGGAGAGGATGTGGGCAAAGTAGCAGAATACAGAGACATTTATTCTCACATAATGAACTCAAAACATGAACTTGGGAAATAAGAATATGAATTTCAGGAAGAAGAATCTTTGAAAGTTTTCAGATCCATGGCATGCTGTGGAGTATACAGTTATTCTACAATGGAACTACAGGAGCAGTGCCTGAGAAAAGAAACAAATGAGAATTGAGTGAAGAAAAAAACCCAGCATTTGTCTTCTCATCTGCCTCCCAGCTGTGAATAACCTTCAAGTCATTCTTCATGGAAAATCAAGGAAGACACTAACATTTGAACAAATACCATATGCCAAGTAATGTGTGTGTGTGTGTGTGTATATCTTATAGAGTGTATATGTATATACACATAGAGTATATATATATATATATATATATATATATATATATCTTATAGTGTCATCTTTATACAACTCTTTGAGATAGGTAATATAAACATTCAGATAAAGAAATAAGTGAGTAACAGTAAGTGCCAGAAGTAGAACTTATTTTAAGTCAGAGCTTATGCCATAGGGTCAAACTGCCTCTCAGTGATGGAATAAGCTATTGTTATGACCCACTGATTTTCAAAAGTTACAGAGTGAGGACTTGCAGTTTCCAGTCTGACATAGGAAAAACTTGAAAGCCGTCACTCTCACCTTCACAATAAGAAAAAACCTGAACAAACCAAAAACCAACAACTCTTCTCAAATCCCTTAAAGAACTGTGGTCAGAGGGCACACTGCTGCCACCCAAACAGAAGAGACAGGAGGATATAGAGTATCACAGCTAACTAGCGGTAGGATCCCAGGAACAGATTCCTGCAGCTGGAGCCAGTAGCAGAAGGAACAATTCAGCTATAACTACACTGACGGGAGCATCAGTGTGGACTTGCATGAGAGTTAAAAATTGAGGGGCTGGGCGCCTGGGTGGCTCAGTTGGTTAAGCGACTGCCTTCGGCTCAGGTCATGATCCTGGAGTCCAGGGATCGAGTCCCACGTCGGGCTCCCTGCTCGGCGGGGAGTCTGCTTCTCCCTCTGACCCTCTTCCCTCTAGTGTTCTCTATTTCTCATTCTCTCTCTCTCAAATAAAAAAAAAAAATAAAAAATCTTGAAAAAAAATAAAAAAAATAAAAATTGAGGGGCTGTTTTGGGGCACTCCACATTTTTATAAATTGTACCTCAAAGAGCTCCACAAGGTTCTCACTGTGAAGATGGGAGAAAAAAAATCCCATTCTGCTTCTGGCAGGGATACGGTGAAAAAACATAACCTTTTTTTAATATCCCCAGAGTTCCATGCTCTCATTAAGAAGCCCTGCCCTTAAGAAAAGAAAACATGGTACCAAAGACTAACACACTTTAGATTTCACCAAAGTCTAAATTGCCCAGGCGAAGGGAAGTACCCAATGCCAACCTCTTTTAGCCTTCCCGGCTCACCTATGGGCAGCAGGGGCCTGAGAAACATTTGTGAAGACCACAGCCCAAGTGGACTTTTTACCTAACTAAAAGACTAAGATGCAATCACCTAACCACCTAACCTACACCTAACCACCTACATCAACAGGGCTCCTATATGATAATAGAAGATTATAGCTGAATAACGGCAATTTTCTAACCCTGTTTAACAAATGGTCTTTAAGGAAACCCAAAAACAATAGAAGAGAAAAAAGCAAGAACACTAGAAGAAATGCTAGCTTCTGATATTACAGCTACAGCAGACAGTAAACACAGCCTAATTTCTAGCCAGATAAACATAAAAATGTCACACTAAAGGACTATTTTCCCCACTTCCTTTTACCTACTACACCATGTATGACTTTAAACAAGAAATTTCAAGTCTCACTAAAAGGTGAAAAAACAGCCTGAAGAGATAATGCAAGCATTATTAGGTTCAGATATGGTTGAAAATTTGGAATTTTCAAATATGGTTGAAAATTTGGAATTATCAAACTTGGAATTCTTTGTTAAATATGATAAAACTCTAAGGGCTCTCCTGGAAAAAGGAGACAGCATGCAAGAACAGATGTGTAATGTAAGCAGAGTGATGGAAACTCTAAGAAAAATCAAAAAGAAATCCTAGAAATTAAAAACAATGTGATAGGAATGAGGAATGCTTTGATGTGCTTATCAGTAGACTGGGCATGGCAAAGGAAAGAATAAATGATCTTGAAGAAGTTAATAGAAACTTCCCAGGTATAAAAGCAAAGAGAAAAATGAATAGGAAAAAAATAAAAACAAAACAAAACTGGAATATCCAAGAACTGTGGCACACTTACAAACGTTGTACCATATATGCAAAGGACATACCAGAGGAAGAGAAAGAGAGAAAAAAAACATAAGAAATATTAAATACAAATGGCTGAGTGTTTTCCAAAATTAATGACAGAAAACCATATCTCCAGGATACTCTAAGAATTATGTGCTGGATAAATATATTTTTAAAAATTACACCTATGCATATTATATTTAAACTTCAGAAAATCAAAGATAAAGAAAAACCTTGAAAAGAAGCCAGCTTTGGGAGGTGGGTGGGGAGGAGGCACCTCACGTATAGAGAAACAAAAATAACAGTCAGATCAGACCTTTCTTCAGATACCATATAAGCAAGAGGAGACTGGGATAAGATATTTAAAATTCTGAAAGATTAAAAACAAACAAACTAGAATTATATATCCAGCAGAATTATCCTTCAGAAGTAAAAAAGAAATACTTTGTCATACAAACAAATATCAAGGACATTTATCACCAGTAGACTTGATTTGCAAGAAATGTTAAAAGAAGTTCTTCCGAGAGAAGAAAAATTTTATATGTCAGAAAATGTTATGGGTTAGATCTCCATTTAAAAAAAAAAAAGGAGCTTTAGAAAAGTAATAAATGAAGACATAATAAAATATTTTCTTTTTTCTTATTCCTAATTGAGCTAACGGAAAGCAGCAATTTGTTTAAAATAATAACAGCAATACCGGGCGCCTGGGTGGCTCAGTAGTTAAGCGTTTGCCTTCAGCTCAGCTCAGGTCATGATCACAGGGTCTTGGGATCAAGCCCTGCATTGGGCTTCCTGCTTAGCAGGAAGCCCACTTCTCTCTCAAACACTCCCCCTGCTTTTGATCCCTCTTTTGCTACCTCTCTCTGTCAAATAAATAAATAAATAAATAATCTTAAAATAATAATAATAATAACAGCAATAACATATCAGGTGATGACAGCTCAGGGATAAGGGAAATAAATGACAGCAATGTAAAAATGGATGGGAGGGAAGAATTGGGAATAATCTGTAATAAATTGCTTACACTCCAGGGAAGCACTGTAGTGCTACTGAGAGTGTACATGAAGTGTAAATGAATATTGCAACTTAATTCAACCATTAAAAAAATTAAGTCACAGAGTACATGTTAGAGAATCTTCCTCTGCCTCTCTCTAATATTGTCCAATTCACTTTTCTGTGTCCAGGCGTGGTGGGCATGTCTCCCAGGTTAGGTTTCAGCTCATTGGTGGGGAAGATATACTGCAATTTTCAATAATTCCAAGAGAATGGAACAAAAGCTGAACTCTGATATTTCAAAAATGCAATGTGCTCTTTACTTCAGCTTAATCAAAGTGAAAAAACAGGAATATAAAAAATATACCAGGGAGCATGGCAGTGATCATCCATCATAAAGAGTGCTCAAAAATCCTCCACTTGGAACAGACTGTTTTGAAAAGTGAACATGCAACCAAGAGGTTTTTGATTTCAGATGAAGCATGTTGATTAATCAAAAGTTCGTGCCTGTCTGCCATTTTCCGTAATAATAACAAGACAATCAGTGAGGTTAAAGCAATGGTTGCTGCAGTAGATGAAGAAATCAGCATGTCATTACACAAAATGTTTCCTTGTCTTTTTATACTCATTCTCTCATTGGTTAAGTCATATCTCCATGAGCTTCAAAGTAAAATTATGAAAAAAAAATAAATGGAACGTGTAAACTGTAAATTGTTTAAATAACCATTTCAGAAACATGTGGCTACAAAGTAGAGAAAAATAGTTATGCACTTAAAGGAAATATGCCATCGCTATTTGTTTCTCTTTCTAGCCAAACCAAATATGAGTTGGACAGATTCACACGTTACTCTATTGGTATTGAAATGAGTATTTCAATTATCATTCCCTCCAATCTCTAATCAGAAATCCAATCTGTTCTTTTAGAAAAAAGCTCCTGGCTTAAAATTTTTTAATCTCTGCAAAACTGTTTTACACCCACATTGTTTTCTTTAATAGCTCCATCCTCTTAACTGCTAAAGTTTTATGTGTATTTATGTAAGGCTTGGAGTGCATCATGCATTATGCATCCTGCTGTTAGCTTCAGGGCAACAGGGGCAGTGCTCCATGAATGCAAGGGCATCTATTGAAAGTTTATGGATGAATCGGCATCTTTCCTCCAAATGAGTAATGATTTTCAAGTGGAAAAAAAATAGATCCCAATGTGAGAAGAGAAAACATTATGAAAAGGAGACAAAAGTAAAAAATGTCTTCCCAAGGCTTCTATTCCAAAATATGTCACCACTTTTTTTTTTTATCTTGAATTTTATTTTACTGCAGTCAGGTTCCTTGTGTCATTTTCCTGGGCCCACCTAGTAAACCTCAGAAAGTGCACCATTCCCAACTTTCTTGCCTTTGTGGTATGAGTTACTATAACTTCTGCAAAAGCCTCCTACTTCGTCTCCCTCCTTCTCTCCTTGCCCCATAGTCTATCCTGCAAGAATAATTTTTAACATGCAAGGCAGAAATCTGCTAGAGCCTTCCACAGCTCCAGTGTGAGGATGCAACCAAAACCTTCCAAAGGCCTAAGAGACCGTCCATGATCTTCAGTCTCCTCCCTACCTTCTCTTCTTCCTCCTCTCCTCCTCATCCACCCTGCTCCAACACTCTAGCCTTTACTGTTTCTAGACTACAACTGGGCACATTCCTGTCTGAGGGCCTTTGCACTGGTTTTTCCCTCTGCCAGGAAAGTTTTTTACCCACATAACCTAAGTGGCTAATTTCCCTACCTCTTTTAGGACTTTCCACAATATCACCATTCTTGTGTAACTACTTTGAATGCTTTATTTAAAATAGCCAATCTTGGGGCACCTTGGGTGGCTCAGTCGTTAAGCATCTGCCTTCGGCTCAGGTCGTGATCCCAGGGTCCTGGGATCGAGCCCCGCATCAGCTCCCTGCTCGGCGAGAAGTCTGCTTCTCCCTCTCCCATCTCCCTCCTTGTGTTCTCTCTCTCGCTGTGTCTCTCTCTCTCCCAAATAAATAAATAAATAAATAAAATCTTTAGTAAAATAAAATAGCCAATCTACTCCCACACTTGCAATTTTGGTGCCCCATATTCTCATCTGATTTTATTTGGTTGTTTTTTCTTATTTGTGTCCCCCAGCTATAAGGTAGGAGTTACAAAGGTGAAATCTTTGGATTTTCTTATTTGATAGCCCCAGCACCTAGAGTACTGCCCACTACACACTGCGCACAGAAAATATTTGTTGAATCAAATTGCTGAATTTCTTGACAACTTCCCCACCATCCTATTTCCCAGCATCACTCTTCCTGTACATTCAATATTTGTCCAAACACACAATCTCACAGATGATGAAAAAAAGTCTTAAATCCTTATTGCCTGCTATATTTCTGATAAATTGTAACCGTTTGGTTGATGACCATAATAATAGATAATACAAGCAACGTATTTAATTTTTTTCAAATGAGCAACAGAGCATAAACCAATGTAAATTGCTCACAATTTATATTTCCACCCACTGCATTTCCTCTGATAAGAACCAGAGATCAACAATTCTTTTATATAGTAGAATCCATCATCAACTGAGGCCAAGAAACTGGGCCTTTGAATAACATGAATCAAGTAGAATGGTGCTAGGGCATTTTGCTCTACCACATATTTAAGCTTTCTGTTAATACTAATAATATCTGACATTTCTTTGATTCTAAAAGAATCATGGCATTGTGTCATCTTGTGCACAAAGCAGCAGTCTTTTTTCACTGTCATCAATTGTCAGAGACCTGTCAGTTTTGGAACACCAGATGACAGACATCCTTTTGCTTCCTCTGAGTATGTCAGTTTTATTTCCACATATTGCTGATTACCTAATTTTCACTTGTATACATATTGGAGATGTTGTGGTTGAGGCGATGTGCGGAATACTAAATTCTTTTTCTTTTTCTTTTTTTTCTTTTTTTAATTTTTTTAAAAGATTTTATTTATTTATTAATGAGAGACAGAGAGAGAGAGAGGCAGAGGGAGAAGCAGGCTCCCAAGGAGCAGGGAGCCCGACGCGGGACTCGATCCCAGGACCCTGGGATCATGACCTGAGCTGAAGGCAGACGCTTAACCATCTGAGCCACCCAGACGCCCTAAATTCTTTTTCTTTTTAAAGATTTTATTTATCTATTTGACAGAGAGACACAGCAAGAGAGGGAACACAAGCAGGGGGAGTGGGAGAGGGAGAAGCAGGCCTCCCGTGGAGCAGGGAGCCCGATGTGGGGCCCTATCCCAGGACCCCGGGATCATGGCCTGAGCAGAAGGCAGACGCCTAATGACTGAGCCACCCAGGTGCCCCCAGAATACTAAATTCTAACTCATTACTCATTTGGAAACCTAAAGCTCTGAAATAAATAACAGTAGGACTTCCCAGAATCTTTTTTGAACGTTCTGGTGAATGTTGTTTGGTCCATCCACCCTCTGTATCATGTGTAGTTGAGATAGTAATTCACATTAAGAAATAGAAATCTCAGTTTCTCTTAGCCTATAAATTCTAGATTTTACTCCCTGACAAAAAGGCCACTATCAATACTGTTTAAAAGGCAGGAAGTAGCAGGAAGTCACTCCTAGTCTGCTCCTGACTGGAACTAGACTTGCAGCAGACATACCGCTCTCCAACCTCTGTGAGCAAACAATACAGCATTGTTGGCGTGAACTAGAGTTTGTCATGTCTCCTTTCAGTTGTCATCTTTGGCATTATCATATCTGACATGCTTTCTACTGTTCCAAAGATTTTCCCACTTATTATCTTTATGGAGCTTTATAACAGCTCTGTAAAAAGATGTGATACATCTTATTCCCCAAATATTTTGTGAAAAGAAATTAAGGCGTTAAAAGGTCAAATGGTTTCCATAAGGTCAGACATTGAGTTTAATGCATTTTAGGGAAACAATCCTGATGCCCTGTCTTTTAGCTCTATTCTTTTAAATATCATTCTACATGTTGAGCACTATACATGTAGCATCATTCCTATGATAAAACCTGAGTTCAGTGAGAAATCTGAAATGCCCTCTATGCTTCCATCTGCACTTGTTTAATCTCTTCTTTTATGCATCTCTGCTGTTACTGCTGGTTGTCCCCAGAAGGTTTTCACATGTGGTCTCAAACAAACCCATATCCATCTGGCATAGGGATCTTCTGCCAGCCTGTATTGGGTGACCCCATGCCCACTGAGCAGGCGCCATCTCCATGTGTGCTCAGCTAATGCTTCCTTAAGAGACGACTGTCCTACTGAGCCTGTAACACCCAACACCAGACCAACAATCTGCTGCTTCCCGTTGGTCCTCATTGGCCATGTTCTCTGCAGAAATGGGAAGAATGGTCCTTGTCCATGAGGCTCTGACCATATCAGATTGGGTACAGAAGCCTCATTATCTTTTTTTCTTCTTAGCCTCCCTTTTCTCTTACTCTAAACATACGAAAAGATGTGCAACACCACTAATCATTAGGAAAATGCAAATCAAAGCCACAGTGAGACCTCACCCCCACTGGAATGGCTTATTATGAAAGGAAAAAAAAGGGCTGGTCAGGATGTGAAGAAATTGGAACCCTGTGCATTGCTTGCTGGTAGAATCTAAAAAGGTAAGTCACTCTGGAAACCAATATGGGAGTTCCTCAAAATACTTAACATAGAATCACCATTTGATCCAGCAATTCAATTTCTGGATATATATAAAAGAGAACTGAAAGCTGGGACTTAAACAGGTATTTGCATTTCACTATTCAAACCAGCATTATTTACAATAACCAAAAACTGGGACAACCCTAATGTCCAGCAGTGAATGAATGGATAAATAAAACGTGGTATATACATAAAACAGAGTATTTTTAACCTTAAGCTAATCATGAAATTCTGATCCATGCTATAACATGGAAGAACTTTGAAGGCATTATACTAAATAAAATAAGTCAGATACATAAGGACAAATATTGTATAATTCCACTTGTATAGAATTCCTAGAATTGTCAAATTCCTAGAGACAGAAAGTAGAATAGTGGCTACCAGGGGTGGGGGGGGATGGTGAGTTGCTATTTAAAGGGTACACGATTTGAGTTTTGGAAGATGAAAACTGTTCTGGTGATAGATAGTGGTGATGACTGAACAACAACATGAAATGTGAACACACTTTAGTTTCCATTTGTTCAAAATTCTTTAACATAGTCCCCAAAACCCTACACTATCAAGCTCATCTCATCCTGTGCCCATTAGGCTTAATTCTGTGCCCCAAAAGGATCTTGTTGCAGCTAGTAAAACATATCTTTGTTTTTTTTTTTTTTTTGACAATATAACAAGTTTACTGCATGTGACATAATACAAGTCTTATATGCAACATAATAGACTTTGGTATTACAGAATTTAACCTGTTTTGTAACTACCTTGGTGTTACTCTTTGCTTACCTATTCTGTGTTGCACCAACAGACCCCTTTTCCCCATAGCTTTTTACTATTAGAGTTTCTTTCCCTCAGAAAAGCTGAAAATGCTCAAGTTCCCACCCATGAAAAAAATGTTAACCCAAATTTAAGTTTCAGCATATTTTAACATTAGAAATAGGGTCTGTGCAACACCTACTTTTACCTGAATAGTACTATACAAAAGGTTACAGTGTTGACCAAAAGAAGACACAGGTTTCTCATTAAACTTTTGTTTTAATGGGTCTCAAAATTCTGTGACAGATTTTTGGTCAAGTTGTTTCCATTAAAAAGTACTGATTTTAAAAACTAATAACTTAAAACTGCCACACACACACAGAAAAAACATGGTCCACAAAACATTCTCCTTTCCTTCTGAAGGTTTTACGATGCATTGTTATCATTAACCAGTCTTTTACTATTAAACTTAAATGGCCAATTGACACAAACAGTTCTGAGACCGTTCTTCCACCACTGATTAAGACTGGGGTGGCAGGTATTGGGGATAATATTCATTTAGCCTTCTGAGCTTTCTGGGCAGACTTGGTGACCTTGCCAGCTCCAGCTGCCTTCTTGTCCACTGCTTTGATGGCACCCACAGCAACCGTCTGTCTCATGTTACGAACAGCAAAACGGCCCAGAGGAGGATAGTCAGAGAAGCTCTCAACACACATAAGCTTGCCAGGAACCATATCAACAATGGCAGCATCACCAGATTCAAGAACTTGGGACCATCTTCCAGCTTTTTTCCAGATCGACGATCTATTTTCTCCTTCAGCTCAGCAAACTTGCAAGCAATGTGAGCCGTGTGACAATCCAGCACAGGTGCATATCCAGCACTGATTTGGCCTGGATGGTTCAGGATAATCACCTGAGCCGTGAAGCCAGCTGCTTCCATTGGTGGGTCATTTTTGCTGTCACCAGCCACATTGCTACGACGAACATCTTTGACAGATACGTTCTTGACATTGAAGCCCACATTGTCCCCAGGAAGAGCCTCACTCAAAGCTTCATGGTGCATTTCAACAGACTTTACTTCAGTTGTAACATTGACTGGAGCAAAGGTGACCACCATCCCAGGTTTAAGAACACCAGTCTCGACTCGGCCCACAGGAACAGTACCAATACCACCAATTTTGTAGACGTCCTGGAGAGGCAGATGCAAGGGCTTGTCAGTTGGACGAGTTGGTGGCAGGATGCAATCCAGAGCTTCAAGCAGTGTGGTTCCACTGGCATTCCCATCTTTACGGGTTACTTTCCATCCCTTGAACCAAGGCATGTTAGCACTTGGCTCCAGCATGTTGTCACCGTTCCAACCAGAAATTGGCACAAATGCTACTGTGTCGGGGTTGTAGCCAATTTTCTTGATGTAGGTGCTGACTTCCTTAACGATTTCCTTGTATCTCTTCTGGCTGTAGGGTGGCTCGGTGGAATCCATCTTGTTAACACCAACAATTAGTTGTTTTACACCCAGTGTGTAAGCCAGAAGGGCATGCTCACGGGTCTGCCCATTCTTGGAGATACCGGCTTCAAATTCACCAACACCAGCAGCAACAATCAGGACAGCACAGTCAGCCTGAGATGTGCCTGTAATCATGTTTTTGATAAAGTCTCTGTGTCCTGGGGCATCAATGATGGTCACGTAATACTTGCTGGTCTCGAATTTCCACAGGGAGATATCAACGGTGATACCACGTTCACGTTCAGCTTTCAGTTTATCCAAGACCCAGGCATACTTGAAGGAGCCCTTTCCCATCTCAGCAGCCTCCTTCTCAAATTTTTCAATAGTTCTTTTGTCGATCCCACCACATTTGTAGATCAGATGACCAGTAGTGGTAGACTTGCCCGAATCTACGTGTCCAATGACGACGATGTTGATGTGAGTCTTTTCCTTTCCCATTTTGGTTTAGGTTGAGCGGTGGTTTTCACGACACCTGTGTTCTGGCGGCAAACCCGTTGCGAAAAAGCCATATCTTTGGTTTATCATGGCTTTTATATATGTTATTCCTTCTAGATGAACTGTTCTACTACATTTAGAATTTCGTACTTTTACCAAAAAAGCAATACATATGTAAGCATTTTGTGCTTTGAAAACTTACAAAAGCTATGTAATAGTGTTAAATGTATACTTGCAACTAGTTTTTCATACATTATCTTATGTGTTTTAGCTTTATCTATATCTGAGATACTTCATTTTAATTACTATGTAGAATTTTATTGCAGTAATACACTAGAGTTAATTATCTGTCTCCATACTGAGGGAAATTCATTTATTTTCCCCCTAATTACTTATATCTACTTCCAGATGAATTTCTAAAAGAGTTTGTCAAAAGTACTATAAGTAGAAGCAAAATTGATGGATATTAAAATATGATATATGCACATCTTCAACTTTGTTATTTTGCCAAATTGAGTCTTGTGGTAGTTACAATTTACAACCTCATAAGCAACCTGTAAAAATGTTCATTTTACTGCACCCTTGCCAGCAACTAGCATTACAGATTTTTAAAACATTTTTCCCATTCTGAAAAGTGATAAATTATATATTGTTATTGCTGCAATTTACATATCACTGATCAATCGTAATGCTGAGCATCTAGTAATATGTATATTTGCCTTTTGGATTCTTATGTAAATTGATTGTTCAAAACCTTGTTCCATTTTTGCAATTGTGTTGATTTGTCCTTATTAAGTTTTAGGAGTTTTTTGTATATTCTGATTAAAAGTCTTTTATTGCTTGTGTGTGTATCTTGGTAAGTCTGTCACTTGTATTTTTACAGTGTTTATAATATTTTGGCTATAGTTTTCAAAGGACAAACTAGCCATATTTGCACATATTTATAGTTTGTACTTATTGGGTTTTATTTAAGAAATCCTCTTCTATGCTAGATTCACAATGATATTTATATATTTGTGTAAGAGTGTAAAAGTTCGATTAAAATGTATAGAGTAAGGTAGGGATCTATTTTATTTCCATATGAGGATCTGATTGTCACAATACTATTTTTAAAGTGTCCCATATTCTCCTCTAATGTGATATGGTTCCTTCCTAATTATCCGGATCCTAAATATACATGGGAACTTATATATAGGTTCTCTACTGCTTTCCTTTGGTCTATTCATCTAGATCTACAACATATCATGGTGTTTCAATTATTTTTGCTTTAATGCATATTTTTCTTCTCTGCCTTGAATATTCTTAGCCTTTACTCTTCTATTAATATTAATACCTACTTCTAATTCTCTGATATATTTTATTTGCAATAGTTTCCAGATTCTCTTTGATTTTATATACAATTTTATTACTTATAAATAATAACAATTACCGCATCCTATTTAAATCCTTGCATATTTTCTTTCTTTATCTTAGTTCACTCGATTTGCTCAACTTTCTAGTAACATGATGACTAGTAATGAAGAAACAGATTTTTTTATTGTCCCTGACTTTAAGGGAATTTGTCTAATGCTTCACCATGAAGTACAATATATTTGATCAATTTTATTAGATATCTATTATCAATTCAAAGAAATTCTGTTCTAGTACTATGTTTGTTAATACTGAATTTTATCACAA
This sequence comes from Zalophus californianus, assembly GCF_009762305.2. NCBI lineage: Eukaryota > Metazoa > Chordata > Mammalia > Carnivora > Otariidae > Zalophus > Zalophus californianus. The sequence continues at coordinate 106,665,211 of NC_045597.1, forward strand.
GCTTGTTTTCTCCCATGTGTTTGTTCTTCCCCTTTAATTTGATAATATGATTAATTGCTTTAATAGATTTTCAAAATTAAATCATCCTTGCAGGTTGAAATAAGTACTTCTTGGACTTTTAATACATTGTTGAATTGAATTTCTCTCTATTTTATTTATGTTTATTGCAACTATATTTATGCTTGAAAGTGGTATGTAATTTTGGTTACTTGTATTGTCCTTGTCTGGTTTTGAATCAGAATTATATTAGCATTATAAAATGATCTGAGGAACATTCTCATATAGAGTAGGATTATCTGTTTATTGAAGATTTCATACAATTTCCTGAGCCTGATGGGTATTTTTAATAGTAGAGGGTTAGGGAAATTGTGAACGGCTTATTCAACATATTTGATGGTTTTAGACCCTTCTAGTTTTCTGTTACTTTTTAAAGCACTGTTTCTGTTAAATTTTGAGCGGATATAAAATAGATTCATCACGTGACAGGTAGGAGGCATAACATCCTCATCTTTCTTGTCTTTTAGCACCCTTCAGTACTATAAGTCAGTCCCTGCTCAGGCTTCCAAGCCTCTGTTTGCTGTTTTCCCTCTAACTCTCTAGCTGCCCTGTGCAGTCTCCACTCAGGTTTCCCTAATCTACCTGAGGTTTTCATGTGGAGTGCCCCAGTGATCAGCCTTAGTATCTTTTCAGATGACACTTATTTCCAGGTGATTTCATCTGGCCTCATGCATTTATATCTTCAGCTCAGACCTCTTCTTTGAGTCCCGACCCATATTCCAACTGGCTACTTGATAGCTCCATCTGGATATTCAAGAAGCACCTCAAAATTAAAATGCTGGAGCTTGTGCCCTGATTTCACCCACCTAACTACTCTTCTTGCAGTCCTCTCCCTCAGTTAAGAGCAACTCCTCCTTGACTACAGCCTCAGAACAGACATTGAGCCAGAGGTACCAGCTAAGCCCTATCTAGATTCCTGACTCACAGAAACTGTGAAATGATTAATGTTTGTTGTTCTAAGCTACTATGTTTTGGGATGTTTTATATAGCAATAGATAACTAATACAAAGTAGATTCCATTTTTTTTCTATTCTTTGAAAGAACTTGTATAAAATTGATGGTTTTTCTTCCTTAACAGTTTGGTAGAATTTACATGTAAAGCCATCTGTCCTAGGGCGTTCTTTTGAGGGAGGTTTATAATTATAGTTTCAAAATTTCTTTAATAGTCATATTAACTATTTCTCCTAGTGACAGATTTAGTAAATTTTATTTTGCCATATGTGTCAGATGCTTAGAAATTGTAGCTCTAGGATGAAGTACAAAAAAATACACCAGTTGAAAAGATGATGATGGCAAATAATTATGGCTGTCTTAAGGGCACTGTATCATAATGAAAGAAGGTCAAGATTGGTGCCAATCATGGCTCTTCAAACTTTCTTAAGCCTCAGGTCTTTTTCTTTTTCTAACCACAACTCAATTATAAGTATATGCAACTGTACTAGTCAGTGTTCTCCAGAACCTGAATTGATATTCATGTATATAAGTATACGCATCATATTTATATATAAAGTAATAATACTTGTAAAATTCAACCAGAGGCCTGAGTTGGCATTTAACAAATATTTTAATATATATTACATTCTTATAAGATGGGTAAGGGTTGGGAGTAGCAAACATTTATGATATAGGCCTTGCTCATGGGATATCTACTCCGTTATGATTGGTCTTTAAATTTTGTGTCATTTATCAAAAGGGTCAAAGTATAAAGTGATGCATTTATTGAGTAAGAAGGGTTTTATTGTAAAAGATGTTAAAGAATTTATCTTTTGGTACCTTAGAACTATAACTTTGAGCATTTCACTAATTGTACAAAAACATTTCTCTAAGTGTACAAAAACATTTTCATTTATCACTTAGTTTAATCAGAATCATTTTATTTGTAAGGATTTTGACTTGAAAGAAATGATAAACAGCCAGTGTACAAACCTACAAGTTTACTTCTAAGAAATGGCTTTTAAACAAATCCCTTTGCTGTAATTCAGAAGATCCTTGATCCTTTAAATAGTAATAATAATTTGGTAAGCACTTCACCACCTAAGAAGTTCTTGAAGCAGCCCAGCACATTTTTATCTTAGCTTCCTAATCTATATAAATTCTTTTTTTTTTCAGTAAAGAAAAAGAAAAAAAAATTAGATAGGACATTACCTAAGTAAATAGCCTTGCATTGTAAGTACTCATAGGACCTGAGGAAAAAACAATAGCAGATGACCAACTGTCAGAATTAAACAAGTTTCCTAGCTAGAAGGTCTTTAGTTACTTCCTTTTATAATAGTATATGACCATTTATCTCATAACATTTCTGTGGGAAAATCACCTGAGTAACTAGAAGGAAAGAAATTGACCAAAGTTAAATTATTGTAAGCATGAATTATAAACTACCGGAGACCCTGTGTTTCTTCTTCTTTAAAGAAAATGCCATATTTTGAACTAAATTAACTATGAGCATTTTCATAAGCAGACCGCATTTTCCCTTATAAACCAGATAACCTGATAGAAATCTCAGAAACAGGGGCGCCTGGGTAGTTCAGTCGGTTAACTGTCTGCCTTTGGCTCAGGTTATGATCCCAGGGTCCTGGGATCAAGCTCCGCATGGGGCTCTCTGCTCAGCAGGGAGCCTATTTCTCTTCCTCTGCCTGCAGCTCTCCCTGCTTGTGCTCGCTCGCTCTCTCTGTCAAATAAATAAATAAAATCTTAAAAAAAAAAAGCAAATCTCAGAAACAGGGATATAATGTATTTTCAGGAGAAAACACTACTATATTTATTTTCATGAACCTTTGAGGTTACCAAAGAGGACAGAAGATTCTGATACTGATGTCAAGCGACTGGTGTTAATGGACAGGAAAGGGATGGTGCCACACTATTTTTCCCAAGTCAGTATCTTAGATGGTACTTCGAGACAGTGGACTTCAACCTTCCATGTGTGTAAAAATAACTTCAGAACTCTGCTGATGTATTCATGAGACATAATAATAGACTAAAAGAAAAAGTAAAATTCCTTTTTCTACCACTCCTCCCCACTGCAACCATGACTATCATGAACATGGAAATATAAAAATTCACAAACACCCAACATACCCAGACATGCTCCTTGGCCCAAAGATTTGGACCAAAGGGTCTTCCAGATAGGTTCTATAGCTTTGTGATCCTTTTAAGAAAGGGGTAGTGTGAACTCAATGTGTGGACCAGTGCTATTTATCTAGAGAATATATTACTATTTAAGACTTCTTGCACAGGACCATCTTAGTTAACACATACAGATCTCTGATAATAGAAGTGTTCTTATCATTACCATCATCATAAAAGATCATGCCATTCTCCTGTTCAAAATCACTCATTTCTCTCCATTATTTTAGGTTAACCTAAGTCATTTCATGGTAAGAGCAAAGAACTTGGCCTTCATGCTAAGCTGGCCTTTTGCGTGTGGTCTTTCCTGTGGCAGTTTAATCTCCCTTTACTCTTCCATCATAGTCTGCTTCTGTCTACTGCCTTTTAAACTTAAAGAATCTCGGCACACTTTCACAATTGTTTATTTCAGCACATCTTATACATCACTAAGATTTATTTTTATTTCTGTAAAGATAATACAGCCACATGGTAAAAAATCAAATAGAACTGGAGATCTTATCCATAAATGTAAGACTTTCCCATCTCGTCCCTTTCTAGACTTATTGCTTAAAGGCAACTTTTTTTTGTTTTAATTTATTTATTTTTAGTTCTCTGGCAAGTATTCCCATAATTCAAAATCACATGCTTTCACTTCTATTTCTTGGTTTATCAATTTTAAATCTTATTTATCACCCTCATTATGTGAAAAAAGATTTACCTTCACTTATGCTGCCACTCAATCCTTCTATTCTCTTCCCACTGTTTAATTATTTTAAATATAGATTATCAATAACCCCGTATCCCTGGGGTACTCTAAAAAATGTTCCTAGTTTCAAATTCAAATGCTTATCTACCTTAAGGTAATCAGCTATCTAAAATCATGCCACAAATTTGTTTGTAAAATATTCAGAAAGAGATTTTTTAAATGTTTTAATCATCTTCTCATTTTGGGGAGGCACTGCACATTTATCCTCCATTATATCAGATTAAACTTTTATTTCCTTTCTTTTTGGCCAAGAAACATCCATCTCAAAGCAGATGGCTCCCAGACCTTTCCTTCATTGCCCTCCTTTGCTAGATCAATTCTTTCCTGCAGCACCTGTCTTTGGTTTTCTTGGTTTATTTTCTTCTTTTGCTAGAAGTACCTCTAGTAACTTGTAAGATAAACAGTTAATAGAAGGTAGACTATCTAAATTTCTGAATATCTGAATATGTTGTTCTTCTGTCCTTCCACTTGATAATTTGGCAGTGTAAAGTACAGAACTTTATACAGACAATCATTATCCCTCAAAACATTAAAAACTCCATTCTCCATTGTGTATGGTATTCCCTGTTGTAGATGAAAAGTTTAATGGCAGTGTTTTTTTCATTTCTTTGTTTCTTGATTATTTCCTGTCCCATGTTGGAAGTATTGTAATCTCTTTATTGCTGCTTTGGTGAAATTCAAGATTGTATATATTTATTTGTGGTCATTTTCATCATTGTGCTAAATGAGCATTCAGTGAGCCTTTTCAATCTGAAGAAAAAGTCATGTGCTTCTTCAGTTCTAGAAAATAGTTTTTATTTTTAATATTTCTTTGGTAATTTCTTCCTCTCCATTTTTTTTACCATACCTCTTCCTTTTATATTTTGAATTTATATGTCTTTTTATTCCATATGATGAGAACATGTACTTTCAAAATAAAATGGACTTTATCTAGTTGAATTAACTCCTCCAAAAGGAACCTTATTTTTTCAGGCTAAAATTCATTAGAGAGGGATATTCTAGTTGTTCTTACATGGAGTGTTTGCCAGGGAGCAAATACTGACCACCTGTTCTTTCAATGTATGGGTGAGACAAGCCTATTGGGGCTGACTTTACAGCTGTCTTCCTCACTAATTTTTTTTTTGGAGGGAGGAATAAATTCTCACTTGCACTGTCTGCTACTTTTGTGGTCTCTTAGTCTATGGTCTTCTATGGCCTGGCAAAGAATTCCTACCTACCCACATAAATCCCACTTAAATTATAATTTGTCTTATCTGCTATCCATGACCACCCAATTTCCATTTCTTCAGAAATTTATTAGTAATTCTCATTACATTTTATGTGGTGCTATGGAACTATTCCATTTTTAGCCCCTGAACATTTGTTTCAGTGAGATGTCAATAGCCGATAAAAACAAATGTGCATGCCCTATTTACCACCATGAATTAGCTATTTTCTAACATCTCAAATAGCCATTTGTTAAATTACTAGAAATAAATTTATTTTTATATGGGGGTATTTTTATTGTAAAAGCCAGGCTGCTTTTAATAGAGTCAAACATTTATCAAGTTTCTAAAAGGAGCCAGACACTATGGATAGTAGATTCAAATGCACTGTAGATCTAAATGTATTAGGCAAACAATACAGTTTTCAGACACAAACACAGAGGGATAGCTTTGTAATCTTGATATAGTTAAATATTTCTTTACCAAAAAATTAAAAGTGCTAATCATTAAAAATATAAGCTACCCTTTATTAAAATCTAGAAATGTTTTTAATCAGAACACTATTAAGAGAGTTGAAAGGCAACTCACATCATGGAAGGAAAATAGAGTGCATATAGATTATTTAAAGAACTATAAACATTAAGAAAAAAAAGTAGTCAAAAGACTTGAAAAAAAGAAGATATCCAAATGACAACAAAGACAACAAAGAAGAAGAAGGAAGGGAAGGGGGAGGAGAGGAGACAAAGGGTAATTAATTTCACTAGTTGATAGAGATAGGAGATAGACCACTAACCTACTAGAATAGCTAGATTGAAACACACAAGTCTTGATGAGGACATGGAGCAAAGAGAAAGAACACTCTGCTGGTGGGAGAATAAGCTGCAAACCAATTTGGACAAGTGTGGCAGAATCCACCAAATCTGAACATACACATACCCTATCACCCAGCAATGGCATTCTTAGGTATATACCTGACATATTTTTTTTTTCATTAAAAGGTATGGATTAAGTGTTCATAGAAATGTTATTGTTCGTAGCCCTAACCTGAAACTATTCAAATAATTCAAATACTCAAATGTAGGCTGGAAAGAAAAAAAATATGGTTTATACATATGATATACATATGATATATACATATATATGATACACATACTTATAGGATTATTAAATAGTATAACACTGAATAAAAAAGAATCCAGACACAAAAGAGTACATGGTATGTGATTCCATAAATGTATACTTTCTATAAAATGTAAAAAGTACAATAATAGGCAAAATTCATCTATGCTATTAGATGAACAGCATTCCAGTGGGGGGAAATTAGGGTTCTTCTGAGGATTGGTAAGGTTCTATTTCTTGATCTAAGTACTTGCTCTATAAATGTGTTCAGCTTGTGAAAATTTGTTGACACTATGTGTACACTCGTCTGTATGCTTATGATGTTTCAATCAAAATTTACAAACATGATTCAGGTTGGGATGAGAAGACAAGAGGGCTAAGTATTAAATAAGTTTGGTTATATACTGATTGTTGAAATGAGGATGAGTACATAAGAGTTCATTCTTCTATTCTCCCTACCTCTATGTGTTTGAAATTTTCCCTAATAAAAAGTAAAATAAATAAATAAATAAATAAATAAATAATAAAAAGTAAAAAAAAAAAAAAAAAGAGGTCTTACTTACTTGCAGATATGTCTGCAATTTAACACCACCACAAAATAACCTGCGGAAAAGTAAACATATTAGATCATGATGGTCACTGATATATTCCAAGTGCCTATAACGGTGTGTGGCACATAGTCAATAAATACTGCTGAATGAAAAAATGATTGAATCTAGAAGAACACATAGTTGAGGTAATTACACTGTGGTAATAAGGTATAATAAAACCCCCAAAGTCTAAATTAGGAGATTTTGGTTGTGTTGTGTAAGTGCAGAAAAGATAAAATATGGCTTTCATTTATTCAGGTTCTACATTCTTTCCCATGGGATTAGAAATCTAAATAACTTTCTTAAATAAAAATAAGCTCCCTGGGATGTAGGTAACAATGTTTGTCTTTTGTGTAAAGTAAATGCTTCCGTTTTACAATCCTATCTAAGCCACTCATTTCTTTGTGCTTTCTTCCATCACAAACAGGAGCCCTTTCACCCCGGGTAATCAGTAATACATTTCATTTAAAAATACTGTGTTACTAGTTCCAAAGGATGACAGCATATGGAATTTCCACAGTATTTGATTTTCTTCAGTGAACAGAATCAGCTTTGGAATATTTACGTTATTTTGTGCAAAACAGTTTTGATTAAATATGTAACTTTTCAGATTTCCTGTTTCTCATAAAACAGACACACAATAAACTCGTCTCTTTTAAAATGTTCATAGCAAATCCCCCAGAATAACAAATCCCTCTAAGAAACACTTGTATGGTAGTTTATTTACATTTCAGTTGATTCTGAGGTTTAAAACAATGCTTACAAGTTCTAGTTCAAGCACATTTCACATCAATTAAAAGATCCATAAAATACTTTGGTATTGAGTTGCTTAGTCTCACTTCCTATATTATATGCCTTCATTCATGTTTCTCATATATGTAAATAAAAGATATCTAATCTAGATTATCATTATCACATAAACATCAATAAATATATTTTAAAGATTAAATATATGAATGCAACTACAAGCTTCTTAAAATTTCAAGTTTATGTATTTAAGATGTTTGAGGTATAACATATATATTATTTATATAAATGTTGACATAAATAATGACCTAATGAAACAGTGGATTTTGACCCAAATTGAAAAGTGCTCTCTACTCCAAATCAAGCTAATAAAAAAAGATCGGACATTTCAATGATCTAAAATGAAATCTTAAGCAATAAAATACTTTTACTGGTTTTAAAATAAGAATAACATATACCCAGATTATAAAATATTAAAAACTGCTTTAAAATAAAAATCTGAAGTTTAAAAATCTACTTTTTTAAAAAGCCTGTTTTCCATTCATGCTTATATACGACAAATATGTTTACTTGATAAAGACTCCAGAAGGTATTTGGCTTTGTTTTCAAGCAACATTCTATATTGATTGCAGGACATTTGGCCAACAGTAATTAGTAGTGGAGTTTCACCACCTACTTAAATGCAATCTGTTTTACAGTAGAAGTGCTTACTTTAGAGTGTAGATTTTGCATCCTTTATAAAACAGGAAATCTAAGGCAATGACATAAACAAAGGATGATTTGAAGCTTGGATTCCATATTCATGGGCATTCTGGTTTTATCCCCCCCTTATTGGAGGGGGATAAAACCAGAAAACCACCCTCTATACTTAAGTAGAAAGTGAGCATTCTAAAATATGAATTGATTAAATTACAATCCTACTTAAAACCTTTCACTGACTCCCTATTTCTGTTAAGAAAAAGTCCCTAAGCAATCCTAAGCCCTTGTCCTCTGTCCTCTGAATACTCCAGTAGCATTTTTGAGGACTGCTTCTCTCACATTCTACTACAGTTCTTCATATGTTCCATGGTTTCTTTTGTCTTCAATATATTCGGTCTTCTTCACCTGGCATTTCCCCACTCAACTCTACCAAAGTGTAGCTTCTCAAATTCCAATTCACTTTCCCTGTAGATTTCACTGACTTCTGAAGATTAAGTTAATGGGTCCTTCCATAGGTTTCTGTAGCTTAAGTATTTATAGTAATTATCAAGCTTATCTCCCTAAGTTGCAATTGCCTGTTTACTTGTCTATCTCCACCATTTCTCTAGAAACTTCCTTTTGAGCGTATGGATTACCTTTTTCCTTTTGCAGTCATGTGCAAAGTGTAATTTAACACAATGCCTAGCACGTAAGTTATCAATAAATATTATTGAGATAACAAATGAAAAAATTATGAGACACGGTTATTTTTAGTTTAAGTCCTGAAAACATTGGTCATAAACAGTACGAATGTAGTCCTATATTATCGTAAATGTTCACCATCCTGAGGGTTTATACTTCAGGCAAACGTACTTCTTCAAGTTAAACTTGTTACACCCAGTTCTCCAGTCCTTAAAATTTACATGCTGGCCTTTGAAATGTAATTTATTGCCCCATGTTGAACTTGTTTATTATTAAATGACTTATATGGACAACTGAACACTTTTCAAAAGTCTACCTTAAAGAGATAGAAACAAAAAATATTTGACCAGCCACAGTTAAGTTTAAGAAAGATGAATGATTTGTCAAATTCTCTTCTTCTGTTTTCCCATTCCAAGTCACATGAATTGTTTTCCACCTGAGTATTTGTCATTTTTATTTTAATGTTTGCAGATGTCAAAACACTTAGATCTCTGACCAACAAATAATTTATGGCTGGGGATTCTTCTTCAATGGAAAACTCCCTCCTGTGTATAGTTAGCAGTGCCAATTATAATAACTAGCCAATTCTGAACAAAACCAAACAGCTACCTGAAAGTTCCTGTCATAAATGGTTCACTAAACGGAAAATAGTTTATGCATCAATGGGGGGCATTAGAAATTTACTTCAGGGAAAGAACTGTCTATGTACTTGCTATTCAAAGTTCTTCTTTCTGACAAGATCCAATTGTGACAAGAAACTAAGCAAGTATGCTTAAATTCTAAGACCCAAAGAAAACTGGAAAAGACTAGAAATTATACAGCTGGACTTCCGTATAGAATAAGGACTATTTGGGGTTAGAAGATAGTACTTCAGATCATCCTAAAAATCTTGTCCATGATCTGTTGGTGACTCAAGCTATCTTGTTAATGGTCAAGACTATATTCCATGTCTAGAAATAAGGCAAATGTGTACTCAGGAAATAAAAATCCTATCTTTTCCGAGATGATCTTACTTAAAAACAAAAACAAACAGGGTGGAAAGGAGCAAGATGGAGGTGGAGTAGGAGACCTAAATTTCATCTGGTCCCAGGAATTCACCTAGGGAGTTATCAAACCATTCAGAACACCTACAAACTCAACAGGAGATTTTTTTTTTTTTTCAACAGGAGATTGAAGAAAAGAATAACAGCAGCTCTCTGAACAGAAAAGTGACCACTTTCTGGAAGGGCCCGGCAGATTGGCTCCTACAAAGAAGGGTGGTGGGAAGAAGAGCTGTTGTGCCATCCACGAGCTAGTGACCTGAGAATACACCATAAGCATTCACAAGCTCATCCATGGAGCTTTCAAGAAGTGTGCTCTTGGGCACGCAAATAAATCTGGAAATTTGCCATGAAGGAGATGGGAACTCTGGACATGTGCATTGCCACCAAGTTCAACAAAGCGGTCTCAACCAAAGGAATAAGGAATGTTCCATACCATAACCATGTATGGTTGTCCGGAAAACTTAACGAGGATGAAGCTCTATATGTTGGTTACTTATGTACCGGTCACCACTTTAAAAAATCTACAGTTAATGTGGATGAGAACTAACTGCTGATTATCAAATAAAAGAATAAAACTGCCAAAAAAAAAATCAACTTTTCAAGGTCTATCTGACTTAAGGTATTTTAAATATTATATGCTTTGACTTCCATGATATCTGATTTTTATTTCCTTTTTCCTTCCTGTAATAAAAAAGTAAATATGACTCCATTTTTTAATGTTGACAGCCAACAGATTTCAAGCCCCATCTGTCTTTCTTCCCCTCAGGTCCACATCTGGGCAAAGTGGCAACAAAGCCTGGGTGTGCTTTCCTTTGGTGCCACTGGGAAGTTCAAACAACATAAGGCCCAGCTTGTGGCAGAACCCTTACCCGATTCTCACCCCCTAACCACCATAAAGACCCAAGCCATTCTCCTTTCCTGATCACTCAGTCCATTTCAGACCTGCTTGAGAAACCTGTCCTGCTCTCCCTGCAGAAAACCTCATTATATGAATTATGAAACCTTTCATACCCTCTTGGTGCTTGTGTGACCACATGAATCTCAACATCCACACCAAATTTTGAGTGACAACACAATCTCATACATTGTCTATAAATGAAAATCAGCACTAGAAGGCTGTGGACCTACAGGACATCTTTTAAATATGGGTGAGAAAAAAAAGAAAATAAAGTTAAAAAAAAAAAGGCTAACCTCACTTAAAAAATAAAATGTGTCACACAGATTCCAAACAAACATATCTATGCACTTCATGACCAAATAATGTGGATAATAGTAATGAATGCATGATATGCAGGGACTGCCAATCAGTTTACAAGGCAAGAGTGGAAGGTCTGTAAAAAGAAATGAAGCAGAGAGAAATGCACCACTGCATTTATTTTTAATGCCAAGAGAAATTAAAATAAAGCTATACCTCACCATGAGAAGAATACATTCCGAGGAAGCAATTTATGAAATAATACAGCATTATATTCTAACATGTTCTCATTCATTGTCAGTATAAAATAGAAGATATGTTCTGTGGAAGGAAAAAAAGATTACCAGTACTTATTTAAAAATTACTTTAAGAGAACTATTTAAGACAAAGAAGTTAATACTTTCTCAAGCATAATAACATTTTTAAAAAGTTAGCTATATTAGGTATAATTTACATATAATAAAACACACTTCAAGTGAACAGTTTGATGTTTCAATAGATGTTTACACCCATGTAACTGATGTAGAAAATGTTGGGGTTCGGAGCCGATGGCCCAAGAAAGAATTCTTGAGACATCTTCGGTGCAAAAAAGTGGTTTTATTAAAGCACAGGGACAGGAACTGTGGGCAGAAAGGGCTACACTGGTGTTGTGACAGGTGACTGATTATATACTTCCAAGTTGGGAGGGGTTAGGGATAGCATAAGCCTCTATGTAATTTTGGAAGCAAGCTTTCCAGGACTTTGAAGGGGCTAGCTATTGTTAGGAGAAGGTCATTTATTACTGTCCAGTTAAAACTCAATCACGAAACCCTTCAGATGTGTATCAGTGGGCCATATGCTTGGAGGATGATTGCTAACATATATCTTGGGAGGTATAGATAAAGTAAGTGGATCAGGATAATGTTAAGCTAAGATTGTCTTTTGCCCTTAGCAAAGTGTCAACATCAAGGGAGCTGAGCTCCCAGAGAAAGGTTACTCTACCTGTTTGAAGGACTTATCAATGGGCTGTAGGCAGTAAGGAAATTTAATTTTTTCTTTTGCCTTTGTTTCCCACATCATAACCATGGTAATAATCAAGACAAAATATTTAATCATCCAGAAAGTATTTCTATGTCCCTTTGCAGTCAATCCATCTCCCAACTTCTTCCCAGAAAATGCAGATGTGATTTCTATCACCCTAGAAATTCTTGAAATTCACATAAATGGAATTATACTGTATGTATGTATTTGTGTATAAAATATTTTTTCATGAAGTTTTTGAGACTCATCCACTTTGTTTTATTATTTGTATTGCTGTCTAGCATTCCATTCTGATAATACACAACAATCTATTCATTCACCTCTGGTGGGCATTTGGGTTGTATCAAGTATTTTGGCTTTTTATAAGTAAAGATGCTATAAACATTCAGATGCAAGTTTTTAATTACAAGGTCATAATTTTTTCTTTCTTGTTCTTATAGTTTTTGCTTTTTAGTCTTATTGTTAATTACAAATTAAATTTCTCGACAGTGAAAGATAGAAGTCAATACTAATTATTTCTCCTATCAGAAATCCATTCTTTCCAAAATCATCTGCAGAAAAAAAGGAAACAACTTTATCCTTGAATTATCTTGGTGTCCTTGTGGGGAAAAAAATGAACATATATGTGTGGGTCTATTTATGGACTCTATTTTGTTCTAATAATTTTTGTGTTTATCCTTACCCAAATACCATACAGTTTAATGAGTGAAGCTTTTTAAATTTCTTGAAATCAGGTAGTATGAGTCCTTCAAATATGTTTTTTTTTTCCAAAACTGATTTGGGTTTTCTAGTTGCCTAAAATTTCAGATACATTTGAAAAGCAATTCCAGTTTGTATAAAGTATTTTCTAGGATTTTAGCTGACATTGTGTTATTTCTATTGATCAATGAAGAGAAATAAGAGAATGGACATTTTAACAATACTAAATCTTCCAGTTCATGAACATGGTGTAACTCACCATTTAGTTAAATCTTTCATTTTTCTTAGCGATGTTCTGTAGTTTTCAGTGAAGATGCCTTGGGCAATTTTCATTAATTCATTCCTAAGCATTTATTTTGTATGTTTTTATAAATGAAAACTGTTAAACTGACTTAATTATTATAGTTTTTTTTTTCTAAATTGCATAGGATTTCTTATATAAATAATCACACCACCTACAAATTGAAACAATGTCTTTTCTTCTTCAATTTGTATATCTTTTATTTCTTATTGCCACCTTTCTCTGCTACATGTAACCAAGAACACAACTTCCAATAAAAGAGGTAGAGAATGGGCATCCATGACTTCTTCCAAATCTTAGGGAGAAAGTGTTAGATATTAACAAATGTGTATAAAGTCAGCAGTAGGATTTTCATATATATGCCTTATAAGATTGAGAAAATTACATACCATTCCTAGTTTGCCGAGAGTTTTTGTCATGGATGGGACTGAGTTTTGTCAAATCCTTTCTCTACATTCATTGAGTTGATCATATGATTTGTCTCCCTTATTCTGTTAATGTGGAGAATTGCATTGATTGATTTTTGAATATTGAAACCAGGTTTGCTTTCTTTGAATTCCTTCCTTTTTTTGGTAATAATACATTATCCTTTTTTTATATCGGTGTGCTAAAACTTTATTGAGGATTTTTATACCTACAATGATGAGGAATATCACTTTTATCAATGATTTTGAGAAGTGAATTGTTGCCATGGATAAATTTCTCTGTGTTCTAATAAAAAAAAAAATTTCTCTGTGTTCTAGTTTACATTTATAACAGTTTTTCTAGTTTATAATTTAAAACATGTTTTTAGCTTGTTAAAGTGGAAAATTCCACCATTTCCATCCAAGGACTCCTCTAGAAGTATCCCATACAAAAGATTAAATATGTTGGATTTTCAGTATCCTTTATTTAAAAATATACTTTTTCCCTTGAAATTTCTTCTTTGGTACATGGGCTTTGAAGGGGTATAATTGAAGTCTCAAATATTTGGGGATTTTGTGTTTGTTGTTTTGTTATTGAATTCTAATTTAACCCACTGTGGTCAGAGAATGCAAAGTGTATGATTTCTAGCTTTGTTTTTGTTTTTGTTCCTCCAACATCTGTAGAAAAACCAAGGTGTTTCCTAATGTTCTCTATGTTGGCAAGACTCATGCTCTAAACCCTGTTTCCCGTATGGATTTTGATGAGTTTATCTTAGGGCAGGTCTAAAGTAAACCTTCCTCTAAAACATGGTCATTACTCCTAAGGCATGTTTTTTTTCTGTTGTCTTAGCTGCATGTTCAGGGTGTTAAAATGATTTCTTTACTTTGAATTCTAAACCAGAATTCTACCATCTCCCAGCACTGTTCAACCTCTAGTGTCTGTTTTGTTTTCTGCTCTATCACAGCCAATTTTGGGCAGGGCTTGCATAACCTCACCTTTTGTACGTTTGGTTTTACTTTTAACAAAGAATCCATGGGAATCCTTCGCATGTGGTTCTACATACACTTCCCCATGCAGTCCATCGATTTGCTCTCTAGTACCCTGACTACCAGATTCCAGCTACTTCCACACCCCTGAACCCTGATGTCTTCGATTCAGTGGGTCTACCATGATCTTCCTGTGTCCTAGCCATCAACACCTGTCTTCATGCAGAGAGGCAGGGAGACCATGGGTCTCATCTTACAAGTTTCCCCTCTTTACAGTCTTACTCTGCTTATTGTCTGATACCTGAAAACTATTATTTCACATATTTCCCCAAGTTTCATAGTTTCGTTTTTTGTTTAAGTAAAAAGTTTAGTCCAGTGCCACTTACTTCATGGGGCCAAAACGAAAGCCTAATTGATTTTGTTTTAAATTCTTTGATCAACATCTTCTACCAGTTCCAATTTTATTTAAAATCTATGAAAAATTATCTTATCCATATTATCTCCTTAAATCATTCTTGTATAGAAAGATTTTTAAGTTGAAAATTTATGTACCTTTCTAATATGAAATGAATCATATTTCATCAATTCTAATGTTTGATATTGTATGATAAATTCTTTTTTTTAAGATTTTTATTTATTTATTTGAGAGAAAGAATGAGAGAGAGAGAGAGCAAATGAGAGGGGGGAGGGTCAGAGGGAGAAGCAGACTCCCCGCCGAGCAGGGAGCCCGATGCATGACTCGATCCCGGGACTCCAGGATCATGACCTGAGCCAAAGGCAGTCGCTTAACCAACTGAGCCACCCAGGCGCCCCTGTATGATAAATTCTTTAATATCTGTGCATTTTATCTGGTCTAGCTCCCCATGAGATAAATACAAATTAATTCTCAAATTCCCTTTCTATCCAAGGATTTAATCTCAGCTGAATTCGATATGTTACAGAAGTCACAGTAGTGACTGAACAAAAATGTACTCAAACCACTCTAGAATCCTAGCAAGGTTATTTATTAATAACAGAAGCAGTGGTTGGCGGGGGAGGGGGGGATGTTTGTTTTAAAAACATGTTCCCCAGCTAAGGAAATGAAAGAGACTTAGAAAAGCAGTTTTATATAGTCAGGCACCCAAATACTTAAAGGAAATACAGCTTTAGTCAAAAAGTTTTATTGCTATGAGAAGAACAAAAGAAAAACGGGAGAGGTTCTCCCTGAGATGTGTTAGGAAGAGTGGAGACCTGACCTTCTAACAGTCTCCAAGCAGGAGCAGTTATTATGCAAATTGATGTGTCCAGCTGTTGTTCCTTTCTGTGATGGATAAAATAAAAGGAAATAGGCTCAAATTGCAGCATGGGGTACTAAGGTTTGGCAGCTTTGCAAATGGCCCTTTGCTTACCAGCCCAAGGAAAGTGACAGCTAATTGCAGGAGGGTGTTAAGGAATACTGATTTCATCATTGATTTACGGTTTCTCCACCCCCAATCAGAATGCAGACCAGTACTGTGTTTAACTCACATGCAATATGGATATTTTATATACAATAAAAAGTACAGGGGCGTCTGGGTGGCTCAGTCTTTAAGCGTCTGCCTTTGGCTCAGGTCATGGTCCCAGGGTCCTGGGATTGAGCCCCGCATCGGGCTCCCTACTCAGCGGGAAGCTTGCTTCTCCCTCTCCCACTTCCCCTGCTTGTGTTCCCTCTCTTGCTGTTTCTCTCTCTGTCAAACAAATAAATAAAATCTTTAAAAAAAAGTACAGAGAAAATGTTATAGATTATTAAAGTTTTAAAATTATATTATTTTAATAAAGAAAATGCCCTTCCTACCTCCCTGATTTGATTTCTTTTAAAGTGCTTTAGTTCAATGGTTTCTTATTCCTATATACTACAACAATAATAAAAATAGCTTATGTGAATTTAGACTTTTCAATATCTTTTTGCCTGTATTATCTAATTTGTTCTTCAGATAAGCTTATTTCCATTTTACAGAACAGGAAACTGAGGTCCATGAAAGATGGGTGCCTTGACTGAGTACTGATTGATATGATCTTGGACCAGTATTTCAATGTCAGCCTCCTCTTGCTCAGTCTAATCTTTCCACTGAAGCTTCTGGTGGTCTCTCAATAGAGTGGCCATGTACAGTTCCTAAAATTCCTCTGGACAGTACCAAGGGGCTTGGCCAAAAAAGCCAATCACAGTGCTTGTCACACCCCCAGACGCTTCTAGAAACTCTTCTCAGGAACTTGAGACTGTAAATAAACTGAGAAAATAAAACAACAGCAGGTTCTGCTGGAAGCCTAAGATCTATCACGACAACCTAAATAGGATGCAGAAATGATAAAAATTCAGAATAAGATAGGCAATAGAAAAGGAACAACAAATCAGAGGATGAAAAGGGCAGATGGTAGTCGAATATCAGGAAAAAAGGAAGAGACTGAAAAAGAGCAATACAGCAGAGCAGTGAAGGTTTAACACAAAACACTGAAAGGATCAGGGATCATTTGCCCCTTTAGTCCCTGTCATAGTCTCTGATTCTGAGTGCCCTCCTAGGGGAATTCTCCATGAGGCAGGTTTCTCATGGTCCTCCTTCTTCCTGAAGGCAGCCTCCACTGTACTCCCTTGTTATGTGCTCCTTCTAAAGTTGTAATGATGACACCTTCCTGGCTACTCGGGTGTTTATATCTTCCCAATATCCCTACCATCCTCAATATTTGAGATTTCTTGGAAAAAGTATTCGTCCCTTGCTATCAAAAGACATCAAATAAACCATATAACACAGCACTGACTTCAGCATTTTATAAAGAGTTAATGTGGGGGCGCCTGATGGCTCAGTCAGTTAAGGGACTGGCTCTTGGTTTTCGGCTCAGGTCATGATCTCATGGGTTGTGAGAAAGAGCCCCATATAGGGCTCCACACTCAGCAGGGAGTCTGCTTGAGGATTCTTTTCCTCTGCCCCTCCCCCACTTTCTCTCTAACTCTCTCTCAGATAAACAGATCTTTAAAAAAAAAGAGTTAATGTTGATAAATCAGAACAGAAATGTTTGAGAAAAATAAGTTAAAATAACAGATTCTAAGTTATACCAGGACATTTAGTTGGTAGGATACTTAGAAGTCTGTGTTGTTGTGAAAGAAAAGTGTGTATCCGAGATGGGGAAATGGGTAGATAGCTTTTCCTGCATATGTCTTATTTCTTTGAAATGCTAGAGCTGTTATTGATGGTCACTACTGCAAATTGATTTAATTATTTTATTTAGAAAGGTACCTATCTTTTGTATACCTTGCTAGCTATAGTGAAAGCCCTTTGAAGTGAAAAATTCCGTATCATTTTCTTTACATATTCTTGCACAGTGTCTAAACTGTGTGCTGTCCTGAACTCACAGCAATATCTTTGAAAAAGTCATGAATACTATAATGCTTTAGGAATGGTCCTAGGGGTTCTATATCCCTTGGCATTTAATATTCATAAAAACTTTAATAATTGTTGGGGCACCTGGGTGGCTCAGATGGTTAAGCGTCTGCCTTCGGCTCAGGTCATGATCCCAGGGTCCTAGGATCGAGTCCCGCATCAGGCTCCCTGCTAGGTGGGAGCCTGCTTCTCCCTCTGTCTCTGCCTCTCTCTCTCTCTCTCTGACTCTCATGAATAAATAAATAAAACATTTAAAAAAAAACTTTAATAATTGTTATTACATGTGAGAATAGGGCATCTGAGAATGACAAGTGACATTGCTGTTATCCCATAATTGTGGATTGGAGAGCTGGAGTTTGAAACCAGCATCTCTGATTTAATAGTCTCTAGTATTTCCACCACCCAACACTTGCTCCCAACAATTCCTCCATTTATTCATACAACAGAAATTTATGGAGAGATGACTCTGCCAGGCACTGGTCTAGGAACCCAGTACATACTAAACAACAAAACTAACACTCTCTGTATTATGGAAGGTTCTACTCTAATGAGTCTTTTGAACTTTATGGTTCATAGATTATTTCCAAATCAGTGATCTCTATTCATATCTTCTCTCTCATCTTGAGTATATGCAAAATTGGTATCATACCCCTTCAGCTTTTTTCATACAGCTCTATGCCACCCACCCAACACAGACCTCCATTTCCAGGGTTAAGAAAGGGGCTTCTCTCTGAAGGAGTGAAGGCACATACATATCCAAAAGGCAGAAATGGTTGATAATCCTTTTCAGATTTTATGGCTTTTGTTAATAAATCTTATTCTTTCCAGACCACATTTTGAAATTAATTTTAATTGGCAAAACCTTCTGTTTTGGTATTGAATTATGCCCCCCCCCCCAAATTATGATGAAATCCCAACTCCCAGTATCTCAGAATGGGATCTTATTTGGAAATAGGGTTGTTTCAATTAGTTAAAATGAGGTCATACCAGAGTCGAGTGGGCCCCTAATCCAATATGACCAGTGTCTTTATTAACATGGGAAATCTGGACACAAATTCACAGAGGGAAAACAATCAGAAGAGACACAGGAAGAAGAGAGCCATGTGACAAGGAGGCAGTGGTTGGAATGATGTATATACAAGCCAACAAATGCCAAGGATTGCCTGCAAACACTGAAAATTGGAAGAATTAAGGAAAGATTCTTTCCTACAGGTTTCAGAAAGAGCATGAGCCGATGACATCTTGATTTGGGACTTCTAGCCTCTAAAACTGTGAGTCAATGAACTTCTGTTGTTTTAGGCCATCCAGTTTTGATAACTTGTTACAGCTAATCTAGAAACGAATACACCTTCCTTTTTCTTTTCCTCATACACCTTCTTCTCTCTTATTCTTTCTTCCTTCTTCCCTCTAGTTCTCCCTCTACTTTTTCTTATTCTGTTCGGCCACTTCTCACTCACCTTCTGTTATAGATCCTGTTGGCAAGAATTAAAAAATCACTCTGCCACCATTTCTTCCCACTTGATTGGTTTCCCAGGTTTGACATCTTCTTGGCAGTTCCCTTGCAGAATCCACTGTCAGAGTTACTTAATAAAGATCCCCTTTTATTTATGAGTGTTAAGGAATGCCTAGAAGATTCAGAAACTCTCCTCTCAGTCCATATTACAAAATGCATGAGCTGATGGGAAAGTCTTAGAGCAATGTTGCTGCTCCCACTTAAAGATGCTGAGGCATATGTTTCATTGGTCCTCTGGCATCTTTATGTCTTCAAAGATATGCAATCTCTTTCTTTCAGAGAGTTATTCAGTGCACTGCAAAAGATTAGCAAGTCCCAGAACATGTGAACATGTGGATGCTTACCAGTCCCAGGTAGACAGGGCATTTTTCCTCAGTCCTAGGTTTCACAATTAATCATGTTTTGCCTCTCATGGAAGCACTGGGCCACTTCACGAAGCGATTTTCTACTCCAGATAATCACACTACCCTGCTGGCTATGCAAATAATTCAGTGTAGGGCATCCTTCCCAAAAACCTTTACTCAAGGAAATGTTATTTCAAAACCTGATTTTGTGCAACTAAAAAGGAACACTTGTGACTGGCTATTTCCTTCTCTGAACATCCCCACTTTCAAAGTTTTCTTTGTTACTTTGCCCTTTGATGTCAGGAATAATAAAGAACAGGAAAAAGGCACAAAAACATTAGCAAGACCTCACCTTCTTTTTTAGGTCAATGTAGATTATATATACAATACACATTTTAAAACAGAAACAATATTTTGACATGCGTGTATTTTCTTTAATAAAGAATTATAAGGTGTCTTTATTATTCCTAGGGATTGATGTAAAAAGGACAGCTAAAAACAATATAAACCATTTCCTTACAGAGCTTTCACTCTAGTAAGGGAAGCAGACAAGCACACAGATGACCACCTTCCATGCACAAGCTATGTGGTACAGGCTGGGAGGTAAATTGGAAAAATGTGTAGACGCTGACGTCCAGACTGCCTGGGTTCAAATACTGGCTCAGCCACTTGCAAGTTTCTGATCTTGCGAAAATTACTTAAGCTTCCTAAGCCCCAGTTTTCTCACCTGTAACTAAATACCCCAGACATAGGACTATTTTGAGGGATTTACAAGTTAATGCCCATAATGCCTTAGCATAGTTCTACACACATAAGGAGTTCCAAGGAACAGTAAGCGTCTGTCTACAAGAGGGAAAGCAGTCGGGCAGAGGGCCTAAAAGAAAGTAGTTCATCACAATAGGATGGAGTACTGTGGAGTATTAACAATATGGAAGCTATTCAACTTTGGCTGTGCGGAGTAACCTCACAAATCCAATTAACTCTCTCCACAGAGACCAACCAGTGACAACAACCAAAAGAGGAGGAAAAAAACTAAAGGGAAAATGAAACAAGGACTTAAAAAGAGGCAGTGACATTATCGCCACCTGCCCTCTCCCCTTCTCCTGAGGCATCAGCAGCTGCTCCAAGGAGAACACTATCTGTGTCATACACAGCAATTACTTGGTTGATTTTCTGCAGGGAGTTGCTATTTTTCTGTTGACAAGGCACGTTGAGTTGATCATTTGGCATTACATCATATTCAATTTACTGTCTCATAACACTTTATTTGTTTTATGTAAGGAGTTGTGTGCCAGAGGGCTTTGATGATGTTGAAAATGCATCATTTCAATCGCTCACCTCCACTGCTCATGGTTTTGCTGCCAACTTTTTAAACTTGAATTAATTTGGCGACTTAGCACTCAAGTAGAAAAAAGTAGAAAATCTAC
This sequence comes from Zalophus californianus, assembly GCF_009762305.2. Taxonomy (NCBI): domain Eukaryota; kingdom Metazoa; phylum Chordata; class Mammalia; order Carnivora; family Otariidae; genus Zalophus; species Zalophus californianus. Next base: position 106,686,505 of record NC_045597.1, read on the forward strand.
TTTGGAACATAGGTAAAGCCAGCTGGAGGCTGAGGTATAAGGAAGAGAATTTGTTTTGTTGGACGTTGTGATGCCAACGTTTTACCATTTGTGATGCCAACTTCTTTTTTAATAGTTTATAATTTTAAAGATTTACAGAAAAGTTGTGACACTAGTTCTGAGGGTTTCCACGGATCTAACACCCAGTTTCTCCTATTGTTAACATCTTATATTACTTATGGCACATGTGAGGCAACCAATGAAACAAATTTAATGCATTCTTATTAACTAAATTCCATACGTTATTCAAATTTACTTAGTTTTTATCTGATGTCCTTTTCTGTTCCACATTCTGAATATCCGTATCTTATTCAGAATACCACATTACATTTAGTCATCATGTGTCTTTAGGTTCCTCTCGGCTCTGACGGTTTTTCAGATTTGCCTTGCTTTTAATGACCTTAGTGGTTTTGAGGAATACTGATCAGTAACTTAACAAATTGTCCCTAAATGTTTTTTATAAATTTTTTCCTCATGATTAAGTTGAGATCAGAGGGGTTGGGAAAAAAGACCACAGAGGGAAAGCTCTATTTTCATCATCATTTCAAAGGTACCCACTATCAACAAGGCTCATCATTGTTGATGTCAACCTTCATTGCCTAGCTGAGGTACTGTCTATCAGGATTTTCCACTGTAACATTACCCTTTTCTTCCCCCTTTCCATACTGTGCATTTTGGAAGGAAGTCACTTAAGACATCGGGTTTATGTGCCACCTCCTTGTTGGTAGAGTATCTACATAAATTATGTGGAGTTCTTCTGCGCTTGAGATTTGTCTCTTCTCCCCCATTCTTTTATTTATTTAGTCATGTATCAGTATGCATCCACAGATATTTACTTTATACTTTGGGTTATAATCCAATACTACATCATTAATTTTGTTGCTCAAATTGCTCCAGCTTTGGCCTTGGGAACTCTTCCTGTTGTCTCTTGTGTCCCTTTCATATACTCATGGTGTCATAGTGGGTAATCTGTTTGTTTGTTTGTTTGAATACTTTTTACTTTCTGGCCACATAAGACAATCCCAGGCTAATCTTGCCCCTGTCCTGGAGTCAGCCATTTCTCCAAGAAGCACTGGTTCCATTTACCAGAGAATGTATGAGAAACTGAGATCTGGGTATTAGGTGAGCTCCTTGCTATTGGAGTGTCATTGCTTCTGATACCAGCTTATGTTACCACTGGTTCTTCCTCATAATTCCCTAGGATCCCTGGGGACTCAGATTGCTCCAGGCCCTGCCCTATAGTGGCTCACCCATTACAGCTCTGCAACATCAGCTTATCAGAGGACAGCTGGGCTCCAGAATCCTCTTTCTCCTTCCCCCCATCCAAAGTTATCCACTTTTGTTCTACTCCTTCTCTGCTCTTGCAGTCAGCTTCCAGATATAGTTATTTGAACCTTGCACAGAGTCTTCCTAGTGATTTTCAAAAGATATTTGTTACACTGAATTGAATCCGATAATCTAATTCCCATTAAGTTGTCAAAAACTGATAATGGATTAAAGTGTCACTACTCACACGAGATAACTGAATTTTTAATAGAGAACTTCTGGAGACACAGCTATTCCCCAAAGAAATGACACCAAAATGCAGCAGATGCTTGGGAAGATGTATGCAAGCAGGTAAACCTCAATTTAGTGGGTGTTGGCCAGCATTTTGAAAAATTAAAAGAAAATGGAAAATATAATGCATCACACATAATTAGAATAAATATTGTTTTGTGAAGCTTTTGGGATGTGTGTGTGTGTGTACACTGAGTCATGATGTACACTGCATCACAGTGTATAAATGACTATGTTTTGCTACCATTTTATAAAAGGATATAAAGGAGATTAGAAATCTTACGGATTTCTATGCTAAATCCTAATTTGGCAAGGCAAATAACTTTGGTTCCATTTTGTTTTCATTCCTTTAGAAATATTTCACAATCCTTCATATGGTCAGTGGCATGCCATACTGGTAAGTTTGGCCATGCTGTGGTCTGTTTTATGGATATAAAAAGATATGATCCATATGTAATAGGAGATCATATTCAAAGGATCTTTTACTTTCTGGTTTCTTATCTTTACTGAGATTTATTCTCATCCATCTAGATAGCCAGATAAGAAACAAGATAATATAGTATAGTGATGAAGCATGCAGGCTCTGGTTTCTTCATGATACAAGATCTGTCATTTCTTAACTGTACTTCTTGAGACCAGTAACCTCAGTTGCCTTATATATGAAATGGGACTAATGGTGGTATTTACTTCATTGGCTTAATGTGAAGAAACATTATTATGTTGTGCATTCAGTAAACATTGTAAATAAGTCAGTGTTTTGCAAACTGTAGATTCCAACTCCTAAGGAGGCTCATGAAATCAATTTAACAGACTGCCTGGGACATTAAATAATAAAACAGACTTATAGCATGACAGAATACATGGAGGTAGTTAGAGTAAATTTGATTCCCAAAGCTTTTGTTCTTTCTTTTTCTTTCTTTCTTTCTTTCTTTCTTTCTTTCTTTCTTTCTTTCTTTCTTTCTTTCTTTCTTTCTTTCTTTCTTTCTTTCTTTCTTTCTTTCTTTTTTTCTTTCTTTCTTTCTTTCTTCCTTTTTCTTTCGCGTGTGTGTATGTGGCATGCATCCATGTACACCTGTATGTTTGTGTCTATTGTACGGATGCTGGGTCATTAGGTAAAATACATTTTTTACTGATGGTCATAATCAGAAATATTTGAAATGTCAGGCAGATTTTTCTTCTCCCAAAACGAAATTAACACCCCCAATCCTTCAACTCTGTAAGCTCAGTTGTTCATCTTTCAGACAATGTTCCTTTACCTCCCTTGTCCAGTTTAAATCTTTTATCACATCAAGAAACCCTGAGTTCTACCATTTATCAGAGCTATAATTTTACATTTGTTTGTGTGATTGTTTGATAACTATATCTCTCTTTTACACTGTAAGTTCACTGATAGTCATGACTATCATCGTCATTTTTTGCTCACTCCTATATTCCATGAACCTAACACAATGTCTGGCACATGGCAGATGCTCAATAATTATTAAATGAATGAATGGATGAATGAATGTATCCTCCATTCCTCTAACACCCTTCATGTATAAAGCCATTAAGTCCTATGAATTCTTTCCACTTAGTATCTTTCAGATTCATTCACTTCACTATAACATTTAGGGAACTTAATTCTTTTTTGCCCGAATTTCAGTAATATCCTTCTAACTGATTCCCTTATCTATGCCCTGCTGCTTTTCCTCCCTCTCCTATCCAATTAATTTTCTCCCTAAGTGCTTTCTGACTAAAATAAAAATATAATCATACCACCTCTCAGCTTAGTATCTTTCAATGGCATCTAATTGACCTTAGGAAGAAGTTCAAGCCTCTTATCATGCAGGGGTACAGGCATTCATAATTACAGATGCCATTGTGCAAAGTTTTAACTTTATTTTCTTATAACTCAGTTTGATTTTCTGATTACAAACTATATATGCCTGATTTTAGTCACTTTCATGTAAACTCGGTCCAACTTAGTGATTTCTCAGTCATTTAGGACCTATACTTAGTCACATAAAGGATTATAACCCTCTTATTTTTATTTTTTGCACTACTTATCCTAGGGGTTGAGTCTAATCTTTGGGAGATTAAGTGAGGATGGTGGAGGTGACTTACATAATTATCACTCCATGTTTAAAGAAGAGAGCTTGGGCGCCCGGGTGGCTCAGTTGGTTAAGAGACTGCCTTCGGCTCAGGTCATGATCCTGGAGTCCCTGGATCGAGTCCCACATTGGGCTCCCTGCTCGGTGGGGAGTCTGTTCCTCCCTCAGACCCTCCCCCCATCTCATGTGCTTTCTCTCTCTCTCATTCTCTCTCTCTCAAATAAATAAAATCTTTAAAAAAATTTTTTTAAAAATAAAGAAGAGAGCTTTTCCTTCTGTCTCAGTCTGTTTCAGATCTAATTCTGGATGTGTTCTCTTATTCTCAGTTGGACACAAACAACTCCATCAAAGACATTTGACTATCAGAGCCACACACAGTTTTGAGGAAGCACTGCTTTTCCCTTCTTTCGAATTTCCCAAACTTCAAGGCCTCAAGGGGGGATTCTATTCTGTAAGAGTCCCTTGTATTTCTCTGTACTTGTTAAACCCTCTAAAATATGATCCAACTGTAATTTCTCTCCAAGGCTTATAGACATTTTAGTGTCAGGAGTGAAAGGAAAAATTGAACTACGCCTACTTGCATCCTTTATTTCACCTTTGAAATTTGTAACTCATAAATTTGTCTTTGTTCATTTTATTCTTTCCATTTGAAAATGTCCCTCTGGAGTTAATGGTAATCCAAAGACTTCCACAGTAACCTGGATGGTTGGAGTTGGAAATGACTTAATTTTATCATGCACAATTCTAAGAATTTTCTTATATTATTTCATTTAATTTTACAGCAGACTTCTGAGGAAAGTAGACTTATTTTTCTTATTTTTACCAATGAGGAAACAAAAGTACAAAAAAGCAGCAACCTGTTTAAGGCTGCACAGTATATGGTAAGCCAAAATCTAACCCAGGAACTCTTCCTCTGGAGTATTTGTTATCAATCATTTCACTATTATTTTGCTACACTGCAAACACCTCATGAATCTCAAATCTTGCTACCAGATGCTCTAACTTTTGGGTGGAATGTTCTTTCTTCATTTTCCTTCTTATAATTTGAAATTCAACTCACCACATTATCTCCTCTGAAAGAAAGTTTTCTCCTTTATCACCTATCACCCTCCCCACTCCAGTCTGATTTTTGAATGCTCCAATGGATGGTTTAACTAATTTTTGTCTCCCACTAGACTTTGAGCTTATTGAAACCAAGAAAAGAACCTTATACTCTTGATATCTGTATTTCAATGCCTAATCTAGTGCCTGGCATACAAAAAGTGTTTAGAACAATTTGTTAAATAAATTAGTGATGAATGAAGAAGTTTGAAAGCTGAAGGTACTCCGTAGTACTAATGTAGAAATAACAGTAACCTTAAGAAATGGGAAACGTGGCAGGTTAAAATACTTGTTTAATAACAATATAAAATCTTACTTTTAGATCACAGACACACCTAGGTAAAAAGACCCTGAGTAAAAATTAGCTCCCCTCAGGCTAATGAGCTTCATTGTCCTTCAAAATCCATCTTGTTCCCTCTTCTTTGAAGGAAACATCTAAAATAGTATGTCAAATGTTTTCTCAAAGGTTGCTATCATTCATGGATTTGAAGTTACCGAAATACTAATAAAATAACATTCTTTCTACTACTTGCAAGGATTATCTATGCTCTTCCTGGAAATTAATCCTTAGAATCCCTAGGGGGCTGAGTTTTTTTTTGTTTGTTTGGTTGTTGTTGTTGTTTTTTAATATTTTATTTATTTTTGAGAGGGAGAGCACAAGCAAGGAGAGGGGCAGAGGGAGAACGAGGCTCCCCGCCAAGCAGGGAGCCTGATGTGGGACTCGATCCCAGGACTCCAGGATCATGACCTGAGCCCTAGGCAGACGCTTAACTGACTGAGCCACCCAGGTGTCCCTCTAAGGGGCTGGTTTTAAGCAATAACTATGGAAAGAGACATGTGGGCAGTAGCTAGTGGGATGTGAAAAACTAAAGTGGCCATGTAACACTGAGTCACAATTAGTTACAGCACATCCAGGAGAATCAAAAAGACTTTCATAGTCCAAGACATCTGGAATCTTGGTCAATTCCCAACCACTCTTCGCACCAGAAATATCAGTATTGGGTGAGAAAAGCAGAAACGTGAGTCATGCCTACTACACAGAGCATTCATATTCTCTGGCCAAACAGCTAATTTTCAAGGCCACCCACAGCAAATACTCAAGCCTAAAAATTGCCAGAACTTGCTAGTAGCCCATTCAGAAAAGACACGTTTGTTCTGTTCTCCATATTCCCTTGGACAAGTACCTATTAAAGGCCAGAAGTTGGTTTATTAAGGAAAGATAAATCAGGAATTCAAATAAAATGTTTTCAGAATGTCAGAGACACAAAAGGCTAAACTAATGACTTGAAAATAATTGCTTGAGATTTGACCAAGAATCAACTGATTAGCATTCGACACCATCACTTTTGCATAAAGAAGGAAAATAAAACATGCCAAAAAGAATAGAAATTTTCTAGGAGTGAATAAAGGAATAGCATATTTGAGGAAATCTGCATAATATGCTGTATATTTAAGTGCAATTATCAAATGTTGATACAATATTCAGCTTGCTAATTGCATTTCTGAATTTAGTGTATGAAATGTTGAAGGCAGTTAACAACCACAATAGTGAGGGCTGGTTTCCAAGTGCAAATAGTTAATGGTGGAGAAATTTAGGTATGATGAATGCTATCGAATTTTTCAAGCAGGCATATATATGTCTAAGCAAATACAAAAAATAATCATAGATTTGAAGATACCTTCCTCCCCTATTTTTATTGTAACAATCTCTTCTTGTAAAACTTTGATTAATTTTTAAATAAAATTGTGTCTTCAAACATCATAATAACCAGTTTCTGAATAATCAACTGTCTTATCTACGCAGGGGATTTAGCAAAACCATTTTTTTTTAAATAAAATTTTTACTTATTGTTACTCTTTGACTTTCAGTTCTTCATTTGTCTGGAGGTTGGGGGAAATTAAAAGCTTCAGGAGGCAATTTAGCTACACAATCCAGCCTCCTCAACACATCACTTAACTCTTGACTGTACACATCATCAAACTGTTCTCAAGATTTTAAGGACAAAGACTATGGTCTTTCTTCCCTGTGTCTCCAAAGGCACAATGCAAGCTAAGGGAACACTAGAAGCAGAAAATTAGTACTCAATCAACTGACTTTACTAATATTCCACCCAGAACATGGCAAAATTGTGCCAGTTGCCTCATATAATGATACTTCTTTGCCTGCTTTTTTTTTTGGTCAGGGATTCTCCAATTCTAACTAATCTATCCTTAAGCCAGTTAAGAGTCAACATTGCATATAATTATTTTTCCAATGATATTAACCAGTTTCCAAATATTTAATAAGCCTGTTTTCAAGATGCAGTACATAGCAAGAAGTAATGAGAACTGTTACATGTTATAATCTGGGTATTAATGACCATCTGGGAAAGCTGATAGCCCAAGGAAATATCCTATGGTGACTTTATGATTTCTATTATAGCTCATTTGTTTTATTTTAATTAGGTAAGAAAAGAAAAGAAATCTCTTCCCCACTGTGGCTGTCTGAAGGAATAATAGTGCCCTGGGCAACAGGTATGGCCATTTTTAATGAATTGGCAACAGAAATAGGATTCAGTTTCTTGGAACTGATTAACCCTTGGGGAAGGGGGATCTTGAAAATACCATACAAATTGTCAGTGTCCAACCTTCTAATTCACATATATATCAAAATATATATATATATATGAATATATATAAAATATATATTACATACAAATATAGAAATGAAACAACCTATGTCTGATTATAAAACACTTGCAAAAGTATTTTTTAATGTGTTTTAAGATTTTCTGAAGAATCATCTGCAGAATATAGTGGATATTTCCAGAACAAAATAATGTGCTTTCTGACACAATGTTGTGAGTGCTCCCTGATTATCATATCCAAAGTACTGCCTTTCCAAAAATAAGCAAAGTTGGCTTTTACAATGATAACTAGATTCCATGTGTCTAATAGTGAATGGTTATAAAAATGTGCAGATTTTCAATGCTGTTATTTGGTTGGTTAATTTAAAATAAATGAATATTGAAATTTCATGTGCCTTTAGAATTCTTATTATATGTTATACATTATAATCAGAGATGGGACATTTCAAAGCATGAAATACCAAGCAAGGTCCTTTGCTCCATAAAACATCGCATATAAATTAGAAATAAATAAATTGTTCACTAAATGAAACAGAAACATATTTTGCTTGCCTTTTGGGGCAGAGAGAGGTTATGAGAAAGATAAAATAGAACAAAGACAAGAAGGAATGAAGAAAGGCACTAAACAGTATTTAGTACAAAAGATGGAAAAATAATGAAAAGAAGGCACTAAAAGTGGAAATAGGATAACAGTAGGATATTATTCCACAAATATATAAATAATAAAAATAATAAAATAGATTCGACTTCTTCAAAGGAAATCTCCCTAATTTTTTGTTTTAAGGGATCATGAAAATGTGTGTTTAATTTTTTTTTCCAGAGCTACTTAAATGAATACTTTATGGGCACTACCTCATTAATCTTTTATTACTTACTGTGCAGAATATAATTACTTCTATTTTACATTTGAAGAAACATGTTTATGGTCTAGTCTCATGTAGAGCATTGCTGTTGTTCAATAAACAAGAATTGGAAATAAAGATGAGACAACCTGGTTCCACGTACCAAAAGATGGACAGGACATAAATTTGGCTGGCAAAATGTAAAAGGAGACCCAATACTTTTTGTGTAATTTTTGTACATGTGAACTGAAGTGATAGATGATAAAAATGAGAAATGTATCTCTGCCCCTATTTCTGAATATAAATAACTTTGTGAAAACATATCAAATTTTATTTGTTGTGGAAGGGATGTTACTTTTTTTTAATTAAAAAAATACATCAGTTTTACAAAACAGTTGGTATACCACAAAGAAAATCAGCAGGTATGACTTAGAACTGTGTGTAAGTGAGAAATTTAGTACTTGCTAAGTGATGACTTAAGTTTGGGAACCTCCACGCACATTTTATTTTTGCCCCCATTGATTAAAACATTTTTGAACATCGTATTTAGAATACATTTTGAACGAGTGTCACATTCTTACAGCTGTCCCCTGGAACATTAAATGCATTCATATTAGATAATTATTATCTGGGGGAACTACCAAAAGTTACTTAACGTCAATTCCAGAACCTTGCCACAGCAAACGTGCCACAGAAAAAGCATGTATTCTAGAAAGATACAGAAAACTTGCTACATGACACACTAAAAAGGGAAAGTATGAAGCTACACATCTAACAATTCAAAATACATATAAGCACAGTTATTCATTGACACATTGCTTGTAATTACAAAATACTGGAAACAATCTAAATGTTCATACATTGAAAAGTGGTTAATTAAACAATAAACACAATGTAAAAGGCGAAAGATTTATGCGATATGAGGAGAAACCAGAGTATAAACAATAAACACAATGTAAATGTAGCTGTAAAATGAATGAGGAAGATCTCTTTGAAGTTATATGGAATATTTCCAGGGTACACTGCTAAATGAAGAAATCACAGTACAAAAGAGACTCTATCATATAACCCCTATCATAAAAGACAGAAAAGAATATAAAAATACATATAAAAATACATATATTTATCTGTTATTACATAACCACATTGAAGGGAACAAAGAAAAATAAAAAACTAACCAAACTTTGTACAACAGTATTTTAACTACCTAATCTAAGCAAGTTAAAACTGTATACCACCATTGCACTCAAGTTAGTAAACTTGTTTTTCATAGATACAGGTTACCAATTCTGAAACCATGTATATTCTTCAGCAAATAAGTGAATATATTGTGGATAATGAGAGCCAGATTTCAAGTGTTATAAATCAGGAAAGGGGAAGGTCAGAATCAATTTTGAGGTGTTGAATTGGAACTGAAGACATCAGGATGAAATAATTTTTAATATAGATATTTGATGATAAATGAAATAGAAGTCAACTTGAGGGAGCTTTTAATATTCAACTTCAGGACAATTTCAGCAACATAATAGATAATCATATTAATGAATTATGTGACAGCTAATTTTATGTGTCAACTTGACTGGCCACGGGGTACCCAGACTAAACATTTTTCGGAGTGTGTGAGTAAAAGTATTTCTGGATGAGATTAGCATCTAAATTAGTGGATTCAATAAAGCAGGTTGCCCTCTCTAATGTAGGTGGGCATCATCTAATCCACTGAGAGACCGAATAGAACAAAAGGAGGAAGGAGGGATTTGTCCCCTTTGCTTCCTGACTGCCCGCTTGACATTCATCTCACCTTCTCCAGCCCACAAACAGAATTTATACCATTGGTTCTCCTGGTTCCCAGGTCTTCAGACTTGGTCTGGAACCTACAGGACCAGCTTTCCTGGGACTCCAATTTGCAGATGCCGGACTGTGGGACTTCTCAGTCTCCATAATCACATGAGCCAATTCCTCATAACAAATACCTGTCTATCTATCTACCCATATATCTATCCAATTAGTTCAGTTTATCCACAGAACCCTGACTAATATAGATTATAACTTATACTCTGATTGAATAAAATTTATAACCAAATAAATATCCATGAGTCGAGACAGATAAATAAATGTGGAAAAAGAGAAAGTTCTATGAAGACACACATAAAGAGAAAAATATTATACTTCTAGTGGAGAAACCTGGCAGTTACTACATTAACTAGGTGATCATAGCTCATATTTCCAGCAGTAAGAAATATCTATATCATATACCTTCTGATATGATGCCCTGAGAATGATTTCTCTGCTATTTCTCTGCTATTCCTGCCAAAATTCCTAAACTGAATTTAATCATAAGAAAACATGTCAAACCCAATTTGAGGGACATTCTACAAAACAACTGGCCATTACTCATGAAAGATAAAGAAAGACCTGAAAACCTATTCCAGATTAAAGGAGACTAAAGTGATATAACAACTGTGTGATCCTGGATCAGAACCTGGTCCAGAAAATAAGGACATTAATGGGCCAATTAATAATATGTAAACAATGTCTATAGATTAGCTACTGGTGTTGTATCAGGAATTTCTGGGTTTGATAACCGGCCATGGTTATATAAGATGCTGACATTTGGGAAAATTGAGTGAAATTTACAAGGACATTGTTAGTACTATCTTTGTAACATTCCAAGCCTGAAATTATTTCAAAATTATTTTTTAAGTACTAATATTAAAATACACACACACATACACACAATGGGACAACTAATTGTAAGACATGAAGACAGACTAACAGTTTTGAACCTCCAGATCTCAATGCATAATCAAGTGATACCAAGGTAGCACAATAGCAGCAGACTAAGCAACTTTGGGTCCAATCATCACAGAAGCAAAATTTCTGAGCACACCATATCTGAATGTAAGAAAAAGTTTCAAACAGCAGACACTGTAGCTTTACATTTTAAAAGACCATTTTTTCAACTCAGGATTGTCTACAAGTGTGTGACATATTTGTTTTTGTCTCAAGATACTTATAAAACTTGACATCACTTAAAAGCAAAGGATAATGATATGTCAGTGCCAAAACTATCCACACTACATAGTGTAATAGCCTGCACTGAGACAGAAGACCTTAGAATTTTTTCTTAGATATTTACAACATAACAAGTTGTAAATATTAAGCACACATACTCATGTCCATTGTTGGCAACTATTGGACAAGGCAGAATAAGATAAGTTGGCCCCTAGAGCTGAAACAAGTCATAGTTTGAAGCAAACATTCCAGATCTACATAAATGTCTGTGAAGCTAGAGGGGAAATAAGGGACATATGGAGAACACATAAATTCTAGAGGTCTACATAGCTAACTTCGGAAGTACAAGACAAAATGAAACAAGTTAATACAGAGAAGCCAGAAGGCAATCAATGTCCCCATCCAGAAGATGAGCAAGACAGGAATAAACAAGTAAATGTTCATCATGATCTAGATGGACAAGCTGCAAAGGGAATGAGTATACTCCTCAGGCCATATTCCTTTGGAGTACAGGTACATAATAATTCCTCAATAAATACAAGTTATTCCTATTATACTAACATGAGCTCTCCTTTCTTTTTGTATCTTGTTTCATATTTCTATTTTAGGAATGTTTTATGATGAACATTACATATACATTCTTATATGTAATTTATAAATGAATATGTATGTATGGAAGTTACCTAAAAATTTTGTACTGGTGGGATAGAGGGTTGTTGTTCAACAAGTATGAAGTTTCAGTTATGTAAGATGAGTAAGTCCTAAAGATCTATTGTACAACGTCGTGCCTATACTTAACAATAGTGTATTGTGCACTTAAAAAATTGTAAAGAGGGTAGATCTCAAGCATTCTTATCACAATATAAAAAATAAATAAATAAATAAATAAATAAGAGAATGTGATTTTAAAATTGTTGGTGATGTCAGAAATTCTGTGTTTCTTGTTCCATTCTTTTTTTTTTAATGATTTTAGTTATTTATTTGAGAGAGAGAGTATGAGCAGGGGGAGGGGTAGAGGGACAAGCAGACTCCCCACTGAGCATGGAGCCTGAGGTAGGGCTTGACATAGGGCTTGACCTGGGGCTTGACATGGGGCTTGATCTCAGAACACTGATATCAGGACCTAAGCCAAAGTCAGACACTTAACTGACTGAACCACCCATGAGTTCCACCTGTTCTATTCTTATTTGACACACTATATATAATAATGTTTGCACTTGGGTATATGTAAATTATGCTTTGGTTACAAAAAGAGAAAGTGTTTACAATCATTTGAGTTAGAAATTCTCCAAATTAAATAGGGGTCAAATCAGATATATGGTCATCTTGCACATCAGTGACTGCCAAGAATTTGTCTGACCCAGCTGGCTTCTTGGATCTACATTTCTCTCCTACCTAGCCATACAAAGCTATGTATACTATTTAAGAATTAGAACAAAAAAAAGCAACACCAGTGGACTGATCTGTGACCTCTGGCCTTTGGCCTAGCATCATATTTCCTACTGGCTTAGAGCAGGACTGAGCCCACAGGTGACAATCCTGGCAAGAAAGTAGGTCACTGAATTAGTGCTAAATCTTTTTCCTTCATGAGATGAAGCTGAGAAACTCTAGTTGACCACAGAAATATTAATCAGAAAATATTTATCTTTCTGGTTGCAGAAGTTACAGGAAATATCTCCACACACAGCCTCCATGTAGATGAAAATGCATTCCAACGTGGCATCCTAGATAGCTATGTGTGAAGAATAGCTTCTTCTTAAGATCGTTTAAGTTCATCAACCTCTATGTCTGCAACATTAATCTCTTGCTATGGGGCCATCTCTGCTGAACAGAAATCCATGCAATACAAGAAGATACCCTTAAACGTCAATGAGATTTAGCATTCAAAGATTGCATCTTTCACCTTTGCTTTTGACCCACTTATTCACTGTAAGTGGCTTACAGGATCATACTTGAACAGTTTCTTGTAATTACCTGTTAAGAAGAGAAATCATGGGCAACAGGTTAAGAAGTCCACCAAAGAATAAGAGGCAGCCTTGAGCAGGGCAGGGGAAATGCCCTGCCCTATCAGTGAGGAGAGTTAAAATTGTCCCAGGGGTGGCCTTCTGTGTTAGCCTAGGAGCCACAGAGCTTACAAAGGGAGGAAAGAAAACTCAGAAAGCTGCTCTGTGGGCAGGCAGACAGTGCCAGGAGTATGCTGTCTCCTCAAATCACTTAGTCCGGTAAACGTCTTCCCTTGAAAAACTTACTTTTCAAAAAAGTGATTGGTCACATTACTGGCTGAAAATACTTGCTCCTTCTTCTGTCTTTATGCAGTTCTAAGCCAGTAAGAAACCATAAACACAACATTTAATATCTATCTAAAAGGAAAAATACAGATAGAAAACTCAGCAAGTTGATGCTACAAAATGGGGATCTAGAGCAGATACCACTGACATAGCTGAGGAGGTCACATGAATGCAAAAGCCCCAGAGGATCCCACCTGCACCCTGTCAGCATTCCTTGTCCATATTTTGATAAACCCTTGAAAAGATTCTCACCCTTAAAGAGTCCTCACTACTTTATCCTGCCCCTTAAGTTTTGTGTTTTATTGTCTTGGAAAGAATAATATTTTATAGCTCATGGGTGCCCAAATGACCTTTCTTCAGTTTCTGGTTGAAGCCACATGACGAAATATCTTTCTGACCTCACTGCTACACTAGTCTCACATTTTGCCTCCTGTAGCCACTTCTGTCTTGCCCATTGTGATGGTTAATTTTATGTGTCAACTTGACTAGGCCACAGAGTGCCCAGATATCTGACCAAATAATATTCTGGATGTTTTTGTGAGGGTGTTTTTGAATGAGTTTAACATTTAAATTGATAATCTGAGTAAGGCAGATTGCTCTCCTTAATGTGGGTGGACTTCATATTATCAGTTGAAGGCCTAAGTAGAATAAAAAGGTTGAGCGTCCTCTGAATAAGAAGGCATTCCACCTGCCTGACTGTCCTAGACTATGAACTAAAACATCAGCTCTTCCTGAATCTTAAGCCTGTCAACCTATGGACTGGACCTACACCACTGGCTCTCCTAGGTGTCCGGCTTGTCCACCACAGATCTTGGAAACTGTCAACCTCCATAATCACATGAGATAATTCTTTACAATAAGTCTATATGTATATATGATATAATGATATAGTCATATGTATATAGGATCTACATATAGATGCATTATATATAATAACCTATATAGAGAGAAATATACATATATATATATACTATTGGTTCTGTTTCTATGGAGAATCCTAACATGCCCACCATATCTACTCAAACAAATATCTATCTCCTCTCAAAGATGCAAAACACACATTCTATGATACATAATAATTCTTTCTTTTTTTTTCTTATCTTTCTTTTCTCTTTGAGAGAATTGTCCTGCTACAAAAAATTACTAAACATTAACATCTGATATCACTCCCAGTCCCAGATAATTTAAGTGTTTAAATTATGCTTTACTTCAAAGAAAGGAAAGAAGGAAAGAGAAAGAAGAAAGAAGGGGAGGGGAGGGGAGAGGAGGGAAGAAAGAAAAAGAAAGAAAGAAAGAAAAAGAAAAGAAAAAGAAAGAAACAAAGAAAGAAAGAAAGAAAGAAAGAAAGAAAGAAAGAAAGAAAGAAAGAAAAGAAAGAAAGAAAGAAAGAAAGAAAGAAAGAAAGAAAGAAAGAAAGAAAGAAAGAAAGAAAGAAAGAAAGAAAGAAAAGAAAGTTTGAGCATTCAAATAAATTGATTTCAGCCTACCTACTACTTGGGACAGTCTAAATGATTCCTTCCAGTAACATGACTAAGAAAGAGTTAACAATAAGTAAATTGATGTTTTCAATAAGTGCAGCATATCTAATATATTTCTGAGTAGAGTCCTAAATTTCTAGGAACCCTGTCTAATACTGTGTGCCACACAGTCACAAGATTTTACTTTTTCATATCTATGAAAATCAGAATCATCAGGACAGCCCTTACAGGATTACAAATGGAAAAAAAGAAAGAGAGAGAGAGAGAAAGGGAGAGAGAAGAAGGGAGGGAGGGAGGAAGGAAGGAAGGAAGGAAGGAAGGATGGATGGGGGAAGGATGCAGAAAGACAAACTCGAAGTAATATTTAAAAGGCCTAATCTGTTTGATTAGTGGGCATCACAAAGAACACAAATATTTTTCTTATTACACCCTCACACAATAGCTCTGGCCACCACTCCTCCCTCTTTCTTCTAAGTAGCCCTTCTGGACACAGCTCTTGTCTGTAACTCAGTCTTCCTGAGGGGCCACAGTCTTACCTGTCTGCACACCACCCACTTCTCAAGGAAGGTCAAAAAATCTCTATATACCCTGTAGTCTAATTAGAAATCCCAATTGTCTGGGATGCCTGGGTGGCTCAGGCAGTTGGACATCTGCCTTTGGCTCAAGTCATGATTCTAAGGTCCTGGGATTGAGTCCCATATCAGGGTCCTTGCTCAGCGGGGAGCCTGCTTCTCCCTCTGCCACTCCCCCTGCTTGTTCTCTCCCCCACCCCCTGTCAAATAAATAAAATATTTTAAAAATTAATTAATTAACTAATTAATTAATTTTAAAAAAGAAATCCCAATTGTCACCATCAATAAGTGGTAGTCACAGATTACTAGCAAATTTCCGTATTGCTCTAATCACTATCTGGCTGGGAGAAACTTTCAGTGTTGTGATCTCACTAAGAGTGCAGCCCAAAATAGAAAATATTAAAACAGTAGTTGAAATTGAAGAAAGGACATATCTTTGCACATTGGTCCTTCCTCATATTTTTATTATTTTTATTCATATGGTAGACATGTCTCTCTCCCTTACTTATTACTAGACTTTTTAAAGCAGACATGTGACTTTATTCTTCTTTATCACCAACCCAGTGCATAACACACATATGTAGAAAAATGTTACTCATTTGAAAAAAAAATCATTTAAATTCAAATGTTGAAGTTTAATTTGATTGCTTTCCTGATATTCAAACTTATAAACTTTCTTTCAGGTTCCATCATATTCTTTGCTCTTAGAAAGATCCAGACAACTTTTGGGCAGAAAAACATCAGCCTCTCTATCTTTATGATTCTTTATTTCACTTTCTCAGACTAGAAATGTAGTTTTGCCAGTTCCGACTGCCTGAGAGTCCAGATCTCCTACTGATGTGGTTTTTGCTCCTACTGTTCCTAGAAGTCAATACGTCCTTCCAAACCAGGCATTCCCCCTAATATGACAGCATTCTTTTAGCCTTAAAACACAAATCTCATCCAGAATTTCACATACCATCATCTTGAAATAAATAACAGTTCATCATCTGACTAAACATATTTCCAGCTAGACAGCCCCAAAATACATAACTTTAAAGAGTAAGGAGAGTTAGAGAGGAAGTTTCAACTTAGATACATTATCTTACTCAGAATTTCTCGTGAGTTGGAAGTATTTTGAATGTGCTTCTCTTAGCATATCACTCTATCATCTCCAAATATAAGTGATCAAATGGTGGTGATTTATCTGCTGCTGCTAATCTTTTAATCCACCCTTCATTTGTTTTTTATGATTTTTTATTATATTTTGAGTAACAAATACTCTTGCATAAAGTTCATAGTAACATCAGAAAAAACAAAGGTTGTAAAACATATATTACACCTCAGTAAGATATTTGCATTGTTAAGTACATATTCCAAGTCCAGAATATCTACTATCATATCCTAGCCTCACCAGTCATTTTGGTTAAAATTTCAGACACACAGCTCTGTCAGCCTCCACAGTCAAATCAGAAGTACCCATATTTAAAATTCAGTAACTTTCTGGCAACCAATATGAACAGATTGCTATTTTTTTCACCCCCAACGAATCTGCATCATTCATATGGTATGTTAAAAAGTATGGTTTTCAAAGTCATCTATTTTCTGTTCTCATTTGCTAATGTTAATAGATACGATGTTATTTATTTTTTATGAGTTGCCTTCCAACAGAGAACAGATTTCTCACATTTGTACATTAAATAGCAGCAACCAAACACATTTCATACTGTGATACTAGACTTCAATGATTATCTGCTCTGTCCCATCAACACAGTCACATGCCTGTCCCATATCAATCCAAAACTCACTTCACCTGGTCATGAATGGTTTCTTCTTCTCCAACACTATGTTTTAACCTGAGACCTGGTGGCCTCAATTAAATTTTTCCAAAGCCACCATTTTTTTTCTTACTTCCCAAGGATAGGAAATAAGAGTGTGAAACTAGAATTGCTCCAAGTCCTTGTAATTTCTTACTCAACAACCACTTTGAGTAAACCACTTAGTCTCTCTGATCCTGAGTAGGCACACATGGATTATGTATGATGACTATATCTGCCTTATGAATTTATTGTAGATGTTAAAAACTATATATATATATATATATATATATATATATATATATATATGAGTAAATAATACAATGTTAAGTGACTTATACGTGCTATTCAAGGAGATAAAAAGTATTATATGAGTAAGCCACCTAACTAGAGATATCCTCATGACTTTATCTTGGAACACAATCAGAACCTGAGAACATATCTTCTGCCTATGGCCAGCAGTAAAAGAAAAGAATATCGGAGGAGTGACACCAGCAACATGACCAAATAAGACTTCCCTTGCTTTTATCCCCCCTTCAAGAACAATTTGGCACCCAGACATGAACAAAGCACCTTTGTGGGAGCTATGGGATCAAGCACAAAGAGACCTCAAAGGAGTCCTGTTGACCTTTACATTGGATAATAGGCATACAGACCTCAGTCATGGCTGTGGACCCGGCAATGGCCTGTGTACTAGCTCTACTTCCTGTTACCTGTGGTCTGGGAGCCCCTGGAGAACATAGTCTTAACAATCACCCATTGACAAGTGAGCCTTTATAGAAGTCTAGGGTAGATTATATATCACAAAATAAGTTATTTAAGAAGACAGAAATCATACCAAGTATCTTTTTTGACCATAATATGATGAAACTAGAAATCAATAATAGGAAGAAAACTGGAAAATTCACAAATATGTAGGGACTAAACAACATGCTACTGAACAACCAATGAGACTCAGGAAAAAATTAAAAGACAAATCAAAAAAATATCTTGAGACAAATGAAAATGGAAACACAACATACCAAAAATTAAAGAATGCAGCAAAAGCATACCTGACAGAAAATGTTATAGCAATAAACACCTACATTAAGAGAAAAGAAAGAGGTCAAATAACCCCTTTTACCTCAAGCAATTAAAGAAAGATGAATAAGCCCAAAGCTAGCAGAAGGAAAAAAATAGCAAAGATCAGGGCAGAAATAAATGAAAAAGACTAGAAAAACAATAGAAAAGATCAATAAAACTAATAACTAGTTTTTTGAAAAGAACAACAAAACTGACAAACCTTTAGGTAGATTAACTAAAAAAGACTCAAAAATATCAGAAATGAAAGAGACATTGCAACTAAAATCATAGAAACATAAAGGATCATAAAAGACTATTATGACCAACTCTACACCAACAAATTAAACAAGCTAGAGGAATGGGATACATTCCTAGAAACATACAACCTACCAAAACTGAATCATGAAGAAACAGAAAATATAAACAGACCGATAATGAGTAAGGAGATTGAATTAGTAATCACACATCTCCCAACAAAGAAAAGCTTAGGACTAGTTTCCCAGACAAACTCTACCACTCATTTAAGGAAGAATTAACACTATCTTTCTCAAACACTTCCAAAAAAATTGATGTGGAGGAAACACTCCCAAATTCGTTATATGATGCCAATATTACCCTGATATCAAAGCCAGAAAAAGACACTAAAAGAAAAAAAAAAAAAACCCTAATGATAAATATCCCTTATGAATATAGATGCAAAAGTTCTCAACAAAATATTAGCAAAGCCAGGACACCTCAGTGGCTCAGTCAGTTGAGCTTCTGCCTTCAGCTCAGGTCATGATCCCGGGGTCCTGGGATTGAGTCCCACATCAGGCTCCTTGCTAAGTAGGAGCCTCCTTCTCCCTCTGCCTACTTCTCCCCCTGATGTGCTCTCTCTCTCTCTGACAAATAAATAAATAAAATATTTAAAAAATATATTAGCAAACCCAATTCAACAGCACATTAAAATGTTGTACACCATGAGCCAGTGGGATCTATCCCTGGGATGCAAAGATGGTTCAACATACATAAATAAATAAATGGGATACACCATATTAGCGGAATAAAAATTCATACGATCTCAACAGATGCAGAAAAAGCACTTGACAAACTTGAAAAGGAAGAAGTACAAATGTCTTTGCAAATGATTTGATTTTACATATGAAAATTCTTAAAGACTCCACCAAAAACTGTTAGAACCAATCAACAAGTTCAGCTGCAGGATACAAAATTAACATACAGATAATCTGTTGTGTTTCTATACACTAACAATGAGATATCTGAAAAAGAAATAAAGAAAACAATCCCATTTACAATAGCATCAACAAGAATAAAATACTTAGGAATAAATTTAATCAAGGAGGTGAAAGATCTGAAAACTGTAAGACATTGATAAAAGAAATTGAAAAAGACATAAAGAAATGTAAGATACTCTGTGCCCACAGTGCTTAACCAGAATCTACTATCATTTTTTATTTTATTTTATTTTTTATTTTTTTATTTTTTTTTTACCATCCCCAGTGTTAGCATCAGTGATTCTCTGAGAAGGTGCTTTTGGATTTTTATTTAGATCTGCCTCATGCAGAATGAGTTTGGGAGTAAATCTAGAAAAGATAGTTCCCAAAGTGTCAATTCTATGATTTCTTCCACTTCTGTAATTTAAAAGAAATGTTTTAAATACCTGAGTAACTTGAAAATCTATTAACAGCATGAAGGAGAGAAATGAGCTCCTTGGCTCTAAAAATGGAGCAAAGGCTAAATATGGAAACTCCTAGGTTCTATTGTCTCAAGCTGCTGAAGCTGTTATTACTACAGAAGTGTGTCTGTACATTTTTAAGGGGAAAATTATCACAATGATTTAAGTGATGAGGAGTCACCACTAAGCTCCTCATAAAAGATCCAAAATCTGGTTAGCATAAAGGGGTGGTCGGCTAAGATATTTAATTACAAGTTTTCTTTTTTCATCTTTTCCTTCTTATTGTCAAGGAAATTTCACAGACTTGTAACCTAACAGTGCTTTAGCTTTAAACCTGTTGAAGTTATCTACACCTAATCAGTAAATTCAAACCTACCCACACACAAAGAGGAGAGACAGGATGTAAACTGTCATGTATCCCATTTTCCAAGGCGCTTACAAATGTTGAACAGTTCTGTCATTCTACTACGTAAGTGAGACCAGATGTCCCTGAAAAGTTCTGTCCAGTGGTTTTCGGTGGGATAAAAAGCTTTATACACATCCTTATAGCTTTTTGCTTATCAAGGGAGAAAGACTGAAAAATCCAGGCTGGATGAAAAGGTAAATATAAGGAGGAAATCTTTACCATTACTTTTGCAGAGTTGCTATTTCTCACTCCCTCCTCCTGCTCAAGATGGTGACTTGTCGGCCACCCACCTATCCTCAACCACTTTCTTAGCTCTGGTAAAAGCAGCTGTTGAAAAGAAATGTAGCTTTTTCTTCCCACTCCTTTCAGAATATACTGTCTCTATTTGTTAATTTTATCATATTACTGAGACTTTGGCACAGGCTTTTTCACAGTTCTTGTTATCTGACTGTGGTTCTAATAACATATGGTAATATTTTTCTTATTATACTCCCTGCAAAATATCAGAAGATTTCATCTTCAAATGGCCATTTTAAACAATACAATCTATCCACACTATTTTCTAACATAAAAATCCACTCGAGATAGGTGTAGCTTTAATATGCCATCCTTACAGATACCAGAGTAACCCTTTCACCTAATATGGTATTGTGACTACTTTCTGTAATAGTCTTCTTCATCAGTTTTAAAGTGTTTATTTTACCAAAGTCTTGATTTTCAACTATGTTGGAATCTTTCGTGTTCATTAAAATAAGATTTGATTGCATATGGGTAAAGTCTAATTTCTACAATTTCACCATACATCTTGAATTGGTAGACTTAAGAAGTTTTGTTACTCATGCCAAAACAGTAAATTTTGCAAATATTAACTCATTACCCCCACTTACTTTAGTGCCTCTTAAATACTTCTTTGAGTATTTTACTTCATTAGCCTGTAGTTAGCTTTTCTTTTTATTCACATCCAAATTTATCTTTCTTTGCATTTATTCAAATATTTCAAGCATTCACTTGTATTATTTTAAAAAAATAATGCAAGACAGGAAGCCTAGAGGCCTTTCTCAAGTACCATAATCCCCTACAAACAATAGTCTCAATATACCTGTTGGGTTCTTCCATAATCTCAGACAGGTGCCAAATGCCATTTATACAGAGAATATAGATTACCTGGACACCAAAATGTATGTATCAAGAGATTATCCTCTTTTGTTTTTTTTGTGTTTTTTTTTTTATTCATTTGAGAGAGAAACAGAGAGAGCATCAGCAGGGGGAGAGGCAGAGGGAGATGGAGAAGCAGACACCCCACTGAGCTGGGACTCAGGGCTCCATCCCAGGACCTTGGGATCAAGACCTGAGCCAAAGGCAGACGCTTAACCATCTGAGCCACCCAAGCGCCCCTCCTCTTTTGTTTTTAATACTACTTGTAACTATATATATTGGCTCAAATATGTTAAATATATATATGTAAATAAAATTTTTCATCTAGCTTTGTTAATCACTCCCTTGGCTTTGCTCATTTCAGCAAAGCTCAGACATAACTAAGTATAGTACAAGATAAAATTTTTGTGACATTGTAATAAGTTTTTACCCCAAAGACATCAATAAAGCAAGAAATTAAAAAATTTTAAAGTAAATGGAAATAAATCAGATCAAGTGTTAGAGATATCAGCTATGCAGAGGCAAAGAAAGCATATAAATGGATTACTGACAGGGACCAAAACAAGAAAGGGCAGCCAGAAATTACCTAGAGGCCACAGAAAATGCTATCAATTTAAACCATGGTAAGATACTACTAAAAATACTATTGGACCTAGTTAATATGGCATTAAAGTCAAGGGATAAAAAAATACATACTAAAGGTGTTTTTCCTATAAGTACTGATATGTATTTCAATGGTGTAATTGATTCATTATCAGTTATCCCAAAGAATGTGTCATTTCCTGGTTCCAGGGCTTTTATTTTTACTGATAAGCTGTATCCCAACCTAAGCAAGTTATACATTCTCTATGGCCTTCAGTCTCTTCCTCTGTAAAATGACAAGGAGTTTAGAGCTAAATATATTACAGCTTCCAGCTTCTAATTTTTTTTTAACTTCAGAACAGTTTTTGATTTACAGAAAAATTGCCAAGATGGTACAGAGAATTCCTATAATACCCCACATTTAGTTTCCTCTATTAATAACATCTTGCATTTGATGGTACATTTGTCAAAATTAATGAGATGATATCAATGTATTTCTTACTAAAGCCCATACTTTGTTCAGATTTCCTTACTTTATATACCTACTTTGTCTATTATAAATCTTATCCAGGATACTAACATTGCATCTAGTCATCCTATCTCCTTAGGCTCCTCTTGATTGTGACAGTTTTTGAAACTTCCCTTGTTTTTAATGACCTAGACAGCTTTTAGGAGTGTTACAGAACCTGAACTGAATCGCCCGACAGAAGAACCAAATGGCACCTGGAGATCTTGGAGGATAGGAGGTTTATTTAACGCTGAGGGGCTCAGAAGAGAGCGGTTTCCAAAAGTCTGAGCCCCAAGCACAAACAAAGGGTACAATTTATACACTTCTACTTCCACATACTTGGCATTTTTGGTGCGGACACGAAGTGGGGCAGGGAAAAGAACCTGGATTGATGCGCGTGGGAAGCGGAGCAGGGAGAACCCAGAAGAGCCCCGGGGCAAGGACTGGGACTCTCCCGCAGGCTCGGTTGACCATCTTAGGACACAGATTTTCCTTATCAAGAGTACTGGTCAGGTATTTTGTAAAGTGTTCTTCAGTTGGTCCCCCTAGCTTTTTTAAAAACATTTTATCAACGATCTTTGTAAAACAATGGTTGGCATAGAGCAACAAATACATAGCACACCTATGAATAAATAAATAAATGGAAAACTAGATGTTTCATTCATACATAGAAAGTGATGTATCAATATTAATTGAAAATTAATTCTTGGGGGTGACATTCAGCAGCTGTCTGGGGCGATGGACCTTCCAGCTTGGAACAATGGCCCAGTTCGTCCGTAACCTCGCGGAGAAGGCCCCGGCGCTGGTGAATGCTGCTGTGACTTACTCAAAGCCTCAACTGGCCACATTTTGGCACTATGCCACGGTTGAGCTGGTTCCTCCAACCCCTGCTGAGATCCCTACAACTATTCAGAGCTTGAAAAAAATAGTCAAGAGTGCTCAAACTGGTAGCTTCAAACAGCTCACAGTTAAGGAAGCTCTGCTGAATGGTTTGGTGGCCACCGAGGTGTGGATGTGGTTTTACGTCAGCGAGATCACAGGCAAGCGTGGCATCATTGGCTATAATGTTTGAAGACCAATCTCTAACATCTGTTTATATGTGGCTTATTATTTGAGTGTTCTTGGACCATGTGTGATCAGACTGGTATTTGAATAAAAGAAGATAATGTATCAAAAAAAAAAAAAAGAAAGTTAATTCTTTAGTCTGGATTTTGATACCAGACTGGTACTGTATCATTCCAATTTAACAAAAACCAAACTGGAGAATTTGATTATTTTTCTCTTTCTGACTTGAATTTTTTTTTCAAGATTTTATTTATTTATTTAACAGAGAGAGACACAGCAAGAGAGAGAACACAAGCAGGGGGGAGTGGGAGAGGGAGAAGCAGACTTCCTGCTCATCAGGGAGCCTGATGCTGCGGGGCTTGATCCCAGGGCACTGGGATCATGACCTGAGCCGAAGGCAGATGCTTAACGACTGAGCCATCCAGGCACCCCTCTGAATTGAATTTAGATACATTTCAGAATAAGACCAATTTAGAAGTTTAATGAGAAAAAAAATATATCATTGGAAAGTATTTAATGGTAAGAGAAATGCAAGTGTGGGAATGCAAAGGACATTTTTTAAAATAGTAAGTGATGGTCAAATCATTACATTCATATCATCTTATTTTTCCACACAATCAGGGGAGGGAATGCAAATATCAATGAAGAAACAGACCAAAAATACACTGAAAGACTGAGGATTCAGTACTCTGTTGGTATCAGGAAAGAAGTGAAATTAGATTATTCCGCCTGTAGGGCAACAATGTGTTGGAAATGGAGTTATGCTAAACATAACCTTTCCTCAACCTTTATTCAAGGTAGTAGCTGAAAATTCTCTTTTCACACATAATTTCATCATGCAATTACCTCAGAGAAAAAAAGACAGCAAATATAACCTTGACTGGCAATGCAATCTTTTGAAGTAGACTTATCTCTTTCTAAAAATCTGGGTCCACCAGATATAATTTCAGACTAAATACAATGTAAAATTTTCTGACAAGAAAATGGACAATCACTATGCTGTTTAGTAATACACTGATGAATATATTTTGTTCTAATTCAGTAATGTAATAGCTATTTACAGAGTATTTGGTTACATCACTACAATTTCAATTATGAGCCAGGTGGGTAATAAAACAATAGACTTCCTCAATCAACTATTGCTCAGTTTGTACAATTTACTTTAAAATATTAAGTTTAAAGAAAAAAGAACTTGCCATCTTATCAGTTCTTTCAGCCTGCTGTATTTTACCACAGTACAGAAGACTAATGATTAGTAATCCTTAAGTGCCTTTTTTTTTTTGCAAATTAGTTTCAGAAAAGCAATTTAAAAGTTCCTTCATTTTTCTCAGTAGGCCACAAGATAATATTCTTTTAATTGCAAGGATTGGAATACCTGATACTTTCCATTTTTAGTACAGTGTATTGACTTTTTCAGTCACTATTCCATTTTGTACTTCTCTAGTGATATTTACTTCACTGCTACTCTATTTCAGATAAATTAAGGAACACTTATTCTGATGCATCCAACAAACATTGTTGAGTGTTTTCTTTATGCTGGGATCAGAAGTGCCTGTTAGAGATACAAAGAGGTAAAGGTAACTTTTCTAACCTGGCAACTAGGCACTCACAGTCTTATGCAACAGAAGACAGAATTTTGCACCACAGAAAATAAGACCCCTTTAATCTATGTATGTAAGTCTTCTACAAATGCACATAGATGATACTACTTAATACACATTACAAAACAGACACAATGAAAAATCTCTATCAATTATTTTTTTTAAGGATTTATTTACTTATTTGAGAGAGTGAGAATGAGAGAGAGTACATGAGAGGGGGGAGGGTCAGAGGGAGAAGCAGGCTCCTTGCTGAGCAGGGAGCCCGATGCGGGACTCGATCCCAGGACTCCGGGATCATGACCTGAGCTGAAGGCAGTCGCTTAACCAACTGAGCCACCCAGGCGCCCTCTATCAATTATTAATACAGATAAACTTAATTGGCTTGATTGTAATTCACTGTTTTATAACATAAAGATGAAGTAACATGAAATGTAATAAAATATAAAACATAAAGAGATAAGTCAGACTGCAAAAGATTTCCTGGCAAACTAAATTTTTACCTTTTAAAGGATATGAAAGAGAGTCTAGCCATTCACTTAGAATCTGGGAAAATGGGTATATTCCTTTGATCCCAGGCTTGCAAGTACAGTTTCCTAGAAGCAGTGATATGAACTAAGTGGTTGTATGATTGGGAATAATTAGCATGGGGGTGTAGAAATATCTTCTCAACCTCCTGTAAATGTGCCTTTCTGAAGTCAGATTAAGTAATACGGGAAAGTGATGGGAAAGTACTCGAGATTAGACCCATCTCACAATGAAGCTCTTGATAAAGGAAATCTGGAACTTGAAAGAAATAAATTGGATCAAGGAAGAGTAAATGGAAACAAAATGTAATTGAAATACAGACAAGGGGAAGGTCTTAAAGCCATAGTCTGAGGTTGATGTGGGAATAAAGATAGGGTTCTAATGGAGCTCATAATGTGGTGAAGGGTAGATGATGTAAAAAAGAATTTATAGGCAAGGAAGGTAGGGTCATCATTAACAATGGCAAGGTCATGAGGAACATTGGTTACTTAGCATTTCCAAGGACGGCTACATGCCCAATCACACACAAATAATTAAAATCTAATTATGAAGGTGATAAATAAAGCAACTAGCAGAAGATATAACTTAACATTTTCTAAACCAGTGGTTTTTAACCGCTGAAAACTCTAACATGCAGGTGATACAATGAATAAAACTCTCAGCCCCACTAAACATCCTGAAACCGAGGGGATTCAATATGGCAGCAGACTTACTAAGGTCTGCAAATTCTGATCTCTAGAAAGTTTTGGGGTGCTCCTTGTAAGGCCATAACCTTTTGGTTGTCTTTTTCATTGAAAGGAACTTCTCATTTGGTGAGAAGTGGATGGAATATAATAAATAGAGCACTAACCAAAATCAAAGGGTTGGGGATGGGGAGGAAAGCAAATATGAGATAATAGGAGACACGATCAGAGATTTGGTTATTCAGTAAAAACTCAGCTATTCAGAACTCTCCAGAAAGCAAAGTGCTTTCTAGTCAGAGAAAACTTGGTTCAAAGCCCACATTCACTACTTACTGTGATATGATCTTGAGTAAGTTATTTACTTCTATATTCTGTTTTTTTAATATGAAAACAAGATGAATATTACTTCATTGATTATTTCATTATGAGGGTAAATGAAACAATGTACAACAAAGTACTCTGCACTAATGCCAGGTATATGATAAACATTTAATAAATGCATCTCTTTTTCTCTGTATATTCGTATTTTCCACATATTTGAGATGTAACACTGTATTTGCCAAAACAATTTTTTTTCATATTTTGGCCATAACTGTTTCAGGTTTTCCTTTCTTCTTATATAACTACCTGTGATTATCTTTTAAGCTTTCCAATGTCAGTATCTTAAATATCAATATATTTCTCTATAACACGCTTGTGTGTGAGTCCCTTCATTAAATGGTCCCAAGCTCCTATGAGTTGGTTTTGAGTTAGCTTTAAAAATATTTTGGTTAAAGAATTCTGGCCTATAAATAAAGACTTTGTTTCAAGTGATATACACTTATAATAGTATCTATACTTCTAATTACACTTTTTTTCCCCAAATTAGATCCCTCAAAAGCAAAGCCCTCAAGTGAAGGATGCCTAGAGCATCCTGAACAGAGTGCTCCAGACAATGAATTTTCAAAAAATTATTAATATAGAACCTACCCACTTTTTAATGAATCAAATTATATCCATAATATTGCGATCTGAGTTTATCTATAAAGCTTAAGTAAAAGCACGAATTTTCACTCTTAAACATAACCATTTATAATCAACATCATGATAAAACTAAGATTCAAGTCATATGCATAGTAATTTCTACTTAAGCTCAAAGATTCATGTTGTAAAGCAGAGTGTGGTAGCTTGGCTGATAGGAATAGTCACTATGAACCAAAAATACTCCTTTTACAAGTACATATGTTAGGTGTTGAGTGAGGAACATAATGAAAGAGTTGTGATATAATTGCTATAATTGCTTGGAATCATTGCTAGAAAGAACATATTCAGTATTCTCACAAAAAAATAATAAATGTGATGCTGAAACTTTTTGGTAAAGCTTATTTAACTTTTAATAGTCAGGAAGAAAGAGAGACTCTTTAAATTTTGAGTTCAAAATAAGAAGATACCATTACTGCTTAGGTAGCTGCTTAAAATGACATTTATCTGACATTTTCACCTATATAGAAAGGCATCTTATTAAATTAATTTTTTTCAAGCAGTGAAGTTAAAATGGTAATCATATCAGCAAAATTCTTCAAGATTATTTTTTCCTTTAAAAAATGTCATTCAAGGGTTATTACATATTAGATGTGAACTGTATTCTGACTTCCGGTAATGCATGTACTCAAAGGCCATACCTTACAATTCTTGCATCATTGAAAACACAGTATAACCTACATATTTTTTTCTAAGCCCTTAATTTTGATAAAGGAATTCTGTGAATAAATAGTACATATTCAGGTATCTTTGGACCATTAGTTGAGTCATTACACTGGCTGGCCTAATTGCGGACAGCATAAATTGCATGACAAAAAACATAATATAAAGCCTAATGAAATCTTTCCAATTACTTTTATAAAACTAATATAACCATAACAGTGAAACATGACCTAGATGTTACAGAAGAAAAGTATAACTAATTCTTACATGTCAATAAAGAAATTTTTTTAAAAAGGCAAATTAAGCAATATATTAAAATAATAATGAAACAGACATTAGCAAAAAATTCTGAGTGAATATTAACATTAGGCTACAAATTAGTATAATTTTACAAATAAAATGATTAAAGGACGAAAATAACGGGATACCTTTAGAGATGTGGAGACTATAAGGTCACAGACTTGGTATTGCTAAGGGCCAAAATTGCAAGCAGTTTGCTAAGACTTATTTCAGTGTGTTTTGAAATGTTTAAACACAATTAAGAAAAGCATGGATACTTGTGAATATTTAGAGATTCACATAAATTAACTGAACGGAACTGCTCACAATCAAAGGTTTTTAAGACATCTAATTAAAGTTTGGTTAGAGGCCAGTTAGTTCCATGCTATAAAGTCCCTAGAGAGCATACAAAGAAAGGCAAATCCTGCAGGACACAACAGTGAGCTGTAAGGCTTGCATAACCTTTCACTGCAATGGGCTTTTTCTTTTGCAATGCTTAAAAACGAGGATTGCAAAACAGATGGATTCTAACTCATTTTTTGAAAACAACACAACACACACACACACACAAATAGAGCTCTCAGAAGAAATACTACAGGTCAATCATTAACCAGCTGAAAAGAAAAAGAAAGGAAAAAAACATATTACAGGCCCACCTGTCATTCAGTTGTGGATGTCTGTGTTTGTTTGTTGTTTTGTTTTTCTACTTTAAAAAGCAGGAGATTAAAAGTAGATATTTGTCCAAACAAATTACAGTGTTTTATTCACTAATAACCTGTCAGACCTAAGACAGGAATTTAGACAAATTTGTCTAAAGATGAGCATTAATGTTCATTTCATAGTAGCTCATCCTGCTATCATAAAAGTGTACCCTCTTTATAATAAATAAATAAATGAAGCCAATTAAACTCAATGAGAGTCTCAGGATATCTGCACCAGCAGTCAATTATTGCTTGAGAAAATAGCATTAATAAGTCTCCGATTTTTTTTTTTAAAGTAGAACTTCATCATGGCTTGCTTCCTAAAACAGCATCTTTAAGCACATTTTTACAGAAAAAAAAAAATTATCCTCCCACTCAAGAAAGCTGAACTAGAATGCTTTGCTACTTCCAATTTATTATTTCCTATAATATATCAAAAGGTATCACTGTTAAGAACTAGCTTTGGCCAATGTAAATTTCAAAGCCAAAGAAGCTTCAGATCAATGACTAACCATCCACCTTCTTACCAAGGGAAAAAAAAAAAAGATAATAATAATTGGAAAGGAACAGACATGAAACATCTCTTGTTTATGTCATTAGAGAAGACTATGACTATTCACATGCATATAAAATATGGTAGATGTTTTAATTTTATTTACTTCGATAACCTATACAAAATAATTTAAATAGCTTTACTTCTATGCCCCGTAAGAAAGGCTCACTATTAGTAAATTTTGGGAAATCAAGTTTACATGTGTTTCAATAAGAGCAATGTAGATCATTGATATTTAAAAGATGGCATATGAGATACACATGTCTTAAAATTCAGTTATTGAATAATAATAGGCCACAACTTTAAACATTTATATCTCTAAACAATGAAAGATTAACCCAGTGCAGACAGAGGATACTACCAGGGAAAGGGTGGCAGGAGACTGCTTAATTTCCTTGTAACACATTAGCGATAGACCTCCTGGAATTTAAAAAAATATTTATATGTATATACTACTAACAGGCTGAATCCTTATCTATGGAACATTTTAAGCCTAACATACCTGGTCCATCTAAACTTGCTTGTGTTAAACCAGCCTGGCCTCATGGTGCATGCATGGCTCCCTAGAAAATGCACCCCGTATGTCTTGTACTTATCAGAGAATAAAATGGAGGTGTTTGGGGGCATCTGGGTAGCTCAGTGGGCTAAGTGTCCGACTCTTGATTTTGGCTTGGGTCATGATCTCAGGTTCGTGAGATCAATCCCCAAGTCTGGCTGTGCGCTGGGTGTGAAGCCTGCTTGAGATTCCCCTCCCTTCTTTCTTCCTCTGCCCCTCCCTCCCTGCTTATGCTCTCCCACGCTCTCTCTCTCACAAAATAAAAAAAATAAAAAATGGAGGTATTTCATGACATAAGCCTCCAATTCTGTGTGAAGGGATTGTGCTTCTCACTTAGAAAACTTCTCTCTTAACTGGGTCAAAACAAGTCACAGGAGAAACATGAGCTGAAGGGTAGGTTAGACTGGAGGTCCAAAACACCTCCCTGCTTCTCTTGTCCCTTACAACCCACAACCTTGAAATTATTAGTAAAGGTTGACACTGGCTGAGATCTCTGAGTCTTGTGAGTCCAATTTGACAAACTGATCCTTTGCGTAATATTTGATATTTATAAGTATTGCATGTCATTCAGCCTTTTCCATAATATACAGAATTTTTTTAAAAAATTGATTTAGGAATACCACATCTTAGTAACCCTAAAACTCACTCGGTATACTACTAGAACTTAACACGTAGTCATATATAAAAGGTTGTTTGTTATTCACCTTTGAGAACTGAGAAGAGAAAACTGCCTTTTGGAATTATTTGGAGGTTGCTGAGAGTTACCCTTGGAACTTGTGATGGGTATTGGTGGATCATGCTATGAACATTAATTTTATAGTCAATTTGGGCCTCACATATGTATATAGTTTTACTATATTGTTCTTATACTATAATTACAAAAAATTATAATAGTAAAATTCTGATATTGAACAAGATTTAAACATGTTATCACAAATATACGAGGGGAGAGTCATGATGAAATGAGTACATGATACTAAAATATTTAGTCAGTTCTAGCAACCATTTAAATATTTATTTTTCAAAATATACATGTATCATTAAGGGTTCAATATAGGAAAAAAAAGATATTCCAATACAGAAAAAAAAAGATATTTTGTGCAGTAAGAGATATAAGAAATTAGGGTTGATGATCATCAGAAGGGCTGAGAAAGTAGAGGTGTGCTGGTAGCATCACAGTATC
Organism: Zalophus californianus; assembly: GCF_009762305.2. Lineage (NCBI taxonomy): Eukaryota > Metazoa > Chordata > Mammalia > Carnivora > Otariidae > Zalophus > Zalophus californianus. The sequence goes on from NC_045597.1 coordinate 106,718,124, forward strand.
ATAGAACATCCAGTCCTGAGACCAGGAAGTGGCTGCTGTCCCCTTCTCCCCCAGTGCTCAGGAAGATACAAGAAACACCCACTGCTATTTTGGCTGTCTCAAAGCCTGGATGTAACTAGGTAGTGGTACCTATGCTCCACCTCTACAAAAACTCCTGTCTGTTGGAGTACGCAAATCAATTTCCATCGCTGCCAGAGGAAGGTCCTCTGTACTTCCTCTGCTTTCCAAAGTTCATGTCAGTGCATCACGCTGGCAGAAACTAAAGCTCATTTACCCCTGTCACAACCAGGGAGTCTGGGAAATATAGATTTTAGGCTTTAGGACTGCGAGATCTACAGAGAGCATAAAAGTAGGTGGCAATAGATGCTGATTGCCTATAGACATTTTTCAACCCAATGTATAGATGTCTAGATTGACTTTGATCAATCATTGTGTTGCCTAGATGTTTTAATGGTGATATTAATTTACTTAGAGCTCAAACCCTGTACTATCTTCAAATCATCTACCAGTTAGCCATGGTGTGAGCTCAGATAATTAATCTTCTTTTTTCCAAAAGATCTCCATGAGAAGCTAGTATTACACTTTTCCTTTTTACATATGAGGGAACTGAACCCCTACCTCAGAAAATAACTACGCAATTGTTATGTTTTCATGTTTATAGATAACACCTATCACACATACTGATACATAATAATAACTCAATAAATCTAAGTCATTCCTTATATACTAACATGGCCTATTTTATGTACCTGTATACATCCAGGTAATAAGATTATAGCAGAAATATTCAAACTACATCTTTCCATCATTATCTGTTTAAATTGTCCATTAAAAATGTACTTTTGTTTTTCCTTATATATTTTTCATTTATAAAATGAAAAAGTATATTAATTGTATAAGTGGACTATAGCTAATCATTTGGGCTGAGGATTTTAAAGTGAGTAAAAGGCGATTCATTAATAAGCTAAAATCCATATTCAGAAATTAATCCACTTGCAAATGAACTATAGCTCCCTCAAAATGACTGATATCACCAGATTTAAAGATCTTAATTGTATAATCTGAAAATCATTAATGTTAATAACAAAATAAGTTAACTGACTTCACAATTATTTCTAAAACATTTTAGTTCTTTTTAATAAATGGCACTAGATTTTAGAGTTAATTTTATAGTTTTAAACACTATATAGTAACACTATATAACACATTATTAACACATTCTTGTTGGTGTCCCAAAATGAGTTTATTTGATTTTGAAGACACGGTTTATTGATCTTTTAAATTGCAATTTAAAAAATTTGCTATTTCTTCTCTGTGCTCCCAAAGAACTCAGTGTTTTTCTGTCATCATTTATCACCCTAAGTTTGAACAGTCCTGTCACCATATAAGAGAGATGTACCAACATCTAGCACCTACCAGAACCTGGCAAATAGTTGGCTTCATTAAGTACTCAATCAACAAAGCTAGCGATCCTAATAAGGCACACACACACACTCATACACACTATTAAGACCTTGTTTACTAGGAGAAAGCATAAAAGTGTGATATCACCTCAAGTCTATCTTTCAAATTTCAGATAAATGCCCCGGTTGGCTGAATTTAAGTCACACATGGAACCCAAGCTGCAAGAGAATCTGAGATAATGCAGTATATGTTATAGTGTATATAAATGATATTATTATTCTAACCTGTCCTCTAAATGAGGACACACTTGAAGGAATCATAATGTCTCCAAGCAACAATCTTCTGTTTGTTACATGTGCTATCCACCTTCACCTGAGCATTTAATCTGTACCACTTCACAACCCAGTAATATCATCCTTATTTTACATAGAAGAAACTGGGGCTCACATAGGGACCTCACATTATCTAAGATCATGGAGCTAACAAATCATAGTCACTGTAGTTCTAACACTCTTCTGAACATGTCATACCTGAACTCTATATTAAATTTGTTTTTAAATAAGGCCTGAATTAACTGCTATTATTGGGGCAGACTAGTAGGGTCATACATAAAAATTTGATTCTTATAATTGTCAGAGCCATAAATTAATTATCTGAAAAAATACATTCCTACTTTAGGGAAAGAGAGGTAGGGAGAATAATAAATACATTAGGTACGTGTATTGTGTACCTAATTTTCAAAATTGGATACAAAAGAAAAATCTAATCTAACAATTTAAAAGTAGATGATCTACTTAGTTTTTTTGCTTTAAGTTGTCCAGTGATTTTATACTGTATAAACAGATGATGAAACAAAGTGTGGGAGATGTTTAGTAACTTTCCTGAGATCACAAAGTAATTTGGCAACTTCATCTCTAATCACAAAGCCTGGGCTTGTTCCATTATACCAGACACATTCATGACACAGCTTCAGAAACTGTAAAAATAGTTTAATCAAGGTTTTTAATATAAATTTTAAGGTGAATGTTTTGTTTTCACTATACATTATTAATTTTCATTTTATATATATACATATATATGCTTGCTCATATAATTTTATTACATAATAATTATAATTGAAATACGGAAGAAATGTTTACCATCTGTATTGGGTTGAATGGTGTCCCTATACCCACCCCAAAAATGTATGTCAACCTGGAATCACAGAATGTCACCTTATTTGGAAATTGGATCTTATGTGGAAAGACGTAATCAAGTTAAAAAGAGGTCATATTAAATTAGGGTGGGCCCTAATCCAATGACTGGTATCCTTATAAGAAGAGGAAAATTTGTGGGGCGCCTGGGTGGCTCAGTCATTAAGGGCCTGCCTTCGGCTCAGGTCATGCTCCCAGCGTCCTGGGATCGAGCCCCGCATCGGGCTCCCTGCTCAGCGTCGAGCCTGCTTCTCCCTCTCCCACTCCCCCTGCTTGTGTTCCCTCTCTTGCTGTGTTGCTCTCTGTCAAATAAATAAAATAAAATAAAATAAAGAAGAGGAAAATTTAAAACAGAGACATGCACACAAGGAGAACATCATGTAACAGCAGAGGCACTGATTGAAGTGATGAATCTACAAGACAAGAGAAAACAAAGCTTGCTAGTAACTACCAGAAGATAGAAAGGGGCCAGGCAGGATCCTTCCCTGGAGCCTTCAAAGGAGCATGGTCCTGCCAGGACCTTGATTTCAGACTTACAGCCTCGGAACTGTGAGACAATACATTTCTGTTGTTTTAAGCACCCAGTTTGCAGCACTTTGTGTTTTGTTTTGTTTGGCTTTGTCCTCATTTTAATCAAATTATCCTATTAAAAAGGGAAAAGTGCACAAGAATGACTCCCCCATCATATAGCACATATAATTAGCATGTAAGTACAACTGAGTTACATCCACGGGAGGTGGTGTGACCTTAAACATTTTTGCGTGCTTGTTGACTGATGTTAAATCTCAATTCCTGTACCAAGAGAGCCAAAGAAAAAAAGAGTAGTATCTTCCTTAAGAGAAAGAATTTACAAAGATAAAAGATTAAAGGAAAAAAAAAAAAACCCTCAAAACTATCAACAGTTTACCCACTTACCACACAGCAAATCAAAATTAACCCAACAAGTAAAACAGGCATGAGCACTAACCACCTAAACACTGTCAGGCACCTAAGCACTAACTAGGCAGAAACACTTGTCCGAAAAGTACTATACCCAAAACTTGCATTCCTTTTCTCTTACAGCCATTCGTTTACTCACACGTACCTTTACTGTTACCTGGACTAGGCAGCAGCAAGAAACAACTCATCTCCTTTGGGAAACCAAGAAAATGAAATCTTGAGTTAAGAAGGGATTATGAGGCAGCGACTTCCGGGACAGAAAGGTATTTGTACTGACGGCCTACTACTTCATCCACTGAAATCAGCTCAACAATGTGCTGGAAAATGGGTTCATATCTGAATTAGCAGAAGCAAACCAACACTCCGAACAAGCAGTTGGGATGAGTGGCACAGGAGGGGCGACCTGATGTCCTCCGACATCGCCACCAGACTGCTCTGGCCCACCATCTTCCCATTGCACAGAGACTTGAACACATTGGGGCCACGCGTTCCCGGAGCGGCGGCCTCTCCTGTCAGGCACGGGCCACCCTGTGCTCCTGTCACCACCCCTGAGGGATAAGCAGCCCATCGTGAGAGCACCGTCCCATGGGGCTCAGTCGGACTCTGGGAAACCCGAGTCGGGGTGAGCAGACAGTCCTCCTCTGCACAAAGCTGTCAGGGCTCAGAGCCCTGGGGTAGCCCAAAGGCCAGGAGGTGCAACGCTGGGCAGAGGCTGCCACATCCCTCGGGAATCCCACTGAGGGAACCCGAAAGGCACTGGGGTACTCGGGCTTCCCGCACCGCCAAGCCTGCTCTCCTCGTGACGCCTGGTCCGACCAGGTCGTTTGCGTCGCGCCAGGCCCTCCACCCGAAGGGACGGGGCGCTGGAGGGGTCCCACAAGGAGAAGAAGGGCAGGCAGCGGCATCCCACTGCCAGAAGGCGCGAGCAGCGCTCTCGCTGGCCTGTCTCACCTTCCCCTCGGCTCCGGTAGGTACTTGCACGGCCGCGCCATCTCCACAAGTTTGTCCGAGTGTGGGGCGCCATTTTAGAAAGAACAAGCTGCGTGGCGGAGAAGGCTGTAGTCTAATTTGTGGCACTTTGTTCCCGCAACCCTAGAAACGAATAAGATATATATTCTCACAGATTATTTCACAAATTATTTTACATCTGAATACACATACACATTTGAAAAATAACCCGTGAAGATAAAAACATTTCCATATTTGGCCGTAGAAACACCTGCTTTATTATTTGTATTTATTTAGTGCATTGTTTTCTATCAGATATTTTGTAATCAGCTTATAGAATAAAATGCTGCAGGAATATATTCATCTTAAGTATTCAGTTCCTAAGAATTAACATTTATTTAAACATTTATGAAAACAGTAATTTGGTATGTTAATATCTGCTTTTAGATTTAATTAGCATATCTTAATTTTTATGTCATTAATTACACATTTCTTCAGTGTGAATGGTATTAATTTTCTATATTTAATTTCTTGAAAATATAGTTGTGATTGAAATGTAGATTTTAAAATAAAATCTAGAGAAAAAACTGTGAATCTAAAGTAGGAATGTGAGATTAGAGGAATTTTTAGCTTGATTCCTGACTTAACATAAATGTGTCTTTCTGACTTAAAAGTCCCCTAACCGTGTAAATGTATGGCATAAAGCACTGCCTTTTGTGAAATGAAAAATTTAGTAGATAATTAACCATGCCAATTGTTTTAAGATGGATATTCATTTTTAATGCATAATTTGAATGAAAACTACCAAATTACAGAAATAACACATGAAATCTCTGGCTTGTGGGCATTTGGGGAAAGCTAAAGGATAGCAGTGAACATAAAACTTCCAGAAGAGATCACTTCAAAAGCTTTTTCCTCTCATATTAGAGAATGTTTTCCTGTTCATATTCTGCTTTTTAGAACAAGAAGACATTTCGCTAATACAAATCCTGGGAAATAAGAAGATGAAAGCATCATATCAAAAAGCTGTGAGAAAGTGACCATATGACTTTAACCCTATGTGGATTAAGGTGAGAACGGAGTAGGATAGTTTGTAGTGTGTACTGAATATAGCAAGAAATCTATAGAAATGATATGAAACGGTTAAAATCATGAATTATTGCTCTATTTTTTCCTATTGCTTGCTATATTTTTGTTGGTATTGGTTTTTAAATAATTATGATTTAAATAATCTCTTTTTCTCTAAAAGAATCATAAATGAATGGAAAAATTAGAAGTACAGTATAAATAATATTTTTTTAATCCTTTCTGGTCTGTCATTCCCAGGTAGTGTGGTGGGTAGTTTTTATAAGCAAGGGCAGTCGTCTTATAACCACAATGAAACAATCAAAACCAGAAGGTATACCTGAGGATGTTGCTATTATTTAATTATCAGACTCTACTCAGGTCTTGGCAATTGTCCCAAAAATATCTTTTACAGCAAAAGTATCTGATTCAGAATTACATGTTACATTTAGTTGTAATGTCTCTCTCCTCTCTTCTAGTCTGGAACAGTTCCTTAAATTTCATGAGATTGATATTTTTATAGATTACAGGCTTTTTTTTTTTTAAGAATATTTCTCAAGTTTGGTTTGTCTGACATTGCCTTATGACTAGATTCAGAACTGCATCTTTGGCAGGAATATCACAGAAATGATACTGTATGCTTCTCATTGGATCCTGTCAAATGGCAAAGTATTTCCATTTGCCCCATTATTGATAGTGTTTAATAATTTAAGATGGTGTTTTCCAGTCTTGTGTACTATAAGGTAACTGTTTTTCCCTTTGTGATTATAGGTATTTTGTGGGAAGGTATTTTGAAACTATGTAAATATCCCATTCCTTAAAAAGAATTTCGGATCATTCATTTATTTTTCCAATCTTTGTCATCTCATGGTTCCCTGATTTATTTGTTGGATTATAATCTATACTGTCATTTTTTCTTTGATTCTCAAATTATCCAGATTTGGTCAGTGGGAGTTCATCTAACCTAGTTTTTCTATTCTTTTGGGATATTTTATCATTTTTTAAGCATTTTCTTCCCACAGCTGTGGATATTCTAGGCTCATATTCCCTTCCCCAGCCCTAATAGCAGCTATTTCTGCAATGTACTTTTTTTTCTTATATAGAAAATGGTACACAGAAACAAATATCTGTGTACTACATGGGTTCATTGCTTTAGGTTAGCAATTGTTTCTCAAGATCACAGTGACTAGAACTCGGGAATATATGCATTGATTTACATATGCATTAGTTTATTATCTATTTATCCATCCGTCCATCTCTCTGTTGAAAAACCATGAGTTCACCTCTAATTTGAATCTAACACTACAGTTTATTCTGATTTTCTTCTTTTCTGTATTTATAACTACTATTGTTGGCGGTGAGAAACATACCTACAATTTTATTTAATAAATTTATATATTTGATTAATAGTCTATATGTAGCCTATGTCTATTTGCATTGCCATCCATTTTCCTGGGTAGGTGCCTGTTAAAGCTCTGACACCCTGTTCTAAGTTTTAAACTATATGACACCATTCTCATTCTGCTTGGGTTCTGAAGTCCCACACCAATGTGTCCCTCCATGAGAGCATAAAGTTTCAATAGGAATATAAATTGTTTATAGAAGCAGTCTGATAATATGTATAAAAAATCTAAACCATACCTGTCCTTGGAAACTTTCTCCCTGCTAGGAAGTTAACCTAAATGAGTACTCACACATGTACACGAAGTTGTATTTACAAGGCTTTTAGTCTAGCTAAAAATGACTAACTGCATAAAGATACTCCAAGAGAGAAAGGGGAAAATCAAAACATATAAATTGAAAATAAGTACCCATGAATTAAGATAGAAAGAGAAAGGCATTTGAGAGGTAAGTTTAAAGAAATAGAATAACTGTATAAAAACAGCAACTGTCAATAAACCAAAACTGTAGGGGAAAAAGAGAGAGAGAGGGAAAGAGAGGAGAAGAAGAAGAAGGAAGAGGAGGGGGGGAGAAGAAGAAGATGACCATGACAGAGAGGGAGGGAGGGAGGGAGGGAGGGAGCAAAGAAGATGGTAGATAGATAGATAGATGATAGATAGATAATAGAAAAGGAGCACATCAGACCAAAAGCATACTATTTTAGATAAAATATTCTCACACTCATACAGCTATGTTTTGATAGACACATAAAGCACCTACATGCACTTTTATCCAGATTGCATCTCTTAAGTAGCTTGCCTTTAGTTCTCTGCCTTTGCCCATTTTATGCCATCTTTCTGCCTGGACCATACTACAACACACGTGCTCATCCTGTCCCCGCCCCCAAATCCCAGAAGCCCCAGAGTCCTTTACCAATGTAACAGATTTTTTTGCCATAGCACATGTCCTTGACTTGCTCCACCTGAAAATACTGAGTGCTTTAAAATTTTCCCCTTTTCTGATGTAAAAAAATATGCGTGTAAGTCATTTCTTAGAAGAGATTTACCTACCTAATTTGGGAATTAAGCTGACAGTGAGTGACACAATAGGTTACCTTTCTTAGACCATATTTGCATATTAGCAGATGCCTTCTATCCTTAACACCTTCCCCAGGGCGAAGAGCAAAAGCAGCAGTAGAGGAGGGTAACCCTACCTTCTGCTCACTTCTCTAGGACTCTGTTTTGCTTTACTGCATTGTATTTGGTAAGTTCTTAATCAAAATATGTAAATGAATAAATAAAACTTCTGATGTTCATCCAGCAAAATGTAATGCACACTATATCCCACATTTGTGTGTTCTTTAACATTTATTTACTTTTTTACTTTTAAATACCACTTCATTCTTAGGAAATAGCAGTATGGTAACTTGAGGGAGTATATACTAGAAGCTCAGAATTACCTGGGTGTCTCATTCCACACAAACTCTTCCTTTTCCAACTTTAAAATGTGGCAAGCTCCACAGAAAGAATTGGCCAGTTCAAAACATAAAATCTTCATTCTAAATCTGAAATCCTTTCCTTCACTCTCCTTTCAGATTTCTTTAGCATATAGGAACACCTGTTTTCCACCCAGGAGAACTTAATATGATAACTAACTATAGTTCTGGCAGTTTGGAGAAATATAACTTTCCCTGATGCCTCTATAATGGAACAGTTTTTTATTTAAATCTCTCATTCTTCCCATTGGGAAAAATTTACTACAAATAATTCAAGAAAATTTCATTTATTTAAAGGTCTTTCTTCTTTCTGTTCAAGGATCTTACTACATTTATAGGGGCTTATAGAGGATTGCAGCATTGGATTGGTGGGTTGTTTAGGGAGGAAGTCCCTAGCTTTGTTCATGGTCATCATTAATGTAAGATGTACACCCTGAAACAGCCTCACTTTCAACTGCCTTATCATTATTGTTGATGCAGGTAACTACAGCACATTGCATGCTCTAACAGGTCATCACCATGTTTCACTCTTTTTTAGCTACTTCCTCACCACTCTTGGACCACAGGAGACATATAATTACACTGGACCTTCAAGGCTATGCCAAACCCACCTGCCAGCATCGCCATCCTTTCCATACAGTGGCTGCCAGGAACTCCACAGAGAAGTTGAGCAACTCGCCCCTCTAACTCTGAGGTATCCTAAGTCGATCTGGATTTTCTATTTCCCACCAATTCCCAGCAGGATATTAGTGCAGAAGAGACCACAGTATATTCTCAGGTTTGTCTAACAGTATTTAATCAGCTGTGTTCTGTTATTACTCTCTCTCTTCCTTCAGGCTATGTAATTTTTAGCTAGCCTAGGGTCAAGGGTGAGGATGCCTTGTGTCGGATAGAGTACATATAGTTTCCAATCAATTGTGTAACCTTAGGTGTTAAGCTTAAGAAATACAGAAGTCAAATATTTAATTATACTCTTCTGTATTTTTCTTCCCCTGAGACAAAGAACAGTTGCCACTGGTGAAAAGGATAACTGGGTCCATTGAAAAATCAAAAGGAAATTTCCAATTTTTTAAAAAATTTTGCTTAGTACATAAAGAATTCCTAAAGCCTCCAATAGCAAACTTGCTTCTTTGTTGCCCTTTATGACTTCCTGTGTTTATACTCATTCTTACAGGTGCTTTTTAAAAGCAACTGGAGAGTGTGATTTGTATCTTTCAGCCTGAAAATGGCAGAAAAAATGGCCAACACTAGGTCTTGCTCTGAGAAGTTCAAAACATCTTGAAAATCATGTTCCTCCCGTCTACCAAACTGTTGCCTCCAAAACCCACAACTACCTCATGGGCTGTGGTAATGATGAAGACATGTAACAAACCTATATCTGCCTGGCGAGGTTCTTAAATATGCTGATTCTTGGACAACAATACAGGGTTACAGTATCATAATTTTTTAGAAGGGAGGGAAGCTAGTATTTATACTTAATATACAATCCAAATAATTATTTCCTTCAGTTTGGAATATTCTGTCTTAGAAGATAATACTTATCATATGTGAGCTATAAAAACTGTCTATACGAATGTAAAAAATAAAATAAAAACCAGCAGATAGGTATTATTTCCAGACAATTTGGGCTGTGTAAAAAAAAAAAAAAAAATCACTCAAAGGGATAATTATAAAGAATCTCAGAACATATTAGTGACCCCATTCCCATGCAAACACATGAGAAATAAAATAGCATAATAGTGCAAATCAATGTCCTCAGATATTTACAACCTAATCTCCACAGGATCATTGATGATTCCAGAGAATACCCCAGTTTTTTACTGAGAATACAGAACAATGGAAGAGTTGAGTGGGTAACAAAAACTAAACCTAAGTATCTAACTATGGATGAACTTATTAAATAATGTTGTTTATGGAATTTTAAATGCCTATAAAATTAAACCATTCAACAAATATTTAATGAAATTCTTCTAAATTAGGCAGTATGCTATATATGAAAATATTATACATCTATTTATATGGAAAACTTCCTTATAATAGATTTTTACGTATAAGGGTTAATGACAAATACTAGGCATAGTATGATTTATATCAAAAATTGACATAGAGGGGTGGCTCAGTCAGTTAACTCTCTGCCTTTGGCTCAGGTCATGATCCCAAGGTCCCAATATCAAACCGCGCATTGGGCTCCCTGCTTCTCCCTCTCCTCCCCACTCATGCTTTCTCTCGCTATCACTATCTTTCTCTCTCAAATAAATAAATAAAATCTTAAAAAAAAAATACACATAGAGAAATGAGCTTTACATGGACACAGAGAACAAAACATTTGCATTGATTATGTGTTAGGATCCTAGGTAATTTTTAATTTTCTTTTTATTTGTTTTCTACATGTGCTTTTTTAAAATTTTTACTGTTATGTTAATCACCATACATCAATTTTTTTTTAAAGATTTTATTTATTTATTTGACAGAGACAGAGAGAGAGAGGGAACACAAGTAGGGGGAGTGGGAGAGGGAGAAGCAGGCTTCCTGCCAAGCAGGGAGCCTGATGCGGGGCTTGATCCCAGGACACTGGAACCATGACCTGAGCCAAAGGCAGAAGCTTAATGACTGAGCCACCCAGGCGCCCCACATCATTAGTTCTTGATGTAGTGTTCCATGATTTGTTGTTTGTGCATAATACTCAGTGCTCCATGCATAACGTGCCCTCCTTAATATCCATCACCAGGCTAACCGATCCTCCAATCCCCCTCCCCTCTAGATCCCTCAGTTTGTTTTTCAGAGTCCATCGTCTCTCATGGTTTGTCTCCCCCTCCAATTTCCGCCCCTTCATTCTTCCCCTCCTGCTATCTACTCCTTTTATTTTTCTTAACATATATTGCATTATTGGTTTCAGAGGTACAGATCTATGATTCAACAGTCTTGCACGATTCACAGCACTCACCATAGCACATACCCTACCCAATGTCTATCACCCAGCAACCCCATCCCTCCCACCCCCTACCACTCCAGCAACCCTCAGTTTGTTTCCTGAGATTAAGAATTCCTCATATCGGCGAGGTCATATGATACATGTCTTTCTCTGATTGACTTATTTCACTCAGCATAACACCATCCAGTTCTATCCACGTCGTTGCAAATGGCAAGATCTCATTGTTTTATGGCTGCATAATATTCCATTGTATATATATACCACCTCTCCTTTATCCATTCATGTGTCGATGGACATCTTGACTGTTTCCACAGTTTGGCTATAGTGGACATTGCTGCCATAAACACTGGGGTGCATATACCCCTTCGGATCCCTACATTTGTATCTTTGTGGTAAATACCCAGTAGTACAATTGCTGGGGCGTAGGGCAGCTCTATTTTCAACTTTTTGAGGAAACTCCATACTGTTTTCCAGAATGGTTGCACAGCTTGCATTCCCACCAACAGTGTAGAAGGGTTCCCCTTTCTCCACATGCCCACCAACATCTGTCGTTTCCTGACTTGTTCATTTTAGCCATTCTGACTGGTGTGAGGTGGTATCTTATTGAGGTTTTGATTTGGATTTCCCTGATGCCAAGTGATGGTGAGCACTTTTTCATGTGTCTGTTGGCCATTTGGATGTCTTCTTTGGAAAAATGCCTGTTCGTGTCTTTTGCCCATTTCTTGATTGCATTATTTGTTCTTTGGGTGTTGAGTTGGATAAGTTCTTTATAGATTTTGGATCCTAGCCCTTTATCTGATATGTCATTTGCAAATATCTTCTCCCATCTGTCAGTTGTCTTTTGGTTTTGTTGACTGTTTCTTTTGCTGTTCAAAAGCTTTTTATCTTGATGAAGTCCCAATAGTTCATTTTTGTCCTTTTGCTTCCCATGCTTTTGGCGATGTTTCTAGGAAGATGTTGCCACGGCTGAGGTCAAAGAGGTTGCTACCTATGTTCTTCTTTAGGATGTTGATGGACTCCTGTCTCACATTTAGGTCTTTCAACCATTTGGAGTCTATTTTTGTGTCTGGTATAAGGAAATGGTCCAGTTTCATTCTTCTGCATGTGGCTGTCCAGTTTTCCCAACACCATTTGTTGAAGAGACTGTCTTTCTTTCCATTCGACATTCATTCCTGCTTTGCCAAAGATCAGTTGACCATACAGTTGGGGGTCCATTTCTGGGCTCTCTAGTCTGTTCCATTGATCTCTGTGTCTGTTTTTGTGCCAGTACCATACTGTCTTGATGATGACAGCTTTGTAATAGAGCTGGAAGTCCGGAATTGTGATGCCACCAGCTTTGCTTTTCTTTTTCAACATTCCCTTGGCTATTCGGCGTCTTTTCTGGTTCCATACAAATTTTAGGATTATCTGTTCCATTTCTTTGAAAAAAGTGGATGGTATTTTGATGGGGATTACATTGAATGTGTAGATTGCTCTAGGGAGCATTGACATCTTTACAATATTTGTTCTTTCAACCCATGACCATGGAACGTTTTTCCGTTTCTTTGTGTCTTCTTCAATTTCTTTCATGAGTATTTTATAGTTTTCTGAGTACAGATCCTTTGCCTCTTTGGTTAGATTTATTCCTAGGTATCTTATGGTTTTGGGTGCAATTGTAAATGGGATTGACTCCTTAATTTCTCTTTTGTCTTGTTGTTGGTGTATAGGAATGCCACTGATTTCTGTGCATTGATTTTATATCCTGCCACTTGACTGAATTCCTGTATGAGTTCTAGCAGTTTTGGGGAGTCTTTTGGGTTTTCCATGTAAAGTATCATATCATTGGCAAAGAGTGAGAGTTTGACTTCCTCTTTGCCGATTTAGATGCCTTTGATTTCTTTTTGTTGTCTGATTGCTGTGGCTAGGACTTCTAATACTATGTTGAATAGCAGTGGTGATAGTGGACATCCCTGCCACTTTCCTGACCTTAGGGGGAAAGCTCTCAGGTTTTCCCCATTGAGAATGATATTTGCTGTAGGTTTTTCATAGATGGCTTTTATGATATTGAGGTATGTACCCTCTATCTCTATACTCTGAAGAGTTTTGATCTAGAAAGGATGCTGTACTTTGTCAAATGCTTTTTCTGCATCTATTGAGAGGATCATATGATTCTTGTTCTCTCTTTTGTTAATGTATTGTATCACATTGATTGATTTGCGGATGTTGAACCAACCTTGCAGCCCACTTGATCATGGTGAATAATCCTTTGAATGTACTGTTGGATCCTATTGGCTAGTATTTTGGTGAGAATTTTTGCATCCATGTTCATCAAGGATATTGGTCTGTAATTCTCCTTTTTGATGGGATCTTTCTTTGGTTTTGGGATCAAGGTAATGGTGGCTTCATAAAACGAGTTTGGAAGTTTTCCTTCCATTTCTGTTTTGGAACAGTTTCAGAAGAACAGGTATTAATTCTTCTTTAAATGTTTGGTAGAATTCCCCTGGAAAACCCTCTGGCCCTGGGCTTTTGTTTTTTGGGAGATTTTTGATGACTACTTCAATTTCCTTGGTGGTTATAGGTCTGTTCAGGTTTTCTATTTCTTCCTGGTTCAGTTTTCGTAGTTGATACATCCCTAGGAATGCATCCATTTCTTCCAGATTATCTAATTTGCTGGAATATAGTTGCTCGTAATATGTCTTATAATTGTATTTTTTTAAAGATTTTATTTATTTATTTGAGAGAGAATGAGATAGAGAGCATGGGTGGGGGTCAGAGGGAGCCGCGGACTCCGTGCTGAGCAGGGAGTCTGATGTGGGACTCGATCCTGGGACTCCAGGTGATGACCTGAGCCAAAGGCAGTCGCTTAACCAACTGAGCCACCCAGGCGCCCTGTTTGTATTTCTTTGGTGTTGGTTGTGATCTCTCATCTTTCATTCATGATTTTATTTATTTGGGTCATTTCTCTTTTCTATTTGATAAGTGGCCAGGGGTTTATCCATCTTGTTAATTCTTTCAAAGAACCACCTCCTAGTTTCGTTGGTCTGTTCTACTATTCTTTTGGTTTCTATTTCACTGATTTCTGCTCTGATCTTTACTATTTCTCTTCTCCTGCTGGGTTTATGCTTTATTTGATGATCTTTCTCCAGCTCCTTTAGGTATAGGGTTAGGTTGTGTATTTGAGACCTTTCTTGTGTCTTGAGAAAGGCTTGTATTGCTATATACTTTCCTCTTAGGACTGACTTTGCTGCATCCCAACAATTTTGAACAGTTGTGTTTTCATTTTCATTGTTTCCATGAATTTTTTTAATTCTTCTTTAATTTCCTGTTGACCCATTCATTCTTTAGTAGGATGCTCTTTAGCCTCCATGTTCTTGAGTTCTTTCTGACTTTCCTCTTGTGATTGAGTTCTAGTTTCATAGCATTGTGGTCTGAAAATATGCAGGGAATGATCCCAATCTTTTGGTACTGGTTCAGACCTAATTTGTGACTTACGATGTGATCTATTCTGGAGAATGTTCCATGGGCACTAGAGAAGAATGTGTATTCCCTTGCTTTGGGATGGAATATTCTGAATATATCTTTGAAGTCCATTTTGTCCAGTGTGTCATTTAAAGTCTTTATTTCCTTGTTGATCTTCTGCTTAGATGATCTGTCCATTTCAGTGAGGGGGTTGTTAAAGTCCCCCACTATTATTGTATTGTTGTCAATGTGTTTCTTTGCTTTTGTTATTAATTGGCTTATATAATTGGCTGCACCCATGTTAGGGGCATAGATATTTACAATTGTTAGATCTTCTTGTGGAATAGACCCTTTAAGTAGGATATAGTGTCCTTCCTCATGTTATTACAGTCTTTGGTTTATAATCTAATTTTTCTGATATAAGGATTGCCACCCCAGCTTTCTTTTGGTGTCCATTATCATGGTAAATTGTTTTCCACCCCTTCACTTTCAATGTGGGGGTGTCTTTGGGTCTAAAATGAGTCTCTTGCAGACAGCATATCGAATGGTCTTGTTTTTTTATCCAGTCTGATAGCCTGTGTCTTTTGACTGGGGCATTTAGCCCATTTACATTCAGGGTGACTATTGAAAGATATGAATTTAGTGCCATTGTATTGCCTGTAAGGTGACTGTTACTGTATATTGTCTGGTTTCCTTTCTGGTCTATGTTGCTTTTAGTCTCTCTCTTTGCTTAGAGGACCCCTTTCAATATTTCTTGTGGGGTTGGTTTCGTGTTTGCAAATTCCTTTAGTTTTTGTTTGTCCTGGAAGCTTTTTGTCTCTCCTTCTATTTTCAAGGACAGCCTAGCTGGATATAGTATTCTTGGCTGCATATTTTTCTCGTTTAGTGCTCTGAAGATATCATGCCAGTCCTTTCTGGCCTGCCAGGTCTCTGTGAATACGTCTGTTGCTAATCTAATGTTTCTACCATTGTAGGTTACATATCTCTTCCCCCGAGCTGCTTTCAGGATTTTCTGTCCCTGAGTCTCATAAATTTTATTATTAGATCTCGGGGTGGTGACCTATTTTTATTGATTTTGAGAGGGGTTCTCTGTGCCTCCTGGTTTTTGATGCCTGTTTCCTTCCTCAAATTAGGGAAGTTCTCTGCTATAATGTGCTCCAATATACCTTCTTCCCCTCTCTCTCTTTCTTCTTCTTCTGGGATCCCAATTCTAATGTTGTTTCGTTTTATGTTATTGCTTATCTCTCGAATTCTGCTCTCATGATCCAGTAGTTGTTTAGCTATCTTTTTCTCAGCTTCTTTATTTTCCATCATTTGTTCTTCTATATCACTGATTCTTCTGCCTCATTTATCCTAGCAGTTAGCACCCTCATTTTTTATTGCACCTCATTAATCGCCTTTTTGATTTCGACCTGGTTAGATTTTAGTTCTCTTATTTCTCCAGAAAAGGTTTCGCTAATAACTTCCATGCTTTTTTCAAGCCCAGCTACTAACTTTAAAATCATGATTCTGAACTCTAGGTCCAACATCGTACTAATGTCCGTATTGAGTAGGTCCCCGGCAGTTGGTACTACCTCTTGTTCTTTTTGTTGAGGTGATTTTTTTCATCTTGTCGTTTTGTCCAGAGGAGAATAGATGAATGAGAGAACAAAATGCAAAC
Source organism: Zalophus californianus (assembly GCF_009762305.2). Taxonomy (NCBI): domain Eukaryota; kingdom Metazoa; phylum Chordata; class Mammalia; order Carnivora; family Otariidae; genus Zalophus; species Zalophus californianus. The sequence goes on from NC_045597.1 coordinate 106,734,578, forward strand.
AGGGTAACAACATCCCCAGAAAATATACTCTAAACAAATCAGAAAAGACCTGAAACCAGGGGAAAAGAAAGGGAAAGAAAGAAAAAAGAAAAAGAAAAAAAAAGAATAAAAGAATAAGATAAAAACAAACAAAAACAGAACAAAACATAAAAACAGAATATGATCAAATATGATGAGGCTGATGCATAGATCAGTGCCACACACTAGATTTTGGGTATATTTGGTCTGTTAGAAGAAAGTGCCTCCCAAAATTTTAAAGAAAGAAAAACTTATATATGTACAAAAGTAGGGTTGATATGATGAAGGGATGGAATATGACTGTAAAGATGAAAATTATAAGAAATTTTATAAAAGGAATTGATAAGAAGTTGTTTGAAAAAAGAAAGAAGGTTAAAAAAAAAGAAAGGGAGAGAATCTCAAAATTCTAAAGAGAGAACAACTTATATATATATGCCAAAAATAATAGTAACTACTATGAAGGGATAGAATATGACTCTAAAACTGAAAAATAAAAAAAAAAATTTAAAAAAGGGATTGATAAGATGTTGGTTGAAAAGGGGAAAAAGAAAAATTAAAAAAAAACAGTTAAAAAATTAACTTTGAAATTCTAAAGAATCATGGTAAAAAAAGCCATTGAATTCTATGTGCAGTATTCCCCTAGCGCTGGAGTTCTTCGGTTCTCATTGATCGGTAGACTTGGCCTTGGCTGGCTTTTCTTGCTGATCTTCTGGGGGAGGGGCCTCTTCCTGTGGTTCCCAAATGTCTTTGCCGGAGGCGGAATTGCCCCGCCCTTGCCGGTCCGGGCTAAGTAATCTGCTCGGGTTTGCTCTCCGGAGCTTTTGTTCCCTGCAAGCTCTCGGTACAGCTTTGGAGGACGAAAGTGAAAATATGGCCTCCCAATCTCTGCCCCAGAGGAGCCGAGAACTCGGGGCCCACTCCTCAGTGAGCCCCCAGAGAAAAGCAGTCAGTCACTCCCATCTCCCTGGCCTCCGCCCGCATTCCGTGCTCACCTGGCCTGTGACCGAGTGAGTGTTTCTATCTCTGGTACTGGACTTGGTGTGGAGTCTCCAAACCAAGCAGATCCCTGCGGTGCGCTCCTGCACCACTCCTCCCTGGGGGGAGGAAGGGGAAATCTCCCTGGATCTGCCGTTTGTTGGGTCCCTGCTGGAGGAGCAGTGGCCCGACTTTGCCGCGGATCACGGTTTATGCCAACCCCGAGCTGAGAGCCCGGGCCTCTGCTCCGTCTCTGCAGCCGGCTTCCGCGCTCGCTACCTGGGAGCTCTGCCGTACTCAGGCACCCCTGGTCTGTGACCCCGAGGGTCCTGAGACCATACTGTCCCGTGAGGGTTCCAACCCCTGCTTAGCCACTGGAGCGACATCCCTCAGTGGAGCCGACTTCTAAAAGTTCCAATTTTGTGCTCCTCGGCTCTATCACTTGCCAGAAGTGGCCGACGGAGGCCCCCTCCCCCGCCGTCTATCCTCCCGAATATCACCTCGGATTCACTTCTCCGCGCGTCCTACCTTCCAGTAAGTGGTCCTTTTCTGTTCAGAGAGTTGCTGCTATTCTTTTCGATCTCCTGTTGAGTTCGTAGGTGTTCAGAATGGTTTGATCCCTATCCAGCTGAGTTCCTGAGACCAGACGAAATCCAGGTCTCCTACTCCTCTGCCTTCTTGCTCCGCCCCCTCCACATGTGTTGTTAATCTTCTTTTCAGCCAGGCTTACCACTCTACCTTGTTCCTCCCAGTTGACATGTCAGGTGCCATCTTGTTATTTTCACCTTCTTACCTGCTCCACTTGGTTTTGATGAATGATGCAGTCTTGAGAAATGACATTCAAAGTGTCAAGGGGTTTGATGATCAGGTAAGTTTTGGCTATAGTTAGGGTTTAAAAATGAGACCAAAAAACCTGAGCCCAAGTAGGTTTTGAATGAAATTTTTTTTACTCAAATTTTTTCTCCCTTTTCTCTGTTGACCTTTCTCTTTGATAATATTCTCTTTGATACCTCCTGTCATCTCTCTTTTTTATTCATTTTTCTTTCTTATGTATTTCTTCAATTCATACTTACTACTCTCTGCCTGTCTTATTATTTGTTTCCTCTGGGATTTTTTTGACTTCATCCCCAAACCTACAACATTTCTTTCATTATTACATCAAATGACCCAAGTTAATATCACTTTATAACACATTACTTTCAAAGTATGTGGGGAGCACTGAATTATATGGTTTTGTACCAAATAATTGCTGGTTAGAAATACAGAGTCACATATATAACATGAAGTTCAGGGAGACCAAATGTCAGATGTTTCAGTAGATTGTTCAGTTTTCTCTTGTTAGAAAAACGAAAAACAGAAACATAAGAACACTTAGATTTCTTCACTACTCTTGACTGTAGCAGCAACTTGGCCTTGCAGAAATAAAATGGCCTGTGACATAAATCCAGGTGAGCAGGGGGAAATGCACTCTTAAAGTATAAAGGCAAGAGATTAGTGTGTGTATATATGTATGTGTGTGTGGATAGATAGGGAGGGAGGGAGGTACAAGTATGATTTTTAGGAGAAATATGGATTTCTCATTTAGCTCTGAAGGGGAAAACTTTCCATAACTAAATTAGACTTCAGAGAGAACATACCCATTAGCAGGCAGAGGCCATCCATGTCAGGGGCAGCAGAAAGGGAGCTGGAGCCCATCTCTCTCATGTAAAGAGCAGCCGACATGGCTGTGCAAGAAAGAGCAGCCTTGCTTCTTGCTCCCACCAGCCTGGAAGCACGTCTTCTCTTGAAAACTGAACTGTAATTAACGGGAGTTGTTTCCAAGCTCAAAAACTGTTGTAAGCCAAGGCCACTATCTAATCATTGTCTGCTAGCAGAGTAATATGTTCCAGGTACTAACACACACCTGCCTTCATCTGCCCTATACACCAAGTTTGCAATTCTTCAGAAAGAGAAGACAGAGACTAAAAGGATTATTTCAGTATGGAGGAGCAATTGACCTTGACAAAGGGTATGTGTTGAGGACTCTGGAAAGGAAAGGTTAGTTTAAGGGCAGCAGGAAGTGAGAGATGAAAAGGAGAGTTGAGGAAGTAAGAAAAAGCAGGTACGTTTTGTGAGATACTTTCAAAAGAGTTGAGGGAATATTCATGAATGGCCCTAAGGAAAGAAAGCCTAGGTAACCCATGTCCTGTCTCTTGTATTGTGCGAGGGAACAGAACGTCTAGAGATTAGATCTGCCGCTTCATTTCTGTTTCCCCACCCCAAAACACAGTTTTAAGTATTAAATCTCTTCTGTTTGAAGCACCAACTGTGGTTCTGTTTTTCTGACTGGTACATAGGCTCATTGTGGAGATAGATGTTAAACAAACGGACCCAAAAATAAATATAATCATACAGTTCACAGATGAAAAAGGAAAAAAATACCTATGTAATCTTATAACAAGTCTGTGGATCTGTTTTAGGTTGTGGGTGGGCCCGGATACGTTGTGATGAGCAATCTCCTTTATTTGTACTCTTGTTTTAGAGTTTTTATTTACTTGGTCGGCTTCAATTTTCACTCCTCCGTCAGTGACTCCCAAATTGTCATTACTTCTCTGACTTCTCTCTCGACTCTTCTCCTTACTCTTTCCTCTCTCCAACTTCCTGGATATCCTTAAAGGTTTTCATCTCAAATTCAAGAATCCAATTACCTTCCCCTGCAAAATTTCTTTGTTGCTTGTCCTTTTTTCATATTTGTACAAACAGTCTCTGCATTATCACAGGAGCCAAAACTCTGGTTCATTTTTTTTTTTTTTTTTAAGATTTTACTTACTTGTTTTAGACAGAGAAAGTGTGAGTGGGAAGGGTAAAGGGGGAGGGAGAGGGAGCAAAAATCTGAAGTGGACTCAGCACTGAGAGGGGAGCCTGATAGCGGGGCTTGATCTCATGACTGCGAGATCGTGACCTGAGCCGAAACCAAGAGTTGATGCTTAGCCAACTAAGCCACCCAGGTTCCCCACTCTGGTTCATTTTTATTAGACTAATAGGGTGAATACTCTTGCTAAACCTCACAATAAATCTCCCAGCTTCTAATTCTCCCCAACTTGGTCCATCCTAAGTACACTGCTCATAAATCTTTAAACACAATTCTGGCTGTATCACTCCTTTTTTCAGACTTCTTCAGCAGCTTTCATATATTGACCACAACTCTGACATCAAGGCTACCTGTGAATCACCTACAACCATTTTTTAAATTTAATTCCACAATTCTTCTCTGATCTAACCATATTGGACAACTTGCAGTTTGTCAGATGTTCTCTGAAGCTTTCCGCCTGCCTGATTTTTTGCTCAGTCTGTTCTAAGGAAAATATTCTGCTTTTCACCTTTTTAAACTTCATATTCTCTGTAAAGGAATTCCTGGTGTATTTTGAATGACATAATTGCTCTGTGAAATTTGCATTATTTTTTTTCTTTGTACAGTTCACAGGACATTGTTCATGCATTTTTTTTATGTGATTTTAATCTCTTCCCATTCCTCCTTGATGTTTGGGATCTCTTACTCATCTGTGTATTCCTTACGTGTGTGTGGTGGGTGCTTAGCACTGCATCAAAACCCCTCAAAGAAGCTGAGTAATACAAGCAGCACAATTATAAGTGGCAGCATCCAGTAAGTGACTACAATGTAGAAGAGGCATTTCCCTTTAGCTTGGAAGGAAGCCTTGCTTTCAAAGGGTTAATTGGACATCATGGTGATGCTGTGGGGAAACACATTGGGGAAACACATGAACTCTGTTTCTCCCCAGCAGGCTTAACGATTAAGTGCTCCACACTTGAGAACTGCGTCATTGCACATGCAGGAACTAAACCAGGGAATCAGTTAGGCAGATCTCTATTTTAACTTTGCTGCACTTTCAGAGAGAGATCATTTGAGAAGCTGAAAACTTCCCCAGGTCAATCTGTTATAGCTATGATAATGGCTGGAGAAATCTAGTAAGCTCAGAACTTTCTTCCTGGAGATCTTTTCTCCTTTCTTTCTTCCTTTTATATATATATACATATATATATATATATACATATATATATATGTATATATATATTGAGTTCTACTTGCAACAATCACCAGTTATTTCATTTCTCAAGTAATGCCTTAAAAACTTAGAAGAATACAGTTTAGACCTCTTCATGAACCATTGGATACTTACAGTGGTTAAATTCCTTTTCTTCATAATAGATAAATTTGTATGTGCTCTGACTGTTGAACAAAAGAAGATTGGAAAACTGCCTGATGATGGTGTCTGTCTGTGATAGTTAGCTGACGTTATCAAAGGACTCTTACAATGTCAGATCATTTAATCAGAGTAAAGAGAGTAAAACTTGAATTTCTCAATTCTTCTACCAATGGGAAGTGGGAGGCAGTGGGAATTAATCATCTTAGTACCTTATGTCATTTGATTCCAACAGACTGAATTTCCTCTAAGAAGGAAAGTGGCATGTGGCGTGTAATATTCTTTAAACACCAGAATAGCTTGGCTTTGATACAATATTCTCTGAAAACAAAATTCTACACCTCAGTCTCAGGTTTCAATAGCAGCATATAAAAATTCTGTTGGCAAGAACCATAAAAAGGAAATTTTATATTCAGTTTCGTCAAAGGCCTTTCAATTCACTTCTTACTGATTGTTTCTTTTAGTTTGGCTTTTGTAAAATTCTGAGGAGAAAAATGAATCATAAAGAAAATAAATGATTTTCCTATGTAACATTTACACAGACACATATGTAGTGATTGGATGATGATCCTCTAAGTTAGCAGTATGAAAATAATTTTTTTAAAGATTTTATTTATTTATTTGACAGAGAGAGAGATAGTGAGAGCAGGAACACAAGCAGGGGGAGTGGGAGAGGGAGAAGCAGGCTTCCTGCCAAGCAGGGAGCCCGATGCAGGACTCGATCCCAGGACCCTGGGATCATGACCTGAGCTGAAGGCAGATGCTTAACGACTGAGCCACCCAGGCACCTGCAGTATGAAAATAATTTTTTTTAAAGATTTTATTTATTTATTTGAGAGAGAAAGAGAATGAGAGATAGAAAGCACGAGAGGGAAGAGGGTCAGAGGGAGAAGCACACTCCCTGCTGAGCAGGAAGCCTGATGTGGGACTCGATCCCAGGACTCCAGGATCATGACCTGAGCCGAAGGCAGTCGCTTAACCAACTGAGCCACCCAGGCACCCAGTATGAAAATAATTTTAAAATTAATTTGAATGGTGGGGAAAATTTTAAAATGAAACAGACTGGCAACTCTCATCACTTAATTTAATCCGCAAATATGAAATCTCCTCTAAAAAATATATTAAATGACAAAATCTGTGAAACTTGGGTAACATTTTAACTCAAACTGGTTTTCTGTAAGAAGTAAATTTAATCACACATTTATTTAAAAAAAAAAAAAGTCTTCGGTTTCCAAATGGGCCTGGAAATATTTCTAAAATACAGTTTCTCAGACAAAACAAGACATGCAGACCTCAAAAGCAGAAAAGAGAAGAGAAATGGACATAATACTGAATGAGATTAGAATGAACTTCACTAGGACATAGTAACATTTTTGTTACCTTAGAAGAGAAATAGTGATTTATCCCTATCTTGAATATTTTCAGCCGTGAACTGACCTCATCTCACACAGTTTAGCACACAATCTAGCAGTTTATTTTACATTCTTAATCATTTATGTTTTCAAATCTATATACATAGTATTCTAACTAGGATGCAAATATATTAAAGGCAACTATCATCATTCATCTTTTTTTGGGGGGGTGAGGCTGTGTGACCACCCATAATTTATCTTAATAAAATACATCATAGTGCTTAAAAAAATAGTAGTTACTCCTGTGTTTGCGGATGACAATAGACATTTTAAAATTACCTTTGGTAGTCTACTCAATTCCTGCCAAGAAGTTTTCTGGCCCTTCCTTTCTTTTTTAATCTATATGTCTATTGTTATAATAACATATTTTAACTAGTTCTATAGTCAGTAAAAAAGAAATTAACCAACTAGATTAGGTCAATTGCTGCTTTATCCTTTTAGGATACAATGTCTCCAAAATGTATTCTTCTTCAACTACACAAAATGCTAAAAAAGATCATTGAGAATACAATTTTATGGTTCTGAAAATGAAAATACAGATTGTATTGTAAATCTATGTCCAGCCAAAAAAAATACTTTTGGGATGAAGGTCACAGAAATATAGTTCTAGGGTGCCTGGGTGGCTCAGTCAGTTAAGTGACGGCCTTCAGCTCAGGTCATGATCCTGGAGTCCCGGGATCGAGTCCCACATCGGGCTCCCTGCTCGGCAGGGAGTCTGCTTCTCCCTCTGACCCTCTTCCCTCTCGTGCTCTCTATCTCTCATTCTCTCTCTCTCAAATAAATAAATAAAATCTTTAAAAATATATATATAGTTCTAGACATCAAATACCTGAAAAATTTATCTTATACAGATTTGTATTTTAAGGAGAAAATGTGAGAAAGATAGGATTTTATTTAAGGAGAATGTAACGAAATAAAAATAATAGAACAAAAAATTCTTTTTGAATTAATGAGGACACAAACACAAAGGCACGAATAACTTCAGGAACTAAAATAAATTAGAGATACAGAGAATGTTTACATATTAATACTATGTAAATAATAAAAATTAAAAAAAATTAAATGGCAAATTTCTTGGATATGCTAACAACCAAACTATAACAGGAAAAATTGAACTAAAAAGTTAAAACCTACCATTGAAACACCTATTACCCATATAGTTTTGTTGCAGGGTCATCAAGCGCAAAGGCCAAGAAAGAATTCTTGTATGGTGCAACTTAGAAAGTTTATTTGAGTAGCATGGAGACAGGACTGTACCATGGGCAGAACTGTACCATTGCTGTATGAATCTAGTGGTTATATGCTTAGTGCTCAAGGGGGAGGGGACGTACAGAGAGTATTAGATCATAAATGTCTTCTTCGAATTTCTATTCATAAGGCTATTCTTACAGGATTTCTCTGATGCTTATCATTCAGTTTAATACTATCAGTGAGATATATAAGAAGTCGTGAGGCCCTTTAAGAATGTAGTAACCAGGGCATAGTTGATCCTTCAAAACTATGCAAGTCAGCTTTCCCTGCTGAAGGTGAACATTTTTCTGCTTCTCTCCCTCATCGTTTCCCCCCCAACCAATTTTCAGTCTTTAAATCTTTACAATGATGAAGTTAGGCAAAGGGCTCATCTTCTGTAATTTCTTCAAGATGACAGGAGTCTTAGATGGCCACTATCTGTCCCTGCTGTAGAGTCCAAGGTGGTTATTGGGATGAATTTGTTTTGAGTAGTAAGAGTCATCTGTTGGCTGGGCAAAGAAGTCAGGAACTGCTTGCACATATCTTGATAATAGGAGAGAACAAAGCAAAAGAGACAACACATTAGGATTATGATTATAATAAAAATAAGAAGTGTGATAAGAAGACCTTTTAAGGTAGACCATAGTCCACCTCTTGCCGACCAAAAATTTAACCAGTCACTGAGAGAATTAGGAGTCAGGCATTGCCTTAATTTGGGTGTGCATATCTGCCAAAACTCTGGATACATTAGCAGAGCCATTTGGGATATATACACAACAATTAGTCTCAATATTAGCATAATAACTTTCCCTTTGACTTGTAGTGAGGATATCAAGAGCCATTAGGTTTTGGAGGGCCACTTTTGAACTTGTGGGTGACTTTGTGTTGGGTTTGGTTAAAGGTGGCTGCTGTATGTTTGCTGAAGCCTCTACTTGTAATTTTATATCAATAGAGGTGACTCCCAGGACATATGGCTAAGGGATAAAACTATTAAGAAGCCTTTTTTGCCTCATATCTAGCTTTAACAATATCCTAATTATGAGGAATCACTGGCAAGTGGGAGACGACTTGTCCCAGGAGATAAGGGCATCTCCAAGTGCATTATCCAATCCAATTATAAGGAAGGTGGGGCTGTCTATTATCTCCACAAGTTCATAGTTAACCCCATGGAGTGGGGTACACACCGAATTTTAAGGGGCGATTTTGTTATCCCAGCCACATAGAATTGATTGAGGTGATAGTTGAGTTATACAATTATTAGGAGGGTCCATCCCATTCTTTAGCTGTTTAAATAATTATATGCCCATAGGGTCATTGTTATTATCCCCACAGAGGAAAAGGCACAAAGATTGTCTATATTTGAGCTATTGTGGCAGTTTCTCTGAAATTTACCTCAAGTTGTCATATTCAAAGACAATTAGATCTAGAATCTAATATCAACAAAGGTGTGTTATTGAAACATAATTTTTCTTGGGGCACCTGGATGGCTCAGTTGGTTAAGCATCTGCCTTCAGTTCAGGTCATGGTCCCAGGGTCTGGGATGGAGCCCTGTGTTGCATCGGACTCCCTGCTCAGCGGGGAGTATGCTTCTCCCTCTCTCTCTGCCACCTGCTACCCCCCCCACTTGTGCTCTCTCTCGTGTGCTGTCTCTCAAATAAATAAAAAAAATCTTTTAAAAAACATAATTTTTCTCTTTAAATTCACCCTCATTTCCAGAGGTAGCCAAATCAAGACTAATTCGTTTATAAAACAAATCCAGTTTTAACATACCTGGCCTAATTATGTACATAAACTCAACAAGAAGAGTGATTGATCATATAGATCCTTTAAAATCTGCTTTGCTGGAACTTTTTATAAGGAATCTCTAGATTGAACTTTTAATATCCTCTCGAGCCCAGAAAAAAGCCAAATAGTTGTCATCAGACTTGCCTGCAATACCTATAAATTTGGGCAATTGCTCTTCTCGAGATTCCCAAAATATCCTGAGGTTACTGTAATTGCCAGGAAGTGACATTCTTTATTCCCTTGATAAGGCTGCTGGGAACTCTGTAAGCAAAATATGCCACCATTTTTAAGAGGTTTCCTTGGCTCCATAAAGTCAACCTTAATTCCTTAAAGCTATCTAATCATATCTGAGTCTAGGCATGTCTCTCTCAAATATGATATTCCAGTCAAAGCATTGGTAATATAACCAATATTGACAATGGTATCCTGTTACAAGGAGAACGGATTCTTTTTGAACTTATGCAAATAACTAAAATTACCTTGAAAAAAAAAGCCTTTCTGAAATCTGAAGGGTTCAGGTAGAGAGAAAAGTTAAATGCTTCAATTTGTTCATAAAAGAATATTTTATCTTCCTCAATTCATTCAGTCTTATGTTATTAATTTTTGTTGTGTTTGAATGCAGCTTCCCCATTAGTTCTAGAAATTCTTACCCAGTTTAGTTTTATGATTTTTAAAGATATTTAAAAAAAAACCTGTATTTGTCAAAAGTCCTTCTTATGAATCTCCTTGAGGGTGAAACACATTTTGCAAAAGCATCAGCTTTTACTATAAATAACAAAAAACTCAGAAATGGACATGTTTCTAGATTGGAGAGTTCATTATAATGTATCTGACAAGGAAATCCAGTTATTCCTGTGAAACATAGCATTTTAATAATTAGAATGTTAAATGATGACCTTATAACAGAGCATATTAAAACTTAAGGAATTTCATGTATTTCCTAGAAGTTTTGCATTTTACCTATACAACATAAGAAGGTTTATCATTTGTTTGACAGTGCTTCCCATGTAACTTAACATACCAAATAAACAAGGCTAATTAGACTTCATTTATCATTTAAATCTTAGAGAAGTTTGTTAAAAACCTTAGAAAGTTTTAAAGCACATCCCTAAATAGGATTACAGATCATTATAAATTTAATATTTGTATTTAATTGAGGTAGCAATAAGGGGTTCTATAGGAAGTTATATAGTTGTTAGTAAAAGAGCCTCCCTAACATTGAGAAGTTTTAACTTTCTTAAGTAATCAAAGACCTGATAAAGACAAAACTTAGCTTTGGTTTTCTGGGCAGATAAAAGAGAAAAAACTTTGTTTACATTTTCTTATCAAGAACAGACCAACAATCCAAGTAAACTGTCTTTTAACAAAGGGAAAAGCAGAATTTCAATCTTAAACCATTGTGCTTTTAAAATCCATTGATTTCAACTTTAGTCTTGACCACACATAAATTTTTTTCTAAAAAATCTCCCTTCACAGACCTACAACTTTCTTCATTCAGATTTTGTCCTAAGCCTTTTCTCTCTAAATAACCAATCTCATTTTAAGACAAAACTAATTATTTTTCCCTCAACAAAACCTATTCCCATTTCATAAATTTTTCTTATTAAAAATATATCTTTCTTGCATACAGAGTGACTTCCGTTATTTCCATCAGTCTTAATTACACTTAGCAGAATTTTAAGTCTTAGAAACCTTAGTCTCCAAAGAAAATTAAGTAGTAACCAATTGTGAATTATTTGTTACATAAGAATTCTTTAGATCAGCAAGTTTACACATTTCATAATTTCTAAAAACATACGCTTTTTTATAGTACACTCTTTTAATGAAGCAAACATGTTACCAACAGGCCGAAGTATCCTCAGTTTCTCTGCAACAAGAAGCCAAAACAGGTAAACCTATTTCCAACAAACAATGTTTTAGTATTTATTTGGAAAAGACTTAGGTATTCAATGAATTCAATTTATCATTTAGCAAAACTTCAAAGTTTCAGGTTACCAAAGATTTTGAAAGCTATTTAAAAGTTTTATATATAAACCTTTTTATTTATTCAACCTACTTGTTCTTAGCAATTACCATGAAAACTTTGTGAGACGGACAAAATTAACCATTATTTTAAGTCATCTTTTTGCTGACACACTGCAACAGAGTGTGAACTTATTTGACCTTCAGTAAACCTTGCTAGAATAAAAATATTATATTTAATGCTGATAAATCTAAAGAAATGTCTATCTTAATTAAGCTAACAAATTTTAATAAGCTTAAATACCAAATATGTTACACTTGGGTCCACTAAAAGTCAATCCATTTGCTCCCCATTGTCGAGTTAGTTGACATATCTAAGCTAGAAGTACTTAGAGCCTGATTTCTGAGCCTAGTGCCCTTACGACCAAGGTACTAGTGTGCCTGTGGGAGGCAGGAGTTTGTCCCTCTGCATAGTGTAGCCACAGGCAAGAGGCTCAGACAAGACATGTTCAGAAGTGTCATACTATTCAAGACATTACCAGAAAAGAACAAGTAAGTAGAGGCTGGGGGAATAAAAGAGACCAAATTGCACCAACGCTCTTGGATTCACTCTGTAATCCCTGTGCAGGCCACCAAAAATGTTGCAGGGTCATGGAGTGCAAAGGCCAAGAAAGAATTCTTGAGATCTTGTAAGATGCATCTTAGTAACTTTATTTAAGTAGTATGGGATAGGACCCATGAACAGAAAGAGCTGCTCCTTTGCTGAAGCTCGTGGTTATATACTTAGTACTCAAGTACTCAAGCGGGGGGGGGAAGTGCAGGGAGTATTAGATCATAAATGTCTTCTTCAAATTTCTACTCAGAACTACTTTTGCAAGATTTCTCTAGTGCTTATTATTCACTTTGTTATTAACTACTGGATATATAGACAGTCATGAGACCCTTTAAGAATGTAGCAGCCAGTGTATATTTGATCCTTATTGGAACTATGCAGGCAATAGGCCAGACTTCCAGACTAAAAGTGAACATTTTTCTGCTTCTGTCCCTCATTAGTTTAACTGATAACTTCTAGTTTTATTAGTGACATGTATTTTCATCTCATATAAATTATTTCACAATGTACAAAAAGATAACAAAAACTTTGTTTCCAAGAGAATGACAATCTAAACACTCTGAATAACCCTTTTGCTAAAAATAGCTGTAAGTCTTGAAATTCTCTCTCTCTCTTTCCCTCTCTGCCCGCCCCCCCGTCTGTCTCTCTACACACACACACACACACACACACTTACACACACACTTGTAACTAAGCTGACAAGGAAGTATGGAATCTACAAAACAAAATGAAAGTAGGAGTCCTGGGATATAAATTAAGGCATCTGTAGAACCCATGGTTTGTATTTTGTTGGCTTCCCAAAGTATTATGAGGTATAGCATGTAGGTTTATGGCCTATGTAAGGTAAAAAGTGGTTTAAGAGATTTATGCATAAAGCTGGGGTCCCAAACAGTCATACCATCTTTGTAAGACAGAATAAGAAATAAAACATCATACAGAATGGGACAGCAAGAAAACTTTAGCTGCTTCAACTCTGGTACTGAATGAAGAGCTAAAATTGCTCTTTTTTTTTGGAAGAGCCAAAATTTCTATCCTGAGAATTTGTAACCATAAGCCAGACTCCAAGTAGGTTTGTAAACTAAGTTCAAGTCACCTGAGTTGGCTAAAGTTCTTCGTAGTAAAGACTTCGGTTTTGATGTTTGACTAATGACAGCTTTCCAAACTCCCCTTTCCCCTTTTGCCCCACATTTGGGCAAGCTGATTAAAAAACAAACAAAACCAGTATGTTTCTTCCCTTGGTGCCAGTGGGAAGTTAAAACCATGCAAACCTAAGCCCTCTAGTGGAAACACTTATTCCAGCCCCACCTCTAAACCACATTCTTACTTTCAGTCTCACTTCATTCTAGCCATCAGGACCAACTTGCATCTGCCCTGCTCTTCCCAGAAAGTCTCATGGGGTGACTAATAAACCTTGGCATGTGTTCTTGGTGAACATGGTGTCATCAGTGTTGATGTCTGAACAATTCCATTAGGAGGAGTCCTTCCCATCCTCCATGGGTTTACTATAAAACATCCACACTTAAAACTACAGTGGAATTGTAGATTTTTTATTTTTTATTTTTTTTCCTGCAGTGGATGCTGTTGATGATGTACCAGATCCCATTTATAGGGCCAGTGCACACAGATGCTATAGTTTTGGCTGTTAGTAGCTCACAGTTGTTTCCTCCTGCAAAGAATTGGCCATCATCAAAAGAGAACTGCCTTACCTAGGAGATTATGCCAGTCAGGAACCACCCCTCAGCCAGTGATTAACTGATATTGGAGGTAGGGGATATTAAGAATTGTGAAGATTCTGAGATTTTACCCTACTTATAAGTTAACAAGTTAGCTTGCCACAGTTTCATGAATGCTGGCAAAAGATATAAAATTTCATGGTCAAAGACAAAGGACTTTGTCACTCACAGTAAGAGTAATAGCCAGAGTATCAGAGCTGGTCCCTGTGCCCCAGTTCCCATAAGACAACATGAAAAGGGCCAAATAGCACTTATGCATGAAATACATCATGTTATGGGAGAAGGAATCTTGAGCTTGGGGAACAGAATCTTTTATAATGGGCTATAAGCTTACCTTAACTTTGTCCCAAAGGGAGACATTATCTTTATTATACTGAACAGAAAATAAACCTGTCCTTCAGTCTAGAGATAGACATTATCTCCAGCTTCCAAGGCTGTTCACTATAGAAACAATTTTTAAAAGATAGTCCAGAATAAATGCAGTCAGGTCCTCTGCTCATAAGACAGGCAGAAATACAAGAGACCTGTGGAGAATTAACTCCAACAGATGGGTTTATTTTACTAATCTACCATTGTACATTTTGAAATTTTTATAATAAAAAAATCTATCAATAATCACAATTAATGTAAATGGAGTAAGCTCTCCAATTCAAGAAACAATGATTATCAGATTGAAAAAAAACAAAATTCTAACTATATACAATTTACGGGAGTCATACCTACAACCTAAAGACACACACACCAAAAAGTTTGTAATAAAATTGTATGATAATAAATGCCAGGCAAATACCAATAGAAAGCTGGCATTGCTAAACCAAATAATAGACTGAATGTAAAAAGTCTCATGAGAAATAGAAAAAGAAGTGTTGGTTTGGCATAAAATAATGTTTCTAAATTTGTATGCTCCCCGAAGCAGACTTAAAATACATAAAGCAAATATTTACAGAATTAAAGCAGAAATTAATAAATTCATTATCATGGTAGGATATTTTAAACACTTCTATCTTAGTAATTGAGAGATCTGACAGGCAAAAAAATCTGTAAGCATCTGCACAATTTCAATAAGACAATTAGCAAGTTTAATTTAATGGACATTTACATAATAGTGTATTCAATAAAAGAATAGTATGGAGCATTTACCCAACTGTCAGATACTAAGCTGCAAAGCCAGTTCCAACTAATTCCAAAGGATTTCTGTCATGCAGATCACGTTCTCTGACTACATGCAACTGTTAGAAATCAAGAGCAAAAACATAACTAAAACATCCAAAACTTTTATAGGTGTTGAACATAACTTTAAGTAATTCATGTGATAAAAAAGAAAAACTCACAGTGGCTACCAAACTTTATTTAGAAATTAGTGATAATGAAAATACTGCATATCAAATCTCAGGTGGTATAACTAAAGCAATTATTAGCTTAAAATGATAATCTTAAGGAAAAAAAAAGACTAAATATTAATGGTACTTGTTGTTCAAGCCAAAAATGAAAGAATTATCCTATTTCCAGGGTGTCTGGGTCGCACAGTCAGTTAAGCATCTGGCTCTTGATTTTGGCTTGGGTCATGATCTCAGGGTCTGGAGCCCACGTTGGGCTCCACACTGGGCATGGAGCCTGCTTAAGATTCCCTCTCTCCCTCTGTCCCCCATCTGCCCCCCAAAAATAAAATAAAATAATAAAAAAATTATCCTATTTCCTCTGCTTCTCTCAGCTTTCACATCCAGTTCATGAGAAACCTCTAAAACTCATCCTGTATCTGTCCAATCTTCTACATCTTCTCTGCAACCACTATGGTCCAAGTCACTCTTTTCTCTTGCCTATGGTATTTCAACAGCAATGGTCTTCCTCCTCCCTTCTTGCCTTCCTAAAATCCATTCTCCCTGGAGTAACCACCATGATCTTTAAAAGCATACATTGGATCACATTGCTCCCATGTGAAAACTGCCAAGAATGGCCTGCTCTTTGATCGCAGGGCTGGTTCTTTTAAATTATTCTCATCTGTTTTAGTTTTCTGTGCTCCAGGTTCTCTCCTTAGAGTCTCACAACACAGTAATCCAGCAGTTGGCTGGACTATGTTCTAGAGCTCAAGGTCCTCTTCCAAGTTTATTCATGTAGTTGGCAAAAGCTAATTTCTTGCAGGTATAGGACTGAGGTTCACATTTTCTTGCAGCCTGTTGGTTAGAGTTATCTTAGCATCAAAAGCCTGCCCTCAGGTCTTCCCTATTGACTCTTTCACAATCTGGGGTACTTCATCAAAGGCAGTAGGATACTCTTTCTCCAACTGTTGAAGATGGAGGCTTGTATAACATAATGGAATAAAAGGAGTGACTGTGCCATACTTTTGCCATATAATGTAACCCAATCAGGGGAGCGCCTATCCCATCATATTCACAGGTCCTGCCTACACTCAGAACAAGGGGAGTATACAGGATATGTGTACCAGACAGTGGGAATCTTTTTTTTTTTTTAATTCCAGTTAGTTAACATACAGTGTAATATTAGTTTCAGGTGTACAATACGTACAAGTGATTCAACACTTCCATACGACACCCAGTGCTCATCACAGCAAGGGCACTCCTTAATTCCCATCACTTCTTTTACGCATCCCCCGCTACCCACCTCCCCTCTGGTAACATCAGTTTGTTCTCTATAGGTAAGAGTCTCTTTCTTAGTTTGCCTCCCTGTGTTTTTATTTTCTCTTTACTTTTTGTTTTATTTCTTAAATTCCACATATGAGTGAAATCATATGGTATTTGTCTTTTTCTGACTTATTTCACTTGGCATAATACTCTCTAGCTCTATCCATGTTGTTGCAAATAGCAAGATTTCATTCTTTTTTATGGCTAATATTCCATCATGCGCACGTGTGTGTGTGTGTGTGTGTGTGTGTGTGTGTGTGTGTGTGTACGTACCACATCTTCTTTATCCATTCATCAGTTGATGGGCAATGGGCTATTTCCATATTTTGGCTATTGTAGATAATGCTGCAATAAACATCAGGTGCATATATACCTTTGAATTAGTATTTTTGTATTCTTTGCGTAAATACCTAGTAGTGCAGTTGCTGGATAGTAGGGTAGTTCTATTTTTAATTTTTTGAGAAACATCCATATTGTTTTCCAGAGTGGCTGCACCAGTTTGCATTCCCACTAGCAGTGCAAGAGGGTTCCCATTTCTCCACATCCTCACCAACACCTGTTGTTTCTTGTGTCAGGGGGAATCTTGATGTCGTCTTAGAATTCTGCTTTCCACCCTATCCTTTTTAAAGTCCATTTTGAATAATTAAAATAGTTATCATTCTGTTACCTTTTTAAAATTTAATAGTTTATTTATTTTTGTAATTCCTCCTTGGTACTAAATCATCATTAGAGTAGATCCCTTGTCTGTGGTTTCCACTGCTGTTTTTCCATTCGTAGAGCAGAGCCTAAAACATGGAAGATAATAACGCTGCTTGTGTGGATACATACATGATATGATGTAAAAAATATATACATATATTTGGTAATTGTAGGGGAGGAAAACTAATTTTCCCTCTATGTTTCTAGGTTCTTGGCTAAGCAACACCACTCTCGCCTTAATACAAGATAGATTAACAGGAGAAAAACAAACAGAAATTTAATACCTCTTGTATACAAGGAAGATACCTAGGACCACTGACTGACTCTTTAAAATGGCCCAAGCCACTACCTTAAATAACAACTTCAGCTAAAGACAAAAGAAAGATGTTGGGGAATGGAGGAAGGGGCTATTAATTGAAGGGTATCAGGAAAAAGATGGTGAGCAAGGATAAGGTTGTTAGTCATATTTAAGTGCTGGCCTTCTCCATTGATAAGGGGTTTCAAGAGATTAGTCATCCTTCTCTTCTGGTACAGAGAAGGAGACACCCTTACAAATGGAGATTTCTCTTATAAATGTAAATTTTTTTTTTTTTTTACAAAAGGGTAACTTCTACTCCTTCCATTTCAGAGCTTTTTCTGTATCTGCTGTTTCTCAGATAATCGTTTTGCCAGAGAGGCATTTTTGGCATAGCATATTGTGCTCTCTTTCACCATACATTTGAGGGAAAAAAACTATCCTTATCTCTAACTTAACACCAGAATGAAATATAGATGAGATACGAGATGAAATGTAAAGGTATAAAGCCCACATAATATGAAGCATACACACATATACATACATTCCTTGTAAACTGAGGAGGCATAGCTATAAATGGTACAAAATTCAGGATGCATAAAGCATAAAAGACTTAATTAGATGATAAAATTTCTGTACAATGAAAAACGCCATTAAAAATTTTTAAAAAGACAAACTACAAATTTATTAAAATATTAAAAAATATATGCCATATAATTTAATAATGATATATGATAAAAATATATGAAATTTTAAGACAAACACCAACATACCAGTTTTTAAAAATGGACCAAGGTTATTATCAGAAAAATCTCAGAGGAAGAAATGAAAAGGGCCATTGCTAATAAACGGGTAAAAAGTGCTATAATTTTCTATCAAAGTATTAAAAGTTATGACAGTGAGGGACCATTTTTTTTTCACCTTCTTATTGGTAAAGGTAAAAACAATAATGCTATTCCACATTGCTAAGAAAAACTTCTCAAACCCAGTCAGTAGGGAGATAAATTGAGACAATATTTCCGAGAAGAAATTAGGTAATCAATATCAGAATTTCTTTTGATCCATTAATTCAGGAGCTTGGAATCAATGAGGACCATTTAAAATTATAGTTCTAGGGGCAGCTGGGTGGCTCAGTTTTGGTTGGGCGACTGCCTTCGACTCAGGTCATGATCCTGGAGTCCCAGGATCGAGTCCCGCATTGGGCTCCCTGCTCAGCGGGGAGTCTGCTTCTCCCTCTGAGCCTCCCCCCGTCATGTGCTCTCTCTCTCTCTCTCACTCTCTCTCTCAAATAAATAAATAAAATCTTTAAAAAAAATAAAATTATAGTTCTAATAAAAAATTGGAAATGCCAATTTTTTTCTTAATTAAATAATATGCTAAATTCATAAAATGCAATATAAATTATTCATTTAAAATAAATTATTTATTTTAAAATAATTTAATTTATTCAATTAAAATTAAAATGCTGATATAGATTTTTATCTGCTATGGAGTATCAAGCATTTGAAATATACATATGTATAAAATTACATAGATGGGCATATACAACTAATTTAATATCCCTCTATCTGAAAGTTGAAAGAGGTTTTTGGACCGTTTTATTTTAACTATAACACCATTATGTCTTAAAAGAAGAAATGAACGAATGAAACTCCCTGCCTAAAGTTCAGGTAATCTGCTTGAAGTTAGTAGCACAGCTAATGACAGAAGGATTCTTTCTGTATTATATGATGTGGCAAACAAAGTCAGAAGAAAAATTATTGAATTTCCTTACTACCTACAGCCCACTGACAAGTCCTTGAAATAGTTAGTGCATTCTTCTAGGGACTCAACTGCCTTTGCTAAGGGCAAAGGGCAATCCTAGCCTTAACTTCCCTCTCCCTGCAGGATCCTGTAAGTCTACTTTAACATATAAAAATTCCTTTAGAAATTTCCTTTATCTCTAAACCCCCAAGATACATGTTGGCAGTCACTCCCCAAGCATATGGCCCACCGTTATACATCTGAAGGGTCTCATGACTAAGGTATTTTTAGGCGGTAATAAATGATCTTTTCCTAACAACAGCTGACCCCCTCAAGGTCCTGGAAACCTTGCTTCCAAAATTCCTTAGAGACTTACGCTATCCCAAATCCCCTCCCAACTTGAAAGTATATAATGGGCCACTCCTCATGACCCCAGTGCAGCTCTTTCTAAAACCATCTTTTTGCATCAAAGACATCTCAAGAATTCTTTCTTGACCATCGGCCTCAAACCCTAACATCTTTCCTATATCATTATACATTAATGTTTTCTTTGCATTTCATTATAGCTTTGTAGCTTGTACACTGGAAAAGATGTTTGAATGTTAGTTTTAAAGAAGTCATTTTCAATGATACTTTAAAGTATCATTTAAAATATAAAGCATACAAAATCTCAAAATCAGTCAAACATGGAAATGTCAAGTACCTAGGATTATTTTGGTCTTCGACACAGTAAGGTCTAAATAAATAACTACACAGCTTACCTGAACCGAGCTCACTATACTGAAAAATCACTCCTCTTCTATCAAAGTTTCCCATAGTGCTTCTAGTGAGATCATCTGCCAGTCTTTTGACCTCAGACCTGCAGACTTGTGGAAATGAATAGGCTAAAGTGGGCTGAGGAGGTTATGATGAAGAAGCAAAGCACAGGGGGCACAAACTACAGCCTTAAAGCATCCAATGTCAGTGTAAAGGACTGAATTACACACAACCCAATATACAAAGTGTAGCTCAGTGTTGCAATAGGCACCTAAGAAAACACCCCCAATTTTTCATTCCAGTGGTTCTCAAACTTTGAACTGCATTAGAATCATCTAGAGGGTTAACACATAGATTGCTGAGACCCATCCTCAGGGTTCTGATTTAGAATTGGTAAAGGTAAAGACAGTAATTTCACAGGTTCCCAGATGCTGCTGATCCAGACCACACTTGGCAAATCATGCTCTATTCTACTCTTCTAGTTTATTACTTAAGAATTATAGCTTTCTAAAGTGCTAGTGAATCTTGTTGCTCAAATTTAGACCCAACAGTTAAAACCAGAAATAGACAAGATTGCTTAAGTCACACTCAAACTAAGACCCATTGTGCTTATTTCTTATCATACTTTTTTGAGGCATCAAATAAGATGTTTTGTAATGACCTAGAACATCCCAACCACCAGACCAAAAACACCATAATAACAACAGAATGCCTAGAAGACCACACTTTACCTATCCCCTTCCCTGCCCATGATCATGAGCTGTACACATACCTGTCCCCACCAATGATCACACATTCCTTGTCTGCTCTCTTGCACATACCCTCTCTGAACCTCTCTCTAAAACTCTAGGTGTCCATCTTGCTGGCAGAGAGGTCAGTTGTTAAGGCTTGAGCCTGCCACCTCCTCTGGCTGCTAGGACCCGAAAGAAATTTCCCCCTTTGTCTTTTCCAATCCCTCATCTTTTGAGTCATTGGCTTCTATTATGATGAGTTTATACAGATTTGTTCAGCAGCAGTGTTTGCAAACCCAACCAGGAGCAGTGCTTCCAATTTGTCCATCCCCTTGGGATTCCCCAGGGTGGAACAGTTGGCCATGGTAGCATGCCAGACTCACTGGTTCCCTTTTTGAGTTAGTGGCTGTGAAAGGTCGTTTCAGCTACAAAATGATATAAAGACTATAGATATAGATGCAGTGTAGCTATCGAATTATATAGAGATAGATATGTAGTTTACCAGTGTCCCCCCCCACAAAATGTAATCTCTACAAGTCAGTCAATATCTGTTGAGAATTATTCTGTAAGCACCGAGGAAACCATGATAAAAACAAAAGATATTATTTCCTACCCTCAGAAAGCATATATACAAATAGAGAATTTAAGACAATGGATATAAAAGCAAATATAAAAATGAAACAATTCAGTTGTGGAAAAGGCATTCAAGAAGATAAAATATGGTAACATGATAGAAAGTACCAAGGCCTGGTATGTCAAGAATGGTTTGCAGGGATGACTCTTGAAAGGGATAGCATTTAAGTTGAGAAAAGACAAAAAATAAATAAGACAAAACTAAGAAACCTCTCAATAATAAGGAGAAAAAGTGTTCTAAGCAGAAGAAACAGAAAATGTAAAGCCCTGGCATAGAACTGAGATTGGAGAAGTCACAGGTAAGAAAGTAAGAAGTTTATATCTTGTGCTTTGCAATGGGAACAGAAAACAAGGGTATGAGTGTGTCCACTTCTGAATCTCAAAGCCTAGACCAGGGCCTGGTACACAGATAATTCTCAATAAGCTCTTTTGTTTGTTTGTTTGTTTGTTGTTTAAGAAATAAATATATTAATGATTAAATAAACCAATGAGTAAGTTTTGGATATAGATTTCAGTGAATGACATCCCACATACAAATAGAGATATCATCATTTTTTATAGCTTGTGTTTAATATCACAAAGGACAGAATAAATTGTCAACTTTTATTCTCAAATTCTCCTGTAAATATCAACCAAAGACAATTTGTTATTGTAATTGAAACCGTAGTATAGAAAATGAAAAATTAACATGGTTTTGTCTTTGAATAGTGTAGGGAATCTGTGAGCCACAAGAATATTACAGAGATAAAAATATTTCTAAAAATATTGACCGGCATGGGTGCCTGGGTGGCTCAGTTGGTTAAGCGACTGCCATCAGCTCAGGTCATGATCCTGGAGTCCTGGGATCGAGTCCCACATTGGGCTCCCTGCTCAGTGGGGAGTCTGCTTCCCCCTAGGCCCTCCCCCCCATGCTCTTTCTCTCTCTCCCTCATTCTCTCTCTCCCTCATTCTCTCTCTCAAATAAATAAATAAAATAAATAAATATTAACAGGCATGCATTGACTTTCAGTGCTTGACACTATACTATGGTGATAAGATGAAAAGTACATAATGTTTACAGCCTTCCCTTTGACTAGTGTGTGAAGGGTGGAAAAACAAAGTTTCATATAAGCTGAGACTATTTTTGTTATATCTATGAGTAATGCTGAACTTTGGTTCATTTCTTTTCATATTTTCTTTTTTCTTTTTTTTTAAGATTTTATTTATATATTTGAGAGAGTGAGAGAGAGCACAAGCAGGGGAAAACAGCAGGCAAAGGGAGAGGGAGAAGCAGGCTCCCTGCTCAGCAAGGAGCCCAGTGTGGGGCTCCATCCCAGGACCCTGGGATCATGACCTGAGCCAAAGGTAGACATTTAACTGACTGAGGCATCCAGCGCCCCTTCTCTTCATGTTTTCATTACTATTAAGTAACTTAATACACAGTATTCAAAGTGTTTTGCTCACTATACATTTAGAGCAAGAATAAAAATTTAAAACAAGTCTCTTCCTCCTATAGTTGTTATCTGATTGGGTGAATAGCTATTATTTGTTTTATGTTTCCTTTCTTTAATTTAATTTAATTTAATTTAATTATAAAAATTTATTTTTATATTATTATTATATATATTATATATATATTAAAAATTTAATTTAATTATAAAAATAGCACATCCTACATAAAAAAGTCAAATACACAAACAGATATACTAGAAAGTAAAAACAAACCAAAAAATTCCTTTGAAACTTTTCAACCTCCTGCCTCACCATAACAGTTTAACAGATAATATTCCAGCTCTCTCTATGAATCTTTAAATTATATATTAAATATTAAACAAACCAAAAAAATCCTTTGAAACTTTTCAACCTCCTGCCTCACCATAAGAGTTTAACAGATAATATTCCAGCTCTCTCTATGAATCTTTAAATTATGTATTAAATATCTGCATATTATTAAATATATATTGTTTTAAGGGCACACAGAGGCTAACGTGAAGGTATGGTAAAAGATATCCATGCAATGATAACCAAAGGAGAGCTGGGGTGATTATACTAACATTGCACAAAATAGAATTTAAGTCAGAAACTCTCAAAAGGGACAAAGACAGTCATAACATAATGGCAAAGGGGTCAGTTAATCAAGATGATATAACAGTTGCAAATATATATACACCCAACATTGGAGCGCCTAAATGTATTAAGCAACTATTAACAGCATTGAAGGGAAATAAACAACTATACAACAGTATTCCACTTCCAACACTGAATAGATTATCCAGACAGAAAACCAATATGGAAACAATAGGTTTGAATAACACTATAAAGAAAATGAGTGTAACAGACATTAACAGAATGAAGGATAAAAATCACCTAGTCATTGCAATAGCTATAGAAAAAGCTTTTGACAAAATACTCTTTCATGATAAAAACATTTAACAAAGTAGAAATAAAAGAAAAAACAACATAATACAGTTATATATGACAAACCCACAACTAACATAAAACTCAGTGATAAGAAGCAGAAAGTTTTTCCTTTAAGATCAAGAACAAGACAAGAATCCTCACCCTCACCATTCCTATTCAACAAAGTACAGGAAGTCTTAGCCACAACAATTAGAGAAGAGAAAGAAATGAAAGGCATTAAAATTGGAAACGAAAAAAGTACAAGTGCTTTTATTTGCAGTTTACATGATCTTAAATACAGAAAATTTTAAGGACTCCACTAAATAACTGTTCAAACTAATAAATTAAGTAAAGTCGCAAGATAAAACCTCAACATACAGAAATCCATTGCATTCCTATGCATTAACAATAAACTATCCCAAAAAAGAAAGAGAAATTAAGAAAACAATTCCATGTACAATAGCATCAAAAAGAATAAAATACTTAGGAATAAATTCAACCATGGAGGTAAAAGACCTGTACACTGAAAACTATGAGATCTTGATGAAAGAAAATGAAGAAGAGCAAATAAATGTAATGGTACTCTGTTTTTATGGATTGGAAGAGTTAATATTAAATTGTACATACTATATTTTAAGGATTCAACACAAGTCCTATCAAAATTCCAATGGTATTTTTCACAGAAATAGAAAAAAAATCATAATTTTTTTTTACAAAATGACAAAGGTCCCAAATAGCCAAAACAATTTTGAACAAGAAAACCAAAACTGGAGGCATCATACTTTCTGACTTCAAATTATATTACAAAGGTATAATAATCAAAGCAGTATGGAACTAGAATAAAAACAGACATATAGACCAATAGAACTGAGAGCCCAGAAATAAATCCACATGTGTACAGATCTTAGTTGAGGGTGCCAGGAATACACAATAAGAGAAGGATAGTCTTCGGGTGCCTGGGTGGCTCAGTCAGTTGAGCGTCTGACTCTGTTCTGGCTCAGGTTGTGATCTCAGGATCCTGGAATCAAGCCCCACATTGGGAGTTTGCTTGAGAGTCTCTCCCTCTCCTTCTCCCTCTCCCTGTCCCTCCCCCTCCCCCGGCTCACACTGTCTCTCTCTCTCTCTCTCTCTCTCTCAAATAAATAAATAAATAAATAAATAAATAAATAAATAAATAGAAGGGTAGTCTGTCAATAAATGGTCCTTGCAGAAACTGGTTATTCATATGCAGAAAAATAAATAACTGATACGTGTACAAAAAATTCACAACATATACAAAAATTAAAATAAAAACAAAAATTTAAATGTCAGACCTGAAAATGTAGAACTACTATAATAAAACATAGAGGAAAGTTTCTTGACATTGGGCAATCATTTTTTGGATCTGACACCGAAAGGACGGGTAATAAAAGCAAAAACAGACAAATGGTATTTCATCAAACTAAAAAACTTTAGCACAGCAAAGGAAGCAATCAACTTGTACCACCTACAAAATGAAAGAAAATATTTGCAAACCACATATCCGATAATTATATAAGGAACTCATGTATCTCAATATCAAAAAACAAATTACCTGATTAAAAAGGACTTTATTTATCCAAAGAAGGCATACAAATGGCCAATAGGTACATGGAAATGTGCTCAACATCATTAATCATCAGAGACATGCAAATCAAAACCACAATTAGACATCACCTCACCCCTGTTAAAATGGCTTTTATGGAAAAGACAAAAAAGATAACAAGTGTTTGTGAACATGTGGAAAAAAGAGAACCCTTGTACACTGTTGGTGGGAATGTAAATTAGTACAGCCGTTACGGAAAGCAGTATCAAAGTACCTCAAAAAATTAAAAATAAAACTGCGATATGATCCAGCCATTCCGCTTTTGGGTATGTATCCAAAGAAAATAAAATTGGTATCTTCAAGAGATATCTGCATTCCCATTTTCATTGCAGCATTATTCACAATGGCCCAGAAGTGGAAACAATTTAAGTGTCTATTGACAGATGAATGAATAAGGAAAATGTGGTAAATGTGTACATTGGACTAGTATTCAGCCTTAAAAAAAGAAGTAAACCCTGCCTGCCGTTTGCTGCAACTTGAATAAACCCAGAAGACATTATGCTGAATGAGATAAGCCAGACACAGAAAGACAAACACTTCCTGATCTCACTAATGGTGGATTCTAAAAATGTCCAACTCATAAAAGCAGAGAGTAGAATTGTGTTTACCAGGGGTTGGAAGGTGGGGGAGATGTTGGTCAAAGGAGACAAAGGTTCTGTTATGCAGGATGAATATATTCTGGAGATCTAATGCACAGCATAATGACTAGTTTATAATGCTGGATTGTGTACTTGAATTTGCTAAGAGAGTACATCTTAAGGGTTCTCACAACACACAAAAGAATGTGGTAATTATGTAAGGTGATGGATATGTAAATTAGCTGGATTGTAGCTTTTTTCACAGAAATAGAAAAAATATGTATATTAAAACATCACATTGTGCTCCTTAAATATATACAATTTTTATTCATCAATTATATCTCAACAAAACTGGTAAGAATAAAACATACAGTGCAAAAATATATATATTAAATGTGTGTATATTTCTAAGTACATATATATTTTTTATGTTCTATTACCTACATTTAAAAAAAATCTAGAAAAAAGCTTATTAGGCCTGGGAAAATATAATAATAATATAAAAAAAGGTGACTCTTATACACATATAATAATAATACTTATTATAAAGTTTATTTAACTCTATTAATGAGGGAACTGGTAAGATATTAACGACCCATTCAAAGGAGAATCCAAAGAAAACACACATTTATATATCAGAAACATTGAAGGAATATGCAAATAGAGGCAAAATTGGCTCCTTTCACATCGGGAGAGGGAAGTAAATTGAACCTTTACAGGATAGAATTAGCATATCTATAAACAAGATTTTGCATTGTTATCAATTATCTATAATTTAGAGTTTTAAAATAGCTCAAAAGCAGTATAATGCTAGAATTGAATAACCAAGATGTGTGAGCTCTAACAATGCATAATTTTCCATTGATGCACAAATTTCCCCTAAAAACAAGTAGAAAAAACATTTTATTACACATAACAGTTAAATCTTTTTCAGCCAACTTCTAATAGGTTATCCATGGAAACAATTAGAAATGTTCCTTTATGTTTAAAGCTTTTTATCTAAAATTTCACACACAGATACATATATGCACATGCATATATTCTTTCTAGGATGTGGCATGTACAACATGCAACATGTAGAACATTCATATTATTACTACATGCTCCTGGAATTGAACACAGTAAACTGAAGCTCAGAGACTTGCAGAATATAATCTATGATGCTAAATTTCTAGATCTAGAATTCACCTTCTCCCCAAAATGGCACCATTTTCTTCTACTCCTAAATATTCAGAATTTAGGACTGGTGTGGAACTAGACACAGTTCTGTGAGAATAGTGGTTTTCCTAAACTGGTGATCACTGAGATCTGATCTGAAAGTTGTCTTCACTGTTCTTTGTAGGTTCTATACCAGTTAAAAAAAAATAAAATAAAATGTATTAAAGAAAAAAGTAGGAAATGAAATTAATATAACCATGTCAAAAATACCTCCCCTGTCTCAAGTGACATTCTCTTCCCTATATAGGAACGTTGACCTTCACCAAAACTTCTTTGTGCTTACTTGTTAGATTTACTGTCTAAATATAACCCAAGCCTAGCCGTTTTTCCAGAATCTGCAGGAGTTGCCTTCTGCCACATCTAACTTAATCCTTTGACAGGCCTTCTGTTAGTTGTTTAGTCTTTAGATTCTGATGCACCCAAATTTGCAGTCATCCAGGTGGAATCAAAATCTGGAAGTGATTTATCACTTTGAAGAAACTAGACACATTCTTTCATAGTCCTTTTTTCTTTTTTTCCTTCCCTTCCCTAATTCCTACCCCTAGAGACAAAGGAATGTACAAACTTGAAATACTATTTATTGAAATACAATAAATCAGTAAGTGAAATCAGCATCTCAGATAGGAAGAGTTTAGACTCAAAGACAAAAAGAAGTTCAAAAAAGAAACAACCTGATTAGTTTCATTAGCATTTCAATAGAATTTGGGCCTTCAGAAGAGGGTGGAGTAAGATTCCACCAAGTGTCATTGAAAATGAACACTTTGGGACTCTTGACAAGCTGCGGAAGAAGGTAATCATTTTACTTAATTTGTTTTTAGGTTCACTCATTTAAAAGAACTAACAGTTCCATTGCTCTTGGCAAAATACAACTGTGATTGCAGCTTTTCTATTCACTGCACTGGAAATATCAGTGAGTGTCTCCAACTGAGATTGAGATATTGGCAGTATAGCCACATATTATGTGCTTATACATGTTATTTTTCTCCTTTACCCTTTGATAGTTGAATTTTGATAAACTTCAAAAAATTTGTAAATAATACAATCAACCAAATCCTTGTCTTACAAGAGTATAGACACAAATTCAACAACCCAGAGTCTGCTGAGTTGTACTAATCACACCAATGGGTGTTTAATGTGGTTAATTTCAAACACAGCAGGATTTAACCATGTATATACTCCGATGCTACACAATTCTGAGTAAGGAGGCATTTGAGCATGAAAATAACAAATTATATACACCTTGTATTATATTTAGTTTCTCTTCCCCAAATAGCTCTCCTAGTCATGCATGATAGTTAAATAAACACTAGACTAATTGTTTATATAAGGAGTTGAGAACTGATTTCCATTCACACTATGTCATAAATCCATGAATACTGTATCTTTTTGATAGTATTCTTGACAGTATCTTTTTTGAAATTTTAAACATTTTAGAATCTGTTTTTGTTCATTGAAAAGCAAAGTACATGAATTCACCTTACTAGGACTACTGCACAATTTTTTTTTTTCTCTTGAGAGTTGGGAGAATATAAGGATCAAAATGGAGGCACGGAATCATGCAGAGGCAGCACATGGGTGATATATTCTCATTCTTGTTTCTCAACTGCTAGCTATTTGGATAAGGAACAAGACTAATGTAAGACAAAAGAAAAATCAGTAATGATATAGTAATATAGCATTAATATAGTATTAATATAATAACTTATATTGAAGGGGTTACCTCATTTTTAAATGTCCTATTTAGAGTCTTTATATAAAGTAGTAGGAATTATGTAAAAATGTTTGTCTATGTACAACTAAAAGATGGTGAACAAAAATAAAAAATACATAAGAAAATAAAAGTTATGAGTAATTTAAGCATTTTAATTTATTGTTTTCTAATGAAAATAATATTTCAGATCTGATTAAGTAGTTCCATCATCCTTAGGACATGGATATCAGCAGTGATAACATTCAAATTTAGCAATTATGTCATCTGTATCTACTGTATACCTAGTATTGTTCTTGGACTTGTAGAGAGAAAACATAATATAAAATGCCTGCCATAAAATATATTCCAGTTCAGTTTAGAGAACAAAAAGCTCACTTCAGACTGTAACTAAGAATGCTACAAAGACTAATTCCTTTTCCAGTTCTCAATCAGTTCGCACTCGTGATGTGTGGCTGATGTTCACAAGCTATTGGATGCCTTTGTATCACCAGAATAAGTAGAACCATAATAGAGCTACTATTTAGGAAATACTTGCTATATGCCAGGCGCTTACTTAATCATTTTACATTCCTTATTTAACACTCACAATTAACTTTTGAGTTATTTTCTTATACCTTTTAACACATAGGGAAAATTGCAGAGATGAAGCACATTTCTCAAAGTCTCACTGGTATTATACATTAGAAGAAGTTTGTAAATACTGTTCTATTTGCACCCACTCCCTGCGCCTTTTATCACTCCATAACGCCCCTTCCACAGAGCATGTATGATCCTGGCATGGAGTGTGACTCAGGGGGAGGACAGAGGGAAGACACAACTGAAAGAAATTAGGGTGGGGTGAGTGGGAGGAGATAAATGAAAAGAGCATGCTCAAGCCACAGAAGACCTTTAGCTCATATGAGCTAAATTCTACATGAACAGAAAGATAACTTGATGGGAAAAATAAACAGCTTACATTATTTTCAAAACGCTTGGTATGCTCAACATTGACTAATATTAATAATGTGTTCTTTCTGGCAGTGCAGTTTATCTTAGGTGCCATCAAATGGGGAAATAGCGGAAGCAGGTCCTTGGATTCTGGCAGAAGATTTAGGAGAACCAGCTAAGTATGATCACAGTGGGCCTGCAGGCTCCAGCCTGACCTTTTGGATCTGATTTTGATAAAACTGAGTCATTTTACAGGTTGAATATTTCCTTACTCCCTAAGCCTTTAGTATGCCAATAACCCTAATAAAAAACGTTATCATAATGATTGATTACATGATTCTCACAACCACTTCATATGTGCCTAGTCCTGCCTATTTTCACCTTTACTAGAGATCTACTCATCATTAATAACATACAGAGACTTAAATGTTTTATAAACAAATCCAAATGAAATCTGAATTTTTTTTAAATACTCCAGGAAAAAGTAGTAGTAGCCTAGATGAAACAAGAATGACAAATTATTGATAGTTATTGAAGTTGTATAATGACTACAGGAAGGTTCTTTGCAATACTTTTTTTTTTTGATAGAAAGAAAATAGAAAAGAGAAAAATGTATAAGGGCAAACATAGAAGTCAGATTGGAGATCTATTTTGATACCAGTATAGATATCTCCAATTCTGGATAGGCCACGGTTACTTTTGAACTGTTTTGTGGGGGTGGGTATGTGTATACATAGTTGTGCTTTTAAATATGTACCATGCTTAATCAGTTTGTTAAAAAACAGAATTCCTCTCCTGGTACTTGTATCCCCTCTCGTATGTTCACTTTCGTAGAAATCATATTCTCCCCTTTATTTGACATTTTGATATTAAAATTTCACATTATGAATAAAGCAGTACATTGGGGAGAATTGAGCTGTGTTTCAAAAACAAGACTGTAAGTCCTCTGTAAGCTATTTTCTCAACAGTCTTAAGTTGAGGAGGATTTAAGGATTTATTCTGCCTTTCAGCATCAGCTTCATAAATACTTGCCTGTTCTTTTTGTGAGTAAAGAAAGGAATCCTTTACGTGGAAACGCAGCACCTGGAATGCCCTAGATTCTGCAGAACATTTAGAAGAAATACAACAATTCTGTCCCTGAAGTTTGTCATTTTAAGTTTAGACAATTCAAACAATTCAGTTTCAGTTTTCTTCAATTAATAGAAGGGAAATTTTCTGAAAATATTTTGATATGGAACCACTTAGTTTAAAGTTAAAAATAAGTGTGAAGATTTCTATATCACTGAAAAAAAAATACAACTTTTATATATGTCACATTAATTGTAGTCATAAGTTCTGAGTTTCTCTGAGTAGCCAAATTATTAAAATATGTGAGGCTTGAGGTAAATGAAGCTAATATACAATCAATCCATTTAAAATAATTCAGTGGTAATAAATATAAACAGAAAAGAGAAAAGAAAAAGTTCTGGGCAGGTTTCTTTGGTCTTGTGTGTTTATGAGGGCTTGGACTCTAAAAAATTTTTGAACTTCTTAATTTTTTTTTTTATTTTTTTTTAAGATTTATTTATTTATTTTGAGAGAGTGAGAATGAGAGAGAGAGAGAGAGAGAGTACATGAGAGCGGGGAGGGTTAGAGGGAGAAGCAGGCCCCTCGCCAAGCGGGGAGCCCGATGCGGGACTCGATCCCGGGACTCCAGGATCATGACCTGAGCTGAAGGCAGTTGCTTAACCAACTGAGCCACCCAGGCGCCCCTTAATTTTTTTAAATGTACTCCAGTGATTGCTTGGCAAGGTATAACAAAAGACAAGAAGTAGTTCCAATTACCAGTGTAGAGTGTCAGTCACATTTCATTTTTAATTCACCACACCAAGAAATATAACACACTAGCACAGCATCTGAAGATAAATTGCTATTTCTATTTACTGAATTAAATTTCTGTCTCTGAGTAATTAAAAGTTTTGAACTTTGAGGGGTTTTATTTGAACACTAAGCTATATCCTTTTCTTTTTTAACTTTTAATTTAGGTTCCTAATTCTCTATCAAGTATCATCTGAATTACTGTTCAGTATTTTCTGGTTTAACCTTCTTCCTAGAAGAGGATTAGTATGAAGTTAGTAATGTAATCACATCATCCTAATTGGTGTGGATACATTATACATCCATTGTGCAATTTTTTAGTATCTAGAGCTCATTTGATATAATTAGAATTCAATTATTTAATTGCTAATTGGAATTAAATCAGGTTATTTGGGTCTCAAGACAATGTAGGGTAAATACTTCGCAGAAAATGAAGTCAGTATTGTTTCCATGCTTTGGGTATTTATAACATAAAGGGCATATTATATATATATATAATATCACATTATATTACATTATTATATTATATTATATTATATTATATTATATTATATTATATTATATTATATTATGAGGTCTGATCTAGCACCAAGAGAGGCATGCAAAGGCCTGTGTTAGATTAAAATGTAATGTTGTCAGGGAGGAACAAGATGGCGGAGGAGTAGGAAACCTAAATTTCGTCTGGTCCCAGGAATTCATCTAGATAGGGATCAAACCATTCTGAACACCTACAAACTCAACAGGAGATCGAAGAAAAGAATCACAACAACTCTCTGAACAGAAAAGCGACCACTTTCTGGAAGAGTCACATTCTATCCCTTCATAGTGGTTAACCTTATTTTGGTATATATATATATAAGTTGTTCTCGTTTTAAAAATTTTGGGGTACAGTTTCTTCTAACTGACCAAAATATACCCTAAATCTCTACTGTACGCCTTTGTTCTAGTCTCCTGCCTAATCACATTCTCTCCAGTTTTTTAATCCTGTTTCCTTTTTTTTAATCTTATTCTTTCCTTTTTCAACCAACTTCTTATCAATTCCTTTTATAAAATTTTTTATAATTTTCATCTTTACAGTCATATTCCATCCCTTCATTGTATTTACCCTTATTTTTGTACATATATAAGCTTTCTTTTCTTTAAAATTTTGGGAGGCACTTTCTTCCAACAGACCAAAATATGCCCAAAATCTAGTGTTTGGCACTGATCTATGCACCAGCCTGATCATATTTGACCATACTCTTTTTGTTTGTTTGTTTCTTAGGTTTTTTTTTTTTTAATCTTCTTTTTCTTTTCCTTTTTTCTTTCTTTCCCTTTCTTTTCCCCAGTATCAGGCCTCTTCTGCATTGTTTAATGTATATTTTTCTAGGGACATTGTTACCCTGTTAGCATTTTCTTCTCTCATTCATCTATTCTTCTCTGGACAAATGACAAGAAAGAAAAAAAAAAATCACGTCAAAAAAAAGAACAAAAGGCAGTACTGACTGCTAGGGACCTAATCAATATGGACATTAGTAAGATATCAGAACTAGAGTTCAGAATGATGATTTTTAAAGTTACTAGCTGGGCTTGAAAAAAGCATGGAAGATATTAGAGAAACCTTTTCTGGAGAAATAAAAGAACTAAAATCTAACCAAATTGAAATCAAAAAGGCTATTAATGAGGCACAATCAAAAATGGAGGCTCTAACTGCTAGGATAAATGAGGCAGAAGAGAGAATTAGTGATATAGAAGACCAAATGATGGAAATAAAGAAGCTGAGAAAAAGAGAGATAAACAACTACTGGATCACAAGGGCAGAATTCGAGAGATAAGCAATACGATAAGATGAAACAATATTAAAATAATTGGGATCCCAGAAGAAGAATGAGAGAGATGGGCAGAAGGCATATTGGAGCACATTATAGCAGAGAACTTCCCTAATTTGGGGAAAGGAAATAGGCATCAAAATCCAGGAGGCACAGAGAACCCCTCTCAAAATCAATAAAAATAGGTCAACATCCCGACATTTAAAAGTAAAACTTGCAAGTCTCAGAGACAAAGAGAAAATCCTGAAAGCAGCTTGGGATAAGAGATCTGTAACCTACAGTGGTAGAAACATTAGATTGGCAACAGACCTATCCACAGAGACCTGGCAGGCAGAAAGGACTGGCATGATATATTCAGAGCACTAAATAAGAAAAATATGCAGCCAAGTGTACTATATCCAGCTAAGCTGTCATTGAAAATAGAAGGAGAGATAAAAAGTTTCCAGGACAAACAAAAACTAAAAGAATTTGCAAACACAAAACTAGTCCTACAAGAAATATTGAAACGGGTCCTCTAAGCAAAAAGAAAGCCTAAAAGTAACATAGAACAGAAAGGAACACAGTAACAGGAAAATTACAGGCAATACAATGGCACTAAATTCATATCTTTCAATAGTTACCTTGAATGTAAATGGGCTAAATGCCCCAATCAAAAGACACAAGGTATCAGATTGGATAAAAAAAAAAGACCCATCGATATGCTGTCTGCGAAAGACTCATTTTAGACCCAAAGACAACACCAGATTGAAAGTGAGGGGGTGGAAAACCATTTACCATGCTAATGGACACCAAAAGAAAGCTGGGGTGGCAATCCTTATATCAGACAAATTAGATTATAAACCAACAACTGTAATAAGAGATGAGGAAGGACACGGTAACATACTTAAAGGGTCTATCCCACAAGAAGATCTAACAATTGTAAATATCTATGCCCCAACATGGGAGCAGCCAATTATATAAGCCAATTAATAACAAAAGCAAAAAAACACATTGACAACAATACAATAATAGTGGGGGACTTTAAAAACCCCCTCACTGATGGACAGATCATCTAAGCAAAAGATCAACAAGGAAATAAAGACTTTAAATGACACACTGGACCAAATGGACTTCACAGATATATTCAGAACATTCCATCCCAAAGCAAGAGAATACACATTCTTCTCTAGTGCCCATGGAACATTCTCCAGAATAGATCACATCGTAGGTCACAAATCAGGTTTCAACTGGTACCAAAAGATTGGGATCATTCCCGGTGTATTTTCAGACCACAATGCTTTGAAACTAGAACTCAATCACAAGAGGGAAGTCGGAAAGAACTCAAATACATGGAGGCTAAAGAGCATCCTACTAAAGAATGAATGGGCCAGCAGGAAATTAAAGAAGAATTTAAAAAATTCATGGAAACCAATGAAAATGAAAACACAACTGTTCAAAATCTTTGGGATGCAGCAAAGGCAGCCCTAAGTGGAAACTATATAGCAATAAAAGCCTTTCTCAAGAAACAAGAAAGGTCTCAAATATACAACCTAACCCTACACCTAAAGGAGCTGGAGAAAGAACAGTAAATAAAACCTAAACCCAGCAGGAGAAGAGAAATAATAAAGATCAGAGCAGAAATCACTGAAATAGAAACCAAAAGAACAGTAGAACAGACCAATGAAACTAGGAGCTGGTTCTTTGAAAGAATTAACAAGATTGATAAACTCCTGGCCAGACGTATCAAAAAGACAAGAGAAATGACCCAAATAAATAAAATCATGAATGAAAGAGGAGAGATCACAACCAACACTAAAGAAATACAAACAATTATAAGAACATATTATGAGCAACTCTATGCCAGCAAATTAGATTATCTGGAAGAAATGGATACATTCCTAGAGATATATCAACTACCAAAACTGAACCGAGAAGAAATAGAAAACCAGAACAGACCTATAACCACCAAGGAAATTGAAGCAGTAACAAAAAATCTCCCAACAAACAAAAGCCCAGGGCCAGATGGCTTCCCGGGGGAATTCTGTCAAACATTTAAAGAAGAATTAATACCTGTTCTTCTGAAACTGTTCCAAAAATTAGATATGGAAGGAAAACTTCTAAACTCATTTTATGAGGCCACCATTACTTGATCCCCAAACCAAAGACCCCATCAAAAAGGAGAATTACAGACGAATATCCTTGATGAACATGGATGCAAAAATTCTCACCAAAATACTAGCCAATGGGATCCAACAGTACATTAAAAGGATTATTCACCATGACCAAGTGGGATTTATCCCCAGGTTGCAGGGTTGGTTCAACAACCACAAATCAATCAATGTGATACAATACATTAATAAAAGAAAGAATAAGAACCATATGATCCTCTCAGTAGATGCAGAAAAATATTTGACAAAGTACAGCATCCTTTCTTGATCAAAACTCTTCATAGTATAGAGATAGAAGGTACATACCTCAATATCAAAAGCCATCTATGAAAAACCCACAGCGAATATCATTCTCAAAGGGGAAAAACTGAGAGCTTTCCCCCTAAGGTCCAGAACATGACAGGGATGTCCACTGTCACCACTGCTATTCAACATAATATTAGAAGTCCTAGGCACAACAATCAGACAACAAAAAGAAATAAAAGTCATCCAAATCAAAGAAGAAGTCAAACTCTCACTCTTTGCCGATGATATGATACTTTATGTGGAAAACCCAAAAGACTCCCCAAAACTGCTGGAACTCATATAAGAATTCAGTAAAGTGGCAAGATATAAAATCAATGCACAGAAATCAGTGGCATTCCTATACACCAACAACAAGACAGAAGAGAGACAAATCAAGGAGTCGATCCCATTTACAATTGCACCCAAAACCATAAGATACCTAGGAATAAATCTAACCAAAGAGGCAAAGAATCTGTACTCAGAAAACTATAAAACACTCATGAAAGAAATTGAGGAGGACACAAAGAATTGGAAAAACGTTCCATGCTCATGGATTGGAGGAACAAATATTGTGAAGATGTCAATGCAATCTACACATTTAATGCAATCCCTATCAAAATACCATCAACTTTTTTCAAAGAAATGGAACAAATAATGCTAAAATTTGTATAGAACCAGAAAAGACCCTGAATAACCAGAGGACTGTTGACAAAGATATGCTAAGCTGGTGGCATCACAATTCCGGACTTCCAGCTCTATTACAAAGCTGTCATCATCAAGACAGTATGGTACTGGCACAAAAACAGACACATAGATCAATGGAACAGACTAGAGAGCCCAGAAATGGACCTTCAACTCTATGGTTAACTCATCTTCAACAAAGCAGTAAAGAATGTCCAATGGAAAAAAGACAGTCTCTTCAACAAATGGTGTTGGAGAAATTGGACAGCCACATGCAGGAGAATGAAACTGGACCATTTCCTTATACCAGACACAAAAATAGACTCAAAATGTTTGAAAGACCTAAATGTGAGACAGGAGTCCATCAACATCCCAAAGGAGAACACAGGCAGCAACCTCTTCGACCTCAGCCACAGCAACTTCTTCCTAGAAACATCGCCAAAGGCAAGGGAAGCAAGGGCAAAAATGAACTATTGGGACTTCATCAAGATAAAAAGCTTTTGCACAGCAAAAGAAACACTCCACAAAACCAAAAGACAACCGACAGAATGGGAGAAGATA
The DNA here is from genome assembly GCF_009762305.2 of Zalophus californianus. Taxonomy (NCBI): domain Eukaryota; kingdom Metazoa; phylum Chordata; class Mammalia; order Carnivora; family Otariidae; genus Zalophus; species Zalophus californianus. The sequence goes on from NC_045597.1 coordinate 106,771,780, forward strand.
TTTGCAAATGACATATCAGATAAAGGGCTAGTATCCAAAATCTATAAGGAACTTATCAAACTCAACACCCAACGAACAAATAACCCAATCAAGAAATGGGCAAAAGACATGAACAGACATTTTTCCAAAGAAGACATCCAAATGGCCAACAGACACATGAAAAAGTGCTCACCATTGCTCGGCATCAGGGAAATCCAAATCAAAACCTCCATGAGATACCACCTCACACCAGTCAGAATGGCTAAAATGAACAAGTCAGGAAACGACAGATGTTGGCGGGGTTGTGGAGAAAGGGGAACCCTCCTACACTGATGGTGGGATGGAATCTGGTGCAGCCACTCTGGAAGACATTATGGAGTTTCCTCCAAAAGTTGAAAATAGAGCTGCCCTATGCCCCAGCAATTGTACTACTGGGTATTTACCCCTAAGATACAATTGTAGGGACCCGAAGGGGTACGTGCATCCCGATGTTTATAGCAGCAATATCCACAATACCCAAACTAGGGAAAGAGTTAAGATGTCCATCGACAGATGAATGGATAAAGAAGAGGTGGTATATATATATACACAATGGAATATTATGCAGCCATAAAAACGAATGGAATCTTGCCATTTGCAATGACGTGGATGGAACTGGACGGTATTATGCTGAGTGAAATAAGTCAATCAGAGAACAACATGTATTCTATGATCTCACTGATATGAGGAATTCTTAATCTCAGGAAACAAACTGATGGTTGCTGGAGTGGTGGGGGGTGAAAGGGATGGGGTGGCTGGTTGATAGACATTGGGGAGGGTATGTGCTATGGTGAGTGCTGTGAATTGTGCAAGACTGTTGAATCACAGACCTGTACCTCTGAAACAAATAATACATTATATGTTAAAAAAAAAAAAAAGAAGAAGATAGTAGGAAAGGAAAAATGAGGGGGGGAAATCAGAGGGGGAGACGAACCATAAGAGACTATGGACTCTGAGAAACAAACTGAGGGTTCTAAAGGGGAGGGTGGCGGGGAGATGTGTTAGCCTGGTGATGGGTATTAAGGAGGGCAAGTACTGAATGTAGCACCAGGTGTTATATGCAAACAATGAATCATGGAACACGACATCAAAAACTAATGATGTAATGTATGGTGATTAACATATCATAATAAAAAAAATAGTTTCACTCTAATTATAGCCTTTGTGTACATCGTAGTAAAGAGTTTTTACATTAAGTAAAGTTTCCCGAATTTTTTAGTTTATATAATACTGCCTCAAAACATAAGCCATACTTCTTTAACATGCAAATGTGTATATACATTTCAGTTATAGCTGCATACTTTATAATAGTCATGCATTCAAATGCTGTACCAGGTAGGATACAGTCTTTAACCTCCAGGAATTTAGAGGTAAACTTCAAAAGGCATTATTATCATATTCTAACTGCTACATCAGAGGAAGCAGCATCCATCCAAGTACTCAAAACATAACCCCCAAATATTCTCCATCCTTCTATTGAATGTCTCCATCTTTTATATCCATATGAGAAGCAGATCTGCTGTAAAACTAATGAAGCATACACTCCAGGCGCCCTGTCACTTTTTGGTCTCTAGTAAGACCTTGGAACAGGCTATCGACCTACAGAGGGAAAAACATTACAGATTTGTGTTAAGTTCAAATAAAAATTAATTAATAAATTGTAATTAATTGATTAGTAAAAGTTAGTTAATAAAATTACATTATTTTTCTAAAATTTTGTGATATTTATGGTATCTATCACTTTATAAAATAGTTTAATTTGTTTCTCATTCTAAATATTTACTTATTCACTTTTGTATTTGTAATTTGTTTTTTTCACAGATTTATAAATTATATATGCTTCACAGCTAATAAAATTTGATTCCATTTCTTTCTCTTTTTTAATATTTTCTCTCTCCTTTTTTAAGATTTTATTTATTGTAGAGAGAGAGAGAGAGCAGAAGGGGCAGAGGGAGAGCAAGAGAAAATCTCTAGCAAACTCTGTGCTGAGCATGGAGCCCAATGCAGGGCTCCATTTCAGGATCCTTAGATCATGACCTGAGTCAAAAATCAAGAGGAGTCAGACGCTTAACTGACTGAGCCACCCAGGAGCCCCTGATTACATGTTTTTAAAAGATTTATTTATTTATTTTTAGAGAGACAGAGTGGGGGGAGGGGCAGAGGGAGAAAATCTTTAAGCAGACTCCCCAATGAGAGTGGAGCATGACATGGGGCTCAATCTCATGACCCATGAGATCATGAACTGAGTGGAAACCAAGGGTCAATGCATAACCAACGGAGCCACCCAGGTGCCACTCCATTTCTGAATAGCCCTTTATCCAACCCTCTTTACTTCATCCCAGATTCTGAAAAGTTTCCTCCTCTGATTTCCATTGTTTTCAGTATCACTCATTTCTGATCTAACTTTTTTTAATTGCAACTATGAAATTGTTTCTAAATTGCATACCTGATAGCTTGATTCCTTTTTTAAAATCCTAATAATTTTCCATTGATCATAGGATAGAGTATATCCATTATACATTTTTGTGAGTTACAGTTTCCTCTTGCTCCTATAACAAATTACTGCCAACTTATTGGCTTAAAACCACAAAAATTTATTATCTTATAGTTTCTAAAGTTCAAAAAGTCCTAAAGTCAAGATGTCCATAGTGTCTTTTAGAGGCTTTAGAGGCTGTTTCCTCACCTTTTCAGCTTCCGGAAGGTATCTGCATTCCTTAACTCATGATGCCTTCCTCCATCTTTAAACTCAGTAGTGTGGCATCTTCAAATTTCTCTCCTTCCTGACTTCTGTTTCCCTCCTCATATCTCCTCTGATTCTGACTCTTCTGCCTCCTCTTCCTCTCATAAACCATTGCAATTACACTGAGCCCACCCAGAGAATCCCGGATAATCTCCCATCTCAAGATTGTTAACTGAATCACATCTGCAAAGTCCCTTTTGCTACATAAACTAACATATTCTCTGGCTCTGGGAATTAGGACATGGATACCTATTATTTTGTCTGCCATATATATGGCATATCAAGCCTTTTACTTAGCACCATTTTACCTTTCTAATTCTGTCTTTTACCACAAACCACCCCCTCACACCATACAGCCGCCAGAATAATAACATTAACAAAACAATATAATGTTTTTCTGCTCTTATAATGTGCTCAAGCGAAGTGCTTAAATGCTCTCAATTAATTTTTAGGACACTAGGAAAAATGATTATCTACCTTTTAAAGATGAGGACATTGAGAAGTTTGAGTGTATACACGGGGACAGGCACCCAAAGTCTGAATCCAGACTCTGATCTTAGACTCTAGACCTACTCTATTAACTGTTCACCACTATGCCATTATGTTTGTGGTTCCTCACAATACTTTTTCCTAACACACTGGGGAGTTTCATAACCCTAGCTTTTACTCCACAACTCTCTCTGCATTCTAGCCTTCATTTAAGACTCAGCTCAGTCATGATCACCTTTCTGAATCTTGTTTCAAATCCTCTTACCCATTTGGTATTTTCCATGCCCTCCACTGTATGCAGTATCCCCTTCTATTGCATCCACCGTATCATCTCTGAACATTTATTTATCTGCAGGTCTCCCTTTATAAGATCTCAAACCCTCTGAGGAGAGGTCATGTTCTTAGCATTGTGTTTCCTGAGAACCTTCTGCTATAACTGAGACACAGAAGGTACTTAGTAAATGTTGGTTCAAGAAATAAATTGAAATGTAAAGTATAGTAGATGGGAGTGATAAACTCTGCTTAGGAGGGCAGGGTCACAAAAGGGTAAAACAAAGCAGTTTATTTGAGAATCACAAGTATTTTGGCATGGCTGGAATGTAGTATAAAATGGGCATGAGCAACAGGAAAGAGGTGGAAAGACAGGGAAGAGGCAGAGCATAGGAAGCTATAGTAAACCATAGAGATGGGACTTTATCCAGAGGATCTGGGAATATAATGGCAGAATTTAATCATAAAATGGATATTAAATTTGTATCCTAAAGGATTTTTTAATAACTGATTTCAAGACCATATGTAATTATTCTTTCTCTTCCAATTCAGTGTGGTAGGATTAAAAATCAGACAAATTACATCTTTAGTAATTGGTTCTATCACAAAATAGCTCAGTTTCAGTACCTCCATTCTGTCAACTCCATGCATCACCAACTTTTTGATATTCTATAGACCTTGATTTCCTCAGTTCAGCTCATCAAGGGGAAAGAGGACATGTATTTTTTTTTTTTTACCCACATTAGCAAGTTTTGTCAAAGGGAATTCTTTATTTTTAAGAAATTCCCCAAACTTAAATGTTTTGGTGATGGAGTAGGCTCATAAATTAATCACCAGGAATCCAACAAATGTTGCATCACATACTATGGCTTTAGGAGTACAGAGCAACTTGGGTTATTCTCATTTGTGAGGATCTTGAAGATTTAATAATAATAATAATAATAATAATAAAAATAATAATAATAATAATGGCAGCAGGGCCCTTCTGGTTCAGAAGGTATCATTTAAGAAACCAATTGAGTGGGGCGCCCGGGTGGTTCAGTCAGTTAAGCAACTGATTCTTGATTTCATCTCAGGTCATGATCTCAGAGTCCTGAGATCAAGCCCCACAGTGGGCTCTGCGCTGGGCATGGAGCCTGCTTAAGGATTCTCTCTCCCTCTTCCTCTGCCTCTCCCTCCCCACAATGTGCACATGCTCTCTCTCTTTTAAAAAAAAAAAGAAAAAGAAAGAAACCAATTGACTTCTCCCATCAGCAGAATTAGAAATCTGAGGTAGACAGTTAATATTTTTATGGGGAGAAATTGGATTATTATTCAGTCTATAGTAGGATCTAGATGAAAATTCTCCCTTTTTTCTTTTCTTTTTTTCTTTTCTTTCTTCTTTCTTTTTTTTTCTCTCTCATATGCACACACATAAATATATAATCATCAAAAATATAATTAGGTATTCTTATACCCATTTTTCATATTAAGAAACAGATGCTTGAATAGGTTATTTCCAAGATCACAAAATTGGTAAGCAGTGGAATCAATGCTCTACGTTGGTTGTGCCAACTTTTAAAGCCTATGGTATTCTCCACATTTTCTCCCTCATTCAAGGGAAACCAATTAATATTTGTTATGTGCATTTGGTTCTATGAAACAGCACAATATCTTGCCCTTGGGAGCCTCCAACTCAAATATGTAATTTATCATCCCTCCCTTAAAAGCCATGGTCCTACTTTTTATCACCAAGGAAATAGGAAGCAACACAGTCTCAAAATTGATTCTTATAAACAGTTTTCATAAATGATACTCATATGTGTGGCACAAACAGGACTTTTGAATGTAGAAAATTGGGGAGGGATTACAAGGGCTATAATTAGCTGTTAAAACTTAACTATCATTGCAGTTTTCAACATATTTAATAGCTTAATTAGAAAAACCTACATTCATTGATGCCTATAATGTGTTAAGTACTGTGTTAGGCACTGGGGAGTCCATGACAAGCCATAACCATTGACCTTGTCTCCAAAGAAAATGAATAATTTAATAAAGAATTATAGTAAAGCTTGTTAAGTACTATGACAATGTATTTCAGGGGCTTTTAACCTGATCTGGAGTGGTTAAGGAAAGTTTCTAGGTGGAAGAGAAGTTAAGTTCAGACAAAAAGAGTAAGAATTAATGAGATGAAAAGGGATGGGTGATGCCAAAATGTAAGCCATTGGCAGATGGCCCCATGTCATTAAGGGATGCAACTTTTAGGAATGAAACAGTAAAGCAACGAAAAGGTTATAATTAGTTATATCAGAGGTCCTGTCTCTCACAGTTTACCATTCAATGTCAAGAAATAAAAAGCACAAGAAGCATTGTAACAGGCATGTTATTTCACGTTATAACAGTCCATATAACAGGGGTATAAAAAAATGGAATTTTTCTTGACTACTTTTTGAAGCTCTGTCAGATGACTTATTGTTTGAGCTTTCAGGTAAATTCAGTCCAACGGCACAATTTTTCAGGCCACTTTAGAAGAGCTTAGCCACTTCAGGAGCACTTCAGTGATGCTCAGAGGTTCATTTCTTTACCATTGTTTTCTCCTTAAAAGGTCTTTCTTCCCTCCCATCTTACTTGTAAAGTCATGTAAAATAGTCCCTGGGCAGCGGTCCCGAGTAGTGGTTCAGCACAGAGCCTGTGAGGTAGGAGCAAGGGAAGGAAGGGTCTCATCCCTTTAGGGTCTTAGCTGAACAGCATCGTGGTAAGAATTGCCTGGCCTGTCTTACTATACTCCAGAGCTGGTCTAGGCTGGCCCGTGTGCTCAGGTCTGTGTCTTGGACAGAGCCAGGTGCTGGCCTTGGCGCATATCCAGCTCCTCGGAGTTTCCTGTGGGCAGGGCATGTTCACCCATCTGGGGTGAACACTTTTTCCTTGGGGTAGTTTCTTGGCTTGCTCTCCCAGCTAGTCCATAGTTCACTCTGGGTCTATGGGGGAACTTAGATATCTTCTCATGCCACCTTCAGACCTGTGGGAAACTAAGGAGCTTATCTGAGTACCTCTCATGCCTAGATGTCACTGTCTTTCCCTAGGGCATATCTGTGGGCTTCCTTTCTTGTGCTGTACTTAAAAAACATGTCTCTTCTTCAGTTAGCTTTGTCCTGGTCTTGCAAGGAAATTTTGTGTTCCTTCCTCTTGACTTGCATTGGAAGAGGGGACACAGATACCATATTCTCTACTCTGCCTTTCTCCAACTTTTCTCTCAGGGTCCACTTTGTCCCTACCTCAGGTTTCTCCACCCTGGCACTATTGACATTTGAGGCCTGATAATTCTTTGTTGTGGGAGGATGTCCTGTGCACTGTAGGATGGTTAGCAGCACACCTGGCCTCTACTCACTAGATACTGCTATCACCTCTCCAACTATAATAATAAAAAATGTCTTCAGACATTGCTAAATGTCCCATGCAGGCAAATTGCCACCCACCGCTTTCTTCACAAAGTAGCAATTTTGTCTATTCTAGGACAAAGGAGATAGTTTGATTGTATCAAAATAAGTTCATTTAAAAATATTTTCAGTCTCATGCCTAGAATCTAGGTTTTATTTTTCTTCTCTAATCTCAGGGAGACTGTGGGGTTGTCAAAAATTGACATCTTTTATTTGCTGAACCCTGGTAAAAGTCTCTCCTTTGTCCCCCAGAGGTAACTGTTTTTTGTCTTTTTGTTTGTTTTTAAAGATTTTATTTATTTATTTATTAGAGAGAGAGAGCAGGGCAAGAGAGAAAGAGAGCACAACTGAGGGGTGCAGAGGGAGAGGGAAAGGAAGACTCCCTGCTGAGCAGGGACCCTTCCAACATGGAGCTGGGTCCCAGGACCCTGGAATCATGACCTAAGCAGAAGGCAGACACTTAACCGACTGAGCCACCCAGGTGCCCCACCCCAGGGGTAATTGTAATCCCAAATCTTCCAGAGTGAGTCAGAGATCAGCAGAACCAACACTTGTCAATGGTTACTGCTTCCATGCCACAAGTAAATATTTTATATATCATCTGCCCCAATAGTTTTACCAAACATCTAAAAAAGGATTCATAGTAAAAAGTTAAGTAATTAAAACATTTCTAAGATTTTAATCAGTGAATTTATTTATTTACTTATTTTTTTTATTTTGTATGTATGCATGGAAACCACTTTATTTTTTTTTAAAGATTTTATTTATTTATTTGACAGAGAGCGAGATAGTGAGAGCAGGAACACAAGCAGGGGGAGTGGGAGAGGGAGAAACAGGCTTCCCGCCAAGCAAGGAGTCTGATGCGGGACTCGATCCCAGGACCCTGGGATCATGACCTGAGCCAAAGGCAGACGCTTAATGACTGAGCCACCCAGGCGCCCTGGAACCCACTTTAAAAAAGAAAAATAGCCCAATAACAGCTATGGCTCTCCCTGGATAAATCTCTTTATTAGCTAGTCCTACGTTTCCATTCTTTTTCCTTGGACTCAGTTATTGTCAGATTGTTTATACTTAGAATCTCAAGCTGTCATTATTACTCCATGCTACTTATCTATCACATCTTTTTTTTTTAAGATTTTATTTATTTGAGAAAGAGAGAATGAGAGAGAGAGCACATGAGAGGGGGGAGGGCCAGAGGGAGAAGCAGACTCCCTGCTGAGCAGGGAGCCCAATGCGGGACTTGATTCAGGGACTTCAAGATCATGACCTGAGCCGAAGGCAGTTGCTTAACCAACTGAACCACCCAGGCACCCCTATCTATCACATCTTATCTCCTCTACTTTCCGCCCTCTCCTCTTTCTACTGCCACAGAGGCAGAATGATTCTGAGAACCTGCCGATATAACTCTTGGTCAGATCAAGCTGTACTTGTTTTAATGTGATACACAACCCAGTAGATAGACTTCTAGGAACCACATGTATCATTTTGATCTGTCTTAAAGCAGTTGTTTTTCATCCTGTAGCTGTGTGCTTAGTAGTTTTACAATTAATTTATGATATATTTTGGAGTAAAGGAGAAAAGCAATTTGCAAGAGGAATACAACTTTAAGTTTAATGCAAACTAATGTATAATCAATCAGCAGTGTTAAAAGAGAGAGAGAGAGTACTGCAACCACTGTGGATATACTAGGCTGGTTCATTTTCATGTACTAACTATAAATGTCTGGGTTCACACATTATTATAAACAGGAATCTAAATCACTGCAGCCGGTTTAATGGCATAAACAAAACATTAATAGGAACAACAAAATTAGGAGCAATAATGTGTTTTCAAATAAGGGTATTTATCCTGCCATGTTCTAAAAACCCAAACACATAACTAACCTGATAGTATAATTCTTGAAGTATGCATTATACCAAAGACTAATTATTTTTCTATAAATATATGGTTACAGGATTAAGTTTTGAAAGGTCACTTCTATTGTAAAATGAAGCTAATTAAAATTATACATAAAATTGGTGGAGGTTAAAAATTTGTTTCTGAGTCCTTATTCATGTTGGAAATTCCAATATCTAGTACAATTTCAGGTGCATAATACATGCTTAATAAATACACATTAAATGAGAAGGAATTAAAGTTTTACAGAATAATATGAGTGCTAAATAAAGTAATGAAGACACATGTTATAGTTTTGAAGTATGCTTGCATAAATAAAGTGTTCAATAAATGCTTGTGATATGAGCTGAAAATGTTCTTACAGAAAAAATGAAGAGAGAATCCACAGAGTGTTGACAAACAGCTTACCACATACAGTAGGCTCCCAATGAATTGGGTTTCCTGATATTTACATCACTGTGTAAGCCCCTCCCTTGAGTGGCTCTTTTCTAATGAAGGGAATGTAGCATGAAGGGGTTTCATTTCTGAAATTAGGTCACAAAGAGCTGTGGCTTTCATCTCATTTGCACTCCCTCTGGCTCTTCTTGCTTGCTTGCTCAGATGAAGTCTGTTGCCTTGTTTTGAGCTACTTCATGGAGAGACCCACATGGCAATGAACTGATTGTGACCTCTGGTAAGAGCCAAGTCTAAAGCATGATGCTTGCTCAAAAGCCAAGATGAATCCTGAAGGGGTTAACTCCTGGAGCCTGCCAGTTAACTGCACAGTTTGAGCTAAGTGCAGTTATCTCTCTAAAGGAGATCGAATTCTTCACAGTGGAGAATCAAGGAAGGCTCTCTAAAACATGGTGCACTTGGACGGACTGAGCTTGGAAGGATGGAAGACTAGGGATGAATGCAGCAAGGGAGCAGGGGAACTGCATGTTCAGAGGCACAGAAACTTGAGGCAGCACTCTGTGTTGCTCAGAAGGGCTGGAGGGAAAAATACTCTAGCAGAAAAGAAAGTAGATCTGAGAATGGAGGTGGGCAGGGCCAGATAATGAAAGCCCATGTGCCTCAGATGGCTAAAACTTCATCTTAAAAGCTATAATAATATTGAAGAATTGAAGATTTAGATCAGAGAATTATAAGAAGATTGACATTTTTATAAAGCTTTTGTTCTGAATCAACATAAGGAAAATAACCAGTTCATTGTACGTTTCTGAACTCATGAACCAGTATATAAAAACATAACCTGTTTGTTCCATGATAATATGTTTGATGAATAGTAATTATTGCATGGCCTTGATTTGCACTGGGACTGATATTTGAATATATTGACTTCTAAAGGTGGATGACAGTCTCTTGGAAGTCCAGCTTAAGTTTCTAGGATGGATAGGATATATGGAGATTAAAGAATTTTCTGGCCAGTTCCTCTGATTTGCCTAACATCTAAGAATCTAATAGAATAAAACTTGAACCATGTACACCACTGTGCTCTAGACCCATATTTATCTGATTAACTGTGAGGGACTTGGGAGTGGACAACAACGATAAGACTTTAAGGATGAACAAGAAGAACATAGAAGAAAAATCACCATCAATAAGAAGGCACACTGCTTAGTGGGCCTCATGTACTCAGAAAGAGCCTGGATATATGAAGGGGCAGGAAAGCTACATCGGAAGTTACCTACTCTCTGAAAATACCTTTGTTCCCTGGGAAGAAGGAAGCTTTGTTAAACAGAAAGAATTGTTTCACAAAGTTCCAGAGACCCTGTGGATATGCTCCATTTGTGACAGCCTTTGAAATGACACCCAATGATACCAGCCTATGGGAATTCATGCCCTTGTGTAATCTCAAATTGAGCACGCACAGAGGATCTAGTTACTTGTTTCTATTGAACGTAATATGGCAAAAGAGAAGGATGTCAGTGCCGAGATTAAGCTGTAAGACTAACTTCTCTATGTTTTGTATTTTCTCATTCTGGCTGTTTTCATATTCTTATTCTGATGATGCTAGTTATGTTTCGAACTCTCCTGTGAAGAGACCCAAATAACAAGGAACTAACAACTTCTTCCAGCCAACAGCCAGCAAAGAACTGAAATCTGCCAACAACCATGCTAGTAAGTTTAGGAGTGGATCCTTCTCTTTCTCCCAACTGAGCTTTTGGATGATACTGGAGACCCACCTAGCACCTTAATGGCAGCCTGATGGGACACCCCAAATCAGAGAACCTAGTTAAACTGTGCCCAGATTCCTGACCCACAGAAACTAAGGTAATGTATATATGTTATTTTAAGCTAAGTTTTAGGAGGATTTGTCACTAGAGAATAACCATCACAAAAGAGAGCTGTAAAGAATTTGAAACTGAAACGGTCTTAAGCGGGTGACAATCGGGAGTGAAAAGAAGCTCTAAGGATATCAGAGATCATGACAGCAAGCTTAACTGGTAGAGTCGGGTATTTGAGGGTGAGCATATGGAGGCAGCCTGTGACCACTGAGCTGAAGACCAATAGGATACAGGCAGTGGTTCTGCTTTTCTCCGTTCTCTTCCCTGCAACACTCTCCCTTTCTGCCCTACCAAACACATACCATAAGAAGGGACAAGCTTGAGATCTCGCCTTTGAGAAGATGTGAAGATCTGTTACCAAAAAAAAAAACTCACCTCTAAATATTTCCCAGGGTTGTATGTTTCTTTCTATATGTATCACTACCACGCTGGTCCAACCCCTTCACTCTATCCTGCCTAAACAATTACAAAAGCCTTCTACCTAGACTCACCCTTTATCCCTGCTCTAATCCATTTCACGTAAATTGCTGTTAACAGGGACATTTTAAATATACAAACCGGATTGGATATTTCCTACTTTAAATGCTTTAATATATTTCTATTGCTTTTATTAAAAAAAAATCAAAGCCTTTATTTGGCCCAAAAGAAGCCCCACATACTTGACTCTTGTTTGTCTTATTAGCTTCACATTATATACACCCTTGTTATCTGCTGCTTATCTCTCAGAGATTTTTTTAAATGTCACAGTCTCACTGATCTCTAGACTAGATCAGTGCCTATGTTAGTCCATTTTCTGTCATTTTTAAGTAACAGTTACCTTATTACACTTTTTTATAACATCTTTGTAACTGAATATTGTTTATTTAATTAGGTATTTATTTCATTAATTAGATGCTTATATCAACCATATTTTTTCTTTCATTAGAATTTAAGCTTTATGAAGACAGAAATTATATCTATGTACCTAGCATGATACAGGTACATACATATTAGGTACCAAATAAATATTTGGTGAAAGAGTAGGTGGGTAGAACTGGGATATATAAAATATCTACTCCTAGATCCCAGATTTCATTAAATGACATCCAGAATTGCCTAAGCTAGAAACCTCTAGAGTCCTAACTCTACATAAGAAGTCTCAGGCTCCTTCAACTACCACTGCTCCCAACCTGGCCAGTCACTCACAAGTTCTGAAAAAACATAGTATGCATGGGAATTTGTAGGACTTTGTGACCAATTGTGTGAGGCTAGAAGCCAAACTCAGGCTCTGCTGGGTTTATTTCACAAATACTTCTGAATCCACCTCCTCTCCATCACTACTACCACTAATATCTTAACAGAAAATAGTACTGTACCAGTTAGACTCCCATAATCATTTTTAATTTTACAAATAAAATAAAACCATGACCTTCTAATTAGCATCCTGTATTTCTTATGTAAAAATATGTTATATATTAATTATATATAAATTATAATTTAATATATTAATTATGTTTGTAATTATATGTATAATTTATATATAATCATATATAATAATATATTCAAGAGCCTGATGTCTTCCAGATTCCCTGGCCTTGTCTCTTGCCACTCCTGGTTTTCACCTTGCTGGCTCGCCTTACACAGCTATTCCCTTACATGCTGTGTTTCTTCACATGTGCTTCTGCATATTTGCTTATGCCATTCTCTTCCCCAGGAAAAGCTTCCCTCATTTCTGAGCTTGGATGCTCAGGTAAATGTCAGTCATCCTTCAAAATTTAGTTTAGGTACTATCTAATCTAGACAACTTCTGTTATTTTACTTTCTCTATTATTTTAAAGAAAAAAAATTTAGTTCATGTGTTTGTCTCCTCAATGGATTGTAAGCATTTCAAGAGCAAGCACTGTATCTCATATTTTGACATCCAATGGCAATCTTAGTGATTGGCACAAGGTAGGCATTCAAAAAGTAATTATCAGAGAGCACTAAGAAGAGATGGGTAGGAAGCCGAGAAAAAACAAACCTGTATTGATTTAGACCTAACACTATAATAGACATTTCAAACTTGTCATTTCATCCAGTACTTGTGAAAAGTAGAATCTATATGGTGTTAGCAGCTCTATTTCATAGATAAGGAAACAAATGTTCATTGAAATTAAATAACTTTTCCAATTTTTCATTATTAGTGGAATTCAAATGTAGTTTTGACTCCATAGTTAGAGCACTAAATATTATGTAAGATCTAGCTTTCCTGGAAAAAGAATCTTTTTAACAATGACTACCATTTATGATGTAATTACCATGTCCAACATATTATGCCAAGCACATTTCTTTCATTCTTTTCATTCAAACAAGTATTTATTAAGCTCATGCTATAACCAGGAATATTCTAGTGTCTGGGAATATTAACAATAAATAAATTTTGTAGTTTATTCTACAGAATTTACATTTAAGAGGAAAAAGAGAAGACAATAAATTGATAAATTCATAATACATCAGTTGGTTGACAAAAGCTATGGAGAAAGATGATGTCTGAATGGATATAGGGTGTGCAGGGGGAAAGTGGAAAGGTTGCATTTGTAAATAGGGTGGTAGCGAAGTTCTTACTCAGTGACATTTGAGTTGGGACTGGAAAGAGACATGTGCTGCCTGGCATGTGGACCACCAGGAAGCTAATGTAGCTTGAACGGGAGAAGGGTAGGGAATGTTAGTGGGAGATGAAGTCAGAGAGGTAGGGGTGAGAGTTGGTATGGAGAGTTACCATACAGGGTAAGGTATTGGATGGCACTCTTAGACTTTGACTCATATGGGTTGGAAAATTACTGAGCAGAAAAATGACACAATCTGATATGGTTTGAAAACATCTTTCTGGCTACTGTCCTGAGAAAATAACTTCAAGGCAGCAAGGTCTACAGACAGTCCAGTTAAGAAGGTATTTCAATAATTTATGCCAGAGATTGAAGTAGCTGAAATCAGGTGGCAGTCGAGATAGTGAAAGTGCAGAAATTCTGAATATATTTCAAATAGAAAACAGAAAGAATCTGGTATGGATTAGATGTAGTTTGTGAAAGAAAAAGGAGTCAAATGTAAAATATCACTGTGGTTCTTGATTCAATATGTAAAATGGACATGTAAAAGAAAGTCCAATAAGATTCAATAAAATGTGAAAACATTTAATACACTTTTATCATTATTTCTTTATAGTAATACAATTTTGATATCTCCATATCATTTGAAAAGAAGTCTATATTAAGGATAAGTTATGTAAGTGGTCAAAATTACTATTTCAGAAAAATAATTATCACATTCTTCCTTCTATCTTTAATTTATTTTATTACTTGTATTGGTGGTACTTGTTATACTTAGTGAGAGTGTAGCATGTCTCAAGGAAATTTAAAATCAGGAAAAATTTTTTCACTTTTTAATCCAGTGCCAGTGAGACCTCAAATGACTAGCAGTAGGAAGCAATCATAATACCTCAGATGTGATTCTTGGGAGAATGAAGCTACTTTCATGGCCTGTGAAAGACAGGACTTGTCATGTTCATTGCCTGAGAAGACCTTGAGCTCTTTTTATCCAATATGCATGCATAAAATTAGAGTTTTAACTAAGGTTATTGAACAGTGATATAAAAATAATCATCAAGGACACTACCATTTTTTTGAGCTGTAAGTGTCTTTGTGTGACTGTAAAAGTGATATAATAAAGCAATCTGATGGATGCAGTGTGAAACGAGAGAAGAAAAAAGGATAGAAGGCACAGTGAATGTAGAATTAAGAAGGTGTCATTAAGATCACAGAAGTAAAGGAAATACTTTTTTTTTTTTTCCTTTCAGGTGGTGTGAACACCTGAAAAAGAACTCAATTAGACCAACAATCAATGGCAATACTTCTTTGGTTATGCTTATTAGGTGATTCTAGTTTAGATTCCAACTGAGCTGGAGGCACCACAAAGGAAGAAATGTCAGCACAATATAATGCTATTGATCTGACATTTACTCATGAAATTATCTTCCAACAATCTTTGCTGAGACATCCTATTACTACCTTTATTTTTTTTCCACAAGGCACAGAAAAGTAAATTCAGTTCATCTCTAACATTAGAAATGCTATAGGAATTTGGAGTGAACTTTCATTGCTGTTTCAAGACTCTTATAAGCATTAGTTGGGTAAGGCAACAGAAGGGATGATGACTGTAAGTGGGATTGATTATTTCTTGGGAGAGGAAAGAGGGAAGATGTGGTAGATAGTAACAAAATCAGATTCTCTCAACTTGGTAGTCAACAGCTAGAAGAATGTCGAGTGCATATGAAAGTTCAATGACAGTTGCCAGTACTGGATAGTCCTTTGTTAAATCATGTGAAAGATTTGGTGTTTAAAGTAACAAGTATAAGATGGGAAAAATAATAAGACTTAAAAAAAGGAAAATATATTAATAGTCAAATGAAACTTCCCTTATCAAATAGTCACTCTGGAAGAATGTATAGTAATAGAATATATATATCATTGATAAAAATTTGGGGAACTGCTATTTTGGAATTGTCCTGAGGATGTTTTTACACTACCCAAGAAAATGAAGAAAATGAATAGAAAATTCAAACTAAAAGATTGCCAAAGGAAATGAAGCAGAATAATAAAAGCTGCTAAAGCAAATAGCCTCTAGCAAGGGCTTGGGATAAAGCATGAATTACCACCAGCACTCTGTTCTGCTTTTCTTCCTTCCCCTACACTCCAGTACTCCCTAGACTAGTAGACACAAGAATAATAGATTCTTGCTAAAATGGGATAATTACTAATGTCATAGTTACAAAAGTATGGAGAACCTATTCTAATCGAAAAGCCAACTAAGTCATTTGAGATTGTTCAGCTTGGCCAAATGTTAATAAAAACTCCTATCTGCTCAGCTCTAGCCTAATGACACTCAATGAATCACACCCACAGAATGACCAACAACTTCAATATTTCTCTTTTAAATAGAGCCATACAAAATAAATGATTTTTTTAAGACTTTATTTATTTGAGAAAGAGAATGAGAGAGAGCACGAGAGGGAAGAGGGTCAGAGGGAGAAGCAGACTCCCCGCTGAGCAGGGAGCCCGATGCGGGGCTTGATTCCGGGACTCGCGGATCATGACCTGAGCCGAAGGCAGTCGCTTAACCAACTGAGCCACCCAGGCGCCCCAAAATAAATGATTTTAAAACCAGATTATCGGCCTCTGGAAAAAACTACTATAGATCGACAAATAATAGTTTATTATAAGTGTGAGTTACTTTCTGATATATCCAATCATCAATACAGTTAGCATCTTGAGATAGGATTTTTCCAAATTCTTCTTGGTGTCCATGTTGTAAGTGCACAGACTTTCCACTTCAACTTAATAAACTTTTAAGATAATAAAAGATGAGGAAGATGAGCCCAGTTAACACACACACACACACACACACACACACACACACACAGAGAGAGAGAGAGAGAGTAAAAGAATATATATTAAAAAGTTTTGTTTTTTTAAGATTTTATTTATTTATTTTGACAGAGAGACACAGCGAGAGAGGTAACACAAGCAGGGGGAGTGAAAAGTTTATTCCTAAGGCAAGAAGAATTGAAACAGTTTCTATACCTTGAATCACAAGCAGTTCAGAGTGGAAGAGGTGATAGCCTGAGGGTTATGGCACATTGTAACATTCTGAGTAGGTGTTGATGTATTTTTAACTGTGGGGGGGAAAACCAGGCTGATCTACTTCATTTGGAACCAGAAACTAGCCCTGGCAGGTGTTTTACTGCATTAAGCATATGGGCCTCTAAATGTCGATGACACCCCTACTGCTTTCATTTTTTAAGTCAGCCTATTAATAACACTTGAGAGCTGGGTCAAAAGCATATGCTATTTAACCTTATTGTGACATTTTGGCTCGTCAGGACACCACCAGTGATTATTCAACCTTGAGACTTGTGATCTTGTGTCTTTTGAAATTATGACTGCTCAACAGAGTAAAACAACCTATAAATTCCAGCCAGAACACTTTATAAGGTTGTCTATATACCAGAACTGAATTTACAGGCCAAATAGTCAAATCCTTTTATGTGTGAAGCAAAATCAGCCTTTAGAGTAGATGGAGTGGATAGATCTATAATGTTATGATTTAAGGGGTCCTGATATGGAATACTTCTCAATACAAACACCCCCAAAGATGGTACACACCATTTATTCTCATCTGCTGATACATAATTAGAAAATCTTTATAATTAGGTTGAGTATACAGAAGAGAAGTTTAAAGACTTTAAGGGGGAGGTCGTTTAAGAAAAGGAGCACAAAAGGAGAAGGGAATCTACAATAAAAAGATGACTGGTAGTCCTAACTGTAAAATCTAATTTTGTCTGGGACTCCCTGTGTGAACTGTTTTATGCACTGCGCATTCACTCTTCATTGTCCATTTACTCCTCACTGTCAAAGGAGACTAAATACCAGGTATTAAATGCATAACACACAATGGTTGAGAATCGGGTCTGGCACAAAAATCGAACACCTGGGTTAGTGGAACAAAGAAAAATAGCCAAGTCAACATCCATCCCTCAAAACAGACACTGGAGCGGGGAAGCTCAGAAAAAGATAAAGAGGAGCATGGCATGTGTGAGCCTAATACATTCCTCTGCTTATGGACCAACAACCCAGGGTTCTATTTGTTGGATTCCACAAACACAAAGGAACAACAAATCCTACTCAAAGAAAACAAAATAAAAACACTCCTAGATACTATTTATTTGTTTGTTTCTTTTTGTTGGTATTCTCTCTCAATCTTTTCTAAATGAATCTAGATTCTTTGATAGTGAACCCCGAATGGGCAGAAGTAGGGCCAGAAGAGACGTGGTGCAGAAGCCAACACTTACTTTGAGCATGTCCTTAAAAGCTGCCGGCATGATTCTGTCAATCTCAAACACTCTCTACCCAATAGGGTACAGGATAAGCGTCAGAGTGCTTCCCATTATAGTAATGAGCAATGAAATATGAATTTTATGACCGATATTTTGATGCTCAGGCCAGAGTCCCTGCTGGGATATCTCCCAAAGGGGCTTTCTGAAATGAGTTTTGAGGACTTCAAAATCTTGGAACACCCTGACCATCAAGTATCAGGAATAAAGTCAGCATTAAAATTATTGAAGTGTGGGGAGAAAAAAACAGCTTCCCCCCTTCTTGAAAGATGAACCAGAGCGAAATAGCAGAAGAGACACCTCCTTTCACAGGAAGTGCATCTTTTGAAAACAGAAGTGTTTCATTTGCTCCCCTTATTCCAGGGATATTAACCATTTCCAACTAAGTCCTCCTCACTGAAACCTGAAGTTGTTTGTGTGTGTGTTTGTGTGTGTGTGTGTGTGTGTGTGTGTGTTTTCTGTATATCTTCAGTGAACTGGAAATAAATGCTAAGTGATGGTATTCAACCCTAAACCCATAGTAACAATTTATATTTTATCAGCAGGCTCAGTGGAGAAAGTTTAGGTAAATTTCTGTCCATTTGTGTAAGTGGGTAAGTGCTAAAATATGTCACTTGCTTTAAGTTAGTAACTGTAACATATACATACAAAACTGGTTTAACTTTTAATTAAGACATTGGACCCATAAGTAAAAGAAATCCAGAAGTCATAAAAAATGCATTGTTCTGCTGCAAATGTTTTAACATTGGTCTTCAGAGGTATGCATTATAATTAGGTTTTTTGCTTTTGTTTTGTAGAATGCTTAGTAATGTGTCAGTAAAGCAGTTTTTCTGTCTCCAATAGCATCTGCTTTCTGTGCAGTGAAACTGACTTACAATGAATCTGAAGGAGAAATGTGCTCTCATATACTATATTTGGAGTAATCCTTGGAAAATGCAGCATTTGAAATACTATATAACCTATATATTATATATATAATACTATATAACCATAACAGCACCAATTTTTCCTTTCCCTCTGACTGAAAAGAGAATGTATGCTCCCCTCCCTCATCCCTGAATCAAAGACAATACATTGTAATTATTTATTTCACTATGATTTGTATTTTACCTGACTTTATTTATCCAAGTGAAAAACGATGCACTTAAATATTTTAACCAAGATGGTATTTGAAGTGATTTTAATCGCCTAAATTATTTTCTTTAAGCTTTAAAAGCCATCAGTGTTTTCTTATTCCTCATTGCCAAATGACGGAGGTTATGTAACACTGATCATTTCCTTTTATACTTAAAAGTGAAATGCTAGTGTGAAAACATAAGTGTTTAATGTAACTACTGCTTCAGTAAAGAAAATGCATGGTTAGGAAAGATGAGATCAGCAAGAGAAATGCTTGCCAGCTTGCTGATGGCATGCATGCCTCAACGTCCTCATGTACTTCTGCCTGGTAAGCACATCATTGCTGGGTGTCAGGATGTCCTATGTGGTAGACGTTTGTAAGAGCTGCCACATGGGCTAGTTGTAGCCATTGTCACTTTAGGTTGGGTGTATCACTTCTGGAGATTTTAGACGCCTCCCATAAGCCTTCCTTTCTCCCTATTCTGTTATGAACACCAGCCACCATTTCTGTAATGAATCTGGTTACTTATCTGGAGAATATAGTGTATTCCATTTCTGTGGTGTGTTGAGACCTTAAACGTATTTAAAAATATCTTACCTTTCCAAGACAAATTGAGGCCATCTCAAGACCTATTTTCTCCAAAGGAAGTTCATGAAAACTGGATATTGTTATGCGGCTGCAATGTTCACAGCTGGCCATTGGAAGGGGAGAAATCTGAAGCCACCACCAGCACCTACTCCTCTGTTCCCTCTTCACCTCTCACTCTCCTGCCTCAGTTATTGTGTTGGATGACAGGAATCAGCTGTTTCAGGAAAGCAGTTATGGAGGATGTGCTGTGGGGGAAAAACTAGAGAACAAGATGCTGGCAGTGTCTCTCTTCATATCATTGAAATCCACGGAAACCAGAGTTTTCAAAGGAACTTTATAAAATGGATTCAACGCTATAGGTCTTGTTTCTGCCCACCAGCAATCCCTCTTTAGCAAGAAAGTGGAGACTGTACTATGAACTGATACGCCAGAAGTTCCCACATTTTATCCTTCCCATTTTGCTCTTTATAGGAGATGGGACTCAAGTATTAAGTGGAAAACTTCTCTCAAGTATAAATATAATCATATATAAATATATAAAATTTTATTCAAGCAACAACTCAGTTTCTGGAGCCCCAGGAGTGAAGGAGCACATGACTGTCTGACATTCTAGCCCTTCCTGTCCACTCTGCAATTGATTTTAAACACATGGTCCAGAGTTTCTCACTGGGATTTTGTTATTCACTAGCTGAGACTATAGACAATTTAATACTCCACATAGTTCCACTATATGAAAAATGAGAAAAGTTGTTATACTGCCCCATAGTTTTTTTGCCATTATTAAGTGAAAATACAATGTAAAAACATCTAGCACAATATCTGACACATGATAAGCCAATAAAGTTAGCTGTTACTGTCATTATTCTTGAGTCAATATCTCGTTCTGCCCTCTTATGACATACTAATAATATTCTACTTACCTTTATTTTCTTCTGTTGTTTTCTAACAACCTTATGTTTGTACTTCTCCTTTCCCACTTCGTTTTCTTCTCTAATTCCAGCCTCCCTTCAGTTATCTCCTAGCATTTTTAGCTCATGGCCCAATTTTCACTTCTCAGCTGAGTCTTCGCTGATCCTTTCAACTAGGTCAGATTCTTAGGTTATTTATTTTCAAGGGACCATATTGTTTTTATTCAGGGTCAAAATGAATATGTCTGTTTTATATCTATTACACTCCTGTGATATTAAACTCCATGAAAGCAAGAATAGCTCATTTTCTTGCTCACCATTTTATTCCTAATGCCTGAAAAGCTGTTTGACTCATATCAAGAACTCCACGAATATATTTGAAGTAAAAAGAATCACTCGGCAAATGAATGCTGTCACTTTTAGGCCATTCTTTATCATCTTTTAAGAAGCTCTGCTTATTAAAAACCATGATGATCACTATCTTGTCAGCCTCATCCAGTTCACTTTAGGATATTACATCAACTTCCTCCATGATATCAGCTTCTAACTCAAATATTTATCTTTCCATTTCATCTCTTTTATTATCTGTAATGTTGTATACTTTCCCTTTAGCAAACTGATCATTCATTCATGCATGCACTTATTTATTTGACTTAAAGTGTTCAAAAATAGTGCTAAAAGACTGAGGGTAAAAACCTCATTGTCTTATTCTTGTTGTTTGCTCATTTGTTTAGGTTTGTTTCTTTAGTTGTGGGGTAGGAGCAAACATATACCTACAATAAGGCTAATATAAATAAGTTTAATGATAATTGTCAGCACAAAGAATCCTAAGAGAATGGTATAGGGGTTCTCAG
Source organism: Zalophus californianus (assembly GCF_009762305.2). Taxonomy (NCBI): domain Eukaryota; kingdom Metazoa; phylum Chordata; class Mammalia; order Carnivora; family Otariidae; genus Zalophus; species Zalophus californianus. The sequence continues at coordinate 106,793,247 of NC_045597.1, forward strand.
TGAAGGCTGAGAGAAGTGTCAGGAAGAATTCCAGAATGGGGTAGAGGAGGAAAGGGAAAGCAAGGCAGGACTGGAGGCAATGGGAGCAACACGAAGAATATGGGACTTTAAGATGATTGCTGGAACTATAGCATAAAGTCCGAGGCAGAGCGACTCAGAGACCATGCTGACATATAGGTGAAGTGAGATCATGGGGGACTTTGAATATCACATTGAAGAGTCTTTGCTCTCTCCTGAGTAATTGTGGATCCTTAGAGGATTTCAAGAAGAGGGGTGACACTGTCCAGCTTGCTTCTGAGATTTTGCACTGAAAGCCCTATGGAGGATTTGGGGAAGCTGAGGCTGTCGGTCCAGAAGGCCATTTCAGTAGTTGAGGCAGATTGCAGTACTGATCACAAGGTTCAGTGTGGTGCTGCAGGAGAAGTGCTTGGAGAATGGAAGTTGCTAAAGAGAATCATAAGGGTGATGAACAAATAGGTCAAGGCTAGAAAATGAAAGGAAGGTAAGAAAGGCACATATGGATGGGAGCAGTGAAGCAAATGTGGGTTAGGGAGCCCCTGTGAGTTTAAAAAGCAAAGAACTATGGTAAAGCCATGGCAACCGAGCTGTTCAGTTCTTGCAGTTTAGAATTTCTTGAGAAGCAGTTCTGAGTATTCCCAGCAAGAATTACATCCCTCCTACCCTCACCATTATCTGGCAGGAGATCAATAGAACTAACTTATTTATGTCCTTTGTCCCATATCTTTTAAGCTCCTCCCCCAGAAATCAGCTTGGCTCACTCTATCAAAACCACCACCTGTTTTCTAAGGACCCTCACTTTAGCAAACTTTCTCAATCACTCTTTTTAAAATAGCATCTTCCACAGGCTCACCATACTTTTCTCTCCAGCTTTAGCCCTCTTTTCCACAAAACTGATTACCATGACACATGTAAGTACAGGCATACCTTGAGATATTGTGGGTTTGGTTCCAGAGCACTGCAGTAAAGCAAATACTGTGGTAAAGTGAGTCAAATGAGTTTTTTTTTTGTTTGTTTTCCCAGTGCTTATGAAAGTTATATTTACACTATACTGTAATCTCTTAAGTGTGCAATAGCATTATTTCTTAAAAAACAAGTGTATGTCTTAATAAAAAAGTACTTTATTACTAAAAAATGCCAACCATCATCTGAGCTTTCAGCAAGTCATAATCTTTTTGCTGGTGGACGGTCTTGCCTAGGTGTTGATGGCTGCTGACTGATCAGGGTGTTTGGTGGTTGCTGAAGGTTGGGGTGGCTGTGGCAACTTCTTAACATTAGACAGCAAAGTTTGCAACATCAAATGACTTTTCCTTTCATAAACGATTTCTCTGTAGCACTGATGCTGTTTGATAGCGTTTCACCCACAGTAGAACTTCTTTCAAAATTGGAGTCGAGCCTCTCAAACCCTGACACTACTTTGTCAGCTAAGTTTTTGTAATATTCTAAGTGCTTTGTTGTCATATCAACAATCTTCACAGCATCTGCACTAGGAGTAGATTTCTTTTCAATAAACCACTTTCATTGCTGATCCACAAGAAGTAACTCCTCATCCTTTCAAGTTTTATCATGAGATTGCAGCAATTCATTTACATCTTCTGACTCACTTCCAGTTCCAGTTCTCTTGCTGTTTCCACCACACCTGCAGTTACTTCCTCCACTGAAGTCTTAAATCTTCAATTTGTAAGAAATGCAATATTTGCCAAGTGTGATAAAGCAAAGTGCAATAAAACTGAGGCATGCCTGTATTCATTTGATTATCATTTGCCCTTTCCTACTATATTTAAGCCTCATGAGAATATAAATTCTTGTCTATTTTGCTTATTGTAAAATAAGGAATCTTCAGTTCCTAGAACAATATTCAACACACAGTAGGTGCTCAAAAAATACTAGTTACAGAATAATCATTGCTGGTAACTTTTGCTGCCCAAGGATTACAGATTTCTATAAAATGTTGGAAAATAATATGAGCCTGAAACACCTTGCAAAAGCATTTGCCATGTTGGGCGCCTGGGTGGCTCAGTTGGTTAAGCAACTGCCTTCTGCTCAGGTCATGATCCTGGAGTCCCGGGATCGAGTCCCGCATCGGGCTCCCTGCTCAGCAGGGAGTCTGCTTCTCCCTCTGACCCCCTTCCCTCTCGTGCTCACTGTCTCTCATTCTCTCTCTCTCAAATAAATAAATAAAATCTTCAAAAAAAAAAAAAGCATTTGCCATGTTGTCAGAGGGCTAGGAAAAGTCCTACCCTGCACAGGGATTGCTTAGAAGTGGTTAGGGCAAAAAGGAGATATAAGGGCTAGGGATTCCATGACTTTGGGGAACAGCAAATGTTTTGTTCTAAACCAAGGTATCATGGTGTTTGAAAGGCTACACTAATCAGGAAGCAAAGTCAGATTTGACAAGTGGGACTGGAACATCCTGTTACTATTGTGGATTATCCCTATTGCTCAATTTTACTCTAGCAGGAAAAGAACATTATCCGGGACACTCATCAATGATTCCCAAATACCCTGCTAGAAGCAAAACATATTCTGTTTGAAATTATTTAAATTTGTATTTAAAACTTTTTAAAATACAAGGTAACAAAAATAATACCTTCTTTGCCTTTCTTTGACCTCTTTCATCCCAAAAGAATCTACTCTTTCGACTGCTAGTAAGCACAGTGGTGAAGAAATCTCCGTCAGATGGAGCCTTTTCCCCATCTCCCGCCCCCACCCCCAGATTACTATTGGCTCAGCTCCCAGATACTCTCTGGCCATACATGAGTATCAGTTTTCCCCAGCCAGAAGATACATAAAAAGCTTTGAATAAAATGGATCTCTTACTGATGAAGGGGGATGTAAGAAACTTGCTTTCTCAGTGGTCCTTTTGTTTGAATTTATGCTTGATTACTACGTGGACCTTCTTCATTAATTTATTTGTGTTTGTTAAATTATTTACCTGAATTCTTGACTATGGTTTTCCTGAAACTCTAATACTAGTTGTTATAGTAAAAATGTCTATGCTGTTTTCATCTATTAATGCAACAGAGAATACCTTCTCTTGTTCCATAATGAACACTTTCTGTATTCTATCTAGTTGGTTTCATTTATTAACTCTCATTAGAAATTAAGAGTGTGGGTCCTATTTTATTTAGCAGTCTGCTACCTAGAAACTCTGAGAGTAATTGGTGGTGTATTTAACAATAAGATATATAAGTGTGTCTTTTACAAACACCAACCCTTTGTTCTTATTGCTAAACTTCACTGAATTTTTTAAAATCAAATCCTCACTGTCTCTTATGTGTTCTTCTAAATTGCAGATTTACAGAGGGCAGGAATTGCTGTCTTTGTTAAGCCAGTGTTTCTAAAGCACCAGCATCTCATGCCATGCCTCTTGGCACTGAATAAATATTGATTTATGAAAACCATAAATTGGGAGATAATGATCTTCATTAATCAATGGGGAAGATGATGGGGAATTTACAGATTCAATTCAGGGGCAGTGAAACACTAAATAGAATATTTTAATGATTTCAGTATCATCACCATTCAGTAACATCAGCAGATCAGAGTTTGTGTGTGTCAGGCATGTGTATGTGTAAATAGACATGTATGTGATTAATTCTAGGCAAAATGAGGGGGAGGGAGAGAGTCTGTCTAGTTTTGAATGTCATGATATTTGCTGCTAAAAAGATTCAGTACTTTAGTCTTCTTAGCTTAGCTCTTTTTATTTTACTACCCCCGGAACTCTTTCTGCTCTTATGTAGCAGCCAAGAGTGCCATATTGTTCTTTGTTGACAAGATCTTAAACTTTCACTTCACTAATAGGAAGGAAACAAAATCCAAAATCCAAATTCAGAATTTAAAATAGGAATAGTCATACTTTTTATCCTTTTTAAACAATAATCATTCCCTCTCATTTACTCTCATTTATGACAAGATATATTTTGATATTCATTAGTTCTTAGACTTTTAGAGTATTTTAGAAACTATCTTAATTTTATTTCTGCCGAATAGCAGTCCTATTAGATTTTTCTTTAAAAAATATGTTTTCATTATCAAATATGTTTGAGAAAGGTCACAGAGCCTAACCCTCTTTCAAAATCAGCAGTGCTCATTCATTAAGTTGCAAAAAATGTTATAAAAAGTTTTCTCATTATTGAAACCAATATTCTCTCATGTTATTTAAATGTGAAAACTTTTTTTTCTAACATTTAAAATGGATTAGCATCCTTTTGGGAAAGCTCTTAAACTTGGTTTATTTTAATGAGAAGGAAAGTATTTCCCCTGGAGGAAAAGCAGGGGAAGTAATAGAGCTAGAACATGAAGCCAAGGCTGTGGTTCCTTGGGTCTGGGGTCTCTCCAGTACACTACGGTATGATTTATTCCTAATTCAACTTGATTCTGCAGTAGAAAGGCAAGTTGTTTTTTTGATAATAATTCCTGGATCATTTCCAACATTGAATTAAGCGTAAAACAAATCACAGATATATATGACTTAAAAAATTTAAATATTCCTCTCCTTATCATGTTCCAAGACTGTAACTTTAAAACCACAAGAGGAAAGAGAAACTAAATTTTTAAGAGGTTTAAAGGGAATCCTAGGGGCACCTGGGTGGCTCAGCCATTTAAACGTTTGACTTCGACTCAGGTCATGATCTTGGGGTCCTGGGATCGAGCCCTGGGCTGGGCTCTGCACTCAATGGGAGCCTGCTTCTCCCTCTCCCTCTGCCCTTCCCCATGCTTCTCTCTCTCTCTCTTTCTCAAATAAATAAATAAAATCTTTAAAAAAATAAAAGGGAATCCAAAAATATTTCAGTTATTGCTGATATTTTTATTCTTTGGCATCTCAATGCCAGCCTTCTCTTCAATACCAAAAATAACAGAAATAAGAAAACAGGAGGAAATAAAAACCTTCTAGATATGTAAAAATTTCTCTGAGACATAATTCACACTCAGTGGAAATTAGCAGAAAAAAAAATGGTAACTGAGTATTAGCTACCGACAAGAAGATAGAAGAGATCATATTTGATGCCTCTGTGAAAGTCCCCCAAAATGTGGAGTGATTGAGAACCTTTGTGTGGGTAGAAGAAAAATCACCTTCATTGATTGGCTGTATTTAAGAAACTGTAGTATTAGTAACCCTTGTTATTAAGTCTATAAATGGATACATTTTCATCTCTAGGTGTTTTTTAAGACAATATTGGTTTTTAATGGATTAACGAATAAAGCAATTTTGGTATATACATAAAATGAAATCTTATGCAGCTCCCAAACAGAATGATGTAGTGATGCTCATCCAACTCATACGACATGGATGAACCTCCAAAATATTATGCTAAGTGCAAGAAACCAGACACAAAAGGTTATGTTATATTATTCTGTTTACACATAATATCCAGAATGAATAAATCTATAGAGATAGAATGTAGCTTGATGTTTACCAGGAACTGAGGCAGAGGGAAATGGGGAGAGACTGCTTAATGGGTACAGGTTAACTTTTGGGTTATGAAAATGTTTTGGAATTTGATAGAATAGTTGTATAACATTGTGAATGTACTAAACGTCACTGGATTGTTCACTTTAAAATGGTTAATTTTATGTTATGTGTATTTCACCTCAACTGAAAAGAGAAGATTGAGTTAAGCATCTGGTATCTTAGAGTTTTGCTCCAAATGTAGCTTCCAACTTTAGGCTAGAAATAACCCTATGCCTCCTTTGTGTTGCTTGATGTTAAAATAGCATGTTTTTCTTGGCATCTCTGTCTTTCCCTTTCCTGCTTCCTAATCAACATATCCAACTTGCACAGAAAGGTCTCTTCTCTGTTGAGAAAAATTAAGAGTGTATATTATTCTAAGAACATTGCAGAAACCAAGTTGAAGTCCAAATTAGACTCATTCTGAGCATACTTCCATTGCTCTCTTACATATGACCCTAAAATAAAATGGGTAACAATGTGCAGTCAGGAACTATAGAGGGAGGACACATGTGGAAGAAGCAGCTCTAAGTTAGGAAGCTGTAAAATGGGATGTAAAAATAACACAGGGTGGAGGCTGTGTTAGCCCAGTGGTGTATGAGGCAGATTCCTTTGGCATCTCCTTTGGAACAGACAGGTAGAGGACGCCTAAATAGGCAGGAAAATAGATTGCCAAACATGAGCTTTCTAAATGAGTCGCAAAATGTGTTTCTTTGGAAAAATGCATTTCAACTTTCGGAGTTTTGTAACAACTCGTCTCATTGTTGTTTGTGGTGGCAGTGTTGTTTTGAAGTTCAGAAGCAGATGCCTCAGTTCAAGGCATCATTGTCATTTGTCCACCTAAGGCATTTACTTGGTTTTATAATTTATATATTTATTTACTCACTCATGCCTTTGTATCCCATTGCACTCCATCCCTCTTCCGTGACAACCCAGTCGGGTGTATTCACTATATATCCTTTCTTCTTGCAGAGGACAGCCTTTTTATAGAGTGATTGAGGGAGATCATCTTACGTAGTTCTCTTTTCATTTTTGTTCTTTCTGAACCTTGCCCTTCATTATAATTTCTCTTCTGAAATAACCCCCAAAGCAATTTGCTAGAAAAATAGTGGAGAATAGTGGGAAAAGACCCAGGTTTAGAGACAGAAAACCTGTGTGGGATACCAAATTCGCTAGAGAACTAGGTACTTCTACATTATGAGCAAATCTAATTTCAAGAGTCTTCTACAAAATCGTTCCTTTTAACATCTAGTTTGACTAAAATTGCAATCACAGAGATAGGTAACACACATTTAAGAAAGCTCATCTCCTATCCCAGTGTGGGAAACCGATTCCCCCTATGTTGGGCAGTTCTAAGGTAGGGCCCTTAGCTGTGATAGCGGTAAATATGAGTGTGCTAGGGAAGAAGTTCACAAAGTGAGCTGAATAAATGCAGTTTCCAACTCTACAGACAGACCATGCTTACAATGTTTGTAAGCCAGTCTTTCAGGACTCAGCTTGGATTTCCCCATAGACACAATGTTTAATAGTTGTGAGCATATCCCCAGGCCAATCCATGGAACTTATTAAAGCCTTAGGTAACTGAGAAATAATATTAGTATTGCTAATATCATCAGGATTACAGCAAAGAATGGTTGGCGATACTTGTTGAGAATGAACGTCGGGGTCAGTAGATTACTTTTCTCTCTTTTCCATCTTGCTGTCTGCCTTCCTTCCTATTGCCTGGTTGCCTGGTGCTTGATGAGAAAAAGCACCATGATCCTGGAATTACTTCCTCTTTTTCTAATTCCCCAGCTTCAAGTTCCTGTCCATCTTGCTTACTTCAGGAACGGCACCTAGTGCCACAAGAAATGTTCGGTCTTTTTCTCATGTTACATTTCTATTCTCAGCTGAAAACAATATTTGCAAGTTAATGAGTGCTTCTAATAATTTCTGCTGTTAAAAGAGTATCTTTGCTAATGCCAAATACCATTTACGCTTTGGGTTTCCATATGACAGTGTGATTGGGTTGTGGCATCTTTAAATTTCCTACACCCCATAGCCAATTGGTTGGGGAGTTTTATCAGCTCTCTTAAAAAATATATTCCATATCTAGCTACATTCAGTCTCGTCTACTAGTCCTTGTGTATATTTTTGCCCCTTGATAGCTCATTTTGGCATCTAACAGCCAACATAATCCTTTCAAAAGGTTAGTGGCTCTTATCACTACTCTGTTCAAAATCTCCCATGCCCTTCCCACCACAGAACAAAATCCAAAGACTTCCATGTCATCTTCTTCTCTCTCACATCTGCCTCTCTTCCCTTATTTTATATATGTATATATATATATATATATATATATATATTTTTTTTTTTTTTTTTTCCTCTCTTCCCTTGTTATCCCACCAGAGTTACGGTGTCCTTCTGAGCTCATTCCTACCTCAGGCCCTTTGTACCTGTTGCTCCCTCTTTAGGATATTTTCTTTCTGATATTAGCATGGCTGTATCCTTCTCTTAATTTACTCTTCTGCTCGTATTTTATTTCCTCGGACATGACTTCTCTTATCGTCAAATAGCCTCTTCTTCCTTTATTGATCTCTATCACCCTACCTCATTTGATTTTCTTTATAACTTGTATCATTAATTAACAGTAAAATTGTATTTGTTATTATTAGTTAATTCACTAGAAAAAGAGAGCTCGTTCTCTTCACTGCTCTATCAATAGCACTTAGAACATACCTGGCATATAGAAGACAATAGCGAATGCTTAAAGAAATCAGTGTGGCCATTTAGATATAATTATTTCATTAGCATCCAGTGAGAACAGCATGTTTCATAGGCTATCCTGGGAATTTAAATAAGTTTTCTATTTAAGATGGAGAACTGCCAACAGTAAAATGTGAAACAGGCAGAGAACATGATGAAAGAGAAAGAAAGTGTGTCAAATGGAAAGTAAAATGAAGAATTTTTTTTTAATGGAAGATGAAGAACAAAAATAAAATCAGAAAAATTTCGAAACAGAATTTAAGAGACTTTAAAGATGAACACATGCATGGAATTATTTAAAAGTGGGTGATAAAGTAAATTAATGATGAATATTCAAGAATTTCAGTAATCAATAAGTTTTTACTGTTAATGAGACATTGTTTTCTCAAAGCATATCAACATATGGTGACAGACTACAGTTCATAAGGATATTTTGTCCATAGCAATTAAATTATTTTCCTCAAAAGTCCAAAGACTTTTCATTCACTTTGTTTTGATTACTATCATGGCCTCTCAGAAAATGAATTAAATGGGCAAACCTAAAAGGTTTTTGTTTTGTTATTGTTGTTTTTAATCTGTTTGTGATCATATCATTAGAAGGGAACTGAGATGATTTTATAAATTCTGTTATTGTGGATTTGTTGGGAGTGAAGTATACTTGTCTCTTTTACTAAATACACAAAATATAGTTAATATGTTACATAAAACAGAGACTGTGTGCTTAATGATGCAGTGAAATGATGTTTGTATGACAAACCTTTAGGGTTTAATAAGCAATAATAACAATGCAAATAAAATCTAGGGGCAAATTACAAAAGGAAGGCAGAGTCTATTATATAATTATAACTATGAAGCTACTAAATGTATAGAGTCACTTTTTCTCTCATGGTATAGAGTAAATATGTACATGGTTATGTGTTTCATGTGTCTTTGTTGAATACCTACAAGTCATTGCAAGGTATTATGGGGGGCATGTATGCCTAACACAGTATTCCTGCTCTCAAGAAATAGAAAACCTAATAAACTCTAATGCATAGTTATAAATTACATTACCTGTTACGAAAATTAAATAACATATAGATGTTTAGCATGGGAAATGTTTAAATAAATGTTGTCACCATATTTTTATAATGTGGGAGAAGCACTAGAATATCGTTTCAGAGTTGGAATGCCTGAGTTCAAATCACAACTCTGTCCTCTGAGACACTGGCCTTGCTTCTCTAAGCTCCAACGTCCTCTTCTATAATTATGAATATGATAATTAATATAAACTACCTAACATAGCACCTGGCACATAAGTAGTCCTCTGTAAATACCTTGTCCTCTGACATGAACACCTTGTAACATGAATTCAACCTTCCAATTGTTTTTTCACTGGAAACTTGCACTTGGTTTCTGCACATTAGAAAATACTTTTCCTGAGCATCTCAGGATTTTTATATAAGGAATATTAAAAACTCTGCTCTAGTCATGCCAGGTTGATTTTTTTCCCTTTTTGTTCTGGTGAACTGATGAAAAACAACATAATCGAAGGAAATATTCTATACAAAGAAGATTTTACAACCTGTCATTAGGCACAACTACTCAGGTTTTACTGATTTCAGTACACATTGTTCAGACTATCTTTTTCCCCCCTCATACCATCATTATCCTCTAATAGTAGAATTTACAAGACATTTTAAGAGACCAATAAAAAGCAAGTTCCTAAGAGGAAATTAATGAATTTCCTTTTTTAAAACTTCATTAACTGTGAGAAACCTACCATTGACCATGATGTTAATGGTAACTATTCTGTTCATCCACATGTTTGTAATTCATATAGCAACTAATGGTTCTAAAGCATTTGATGATGACAAGCAATTATAATAATTACGGACTTTGTTTTATGTGCAGAGTAGCACTTGGGCTATGTAAGGTTGTAATTTAAAGTAATATTTTACATTTTTATGCAGTTGAGAACTGCAGTTCTGATTTGAAAAATTACAGAAAAGTCTCACTTCAGTTGGGTTGATTTAAATATGTTTGTCCTATCACATGCATGCTACTCCAGAGATCATTTCAAGGAAAAAAAAAAGATCAGAATTACTTAAGCATCAGGATGGGCATGTATTTGCACCTGGTAACCTTTCTATACTCAACAAAATTCACACCATACACAAACCAGTATTCAGGTCTGAAACAGTGGGAGGTCTGAAAAGATCAGTGTTTCCATAGACATTAGAAAGCACTTTCCAGATCATGTTTAGGCTTTTCTGTATTAAGGTAATTGATATTTCATAGAGAGACATTTTTTAATGTCCAGAGACTGGAATAGAAATGCTGTCCACCTTTAACAACAGAAGTTCCCTTTTATAGGTTCTACAGCCTTGAAGAAACCCCACAAGTCTCAAACCACTTTTCTTGACAGTTTGCATCCACTCTGACTTCCTTTTCTGATCCTGCAAATTAAATACTGTCACTTGTAGCACTGAACTGTGTCATACCTAACACTGTACTAGCTGTAATTGCTTTATGTAGGCAGGTTTCACATGAGATCTTCAAAGAAAACTTCCAGTGGCAGCCAGCTAAGGAGCTGCTTTGGGGGTGTGAGGAAAGAAGGAAAGGGGAGAGAGGAGTTGGCTCTGACAGGTGCTGAGGAGGCAGTGACAGAGTTGCTTAAGCCTTCACTATAGAAGTTCAGAACAGTTGGGATAATTTCTACATTTTTTGCAGAATTCATGCCCATAAAATCTGCAGGTTAGAACTTAAAGAAATTCTTCCTTATGTAAGGTTGGCATTTAGCAGGTATCCCATCCCGAGTAAGGTATCATCTCTTTGACAAGAAAAGTCATTTTTCTGTGAGACATTTAATTAGTGAAGCCATTTCTCTCTCAACTCAAAGTTTGACATCACCTGCTATTAGACTAGGCAAGGCCAAGAGTATTGATTTTAGATGACTTACGCAGTTTTTCAGTAACCACAAAGCCTGCTGTTTTTTAGTTAATATAACTTGGAGAGAAAACAGCATATATTTTGGGAACAAATCCATATTTATTTTATGTTTCTGTGGGACCAAGATATCTACCTGTGTTTACAGAGTTTCTATGCCAGACTATTTTAAAGTGTAGGAAAAGTTATTCTAAAATAAGAACAGGTAAAATGTCTACCATCGAATGGGCTGAATACATTTAATTTCATATAAAATGCCTTTTCATTCCCCAACCTCTTTTCAATTCCCTGAAGGTTAATGCCCACTAAAAATACAAACACAAATATTTATTTTTTTGTTTTCTTTGGATTAAAGAGACAATCTCTAAAGGGCATTTCATATTCAAAAATGCATTTCATATTCAAAAATAATGCTTTATGTGTGTGACCTTAAGAAATGCCTCAATCCAGGACTTTCCTTGTGTTTATGCATCACATTCACTACTGGCCAGGTTGCTGGTTTTCATGGTTGAAAATCACCTCATGAGGACCGTTCGGAAGGATTTCCATTTATATTACATAATATAAAATCATATCATTATCTAGAACTGATTACAAATAAAAAAACTAATTTCAGTGTTTAATCATGACAGCTTCACTAAACTATTAATGCTACAATCATAATAAATTTATTTTTCATATTTGTGACGTATTATTTGTTAGTCTTAAGATACAATGAAACCCTTCACAGTGCCCACAGGGTCTTCATGGTCTGACCACAGACTGCCTCCTTCTCAATTCTCACATCTCTCTCCCTTGTTCACTCCATCCCAGACACATTGACCTTTTGTGCTTGCGAAATGGACAATCACACTCTCCACCTTGCTTTTGCATGTCTTGTCGTTAAGCCTGGAGCATCCTCCCACCCTCACCCTCCACCCACCCCCCACATTTGTTCACATGGCTCACAGCCTCACTGGATTCAAATCTCTTTTCAAATGTCATTTTTCTATGGAGGACTTCCCTTGCCACCTTATTTAATTTAATACCCCATCAATATTTACACACACTGCTTTACCTTTCTTCCAGTTTTATTACCTTTCTTCTTCACCAGGATGTCAGGAGACCTAGAAGAGGGAAATGAGTTTTGTTTGGTGCTGTGCCCACAGCACAAGGAACAGTGCTGACACATGTACATGCTCAGTAAATATTTGCTCAGTGAAACACGGGCTGCTCAGGGTGTGGAGCACTCTGATGTGTTAGCTCACTGAAGGCTCACAGGACCCTAGGGGTTGGTAGAAACCAGTGAGGGAGTAGCCGGGAGAGTCAGGTATCCTCCCTATGACCCAGAGAAGGAAAGAAAATTAGAAATACTACCCCATCCCATACCATACCAAAGGCAGATTTGAACTGAAAGCAAAGTGTTGGTACGGTGTGATGTGTTCATATGACATCTGGTATATGACCTATCCAAAGCTGGTGTGCCATCATTGAGTAAGCTCAGAAAATGTCCGTGAGGCTTAAACCAGTACTGTGGCTGAGATCCTAAACTCCCTTTCTCTAATTACAAATGCAAAAAAGGAATATGCTACCCCATATGCCACTAAAATTGCCCTCTGGATTCATTTCTACCTTGAGGTATGTATCTAACTCTGAGAAGATAGAATGAGAAAATTAAGCTCTTGAAACTCATTTTCATAGTTTTGTGTTTTCAATCCCCAATGCTAATGATCTTTTAATGCAGATCTTATCTGTGAATTCTATTTATTGTGAGTGGTCATTAACATTTGCTAGCTAATGCATTTATTTATTCATGTTAGGAAGTAGAAATGCAGAATATGTGTTGGATTCTTTGATTATCAGCAGATAGCTCAATAACATTCTTAGAATAATGTTGCCCACAAACTTTTAAATGAATAACAGACTCTTGTGTACACAAAATATGCATTCCTTAAAGAAATGCTCTGAATAAAGCAGTAGGCTTAGGTCAGTAATAAGTTTATATAAATTAATAAATGCCAACTTCTTTGAGCTTAATAACTTTTCCTACAGGTTTGGCAGTGGCTAAATATAAACCACCAATCTTTAAAGTTGCCTATTTCCAAGAAAATATGTAACTTTTGATTGTTTGACTCTAGAATAACACTGGACCTGTCACGATTAATTAAACATAAATGAATGACTCAACAGTTAGGTGAAAACCATTATCCACTTTGCTACCAATTAAAACAAAAACAAAAATAGAAATGAATCTATGACAAAGGAGACTATCATAGATTATCCAAAACTACAAAAACATCCCATTATTTGCAGTCGCCATGACTCATCATTCAAAGGTAGGTGCAGTTCCAGCTACATTAACATTTCCAAAAAAGCTTTTCTAACTTCTGGCCCGAATCCTCCCTTTTTCTCTAATCTTGCCCTGCATCCTGGCCACTGCCTTCACCTATACCCTCTTGAGACATTTTTACTACTGGTGACTGTCAACACATGTTCTTTTCATAAGAAATAACAGGGTTGGTGAGGATGTGGAGAAAAGGGAACTCTCGTATACTGCTGGTGGCCATGTAAATTGGTGCAACCACTGGGGAAAAGAGCATGGAGATTACTCAAAAAAAAAAAAAAAAAAAATAGAAGTACCGTATGATCCAGTATTTTCCTTCTGGGTGATTAGCTAAAGAAAATAAAAACACCAATTCGAAAAAAAATATATGTGCCCCTATGTTTATTACAGCATTATTTACAATAGCTAAGATATGGAAGCAACCTGAGTGCTCACTGGTAAATGAATGGAGAAGAAGATGAGGGGTTTGTGTATGTGTGTGTTTGTGTGTGACTATTACTCAGCCATTTTTTTATTTTATTTTTTTATTTTATTTATTTTTTTTTTTAAAGATTTTATTTATTTATTCATGAGAGACAGAGAGAGAGAGAGAGAGGCAGAGGGAGAAGCAGGCTCCCAAGGAGCAGGGAGCCTGATGCGGGACTCGATCCCAGGACCCTGGGATCATGACCTGAGCCGAAGGCAGACGCTTAACCATCTGAGCCACCCAGGCGCCCTACTCAGCCATTTTTTTAAAAAATAAAATCTTACCATTTGCGACAACATGGATGGACCTAGAAGGTATTATGCTAAGCCAGACTTACATGTGGAATTTGAAAAGTAAAACAAACAAATAACAACAACAACAACAGCAACAACAAAAGAGACTCATAAATACAGAGAACAAACCAATGGTTGCCAGAGGGCAGGGGGTAGGAGATGGATGAAATAGGTGAAGGAGATTAAGAGATACAAACTTTCAGTTACAAAATAAATAAGTATGGGAATGAAAAATACAGCATAGGGAATATAGTCAATAAGTAAAAAAAAATGCATGTTGTGTTTTTCTATACCGGAAGTTTCACTGAAAGGGAAGTCAGCTTCAGAAACACCCAGAGTTAAAGTACTACCAAAACTCAGTGGGTTTCCTTGTTGTCTTTAAATGCATTTAGTTCACAGTATTTGACTAGTTATCTTGAACAGCCTCTCATCAGAGTGGTGTATAGCTCTGCTGCTTTAATTTGGTCACCTGTGCATCTAGGTCAAAATTTTAAAAAATTCACAGCTTCTGGTAAAAATAGTCTCCAAGGTTTTTTCTTCCATTATTAATAAATCCTATTAATACCAGACAGAAGGATTTCCCTTGCAATGAAGAGCCTGAAGACTGGGCCCTCCCCCATTGCTCATTATAGATAATCTCCATGGCAAATTTAAAATATAAAAAGCTTCTTCATGACACTTTGAGGACCTCCTTGAATATAAGCTACATATATAGAAGAAAGCCAAGTAGGTTATGTTTAATAGACTATAATAACATCACTTAGCTTAGTTCATGCCACTCATGAAATGGATACTTAGGAATTCTAATCTGTGTTATTCTCAGTCAGTAGCTTCATTCTATTCAAAGTTATTCTGGTTTCTCCTTTCTCTGTATTTATGGTTATCACAATGATAAGTTTTGTAGGATAAATATAGCACATACTATATGCCTGGCGCTGATGAAATGTGCTTTGTACATATTTACTCAGCCTAACACTTACAGCAGAGACCTAAACTGTGATGAATCATAGGATAGAATCCGTTCCAAACTCAGGACATAAACCTTTGCAATCCCTTTATAGAATAATGAGGAAGGAGAGGTAAAATGACAAGGAGGAGGAAAAAAAGGAAAAGGAGAAAAAGACAAAGGGGTATTTGCCAGAAGGATAATAATAACGAGATGAAATCATGTCAGATACGTAAGTTACTTACAGAAAGTAACTGTTATACTTCCAGTAGGTACTGAAATTTCTGCTTTGCTTATACTTGATGATAGCTGTGCAGATGACTGACACCAAGACTCTGAGCTGTGAGAACTCTGGGTCAGCCTCCCTATACTAAGAAGGCCCCAGACATTTTCCCATTGGTGAGGGGACTACAAACACCAAAGCTACTCATACCTTGCACTGCACATATCCAGTTTTGAATGTCTTAGACTTTTTTTTTTGAGTACCTACTAGGTATAAGGTAACATGTTATAAATATACGTTACAAAGGTATAAGAGACATGGTTCTCACTCTTCGCAGTGTATCTTTGACGTTTCTCTTACCAAATCTTACCAGAGGAGTTTCTCTTCTCCATTGGTTGCCTCTGTGCTTGTCCTGTGACTTGTTTTGGCCAAGGTGATGTTACCATCATTATGCAAACAAAGGCTTAACACTTGCTTGTTCAATGGACCTCCTTTCTGTGACATGAGAACATATTCCCAATGGATACAGGAGCAGATCATCAGCTGCCACCAACCTGAAGCGGAAGTACCTCAGTTGAACTAATATTTATTAGAAATAAATGCTCATTGTATTTTGACACCACGATTTCTGAGGCTATTTGTTACATAGCAAAGGTAGACTGTTGACTAACAGAGATAGCAGGTCTGGTCTCTCTCTGAGCTTATTTTAGACCTCCTTGTAACTCTCAATGTTCCAGGCATTTTGACTTTCTTTCATGTCTTTAAACACACCACATTTATTCTGACTGGGTGACCCTTGGTCAAGCTTTTGTCTCTGCCTGGATTTTCTTTCCCATGCATTGCCTTGCAGGTCCTTCTCATCTTTCAGGTTTCAGCTTAACCATTTCCTATGCTTCACATTCTCAAACCACAGTATCTAAATGTTTAAATACAGACACCCCTCCTCCCAACCCCCCCCATTTTCTCTGTACCTATCACATACATTGTTTATATCATTCATAGTGTTTAACACAATTCATAAGTATTTGTTTTCTCATTCATTGTCTTTATGGCTACTTCCTTCAGATCAGATAATATATCAGTATTTTTCTCTAATGTAACTACAGCAAGTCTACGGCCATACCACCCTGAACGCACCTGATCTCGTCTAATGTAACTACAGCAAGCCACAAATGCTTTTTCAGTGGGTAACTACAGAAATGAATCAACTCTGAGGAGTGGTTTCATCCCATTTACCATTCCCAAACCCCCACAGAAACCACATGAATACCACAAACAGTTAACAAACTCACAGATAATAAAAATGTGTTCTCCTTGGATAGAGAGCTTTGAACTCTTTTTTTTTTTTCCTGCTTTGAACTCTCTAGTATTTTATTTTGTAACAGTGCAACATCTGAAATAAGCATGTCTGATACTGGCAATTCCAAGTTGGCGCTCTGAATGATGGTCAGATATTTTTTTTTTTTTTCCCACCACACTCTGCCTGGAACCTATCATTTTAGTATTTTATAGGCCATTGATTAAGAAAATAAAGATTTAATAGTAAGAATATATTCATATTCATCAAATTCTGGTTACAACTGGTACATTTAAACACCAATTTTATTTTTTTTTCCAGCTTGACACTTCACTCTATGGTTTTCTGATGTAACTGGATAGCATGCATCATCCTATGATTTGTTTCTTCCAAACCATTTGGCTTTTATAGTATACTCAAAAAGTGCAGAAGAAAGCTGTTATTTTTTTCCTTCACACTTTTATTCCATTTTCCTTTCAGTCAGTATAAAGCTATTTTCTAAATTATTTGCTATATATGAGCATGAATTCTTGCAAAGTGTATAGATATGTAAATACATATAATATCTACAATTATTTTATAGTATGACAAAGAATTCTACTTAAAGATCAGTCATGTATTTATTATCAGCCTCCTCTATCCAAAGCACTGAGTATGCTTTTTATATTTTGACATTTCTTTTTTCAGGAGTTATTTTGCTCTTTGAATAAGCTTCTATAAGAAAGAAAAGTTAATAAGCTCCAAGACTCAAATTATAAGATGACACAAACTACACAATAACAAGTGTGCATTAGTTATTCTGAAATTTATATTCAAAATTGGAGAGAGAATTTGCAAACACTTCATAATAAATTCCGAGCTAAAAGAAATGTTTGTCAAATTTTTCTCTCACTTTCCTTTCTGTGGTATGCAGATGTTCAGTTTTAAATTTGTCACACTTTCATACTTCCTTCTATAGTGCTCTCTTTCTTTGATTTCTTTCCAAAAAATAAAACAAAAAGCAAGCAAATTAAAATTCACAGCTATGAAAAGAATTTTGCAAAGACATTCTTTATATATTTTTTTCCTTTTTCCTCCCTTTCCCTGAAGTTCTGCTTCTCAATTATTTTCCAGTAAGTTTAGTCTACCTTGGAATAACTAACCATTAGGAACATTATATGTTCCATCTCCTAAGATTAAGTATCACCTTTCTTGCCACTATCTGACATTTTTTTCAGACTTACAAACTCATCATATTCCAAACTGAACAAAGAATTAGTCTCCAAACAACTGTTAATCTCAGTTTTGAATTTCTGTCTGAAACATACTAATGTATTAGGAACCAGAACTTAATTTTTTTGAGTCCTTAAACTCTACATCGCATCATGCACAGATCCCTTCTGATTATCTTCACCATACTTGTTGCTATTTCTCTAGTCCATTAATTCTTCACTGGACATTGCAATAGCTCATTCCATCTCCAACCCCTAAAATCTATTCCATATCTGCCACATGGGTCAACTTTATAAAGACCAGTTCTGTTTATATCCTTCTCTTGTTCAGAAACTTCCAAGAGCAGCCTATTCTGCATCAGTCAATGAAAGGTACAAATTCATCTGCCACAGGGGCATTCCATCCCTTGACTCCTAACCTGTTTTATGTTTTCCAACCACCGCCCGCCTTCATGAAATCCTTCCTTCTCCCTCCACTGGATTTCAAACGTGTGCTCTAGGTTTAGATAATTGCTTCAGTCTTGAATATTTTTCTCTCATTTTTTTTCCCCTGCAGAGATTCTATCCATGTTTTCAGGATTGCCTCAGATTCCTTTTATCTATGAAATAATCACTGAGCACCTGTAGTCATTAACTCTCTAAGCCATAGTGTTTTGACCTCTTACATGATACTTCCTAACATAAGTTAGTTAGATTTCAGATCTAACTATATCCTGGCCAGTGGAGAGGGGACTATATTAATTAGGATTATACTGCAGATAGCTCTGAACTAAATGGAAACTGAGAATTCCATAATGTGTGTGTATAGTCTGACATACTCACATACTCTGATTGACTTGTGCACCCAGAATACCATTAATTCAAAAGGAAAACGTCTGTGATTTTTAGTATAGTGGACAAAAAATGGAAGGAACTAAATTTCCCATCCTCTCCACTCTCCCACCACTAGTGTCGGGGCAAGCTAGTCATGGACCAGGCATCCTGCTTTGAATGAATGTGACTGTGTGACTGGCAATAATCGTACAGCTAGTGACATTTTTTAAGACTATTCTGGATGTCATTGGGTGTATCAATGAGCTTTCTCTGCACAAGGAACCACATTAACATTTTGTGTCTTAATGTAACTCTACGGCATGACAACTTGGACTGGGCTCACCTGGGTAGTTCTGGGTAGACTGGTCTCATCACCCACCAATTTAGCTGAGAGTTGACTGGTCCAGGGAGCCTTAGCTATGACTTACCTCTTATCCTCACGGTCTTCCATCTTTCATCAAGTTCAGCCAGGCCCTCATGCAGCAGCTGAGCAGGATGCCAAAAAAATAAGCAGAAATATTCAATACCTCTAAGGGTTGGCCTCAGAATGGCTACACCATTGCTTCTATCCCACTCTATTTATAAGAAGAGCTACAAAGTCATACTACAAATAGGCTACCACATGGGGTGCTCAAATAAATTTTTTTTAACAGCTCCCAATAAACAAAAGGCATCCTTCCACATTCACATCCCCTGAGTTCAGGCTTTTTCACAGAGATTCCCTGGCTCAGCCCCGACTATTAGAAGCTGAACCTGCTTTCCCTGATGCATTTCCTCCAGGGTTTTTATATCAGTATTGCAAAGGGAATTGCTTTAATACCCTTGTTTACTCCTTACACTCATTTAGAGAGATGGGGGTTTAATTATTAATGAACCAACTGTTTTATTTAGGGGAAAGATTTTAAAAATGACAGGAAATAAAACATTTGATGATGAGTCTAAAATTACCTGTACCTCATCTAATTAAACAATTAACAACCAACACATATTTAATATATTTTTTTCTTTTCTCCCCCAAGATATGTAATCCTAGCAATCCATATTTTTTTAAGGAAATTCCCCATATTGATGGGTCTGGGGAGCCTTAAGAGGCTGAGTTGGGAAAGAGAACAAAAGGCACAAGGTTCATGAGGCCAGGAGTCTTTCTTGCATTCTGAAGTGGTCATTTTGAAGACATTCATTAGTTGGGCAGGCCATGGAAGAAAGAATTCAGAGGAACACTTAAATAATTAGGAGTTAAGAAAGTGAGTAATAGTTCTAGGGAGTCTAGAAAAGTGCATAGATAAGTGAAAGGTGGTACGGAGAAGGTTCTAGTTCTGGGTGGGGGAGAGGAGTTCTGAGAAAAACAGGGTAATTAAGACCATTGTACAGACAAGTATAGCTGTTCCTAGGGGAACAAAAATATTCCTGGATATTGTACTACTAACTGATCAGGATTAAGGTAAAAGAACATGGAAGCACAATCCTGTAATAGGAGACAAAACAGATCACTAAATGGAAACCCAGAGGTAATCACTTGATTTTACAATGATAGCTCTGATTGGCAGCAATGACTGTAAATAGAGACTTTCAGTGGAAAAGACCAATTCAGGGGTAAGTGTAGAGAAAATTATTTAGTTATTTGTTCTATCTATCTATCTATCTATCTATCTATCTATCTATCTATCATCTATCATCTATCTATCCATCTATTTTAAAAGATTTCTTTATTTATTTGAGGGGGTACTAGGGAGGGGCAGAGGGAGAGGGAGAGAGAGTCTTAAGCAGACTCCACACTGAGTGCAGACCCTGATGCAGTACTCGATCTCACGACCCTGAGATCATGACCTGAGCGAAAACCAAGAGTTGGATACTTAATCAACTGTGCCACCCAAATGCCCCATATATATGTTCTAATTAAGTAAATAATTACAAAATTTTTAGTGTATTGAGCATGTTTCAGCATTTTTGTTTACAAATTGCGAATACTGTTTTAGCTATCAGATACCCTGTAAGTATCTAGTGAATACCACAAAAATGCTGTTGTTCCAGAAATGGAGATCTGCAACCCTGATCCTGCTTCAAGAAAGGACTCACTGCTCAGCTGCAAATGTATGGTTGTATGAAAGCCTTCAGCTATCAGTCTGCCTCAGCTTTTGAGTCAAGATCAAGCTTTTCTAGAGAAGCTAGACAATGACTGAACAAAGCAGTGATGCAAAGGCCTGTTTCTGCCCAAGTTGGGACTCATCCAGCAGATAATCTTTATTTAGGAGATCCTTGTTGAAGATATTGTATTACTTTATAGTCACCATGTTACTAATTGTTTTAGATTCTGACTGGTTATGGTACTTAACAGTATGTTATGATGCGGATTCTTTGTGGTAGCCAGGAGGTTCATTTGGTCTCCTAATGGTATAGGAGAATGGAAGCAAGAGTAAAGTTTTGAGTGTACTTGACAAACTGCATAGAAGAGTTAATTTTTATGGATGTTTGATTAACTGTAATAACTAGAGAACTGCAACCGTTGAAACTCAGAGATCATACAAATCTTTACTCTTGTTTCCAAGTCCCATCTTCACATTCAGATCATCCTTTCCTAGAATGTATTGAAACTTCTCTCCTATTCCATTCTTTTTTCAGTAGGTGAGTACATAACTACTCCGATAGGGTAAATGAAAGAAAATTGCCAGATTTTTCTGGTTGTTTCATTTATACAAAACTGACTGTTCTTTCGTTGAAATCTGCACTGGAAGATGAATCAAATTTGGCACTTCCTTCTTGCCACACAGTGACCTGGACATAGTGATAACCATGTTCCATCTCAGCCAAAAGGTCTGTAATGGGAAACTGGCACATCATAAATCTAGTGGCATGAAAGTGGTCTTTGTAAAGAAGAAATGACACACATTTGACCAGGTCTTGTTACAATCTTCAAGCTGCCATTTCCGTCTCGGATACAATCATCAGAGGGAGCAGAGTGGCCCTGTTGTTCTTTGTCCCTGTCCTAATAGTTGCACTGAAATATGCAGGGTATTTAGTATCTTAGGTATAGGGCTTTTTATCAATGTCTCTTCAGTATATCACTTAACACATGAATGCCTTTTTAAACTTAATCTGGTGATGCCAAATAAAATCATCCTACATTTTAAAAATAGAAACTAAATAAGTAAAGGGACCATGTTTTGATTACATATAGATGGGAAGGTTTTCTTCTAAGGCTCAAAAAGGCTTTTATTCATGGGTTAGTATAAGGAGACAACTGAGCTTGGAATTCATGAAAAACACTGTCATCTTATTAAAAAATGGATTCTGGATTAAAAGAAACAATAATTGAAGTAAAAATGAGGTACTTATTTTAAGAGCCTATTGAAGATTTCAGTCAAAAGGGGAGGATACAATTTGGGCACTTTATTAATCATTCTTTTTTGGAGTTGTATGAATTGGGAGCTCCTCTATTGGGTTAACTCAATTAGAAGTGCTTGCAGATATCATAAATCTCTTCATTTTAAGTGCATCATTAATTTTATGACAAAATTAACCCAACACCATTAGAGCAACAGGCAAATCTTGACAGCTACTTTTTTTAGACCATTCTAGTTGATATTTGAGGGGTCCACAAACAATTTTAGCAGTTCGTTAGGTTTTAACCTTGAGTCTACTATAGCTGATGGGATCCTAGGATCAGCAGTGACGTTACCGTTTCTATTGTCCTGTGGAAACAGTCAATGAAAAACACAGCTAGCTGTGATACAGGAAACTTTTCCTTACCACACAGAACCATCCTTGATGTGTTCACTCTAACAGGGAAGATTACTTTCAGCTTTCCACTTACAGTGTTCTGATAACCTTGCATATTTAATTGTAATTGAGAGTCAAGTGACTTCTACAGAGGATGCATTTTAATTAGCTATCAAATGAATAGGGAGGTTGTTCGTCTAGATTTTCTTTCTTTGTACTAATTAATTGAGAGTCAAGGGTCGGGATCTTGTCTTGCAGAATCCATTGAAGACATTCATTTCAAATATTTATATACATCCACTTACAAGCATAGGACTCAGAGTTCATTTTACAATCTAGTATAGGCCAAAAAGGAACATTTCCATGAATGTGCTGGCATCATGCCGCAAGTAATAATGATGGCAAAGTAAATACTCAAAAAGGTTTATATTTTCTGTTGCAATCCTTAAGGTGAATAAAAGGGTATTATTTTAAATATCATTAAGCAAAAGAAAGAGAAATCTATAGGCAAAGGTTATATCTTAATTGACCAAAAATTATATTAGAAATAAAGGACAAATCACTCCAAATTTGAAGAGTCCACAGAAAATAAATGGAATGTAGAAATGGGGTAGAATGTTTTGCATTCAATTACTTAAAATGAAAACATTTAGGCAAAAATTAATTCAGTTCTAAACTTCACCTTGTGCCTGGAGTTATATAGCACTACCAAAATGATCACAATAATGTCAGTGATCTTAAAATTTATAAAACTATAAATATTAGGGGCACATGGGTGGCTCAGTTCTTAAGCATCTGCCTTTGGCTCAAGTCATGATCCCAGGATCCTGGGATCAAGCCTGGCATTGGGCTCCTTCCTCAGCGGGGAGCCTGCTTCTCCCTCTCACACTCCCTCTGCTTGTATTCCCTCTCTCACTGTGTCTCTCTCTGTCAAATAAATAAATAAAATATTTTAAAAAACCCTATAAATATTAGCCTAGAAAGTTTGCATCTGACATGCCTATATATACTAAATATTTGAATGACCTCACCCGTGTCACTGTGTGATTTTGCAAAATGTGACATGATTCAGGATCCTGAAAAAGGGTGGGGACCCCTGGGTTGTTCAGTTGGTTAAACATCTGATTCTTGATTTTAGCTCAGGTCATGATCTCAGGGTTGTGGGATCGAGTCCTGTGTCAAGCTCTGTGCTCAGTGCATAGTCTGTTGAGGATTCTCTCTCTCTCCCTCTGCCCGTCTTGTGCGTGCACACACACTCTCTCTTTCTCTAAAATAAATAAATAAATCTTAAAAAAGAAAAAATGAAGGTGAACATAGTTCTATGGTCAAAGTGAGTGTATATTGCTTTTCTTCAAGCATAAAAGAAATCTTTAACGCTTCCTCTGATAGGGATTGAAAAAAATGCATTTGCCAGATGAATAGCTGCAAAAAAGGGCCACAGTTTGTTTGTTTTGTTTATTTATTATTTAGACAAATGGTTTAAGATGGGAATCACCATGACCACATCTTTTAAATCTTTAATTGTGGCATAAATCTCTGAAATTTCTCTGGGAATTTGTTCTTGCTTTTATTTTTACTATTTGGCCAGAAGATAGGGCAGTTTGGGCGAACTTCCACTTAGCCCTTATTTTAATCACTTTTCCTCTACAAATGCATGTCAGAGTTGTGCCAGATGCTCAGTATATGCATCCCAATTGTGTACTGAGGGGACAGAGAATAACTTTTGGGTAGATTCTTGGATGTACTAGATCCACTATATGATAAACTTGGGCCAAAACTTTACTCATTACTTGTAGTCCACAGGCTCCCACTAAATGGGGGCATGATGATTTTAAGTTACCTTGTTATCTTCATCCATCTGGATGCTATATCCAACAACCCTCAGAAATTTTGAGTATTTCCTTTTTTCATTGCAAGGTTAAGACTGGTAATTGACATAGAACCCTTTGGTCTTCTGACCTATACAGCCTTGAGTTGATTATTAGCTAACCTAAGTTCATTTTCTTTTTTAAGCCTTAAATAAGTCATCCAACAAATCAATGTTTATAATTACTATTGTTCCATATTGTTTAAGAACCACAGCTACCATATAAGCCAATGCTTGATCTTCTTTTCTTTTAAAGATTTATTTATTTATTTGAGGGAGAGAGTGCAAGCAGGGGGAGGGGCAGCGGAAGAGGGGCAGAGGTAGAGAGAGGGAAAGAATCTCAAGCAGACTTCCCGCAGAGCATGGAGCCCGGCACGGGGTTCAATCTCACAACGCTGAGACCATGAGCTGAGCCAAAATCAAGAGTCCAGCGCTTAACCAACTGAGCCAACCAGGTGGATGTTGATCATCTGTCTATAATTCATCCCAGTCACTGCTGGTGGGATTCTTAGAAATTGTGGTGTTACTGCATGTCTGGGTAATCATCACCCCACTTATCACCAACAATGGTGTCTTTATTATGTCTGACTGGTGGGTGAATCTGTTTTTAGAATCCCTTCTTTTGCTTTGACAGGCCACTTCGTATTTCCTGAAGCAGAGCTTGAGACAAAGGCTTTATGCGGTTTATATTAGGTAGTGATCTGGAGACTATGGAGGGGAAACTGGGAATAGTACAAAAGCTATACAGATGGGTATTTTCAAATTGATTACCACTATGTGAAACTTGGGCTGGTTTCTCAGAGATCTTCAGAAGAAACAGGAAGAATGAAGCACAGAATTAGCTGTCTAAAAGAAGGAAGGGGCATTTTTTTAATCGTTAATGGTTTCTCCATTGGCTAATGGTTGCTCCATGGAGCATTAACACCTTCATATTCTCAGGTCACACACGCCTAAGTTCCAGGTGGGTTCCTGTAGAATTCCTTGTTCTCCCCATGGTTGGTCCTTGTATCATTTGTCGTCAAATAATCAAGATCAACTAAGAGTTAAGCTTGAGTAAGGAAGGAATGTAAACTTGGATGATATGAGGGGGAGCACATTCTAGAGTGGATCATAAAGGTGCTGGACCAGTGAGGGAGAATATAAGAGAATTTATTTAACCTCATGGCAAGAACATCTAGAGCTTGCCTTTTGCACCAGCTCAGAGATGCCCCAGGGCAGAAAGCAAGAGTGCATTATAGGCTAAATAATGCCTCTCAAATATGTGCATGCCCTAATCTCTGAAATCTGTGCATAGGTTACCTGACTGCAAGGGACTTCGCAGATTAATTTAAGGTAGTGGACCTTAAAATGAAGAGATTATCCAGGTTGATTCAATCTAATCCCATGAGGCTTAAACACAAAGGGCTTTCTCTGGATGATGGGGGAAGGGACAAGCAAAAGGGAAACCAGGGAAATTATAAATCTGATGGAAATATGAAACATGGTTCTGGGATGTTCTGGGGAGGATTTGTTTGCCCCATATTCTTTATCAAGATGCAAAGTCCTGGTATGGTACTGGCACAAAAACAGACACATAGATCAATGGAACAGAATTGAGAGCCCAGAAATGGACCCTCAACTCTATGGTCAACTTATTTTTGACAAAGCAGGAAAGAATGTCCAATGGCAAAAAGACAGTCTCTTCAACAAATGGTGTTGGGAAAATTGGACAGCCACATGCAGAAGAATGAAACTGGACCATTTCCTTACACCACACACAAAAATAGACTCCAAATGGTTGAAAGACCTAAACGTGAGACAGGAGTCCATCCAAATCCTAAAGGAGAACACAGGCAGCAACCTTTTCGACCTTAGCCGCAGCAACTTCTTCCTAGAAACATCGCCAAAGGCACGGGAAGCCAGGGCAAAAATGAACTATTGGGATTTCATCAAGATAAAAAGCTTTTGCACAGCAAAAGAAACAGTCCACAAAACCAAAAGACAACCGACAGAATGGGAGAAAATATTTGCAAATGACATATCAGATAAAGGGCTAGTATCCAAAATCTATAAAGAACTTATCAAACTCAACACCCAAAGAACAAATAATCCAATCAAGAAATGGGCAGAAGACATGAACAGACATTTCTCCAAAGAAGACATCCAAATGGCCAACAGGCACATGAAAAAGTGCTCAACATCGCTTGGCATCAGGGAAATCCAAATCAAAACCTCAATGAGATACCACCTCACACCCGTCAGAATGGCTAAAATTAACAAGTCAGGGAACGACAGATGTTGGCGGGGATGTGGAGAAAGGGGAACCCTCCTACACTGTTGGTGGGAATGCAAGCTGGTGCAACCCCTCTGGAAAACAGTATGGAGGTTCCTCAAACAGTTGAAATTAGAGCTACCGTTCGATCCAGCAATTGCACTACTGGGTATTTACCACAAAGATACAAATGTAGGGACCCGAAGGGGTACGTGTACCCCAATGTTTATAGCAGCAATGTCCACCATAGCCAAACTGTGGAAAGAGCCAAGATGCCCATCGACAGATGAATGGATAAAGAAGATGTGGTATATATACACAATGGAATATTATGCAGCCATCAAAAGGAATGAGATCTTGCCATTTGCAACGACGTGGATGGAACTGGAGGGTGTTATGCTGAGTGAAATAAGTCAATCAGAGAAAGACATGTATCACATGACCTCACTGATATGAGGAATTCTTAATCTCAGGAAACAAACTGAGTGTTACTGGAGTGGTCGGGGGTGGGAGGGATGGGGTGGCTGGGTGATAGATATTGGGGAGGGTATGTGCTACGGTGAGCGCTGTGAATTGTGCAAGACTGTTGAATCACAGATCTGTACTTCTGAAACAAATAACGCAACATATTTTAAGAAAAAAGAAAAAGAAGAAGATAATAGAAGAGGAAGAAAAGGGGAGTATGTCAGAGGGGGAGACGAACCATGAGAGATGATGGACTCTGAAAAACAAACTGAGGGTTCTAGAGGGGAGGGGGGTAGGGGGATGGGTTAGCCTGGTGATGGGTATTGAGGAGGGCACGTTCTGCATGGAGCACTGGGTGTTATGAACAAACAATGAATCATGGAACACTGCACCAAAAACTAATGATGTAATATATGGTGATTAACATAACAATAAAAAATTAAAAAAAAAAAAAAGATGCAAAGTCCTGGGATCTGTATTCGGAAAGGAAGTGGGTAGCCATCCTTCTGCTGTAGAGTGATTGCCCCCAATCCAAGATTCTACAGGCTTTCAAAGGGTGATGCTGCCAGAAAATAGGACAGATGCCTAGGACTGTTTCCAAGAAAGGGAAGAGGTGTGGAAGCACTAACAAAGCCTGTCTCCCTCCCAGTGAATTTACAGAGGTTAGAGCAAAACACAGGACATGATATTTGGGGATGTAGCTGGGTGTGGATTACAGAAAGAATCCTGGTCCTATGGTATACAGGAACATAGCATTTTTATGCACTTCTTTGTTTCATTATTTAAGTAAATAAAAACAAACTGATATGAGAATGAAAATAATCATACTGGGTTCTAGGAGAGACCCACTAGGATATATGAGGGAGAAATGGTCCAGGAGCCATAGGCCTAAGAAAGATATTTAAGAGGCGTAAAATTGATGGAAAGTGGGAACAAGTAAATATTGCATACCCTACGTACTGGACAGCACTGGAGGTACAGTATCTTCTCCATAATTAAACATCAGTAAATGGAAAAGAAAAACATAAAAGCACCTTGGACTATTATTACTTTTTAATTTCATAGCACAAGGACATGAGGGCATCGTTCCTTAGACTTACAGAATTGTTGAAAAAGAGAGCTTTTGGAAAATTGTGTTGGTATTGTGAGTAGGAAACAGGAAAAAGATACTATGACACCTCAGCAGAAAGTCATGAGAAGAAAATACACTAAACAGGACAATAAAAAACTAAGTCAAGAAGGAAGCTGAGTAAAATAAGGAAGGACTTGTTCCTGAGGTACATGCATACATGAAAAATCAATTGAATCTGCAGGATAAAAAGTAAACTAAAAATGCGGGTCAGAAACTTGAAAAACTCTTCTAGAATAAAAGAAAAGAAAGGAAAAATTATTAATATGATACATGTGTGAGAAAAAAGAAAGACAACCTAAGAACTTCTGTGTATTAAAGAAATCAATTTGTACAAAAGTAAATAAAGTTATCTTGAAGAAAGCGAATCTCAGCTAAAAACATTGTTGAAAGTAGACAAAATCAATATAAACATAAGTGCATATGTGGCAAAATATATTTATTATAATTAATTTTGTGTTTTTAAGCCTGGGGATAAATGTTACAAAAAAAGAAAAATCTGTTTGGTCTCAGACTTATCCTTAGCAACATTGAATACCACAAGGCAGTGTGAGGCAGGTGCAACCTAATTTTGCAGGAAATGGAAAATCTCCATACATTGAGTTGAGTTGAGTTGACATTTGTTTGTGAAGACCTTAGAGAGATGTTTGTATAAATATAAGAGCTCAGCAAATAAACCACAGATAAAGGCTTTTTTTTATAAGTGTATTTGATGAAATATACCAATAAAATAAGACTTAAATAACAATAAAGAAATTAAGAATGAAAAAATGATATAGTAAAAGGAATGATGAGTTTTAAAAGAGAAATATTAAATGTAAATATAGTTGAAAATATTCCAATTAATAAAGGGAAGACAAAAATATAAAAATACTACTTCTCCTAACATTTGTCAAAATAAAACCACAAACTGTATCAAAGACAATGAGGGTAAGTTAGATTGGGGAGTCTAATGATACTAAACTTCTCATATTAGATGGAAAAAAGATATTTTTAAATTTTGGGTTTAATTGTTAGTACATTTTTTAAAGTTAAAAATATTTAACAGTAAGACAAATAATAAATAACTTTCAAATCAAAAGACTAAAATAAATGAATTCATGCAATATGAAGTCTGCATAGGATAAACAGAAGCTAAATAAAAATAAATAAAAGCTGAGGAAAGACATAAAAACAAATATTTTAATGTTATAATATTATATTTTGAAAGTGGGGTAGAAAATTTAAATTTATGCATGAGTCTACAACAAATGAAAATTCTTTAAAATGGTAACTGGTTATTTCTAGTGTTTTAGTGGTAATTTTTCTTTTTTCCTTATATTTATTTTCTAAATTTTCTAAAATGACTTTTTTTAAAACTAGAAAATAAGCAATACAGGATACAGGTTATAACAAAATAGTCAAAGAGGAATACTGGCTTCCTGTACTGTCACAAATGGACAGAAATATGATGATTTTATATTAAGGAATAAAAAACTAGGGATTAGTTATCACTCTGGATAAGAGTAGTGATTTCTAAAAATTATAAGCCAGAGAAGCAAAACATGACTGCATTTTACAAAAATAGAGAAATGCCATCTTCACAATTAATGGGACATCAAAGCCAGTGTGTGAAAATATGTGAGGTGTGTGTTAATGTTGTTGTTGTTTATTTATATAGACTTCCACAAATATACCATTGAGGCTAGCTGACTGCAAGGATGGAGGTTACTCCTGTTTAGAAATCTCATTGTTCGGTTATTTCCTACCTAACTTTTGACATTACCCACTGAGAAATGTAGCTCATTAGTAAAGTTACTCTAAACTTCAACTCTGTGTGTTGTTTTTTAAGTATCTCCATAAACAGCCTTATATTTCAAACTCCTAAATTTTTTTCTCAATCATATTTCACAGTTTATTCTGTATGTGAAAAAATATTTTCCCACTTACAGTTAAATTACTGACCTGAATAAGATGTGTATGGTTTTCACTATGGACATTATTCTTTTGAAAGGTTATAACAGTTTTGTTACTGGTTTCCCAAGTTACTATGGCATAAATAGCTAGAAATCAATTGCATCAGGAGGCTCATATTTTATGTATTAAAACTGCAGAAGAAACTACAGTTGAAAAATTATCTGGGAGTAAACAAATGAGTAAAGCATCAGTACTGTATTGCTTAATCTCACCATTATCTTACAAACCCCAGCTACAGGGGCAGACTATCCATCAGAGAGAATGAACACATTTTAAGCATAGAATTTATCAAATAGGCCATCTTCAGTACCAATTTTTCTTTTGACTTTTGATCACTTTGGGTACAAAAAATGATAGGATTCACTGGAAACTATTTTTTTCAGAATACGTTACAGCCGTTTAGGTATAATAACTATTAGAGAAAAGTTAAACCAGAGAATTCATTTCATTTCATTTTTTTTTTTTTAGATGAGATACATGCATAGCACATTATGAAGTACATGTTCCTGGACCTGTGGATATTATATCATCAAAAGCTAAATGTTGTTTTGAATAAAACTACTTCTGTATATTGTTAATTATCTTTATCTTTTTCTTGATGTGTTAACTTTCTGGATATATAAGCAATGGAATTGGTAACAGAACTGAAAAATGAACCATTTTCTGGCTCTTTTTGTTGTTTTTCTCATATTCAAAATACATGGAAAAAATCATTTTTTGTGCTATATTATCTGGTAATCACCTTCACAAAGAAGTGCTTGAGTCTCTCCTTTTCTTACGAGCTACAATTCAAGGGTTTCTATTTAAACAATGACTTTTATTTGCATTAAATTATATCATCTAATTTTGAAAAAGGTTTCATTAAATAAAGTGATGTAAACTGGAATGGAGCATTAGGTAAAGAAAACAGCTTTCCAAAAATGGTGAGTTCTATTTTGCTCAAGTCTGTGGGATTCTTAGCCTCTTATATTTTAATTTTTATTTATTTATTTATTTTAAAGATTTTATTTGTTTGACAGAGAGAGACACAGAGAGAGAGGGAACACAAGCAGGGGGAGTGGGAGAGGGAGAATCAGGCCTCCCGCTTGTGGGAAGCGCGATGTGGGGCTCGATCCCACGACCCTGGGATCATGACCTGAGCTGAAGGTAGATGCTTAATGACTGAGCCACCCAGGTGCCCCTATATTTTAATTTTTAAAGTAAAACTACATGAAAGAGTTGATTCTGTAAATAGTAATAGTATTCTTAGAGAGGAATCAGATTTTACATCAAGAGTGTTTGAAGATATGGACATGTGAGGGGCTAAAGGAAAAAAAGCAGTGCATTTTTTTTCCTATTCATTTCACCACATATAACAATTTTCTCAGTTAGGGTTTGGAAATTGTGGGTACTTTGCATATTATAGTTCATTTATAGTAGCTATAACATACACTGAGTATTGAACTTCTTCATATCTGAGTTATAAAAGCGGAAAGTAACATTTGTACAAGAAAAGTACAGGCTTAAATCTCAACCTCAAGAAACAACAAAATAAGCATATAATCGAACACAAAACAAAACATAATCATAAATGACATTAAGTGGCCAAATAAAACATTTACATAAATTAAAATAGCCCAAATTTACACAAAACTGTTTCTAAATGAAACTTCTCTCCCTTCGTGGTTCTCCCTTTTCTGTTTTGTTTTGTTTCTTTACTGTATAGGCACTTTACTAATACCAGATTTCTATAACTCATGCATCATCAGTATTAAAAACTTAAAAACTTGGGAGGGAGCACCATGATTTTGATGCTGAGGGGATTTTTTTTTTCTTTCTTTTTTTTTTCTTTTTTTGACTTAGCTGTTTCAGCTGAGAGCTTTTTAATAATGGAAGGCAGAACACAGCCCTAGATCATTTGTTCTTAGTAAGTGCAATTTTTTTTCCCCAGAAGAAATCTGGCAATCTGTAGACATTTTGGTTGTTGCAACTTTGGGTGGTATTAGTAACATCTAATGGGTAGAGGCAGAGATCCTGCTAAATATCCTTCCTTAAAAGGATAATAAAGAACTAACTGGACCCAAATGTCTAGAGGTTGAAAACCCCTACTTTAGATGAATAGTCATTTGGGTAGGAAGGAGAATTTACCATGAAACATTCATTTTTAGAAAATACGTTTCATCAAAGCTTGAAGGAAAGTTTTAGGAAGTATTTTGGTGATGGCATTTATAAAGGATGGTCACTGTGGAGGAGAATTGTACACCTGAATTTCTAGCATTTATATGAGTTTTTGCATACGAGTATTGAAATAGAAAGAGCTAGAGCTATATAAATAAATTTTAAGTAGTTGAAAAAATATCTTTGTCCTGTAAAGACTGAAGGCAAAATAATTGCAAAAAGAAAGACTATGAACTCTGATGTGGACTTGAGTGCATGAGCATGGGATGGTGAAGCATATTGTGGACATAAGGACCATGATAATGTAGATGGGACCTCAGGGTTAAAAAGTATATCCTGAACTCTCTCAACTATGGTTTTCATCAATGCCCTAGTGAAAAAATGGGCCATTGTGCCAGACTCTGGGTGTTAGTTGCCTGTATATCATAAATGATACGCTAGATGTTTATACCACTAACTGTATCAAGATCATCTCAATCTGTAGGTTCTGTTTCCTTCAAATAATAATTTCAGTTACATTTCTAAAGCTCTCATATAAAAAGGCCGTTTTAGATAATATAACTCAATGATAGCTCCAGTTAATCAGAGCCTCCTTTATTTTCTTCTCCAGGCTGATACTCCAGGTCGGTATACCGATAACCATTCCACTTACAAAATAATGCCTAAATAGCATCTCATGCAATCTGAGTTTTCCATAAAGTACACTTTCTGAGAATGGGAAGGGCAGGAAGAGCTTTGGCTTATTTCAACACAATCGTCACACTACTGTGTGTATAACCTACCTCTCTTTCTACTGCAATATAAGAATCCATAATAAGCAATGTAAGATGGGGGAAAAATATGAAGCAAGGAAAATGTTTCTGCTCCAAGAAGAGAGAAAATGCTTTCTCTATTGTGCTTTTAAAAGTGATGCAATGAAATCAATCTAACCCAGAAAGTATGCTCTTAAGGATATAACAAAAATTATGTCTCATGTTTACTAAAATAGTTTCCTAGGGATATTAGAGTCCACAAATAAAAGAATTTTCTTACTTTTAAAAACTACCCAACACAAGCACTTAAATATGTAGAATTTCATTTAAATAAGTCAGTCAACAATTTTTTATAAAGTATTTAACACTTCATTGTAGAAACATAGGCAAAATGACTATTATAACCAAAATGAAAAATACTGTTCAATTTAAAAAATGTACTTAAACAAGAACCTGAAAAAGTTTATGATATGCATAACATTGTTCAAGCAAAATTGCACTAGTATTACATAAATCAATAGTTTATAAAGGCCTCAATATGGCAAAGTTTAGAAATAGGTAGTATGCATGCACATAGTACAACAAAAAGTCTCTTTATAAAACAGCAGTTTTTTTTTTTTTTTTAATGCTTGTACAAAGGGATAAAGAGCAACCACAAACATATTTCATCTGTTAGGTTAATACATTATGACAGCTAAAAGTCAGTCATGTCTATCAGAGGAACAAAAAGCCCTCCATACCTTGTGAATAAATCTTTTGTGCCTTTAAAGATATCTGTATAAAAATGCTATCCTTTTTTATACAACTTAAATAAATCGTACTTATTTCAGTCAAAATTTGAAAACAAACAAACAAAAAAGTGAATGGGGTCCATGTGTTTTGCATAACCAAAAGAAACCAGAGTATCAGAGTAACTGGTCAGCATTTACACTCTCCACCTTTGATTATGGACAGATAATTGTTCTTCTATAACCTGGAAAGTCCTTTAAGAATATATTTTGAATAGGGCAAATATTGGATTAGTCACACTGTATATTGAAAATATTTACCAACTACTCTATACTATAATGGCTGTTTTGCCTCTTCCTTTTGACCTGGCAAAGAGAATGCATTCACATAATTGAAATTCTGTCATCAATTTGTGTGCTTATGTATTATTGTTCAGTGTTCTGTGTGGTAAGGGGTTGGGTTAATCTTCCACAAAATGCACATGACTAGGAAGAACTTCCTAAGGCATGCGTACCCAATGCCCTGTTGTGCTCTAGGCTGGCTATTTACCTCAGGACTGAGGGAGAACAAAAGGTCTTATCCCATAGCAAGTGTGGTCTTTCCACTTCTGGTTATATTTTTGCTATGTTCTACCACCTAAATATAACTATTGTTTACAGGGTGTATATGTTTAGTATATCACATAGAGTCCGCTAAATTTTGGCAAATGTAGTTGCAGGTATTCATGCAAATTATTAATTGTATATATTTTTAAAAGTTTTTCATCAAAATTTTCATCTACCACTTGGCAATCTAAGGCTAATTTCAAAGCAGGTGATGCTGGACTTGTGAGGGCTAGATATTTTCAGCAGTCTGAATCAGTCTTAATGGGCACAAACAAGAGAGTTGACCATTCAATCATTCTTCCATCAGTTTAAATGGAAAAGTAAAATGACATTGTATTACAGCTTTCAGACCATATAATGAAAAAGTGCAGAGATTCTCTTTGTTGATTAAGTAGAACCAAAAAAGTTCATATAAAATAGATTGCTCATATTCACACTACAAAGGAATATGTTGTTTTTAATTTTTAACAAATCCAAAGGTGAATCATATCAGCAGCATTGTTGTAAATTGTATTGTAGTGCAGTTCTTTTTCATAAAAATACCATACAAATGGTCAATCAATAGTCATCAGCAAAAAGTAAAACCCAGAAAACTCAGAAAACAATTAACCAGGAGAAAGATAAAGAAGGAGGTAATGCTGATGCCAAAACAAGTATAATACTGTTGGAACATACAAAAGTAATCCTTATATTTTATACATTTATACAGCATATAAAAGGTATCACTGATTATGCCACTGTCTCTCTTATCCCAATTTCTATTTTCTTTGGAAGCAGTTCTTTCCTTTCATCAACACTTCCTAAGGAGTTTCGACAGTTTTGCCCATCCATATATAGTTTTGCATACACCGGATTGGAGTAATTTGTTGGCTGAAGGAGAAAAAAAAAATAGAGAAATTCAATTTTTGTCATCAATTCTGACCATATTTTTTTTTTATTTTCTAGGATGTCTATCTTTCAATGTTAACCACATTTATATGCAATATATTTAATTTTCTAAATAGTAATTACATAAATGTAATTAATTTCTGTTTACAGGCTTTAGTTGACTTTTGTGTGGTATTAGATAAAAACATAAGTGTACGTTTTTCAGGTAACTTGGGAATCTAAGTGGAACTTTGACATAAGAGTAAAAGCCCGAGGATATCTTTGTGAAGACAATATTCATTGCGATTACTTAAAAGCATAAAACACTAAACCAAATCATCTTATTTCCAGTCCGTGCGTTTGCCACCTTACCGCCATAGCAGTGGCAGGAAAGATGTGTTTACAGAAAGTTATCTAATTGCTTGAGGCTTACAATTTTTTCAATATGAAGTTAAAAACAGGAAAACAAAGAAAATAATAGTAAAACGCATTGGTGGAATAAACTTTAAAATAAAGACAATATTTTTGCTTCAAACAACTTATATGTATTTATTATTGTAAATACTTTTGGACTCTTCCAAGGATTTGAAGTTCATAGTTATCTTAATTTTCATAGATACCTAGAGCACTTTGAAGTAGAATCGAGACATGCAGAAGTGATCTCTTCCAGTTGAAAACATGCAATGTTTATCATTTTATTAATTGTAACTAAACCCAAGAAGTTACTGCCTAGTTTTTGTTTAGTTTAGTTTTGTCTTCCCAAATGCAGAACACTAAATCTTAGTTCTGACAAAGAAACATATAATCTTTGGGCCATGCAAATGAGACAGACATGAAAAAAATGAGAATGAAAAACAACTGATGCGAGAGAGGTACAAAGGAGAACATACTCATCCCCAGGAATCTTTATACCCTTATTTTTATCCCTCTTCCATCTACCTTAAACCATGTAACTTAAGACCAAGTACCATCCTCTAGAAACTAGTTACTTAATAAAAAAAAATTTTTAAGAGGGGTCTCATTAGACCATTTCTAATTTCTCAATACAATGCCACATTTTGTAGTATATTTTTATTTAAGTGGACACCAAACTTGTAAATACTAAACAAAATATCTTAATAGGAAATGAGTAAAACCAAACATAAATTTAAGTTTAAATTATTCAGTTTAAATTTCTAGCTAGAGATTTCTAAGAATAGCAAAAACTCATTTTTATTGTTAAAGAGCTGTGACATTTTCAAAATCAGCAGAAGAGCTATTTCTACTTACTAGCTTATCTGAAATGATAACATGTTTTCTATGTAATCTTGCATAAGCAGGACATCTAACATAAGCCTCAGATTTTAATGCTGTTTTGAAATCTCTTGTTAATTAAAAACTCAATTAAAGACATCCCCTATCTAAGTCCAGCCATCATCTTTCATTGCGAGGGGTTCTGTGATGGAATGGATATGGAATAATGAATTTTCTTCTCTCACCCCAGCAGTTAGTGGTCCTTTCAAATCAGAGTTTAGGTAGATGGGAGGCGCTGTGTGCGGAAGCTTGAAAGCACTGGACCCTCCCCCTATATACCTGGCCTGTATGTAAACAGAGAATTTTAGTTTCCGATCTAATATCATGGAACGATTTTCATTGACATAAACTCATATTAAGTCATAAAAATAGCATAAAAATACTCATTAGCTCTGGGGCACAAACAGTGTGTTCATCGTAGCTTTAATAGATTAAGAAAAAACTATAAATATTGGATCTCTCCTTCTTAAGACATTTCTGTTATGTACAGCTTACTGATAGCATCAGTAAGCTTACTTACGCCATGCGTCAAGACACCTCCATACATTTCTATTTATTTAACTTCATCCTTCCCAAAGAAATCATATCTTTGCTAACTACTCTGTGAAAAATATACAAGATTCCCCTACCTAAGGTTTTGTCCCCTTGAAAAGTTCTGACAGTAGCCCATTTTGAACACTCAAATATCTGACTGCTTCTAATTAAAGATTTATCACCACCCTATATTTAAAAAAAATAAAAATGTCACATTTTAAAAAAAATCTGTATTTTGAAAATCTGACTCTCCAAATGAATTACTAATTAAACTAGTTCACTAAGTCTCCGTGCAAGAACAATGACTTTAGATTTTCTTGGGTTAATAATCACAAAGTTGGGGATAAGGGCAAGGGTCTCAGAAAAAAATTTTAAATATAAAATCAGGTCAATATTGCCTCTTCATTTCCCCCCACAAAGATCTCATTGAAAAAATATTGAAAATTATCTAAGTAAAATTTGAGATGAATTTGGAGATAAAACCAGTAAATACTAATTTCCTTTTTTTGAAATCTTCAAACTGTTCTGTGATTGCCTCCATAGTCAAATCTTTTTTATTAACTTTACTTACTGTCTCAGTTATTTTGATTAGAAGATAAGATTGAAGTAGAAATTTTAACCATTTTGAAAATAATGAAAATGCTCTATAAAATCCTCTTTATGTGTAATGCAATTTTCATTTGATCACATCATGATTATATCAAACCATCATGACTCAGCAAATACTCTATGAAAAACATTTGGTCATTAAGGTTGCTTCGGTGTGGTCCTCTTCTTTCCAAAAGTGTTTATACCTATTAGGACTAGTTGTGTCTCTTGCAGTTACTCCTTAGGCAATAATTCATATTTACATTTCAAAAATCAGAAGCTAGCTAGACTCAGCCATCTAAGTCACATTAATGTAATTTTGGTCAATCAGTCAGCAAATTGGTAAATAAATATTTATTGAATGTTATATGCAAATACATTAAAAGTAATCTGAGGGGCACTGAAGCATAGTTTTATCTTCCTAGAGTAAATGTGGAAAAATTTTTAAATGGAGTACTAAAAAGCCATTTTCTTTAAGTAATGAAAATTGGCTTAATTCTATCACTAGAAATAAAAATGATGGGGAAAGTAAGAACTCTCCTTATGAAAAGTGTATGAAGTATGTCCTCATCAGTTCATATTATACTTACAGTGTACTTTCTCCTAAGAAAAATTCAAAGAATATGAGAAGTCTATTATTTATCTTCTTCATAAATTATCAAATAACAATGTGCACCATATATAGAGTCTTTCCTTTTTAAGTAGAAAACAATGAAACTTAGGTTTCTAGAATTTATTTCATGAACAATTTCAAATGTAGGAGTTAATTAATGAATTAATAATTAATAATAAGTATAAATTTACTTCTAATTAGGAAAAAAGTCACTACAATATCCTCTGATCATGTAAAAATATACACATGCACTAATAATTGATTCCTTTTCAGAGAAATAAATATTTGACCATTGATTTCAGGCTCAGATATTCTGGCCATGGATTCAGAACTAGCCTGAATGTATGGGACCTTATTCAACATCTTTGGGAATAGCTGTTGCTATGAGCGCAAACCCATTTGGACATAGATTGTGATTATTTACAATGTAAAGGGGCATTTTGGACAAAGCATCTTTCATATATCAGAAAATAAATTAGTTATTCAATAAATGAATGAGTAAGCTAAGAAAAATCATTCCATAATAGCAAATTGATGTTCTTAATTCACAATAAAATAGTCTATCATTACCATGCAAAATATGAAGATAATACAGTGTAGTGAATCTTTGCAAGTTTATCTGGATAATTGTATCATTCATCTATTTCTCTTGAAAGCTGCTAACCTGAGTATACAATGATAAGAATAGAAACTTTACCAAAAAGTTAGATTTTTAGGCTGTTTGTATCAACAACATAACTCAAATCGATAGGAAGGCTATTATAGTAGAAAAATATTTTTTCAAAAGTAATTTGATTACAAACAAATCCGAGGGCACAGCTTAGCTGAATCAATGAAACACTACTGGAAATAAAATACTTATTTTGACACTCTTTTTATTATTAAAAAATAAATCAGACAGTATTTTTATGCTAGGCTGTACATTTATATATGCTAGCATCTCAACACATTTGAATAAAGCATTATTGTAAGTAAACTAGACATGTTTATAAACTAAATGAATAAATACATATGTATTTTCCAAAACATGTTATCTTAACTTCATGCTTCAGGTGAATGCAAGCCATAATTTTATTTTTTTCTTTAAAAGAGACTATAACATTCAATGCATCCTAAAGTTCTTCACTGTTAACTTCAGATAAAAGAAATGCTGATAAACTTCAGGACTATATTACAGATAAATGACTCAGGAATGTTAGTGCTTATTGTCCATCATCTTAAAACATATTACCTTTGTTGCATCTATCATAAAACCAGGATCTAAAAGACCTCCATCGTTGTGATCATGATCCACCTCATACATGTTATAAGATGGATTCCCAATTTCTACATTGATTCCTCCATTGATAATAGGCTGTCTTCTAATAGTTTTTGTCCTAGAATATGTGAACATTAATGTAAGTGTAAACTGTCTCAATATTACAATCATAATACATAAAGCTATCATATTTGTAGATTTACTGACTTATTTTAACATAACTCACAGAGTTCATAAATAAAAGTGCATTAAAAATAAATATTTATCAAGTCATAGAAGAACCAAAAAAGTCTTAATGTGATAAGTTATCCAAATTACTTAGATTTGACAGCAAAAAATGCACTTGGAACATAGTCCTCTTAAATAGCTGACACGTTAGTTGAAACTGAATATTCACTAATTCATTATTTCTTAAATTAACTTTTACCCTTTATTCCTGAAAACTATGACTAAAAAGTAGTGATAAAGAATCTTTGAAATAGACTGTTTTCTTTTTTTTGTTTAATTTACTTATTTGACAGAGAGAGAGAGAGAGAGAGAGAGAGCACCAGCAGGGGGAGGGGCAGAGGGAGAGGGAGAAGCAGGCTCCCCACTGAGCAGGGACTCGATCCCAGGACCCCAGGATCATGACCTGAGTTGAAGGCAGATGCTTAACCGACTGAGCCACCCAGGTACTCCTGAAATAGATTGTTTTCAATCCCCAAGTCATCCTTTTTTAAAAAACTGACTCACAAACACTTGGTTCCAGATAATAACCTTACAGACAACTTACTCCTTCCAGATCTTTATAACTGCATGTTCACAGAAATTGAAAAATTATACTTCCAGGAATATATAACATAAACCAATGCAGAATTTGTGAATGAAATGCACAAGTTGTGATACATAATACATATTCAGTATCATTGTATTGATATTACTAATCTTACACATTAAGATAATAGGATGCACTTCAGAGACTCTTGCTGTCTCATGGAAAAACTACCAAAAATGTAAAATTCTACTGAAATTTAATTAATATGTGCCCTTGTTAGTTTTGTTAGAATATACAAATGGAGCCATTCCATCAACATAACAAGGGAGACGAGAGTTCTGAATTATACTCACTTTAAAATGAAATAGAGGGATAAAATGGTTCGAAAACAAGAATTTGCAGTTGGGATAACTAAATCACGTTTTTAAGAATTAAAAAAAATTAAATGGAAAAACACTATGTTTTTGTACCTCTGTA
Source organism: Zalophus californianus (assembly GCF_009762305.2). NCBI lineage: Eukaryota > Metazoa > Chordata > Mammalia > Carnivora > Otariidae > Zalophus > Zalophus californianus. The sequence goes on from NC_045597.1 coordinate 106,833,974, forward strand.
TGTAATTTATTTACTGACCTTTTGTCTAAACCACTGAATCTTACCTTCTTTTTCTTTTACAAAGCACTAAACCAATTACTAAGGTGGTTATCAAAGTCACCAGGAGGACTAGAGGCACAATGATAGCGATGCTTCCTGAAAAAGAAATGCATGAATAGGTGAACACATAAATAAAATGATTTAAAGAGTGATATAACTGAATACTTTATTATACCAAATCATTTGACCATTGATGTAATGAAAAGTAAAGCTCAGGCCAAATGTCTATATTCTTTTTTTTTTTAAGATTTTATTTATTTATTTGAGAGAGAGAGAGAATGAGAGATAGAGAGCACGAGAGGGAAGCGGGTCAGAGGGAGAAGCAGACTCCCTGCTGAGCAGGGAGGGAGCCTGATGCAGGGCTCGATCCCAGGACTCCAGGATCATGGCCTGAGCCGAAGGCAGTCGCTTAACCAACTGAGCCACCCAGGCGCCCCTCAAATGTCTATATTCTTAGTTCATAACTATGTTACTGAAAAATCACTCTCCTATTAAATAGTTGATCTGCTGGAAATTTTTCTTTAGATATCTTTCGTTTATGTGTTGCAGTTAAATACCTTGAGGTTAGAAATGCTGATTTCTTTGTCAGTCTAAGTCTGATTCTCACTACACACATTTTCTTGCAATGATGTAAGTACATGTTGGTTACTTTTTGTAAATCAATGGTGACTGAACATACACTTATATAGTTCCACTGGCTACAATCCCACCTTTAGTTTTGTTCCTTTAGCTATAAATATTCTCTATCAGTGAGTACATGTGGCAAATCAGATGGCAGCCTGGTCAAACAGTAGGACATCAGAGTTGGATTCAGATAGAGCTTGAGTATCAGTTTCACGACTTACTTAGAATGAGCCCTTGGATAGGTTATTTCATACTTGAGGCTCATGCTCTTCACCAATAAAACAGAGACAAGGAGATCTACTACACAGGGCTATTAATTTGGTTCAACAGAATGGGGGGTGGGGAGGCAAAGGGGATTCTCTTTCTTAAGTTTCATTCCAGAATAATTTCAGCAAAATAAACCTGAGGGTTTGGCTTATGTTATAAATGTCCATTTTCACATTTTTCCATGTATTTACAAAAATTATCTTAGGTTGTATCACTTATCTTCAAAATGGAATAAAAGATCTATGGAAGAGATCTCCAAGAGTGGTCAGAGAAACTGCGTCTTAGTTTTTATGCATCTGAGCATAGGGGAGAAACAAAATGGAGGAGAACCTCTATTTCTGCCTTGGCAATAACAGCATCCATTCCACCACCACCCCTGCCCGCCCCCCCACCCCGAGGAAGGAGAGAATACCCCTTTGCTGGTAATGTGATCCACAGGAGAATACACCTACAGTTATGTCATGCAGGAAGAGAACTGAGAAGGTTGCTTAATAACAAGAGAGTATTAAGTAGTTCTATCAAGTCCCTAACGTTAACTTTTCCAACAGATAAATATCTAGTGCCTATGACACAAAGGCTGTGTCCCTTTAGAATAAGCATCTGGTTGATTCTGTTGAGTAAGCAAAAAACTAAAGCAAGTGAACCTCAAAACTAATTGAAATTTTTGTGGGGATCTTGAATGGCTCAAGAATGAAATACTAGGAATTAGTAAGTATATAAACTTTCCTCTGCAAATACACATGCATGTAAAAATACTGTGGTAGAAATGAATGGTAATATTTAGCATAATAAGCAGCTCCTAGGGGCTACAAAATAGTAATACAGATCAGTTTTGACAACTCTAGACAGAAGATATCTGTGTGACATTGTCCATACTGGAGATTGCTTACCAAAAATACCAAAAAGGCTTTATTAAGGAAATCTTATGTACAAAATAATGTTCTAATTTGGAACTTTAAAAATCATTTGTTTAAAATAACCAAATAACTACCTTTTCCATGCAAGAAAAAAAAGGGACTTGTCTTATTTAGTCGGTTTCTAAAATGTAAAGCTCATTCTATTATTTTGTGTTCTTACCAGGACTCTACAACTTAGTGAGTTTGATATTATATTACTTTCTTGGTTTGGGGAAAGTGAACTTTATATGAATGTGTAATTTATTAGTAATTAATGAAAGTAGAGAATCTGGCACCTTGGATAGTAATTAACATTTATTCACAAATTTTTAAATACCAGTGAACAGCTTGGTCTCTTCATAAACTATGACTTCAACTGACTGATCATGACTTTATAAATACCCCTACGTCATTATTTTTTCCCCTAAAATTTGTGGTAAATTGATAGGTATAAAATACTTACCAATTCTGGTCTTAGGGTATATAGTTACTTTCCCTTCACTGCCAATTGTATATTACTTAAACAAAAGATTTTATTTGTCCTGTATAGTTTCTTTTAATCCTATATAAGGTAGAAATGTTGGCATGTATACATGCTAAAAAACTTACCAATCTCCTTTTTCTTTCTCCCATCTGTGATGGCAGTTCCAATTCCTTACATTGCAGCACTTTAAGAGCCTAGACTTCTAAACTGTTTATATAACCAATTAAGGTAACTGCAATAATGCTTAGGATAGCCAATAAATAATGCAGGGTGGCAATTGGGCAAGTTTTTAAAATGGATTTTATAAAATTTTTATATCAAATGTAACAATTAGTGACAACATATATTTTTAAAAGAATTAGAAGACAGATATTTATCAAAATAAGTAGAATATATAGCAGTAAATATATTATAACATATATCAATCCAAGGTTACCGCAGGTGATTTTTTTTTTTTAGCTATAACTTATTGGTGGATTGTTTAAACTGATTTTTTAAAAAGATTTTATTTATTATTTGACAGAGAGACAGAGAGAGAGAGAGTGAGTGAGCACAAGCAGGGGAAGCAGCAGGCAGAGGGAGAAGCAGGCTTCCCACTGAGCAAGGAGCCCGATGCGGGACTCGATCCCAGGACCTGAGATCATGACCTGAGCTGAAGGCAGACACTTAACCGACTGAGCCATCCAGGTGCCCCTAAACTGATTTTTTAAAAAAGCACATTCTGTACTTATTAAAGATGGAGAGGATATCTCGACATCTTGATAACCTTGTCACATAAAATCCAAGTTTTTCTTTGCAACATTGTTCTGAAGCCTCATTACACAATACTTTTCTGTTAGAAAGGACTGTGTTATCAAATTGTTAGGTTCAAGAGACCCTTTCCCTGGGAGGGGCAGGAAAGCTCAGCAGTTGAGATAAGACTGTGGAGCCAGGCTATCTTTGTCCAAACCTCAGCTTACTAGCAACATATCCTTGGGCAAATTAATTACCTTTGTCTCAGTTCACACCCCCATAAAATGAGAGTCATCATTAATATGACCTCATAGTAATGTAAATAGGATTGTTTACCATGTAGAAAGTATAACATACATGTTTATTAAATAATTAAACATATATAGTGCCATAGCACTGTGCTTGAGTAGGGGAAGGTGGTGAGATCATTTTGGGACATGCTGAACTTGAGATTCCCATGGAATACAGATGATATAGACATTGCCATAGATGTAGATAATGGATATAGCAATCGTGCAATGGGATCTATGTCTCAAACTCAGGAGACAAACCAGGATTGAGAATAGAAATGTGGGGGTAGGGCGCCTGGGTGGCTCAGTTGGTTAAGCGACTGCCTTAGGCTCAGGTCATGAACATGGAGTCCCGGGATTGAGTCCCTCATCGGGCTCCCCGCTGAGCGGGGAGTCTGCTTCTCCCTCTGACCCTCCCCACTCTCATGTGCTCGCTCTCTCTCTTATTCTCTCTCTCAAATAAATAAAATATTTAAAAAAAATTAAAAAAAAAGAAATGTAGGGATAATCAACATAGAGTCGGTAAGTGAGGTCAGGAATTATGGACCACCATGAAGAGTGTGTATATAGTGTAAGTGGAGAATGAGTTGCCCAGAAGAGACAGGGAAAACGTATCTCACAAAGAAGAGAGTTGCTTCAAGAGGTAAGAAGGGAACCAGAATAATTCAGGGTCATGGAAGTCAGAGGAAGAGGACCTTTTGTTTATTGGTTGAAGTTATAATGGTAAAATATAAATATTAAACATGTGATTACAATTAATCTCTTTTGATATGTTGCTATATATTCTGCTCTTAAATTCATGTTCACATATATGCATAAATGTGAACGTAGATATGTTTTTGTGATTAGGATGTTTTCTCTTAAGCATTGTGATGAACTGTAAGTTTAAAAGTCATCAAGAAAATATCCTCATGTTGTGTCACTCTCCCTCTTGTCCTCTTGATGCCAGCACACTGGTCTTTCAAGACCTGGAGCATCTCTAACTCGTTCCTGTTCCAGCGCTTTTGTACCTGCTGTCCCTGTGTTTGAAATAGCCTCAGCCTCTTCTCTTTCTAATCTTTCAAATCTCAGCTTCTGTATCATCACTCAGAGAAATCATTCCTGAGTCAGTTCTCACCTGCCATTCTCTATTTTTGCTTCTTTTTTTTTTATTTGCCTCCTTCACAGAACCAATCAAAACTTACAGTTATTTTATATATCTGCATGTTTTACTCAGTTATTTGCTTCCTTGCTTTATTGCTCTTTACCCTTCTAGAACCTCAGCTCCAAACACTCCAAACAAGAGGCACTGTCTGTCTCACTCACTGACTTGTCTCTGGGGATCTCATTCAGTACTTGACACTTAGTTGAGGTTTGATAAATATTTGCTTTGGGAGAATTAGGACAAAGGCATTATCTTGTTGCATGTTTCAGTTATCTCTCTGTATTTGCAAATTTTTGGTTCCTTGGTATTGCATAATTAGTTTTTTTTTCTATTTTAAAACAAGATGGTATAGAAGAGATAAAGGCAAAATAGGAAAAGAGGAAACAACTCCCTAACAGATATCACATCTCTGTTGTCGCTGTACTAAAATACAGCATCTCAATATTACTGCCTCACATGCTGAGTATATTCTTATCCTCTTTAATTTTAGCAAATATGAATAGCATAATTCAAACATTGAGCATTCACTCCTTTAAGACTTTACGTAAAATTTAAATAGAAGTACCCAAGGAATATCTTATCATATTTAATTTGAAACTCTTCAAAATAACTTCAGAAGATTCAGACTAGCTTTTTTTAAGTGGAACCTCAGCAGAACATGCTAGGATAATAGATCTGTTTAATTCCACAGGCTGATCTTTTGGATACTTTAAACAGCAACAGCCAGAAAACATCAGTATGAGTACTCGGAGATGATTAAGAAAGTTGTGCATCAATTAGAAAAGTAAATCTCCATGCCAGCTGACAGTAGACAGGCCAACAGAAGCAGTGTATTCTTTATTATTCCAAGGTCTGATGATTATGGAATGCTTCACTGTTAATGGAAATGCAGATCTGAACACTGCTAAAGTATCTATCTTTCTTACTGGGCAGATGACTTCTCTCCAAGTTTGGGGAACATTTGACAACCATTCAAAACTACTGTGCTTTACCTTAGGTAGGATTAATTTAACTACCCTTTTTCCTTCTTCCAGAGTTATTGAGGCAAGTTTCTCTAAGCACAAATGTCTGATGATAAGTGCCTTTTAATAGTGTCATTATGTGGTCAACTTTGCTCAAATTTAAGAAAATTTGACATTTACATAGCTAATAGCCCTTTCAATGTGCATCGATACTTCCATTAAATTTAATGACTTTAAATCAGTGATAGAAGGAAGGACATGGGAATCATTGGAAAAAAGGTTACAAATACTGGCAACTCTTCTGTTTGATAGTCTTTATTTTAGAAGGCTGTATGTAGTTAGAGGCATTTGCCTTATAAGGGAGCTTTTTGACCCTGCAAATAACTGGAGACACCACCCTCCATTAAAAACATCTGTTGTTCCCGTCCCCAAACCATTTCCAAACACCAAACTTTCCCTTGAGGGTGAAACTTGCATAAAATTTGAAAATTCAATTGATGTGCTACTTTGTAGTCTTTTTTTTTTTTTTTTTCACGGAGTTTATCAATACTTAAAATTGTTTTTGACTCTTTAAAAAGCTATATATCTCATTTATCTTAGATAACGGAGAAATCACCAAAATAAAAGGCTAAGTCTCCACAATTCTCAACTTATAAATTCAGTGTGTTCTATAGGTTGGTAACCTGAAATGCATTTTTCATTTAAAAACAATGCTATTAATGACTGTTGAGTTTGGAACTGGTTCACAAAATCATATGTAACTTAGTGTGCCTCCAGAACAATTAAAGGTAATATGGATATGAGCCCTAGATCCTGGGAAGAGAGAATAAGAAGTTTTGTTTTGTTTTGTTTTGTTTCTCCTTTTGCAATATCAAATTAGGCAAGGTATATTTTGCCTCTTCTACTAACTTTTATGAACCAATTCCTCAAATCCCAGGGCCCTATTCCTACAATAATGTGCACGTAGTTTTCCTAAGGACTTTTCCCTTTCCTTCCCTAAGGACAACACACAAATTCCAGGGTAAGCCCCAAACACTCTATGATCAAAGATTACTCATCTCATCTCTGCACATCTAGGCTATTTACTCTAGATCTCTTTGCCAATTTTCAAACACTCATGCTTATTGGCCCAAATTAATCTCTAAATGGTGGGACTTTGGACAGTGTTGCTTGAAAGATCTTAAGCAGTGACAGAGAAACTATTTGGGGGCAGGAGCAACAAACAAGTAGATCAACAAACACTGAGATCCGGTATCGGGGTACAAAAATTGCATATTTTGACTTTGAGAGTGCCTTTCCTTTTTCACAAACTCCATAGTATGTTTTTTTGTTTTCATGAAAATTTTTTTCACCAGCAGTGATGGACTAGAGGAAGATTGCTAAGGTAAACAGTTATCCATCAGTGATATTATTTTTCTTCTTCAAGAATATATTTACCCACTTGATAGATATTACATACTTCAAAAGTTCTCCATTCATAATAATATTAATGACAATATGTGTGAATTGGGAAATTTTATATTTTACTTTCATTTTGAAAATCTTTAAAAAATAATTTAAACTTGTTAAAAATATACACATAGACACACAATGATGATGTAGGTGGACTTTCATATCAGTGACCCATCCTAAGACTACAGCTACCCAAAAATGATTTGCAAAATGTTGAGCTATATTTTAATACACTTCAAAACCAATACTTTGAAGACAAAGAAGCAATAAATCAACCATGATCCTTATTAAGATTTGCTTGTTAATATACTTTTCTTTAAGACTAACCAGTCAAGTCTGCTTTACAACAACATATTGAAATGCAATTTAAGAAAATATACTTTGCTCTAATTAAAACATGGAATTACTTTTTTTTTCCCTGGAGCATTCTCATATCCATTGTGATACTTGCAGCCTTGGTAGCTGATGTACATTTCCCCAGAAAATGTTATGCTAAGTTTGCAGATGTGCATTCTGAAAACTACCAGAGTTTGAACTCTTGCTGACTGAAAGACCACGTGAATGCTGGATCCTGTCACCAGGCGAGCTCAGTGCTCCAACTTTCCTAAAATACCTCGATTGCAGTGCATTTCCTGCAAAATTCTACAAAGATTTTCCAAGACTCAAGTCCCCTGGTAATGGCATAAAAAAATCATTTCTGTACCATATAGAACACCCAAGATGTTCACCTGAGTTACTTACTTGTGTTAATATGATCAGACTTGCTGCTCTTTGGGGCTGGTCTCTCACATTGTGTACCTGACCAGTTGGTGGAGCATCTAGGAGGAAAAAAAAAAAAAAAAAAAATTGGGTCATAACAAAACTCACAAATCTGCTAATGTAGTAACTTCAACCAAATGAAATGGAGAAGCCAGCCATCACAGATTCATAAATAATTAGGTAGAGAGTTCTGCTAATGTTCTGTGTATTGCCAATATGCTGAGGGTAATTTCAACTGGACTTCTCTTGTTAAAATACTTTTTTAAAATTTAGGTTTATAGTAATTTTCCTTATCCTATGTTAAATCTTAAATTTAGCTTATTTTATAGCAAAACTGAAATCTTAATTAAGAATTGGAAATTAATTTAAGAAGTACTGAAAATTATAAGTAGCCGTGATAAAAACTGAGTTTGCCTGTCAAGCAAATCCATCCTTATTAAGTTTCTGGGATTTTTCCCCCTGTCTTGCTCTATGTCCAACGTGTAATTAACCATTGAACAGCAAATGGTCATCTGTATCATCAAGCTGCAGAAGTTTTACTCTTCTAATCATGGATAGGGAAATGCAGTCAATGATTTAAAATCATACTTCTATTCCTATGGAATCAAGACAATGTGCCCAAGTTTTTAGTGGGAGAAGTTGTCTGCCCCATGTAGGTACCATGACACTATGATGAGAAGTCTAGCAGAGGATGAAAACAATAGATCCGATTAAAATCTTTTATTTAAACATAAATCTCAGCCATATAATTAGCTGGGTGCATCAAAATAAATGCTGGAATGGTTTTAGCTATGTTTAAATAATGCTTATTGGCTAACACAAGATGCCTCTGTGCATCTGTCAGAGGAAATCCACAGAGAGACCATTTAATTGGCTCCAGTTCTTATTTAAAATGATTGTCAAATGCCACCATATTAAGAATAGCTGCACACAATAAAAGAATAGCTTCCAGAACCATTCCAAGTAGATCTCTCTGGGCATGGTGGCCAAACTAAATAACTGCAATTTCAAGGTTTCTGCAAATTCTGTCATAGCCAATTCAGATAGCTGAAGCTGTTGTTGGAACCAGGCTTTGGTGATGCCATGTGAATTATCTGGGATACTTGTGAGGACAGTGTTGGCTCTCCTAAAACAAGGGCAAAATCTTATAAAATCATCATGACTGAAAAACTCAAATCATGAAAACAAAAATTTGTTTCATTAAAGCATATATTAATGTCAGCATAATTGACAATAATGTTACAATTCAAGAATATAGGTATTTGATTAATAATGATATTGTAAAAGTATGAGTATGGATTATGGTTTAAATGAAAATTAATATATTATTAGGGCATCATTTATGCATCGTCTTACCTTTTTGTTTAGATTCTTTATAAAAAGCTTACATATGTATTTCCTATACACATTTACTATATACCATAATGCAATAAATCACTAAAATAGATAAATAAATTTTAAGGCCAGGTCAGTGACTCTGTCTACATTCCTGAAGTGAGGTAATGGAATGAGCACATTTTCACATAATTATAATAAAGTGGACAATGGATAAAATCAATGATTTTTAAAAACAATTTTCCCTCAGTTGTGATTTTGCAGATGAATGATCTAGAAAATTGTTCCAATTCTTTACAGTTTCTAATTCTTGACACAGTCCACCGATAATTCAAAAATAAGGTGTTTAGGATGATTTAGTAAATATGTCGTTGGAGTGAATTCTGATCATTGCAAAATTCTTTTTGTTTATATAGCTTTACGTCTGTCAAATCTTCCTGAGGATGTTTTACATATTCCAATGGGAAAAAAAAAAAACAATACTGATTGCTTAATAATTTTATTGTAGAGCTTATGTATAGAAGGCTATTTTTGTGCTGGCATATTGAATTACTGATTAAAATATAAAACTTGGCTCTTTACATTACCTACTTTGATGAACAAACCAAACCAAACCAAAAGACACCTAAATCAGGGCTCGTGTTAAATAAGAGGAATGACCTGAGATACACTTTATTATGTTATTACTAGAGATAAGAACCTCTGGGCTCATCATTACACTGAGATGCTGAGAAGTCAAAAAAATGGAACTGCTCAGAGTTGGGAAGATTAAATGCTAATTGACCAGATTATGTTCTGACATGAACATCATGTATCCTGAGTACTTTAGGAAGTTATGAAAAATATGGCTTTATAACTCCAGAAGAGGAAAGAGAGATTTTTAAAAAAAAAGATAAGAATAGTGTGATTCTTAATTCCAAACTCTGGAATTATTTAGGTAGGACAGGTGGTATTTGTTAACAGTACTGATTATCTATTTTATCCATTACCTTGGAACCCAGTATTTATGATGGATAAAAGAAATCACCTGCTCATGGTAATAAAGCTCTCTTCTTTTAAATTGTGGAACCACATTTAAATTCTTAATCTTCAGGGAATATTTTACTTATTACATGCTGGAAATAACTCTCAAAGACTGTGTGGGAGAAATAATTAATTTTGTTATACATCTTAATCGGCTGATGATCACCTTGCAATTTTCTCTATACTCCTTATAAAGTAATGTTTTATGGCCAAAGATAAAATATGTTCCACTGTTCTACATCTGTTATAGTTTTAAAAAATAATCTCTTTTGAGATATTAAATCAAATAGAAATCATTATTCTTGTTGCCTACCTTACAAAATGACTACTTAAGGCATTTGCTGCTCCATGAGTTCTTCTTCCAGTGGTTGATTTAAGACCAAGTATTTTTACCATCTTTATAGCAATTCATAAATCTTCATACTCTGAGTAGACTACAATGATCAAAGCCATTAATGGCAGGGCATTTAGGAATCAGAATGCCTGAAGATCATCAAAATTTCCTGTCCAATTCCTCACTGAATCATTTGCATTATCACGCTGACTATATATCCCTGGCATCTGCCTCTTTTTCATTATTCCTCAAGCAAAATCCACAGTCCATGCCCTGGTCATTTTTAATCTGTACTGGTGCAATCCACTGCTTCCGCTAGTCATCCTCAGACAATTGTGTGGTGCAGAGGGAGAGAATATCCAAGCAGACTCCTGCTGAGCACAGAGCCCAGCACGAGGCCCTATCTCACAAGCATGATACTATGGTCTGAGCAGAAACCAAGATTTGGATGTTTAACTGAGCCACCCAGCACCTCCCCCGTTTTTTATTTCTTATCAGTACAAACACCTCTATGCCATTACTTTTACAGTTATTCTATAGGCTATTTCTTACTCTCCTTAACCTTAGGACAATAAAAATCACCTTCTTTTGCTTCTATGTTTATCACTATGACAGTCTGAATTATTTAACTTTTTAAATACTTTGGTGAATTTTAACTAGGTATTGTTGGAACATGGATACAGAAAGAGAGAAAGAGGTAGAGAGAGACTTATTTATTTAAACTATCTTTTATCCTTCTTTTTTTCCGTCATCATATAAAGATACTGTGCCGGGCAGGTTTTTTTTTTTTTTATCATTTTATTTTTTTTCCCATCATGATAAATGTACTGTTAAATGCCCATCCTCTATTTCTCCCATCATCCCACCAACCTCCCCTCTGGCAACCATCAGTTTGTTCTCTGTCATTAAGAGTCTGTTTCTTGGTTTGTCTCCTCTCTTTTTCCCTTTGCTCATCTGTTTTGTTTCTTAAATTCCACGCATGAGTGAGATCATATGGTATCTGTCTTTCTCTGACTGACTTATTTCACTTAGCATTATCCTGTCTATGTTGTTGCAAATGGCAAGATTTCATTCTTTTTTTTATGGCTCCTAGCATTTTCTTGAAGTCAATAGCTGCCTGATAAAGCTTTATAGATTTCACACTGTTTTTGAATTCTTCCCTTCTCTCTAAGGCTATTGGCATTAAAAAAAAAAAAAGATTATTTACTGCTGCATTGTTTTCTTAATCTTATTCTTCCACTTTCATTATAGCTATATGTATAAAAGTCTTAATCATAAGGTATTTTATATTTCATTTATGTTCTACATTAGTATGATTAGCAAACTGAAAAAAATGCTAAAATTGAAATTTTAGAGTCCCAAATACCAGAGATTTTCATTAAGCAGCTTGAAGTTTGGGCCAGAAATCTTTATTTTAGTAAAGCGATTCTGATGCAAGTAATTCACAAATCACACTTCAAGAAATATTTGAGACAAATTATTATTATAGTCTCACAGACCTTGTTCTTATATCAAACATTATTTGATTTTTAAAAAAAATTTTATGATGAAAATAATAATATGCATGCCCAGAATGATTGTTAAAAAAATTAAGTTGTATTGGTAGAAGGTCTTTACACAGAGTACTAGAAAGCTGAATGGGTTTTTGATTTTGGTAACTAATTCTCATCTGAATGTTACTATATGAAATGTGTAGTTAGTTGATTTACTGTGTCCTTTAAAAGTTTGTGAAATTATTATATATTTAATATATACTCTGTTTCAATTGTAATATTCTGTAGCACAAGGGGATATCTTTGTGTACAGGTAATAGTATAGCAGATATTACTAGGAAGAATAGTAAACATTTTTAGAATATCAAAATCAGTTTGGCATATATCAAGGCGATAAAAAATAATCTTTACATTTAAGCATAGATATAAAACATATAATTAAACTGTCCAAAATAGTGCTAGCTCTGAAGTAGTACAGTGATTGAGGATTGAGGCTATCAGATATAAAATACTAAAGGTGTATTAAAATCTGAGATACTGCCTTTCACCATGTAACAATGATCAACTTACATGAACCACAAATGTCATTTTGCAGAAATGTGGTTTAGAGTCACCTGCTTTGGGAGAACTTCAAAATAAAATAATGAGATTAATATCCACTCCCTGTTTTCATCAAATTGAAAGGTCATGGGACTCTTCTGACCAAAGTAAAATTCAAAGGTGAACCTTCAAGCAATTTGGAATTGAATTTCCCCTCTTCTATATAGGCTGCCCTTATTAACCATGAAGATGGAGACATTCAGAAGAAAAAAAAATCTCACGGGGGAAAATGGCACAAAGGGATTAAGGAAACCTTAGAAAACTTGTGCATAGTGTCATGCATCCTTTAGTGCTCCAAGAACTTCAATAAAAAAATGAAAAATATTAAATTTTGTGCACCAGATTTATATAGTAGTATTTCCATGTTTATGAAAAGAAAATTAAAAAAATAAAAGTCATTAGCAAAATATTTTTTCCAGTTAATTTTGCAAATTTTAGTCTTTTGGTGTTGACAACATGACTACATTTGCGTGGTGTTCCTAACTTTGAATCTCTCTACTCTATGTAGCTCCCAGTACCTTTTCTGCCCTTCTCCTTGCAGACAGTAGTATTGCAAAATGTTATATATTTAGACAGATATTTAGATATTTATTCACTTTTTTGTTAATTTTACCATAAAGCACTTTTTAATACCTTATTGTTTCACAACTTTGTGAGCTAAAATTATTTCATGTATTCACAATGATTCATATTTTTTGTAACATGCCCCCCAAATTTCCTACCCTAACTTTAGTGGAAAATTTTGCATAAGGTCCAATTAATATTTGCTGCACTTAGAATAAATATATTCATATGAAAAACACTCTTATTCATTTCTATAATAACCTAGGAGTTGGAATCATTCACTGTGTGAAATGAGGAAGTGCATGTTCAAATAATTTGTCAGGAAAAAAAATAGCTAATAGGTGGTAGAAATAAAACGTGGTGTTATTATTTCTTCATTGTTTTCTGCGACATTGCCATTCAATGACAATCCTTCTAATTCAGTGCAGGAGTAAGAAAAAATGCTTTTCTTTAGTCCCTCATGTCCAGGAGAGCACTGGTCCCTCAATAAGAAAGTCAAAGTGTTGTCTGAACAAAAGGAAATAGTGTATTGTTTTGAGTAATAAAATGGTAGGAATTACCACATGAGCTCAGAGCTGGGTCAGTAATGTTTAACATTCTGTCTCTATCAGTGACAATGAGGAACATATTATTAAAGAGAGTTTAGGAGCGCCTGGGTGGCTCAGATGGTTAAGCATCTGCCTTCGGCTCAGGTCATGATCCCAGTGTCCTGGGATCGAGTTCCGCATCGGGCTCCCTACTAGGCGGGGAGCCTGCTTCTCCCTCTGCCTCTGCCTCTCTCTCTCTCTCTCTCTCTGACTTTCGTGAATAAATAAATAAAACATTTAAAGAGTGTTTATATCCTTCTTGATATCAACTTCACATTTTTGTGTTGGTTCCAAAATATTGTAAATGTGTCTCATATATCTTTAAAGTTTCCTCATCTATAAACTCAATACAGTTTTGACCTTCCAAAACTATTCACTCTATATTTCACTGACTTGGTATGTTTTACATACAATTTTGTACTACAATTTCTATTTATGCAGTATTATTCTCGATCTGAATTTAACTGTTACTTCTTACATGGTAACAGCTAGGTATTACCTTGTTCAGTTTTCTTCAGAAAGATTAAGGTAGTAGCTTAAATTTATGTTTGTTTTTATAAGTATACTTGATTCTACTCTATAAGAACATATTATAATGCACAGTTTAAAAATATTACATTAAATGATTGTGTTATCTAGTACTGACAAAATTAGTAAGACAAAAATAATCTTATTTTAATATTAAGAGAATTTGGTCAGAAAGAGTTTTGGTTTCTGAGAAGTGTTAATGTGATAAAGTAAAAAAAAAAGGGATATTAAACTCTGACCAACAATTATTTTAAGAAAAGTTAAAATTAATAAGAAATTGAAGAGGTGGCCATGAAAGAAATAAAATTAACAGAATGGATTATTTAAAGTGATTTATTTTAAGAAGTAATGAGGTCTATAAAACAAATGAAATCTAGTTTGCCAAGTAATTACCCATAAAAGGAAGTTCGTTAAGATTGGGTGGTTTAAGTTAGAAATGTTTAAACATAAAGTTCTGCACAGGCCACTTGAGCAGACATGGCCACCAAAGTATGAAATGATGACTGAATGAATACAAAAAAAAAAAAAAAGAAATCTCTTATAATGGAAAATTTTAATCACCTAGATATTCTCCAGAAAATTTTACTGAAAGCAGATCTGAAAAGCATGAGGTGTTTTTTAGAGTGAGTAGACAATTTCTACTTCACCGAATACATTACACGTACCAAATGAAAGGGAAAAGAAATAATCATAAAATTAGTATTAAGTAATATGGTGGATGTAACTGAAGACATAAAAGCAGATGTTAGAACCAGTGGTTACAACGCTATAGCTAAAGGTGGGAGAAAAAACATAAGGCATGCTGTAATACCAGTAGAGAGCTCTCTCTACACATGGCCAAGATGAAAGGCCAATCCCACAAATGTCTTAAAAAGATAGCAAACCGTGGGGGGTGGAATTCTCCATGCGTCATGCCATGCACACAAAGTAACTAGTTTGCCACCTGAATATTTTGCAATTTAGCACAAAATAAGGGTACACAATAAAGAATTTTTCTATTAAAACAACAACAACAACAAGAAAAAACCTCAGGAAGGCCCTTCCTAATTCTTAGGGCTTCTGTGGTACAGGATGGTGAAATGTGAAACCAATTATGAGGATATCTGGCATATCCAACTGCACCTATTAAGTATTGTTCAAGGTATATTAATCCCATGCAAATCTGGGGCAATGGTAGGAAAATCAGGAAGTGTTATCACAAGGTTTTGAGTGTGTGAATGTCTTTAAGTCCAATATAACTTTAATTCTCTAAAAAAATATTTAATTTACATTATACTGCAGTGCTCATGCGCTGGGATATTGATGTTAGTCATGATAATTTATAGCCTAAATCATTGAAAAATGATTCTGACATAAAAATGGACTTCTGCTTTCTGGTACAAAGCATACTCTTTGTTCTACTTACAAGATTACTACGTATCTACCAAAAGGTATCACCAAAGCTTCCCACCAACCATTTGTTGTTAAGCAACCTTGTATTAGTGTTGATATCAACTTCCCAATTACAGCCTTTCAGGCTTCCTTAAAATCTAGGACCTGACCTTTCAAAAGATTTTTTTACATTGAATTTTTTTTAAAAACAAAACAAGTAATTTAAAAAAAAAGACATATGAGAGATTAATTGCTAAAGTCAAGCTTCAGTATGAATTAACAAATTTGTGTATCCTGTATAAATGTTAATTAGTCATACAACAGTCACCAGATTTGTTCAACATTTATAGGAAAATGTTGCAGATAGAAACATAGGCTTTAGGATCAAAGATGCCCATTAACACACATTCCTTTCCTAATCTAAGTGTTAGATTACTTTTCTGACTCAAGATGAGAAGGTTTATGCAGGCAATGGGCTAAAAATTGATTCAGGAAGTAGAGAAATGTCTTCAATAAATCTAAAATGCTATGCAATATTATGGTAGTATTTTACATTATGGAGAAAATGGCAATCTGGGGGTAGTTATAAATATTTTTAGGTGTTTGATCAACATACAATCATAAATATGGTACAGTCTATTTTTGTATTCTCTATTTATATATGTATTCATGAATATCTAAATATGCATTTGCCTATAATTATGCTAGACTGATTAAATTAAGGTGGAGATTATCTATTATTCATCTTTGTATTCTCTCATTTCTTGAACAGTATCTGGCACATAGTCAGTATGTGTATCTGGTCAATCAGTATTTGCCATTGACAAAATGAATGAATCCATGAGGCATGGAGGATGCATGGTTGAACACATACGAATATGCATATTAGAGAAGTTTAATATACATGTGCCGTACTCATTCTATGAAGAATATACAGCACCATTCATAAGAACATGCTTTCAGCTGGTTACCAATCAGTTATTTCTAGCTGAAAGGAATATTGATCCACCATGGGAAACACTTCATATATAAGAACCACAGTAATAGGCAAATATTTTCTTCCTTCTTTCCTTCTTTCTTTGCTTCCCTTTTCTCCCCCTTCCCCCTTTCATTTATTAATTCTTCCCTTTATAAAATCAGATGACCACATTCTAGCAACCTGGGCATGTAAAAATTTTACTTATTCAATGATACAAATTGATAATTCGGTTCTTGTCCCAGGATGCAGCCAACAAAGAAATGTTTTTCCTTCCCTGACAAAATTCTAAAAGTACCTGCCTGATGAATACTTTGGCATGGAAACCAGTTATTGGTATCAAATTAAATGTAATTTAATTCAATCAATTAATTTAAACTGTTGTCTGAAACTAAAGTGCTGGTATGCTGGGACACAAACGGCATGCATAAATTTTGGAATCAGACAGACCTGTATTGTAATCTATTCTCCTCTCCTCACACAGGTTGTATCCTTAGGCTATTCACCCATTTCAGGTTTTTAGTTTATAATAACAGAGAGTAAGAGAGCGATACTTCCTGCTTTGCCGCACATTGTCCACAGATACAGCCTCTCATGATGTTATCTTTTTTTTCCTCTTAAATCCACTTCATTTTTTACTTTTTATGTTACCTTTCTATTTTTTATGTTTTCCTTTTACTGCCTCAAAAGATTTTTCCTCTTTTTTCCTCCTTTTTTTTGCAGGGGGGGAAGGTAAGTTGATTATTATAAAAGCTAAAAAAAATAAATAAAAGCCTCCCTGGGAGATTAAATGACATAATGATGTATATAAAATTTACACATCATTTAACTTAATTTAATTCAAATGATGATATTGTGAATATTAAATTATTAAATTTAAAGACTGTATATATCATGCCAATATCTATATAACTGTAATTTCTGATTTGTATGCCCACTGGAAGAAGTATTAGGCTTAAAGTTTTGTACTTCTTTAACATAATGACTTCTTTCTGTTACTATCTTACTATAAAAAAAGGAGAAAGAACATATTTTCTTGAATAATGATAATATAAAGAGACTTTAATTTACTTTTTAATCTTAAATCAATGTTGCTAGTTAAACCATGTGTGCCTGATCCTTTTCTTGGAAGTGTATAAAATTAGTCTGGGATCAGGTACTAGGTTGAAGATTGACTGATCTTGTTTTCTTGACTTGTTCCAGCATGGAATATGAGCAAGAAATAAATCTCTGTTGTTAAAAGCATCTGAAATTGTGATTATTTTCTATAGCAGTAAAATCTGGGGAAAGCAGTCTCAATAGAAAGGAAAAAAATTTAAATTGTTAAAGAGGTAACATTAACAAATGAAAATATTATGTAGTTATATTGTATTTTGTTTCTTTGTTTATTCTGATTTGCTGGTTATACGAAATCATATATATGATTATATGTCCCCAAATCAAGGGAAGATAATGTAACAACATCAAAGCTTTATAATAGTTGCCCCACATATGTAACTCTGTAATAAATGTTCTTTGTTAAACAGTGCCACTATATTCTCAAAGCAAAAACTGGACTTAAAACTTGTTCAGAAAGATGTGATATCTGTATTGGTGTTTTCCCCACGGCATGGCTAGCATGTGAAAGCTAGGACGAGTTACAGGTTGTTACCTGGGATCATAAAGAATAGATATTGATGTGACAGCTTCTCTTGGCTTTTACTACTCCAAAACATACACATCTCATATTTTCTGCTTTGAAAATATGCCAAGGGGCAGGAAAGCAAATAAGGAAGGTGCAATGACCTAACTCTTGAATTGTGGACAACACAGGGCGCTGAAGTTGAATTGCTCAATACCCCTGCTGAAAAGTTGTGATCTGTTTGAAATCACTCATGACAAGTTCCTTGGGCTCTTCTCAAATATTCTCTATGGGGCCACAAGGTCGCTGGTCCACATGGAGGAGCACTGCTCAACCTGACAACAAGACTGGGGAAGAGCAAAACGTGTAGTCTCCTTTCTTCAAGGCCAGTATTTTGAGAAACTAAGGCCTTAATTAGCTGGAATGTAGAGAATAATTCCTACCTCTTTCAAATTTGTGACAGAAACAGACCTCATTAGCCTCTTCCCAAAAGTCCTGACAAAGGCTTCTCTAGTACTTATACATTTCCTTATGTGTTTCTCTCACCCTCAGGACTTAAAAAATAATGCTGAACTTTTAATAAAATAATTAGATTGGAACAATCACAAAACCAAAGAAAATGACGAAATGCCTAATGCAGATCTCTCTCTTAATAAATGTCCCTTTGGTATTTATATATTCGTTTTGCATCCTCCTGCATTTAAAACCTCTACTGCACAAATGTTTATGAAGTGAATTCCTCTTTCTAAGGGTAATTTCGGGCAGGTCACTGTGTTTTCTTTCTCAGTATGACTTGACTTGGGCTTTACTTATTGTAGCTCCCGTCCCAGTTATGATACTTGCACTGCTCATCTTTTCTTGATGCCACATAGCACCTTATTTTCAATAACAAGCACTTAAAAAAAAAAAAACCTCTATTTTTCATATTCAGACTCCTAGAAGCCCAAATTATACCAGGTTCTGATCATTTATACCTGGTGTGTTACAACAGCTTTAGAATTTTCCTTTTCAATTTTTTTAATGTTTATGTTGAAGAAAAATACCTATGTTCTTTACATATATTACATTTCTTAATCCTCAGAACAATTTTAGAAAGTGCATGCTATTAGCATTTCCATATTAAGATGACAAAGGAACCAGAGGAGAAAAAATGAAACAAGCAAAACAGACTGCAGTCCCAAGATAGGATGTCCTCTATCACTTGGCTCTTGTGTGCCTTGTCTACCACAAACCACTTTTAGAAAAGTTATTTTTTAATTGAAAAATATCTTTGTCCTCTTTTTCATTGCAAATTGGGATTCATTTTTAAAATCTATTTTTTTTTTCAAACCCATGGCTTCTTGTTCCGGCAGAGCACCGTGTCATCAAGACCTTTCTGAAACATTCAGATGACTGTGATATTCCATATTTCAAACATTATCAGTGTTCCCCTATTGCTTATGGAATGAATATCAAATTTCTAGCTAAGCATTCTATGTTCCTCAGAATTATTTTACTGTCTAATATTATTGCCCAATCCTCCTTTATAGACATCATTTATTTATGCCACTCAAATCCCAAGGGCCCCTGCCGTATTCCTTCTTCCCTCATCTCTTTCCTCAAATAGACTCAGAGTCCCTCAACGTCAGGGGCTATACCTGACTTTCCTCTTCTTCCCTGTCCATTTTTGATAGAGATATCCAGACTAAAAGCAAGAAGAGAGAACAAAAGGCAAGGAGAGAGAACAAAAACAAATAAAATTATGTTCTTCTAATAAGTTAAGATGGTGAATTAAGCCTATTTAGTTCTTTATAGAGAGCTATTTAACCTGAGTTCCAGAGCACTCAGGAAACATCCCAGGGTAGCATTAGATGGAAATCATGATAAAATCAATCACTTTTCTATTTTTTTCCGACTCTTGCAGTTTTTGAAAATTTAATAGAGTGGTATTACAATGATGATAGAAAGATAATCATATCACAGGCTATCAGATCTCACAATACAATATAGTCACCAAAACATTATTTTTTAGCAACATTAGCAAAGAACATACTACATGCAGAAAGTATACTGGCTATTGGGGCAAAATAGATAACTCAGACACAACTTCTTACTTAAAGGAATTTACAATCTGCCAGAGAGAAACAGACATATAAATTTAAAGAGACCGTGGAGTGTACAACAGGCAGCATTCCCAGGCCAATTTCATAGAAATATGTTCCATGTCCAAAGGCCACACACAGATGAGAGGTCAATTCCAGCCATAAAATATGGAATATTAGAGAGGAGTATGAAAAATGTAAACATACACACATACTCTCACACACGAATGATCAAAGAAAGGAGAAAATTTCATGGAAAACCATTTTTCCTAAAAAAGATGAACAAAAAAACAGAAGCCCATATAAATCTAACTAAACCAAAAAGAAAAAAAAAGGAAAAAAGGATAAAGTAATAGATTGGGGGGAAATGCTCAGAGTATGTTATTTTTAGCTTTTGCTTGAAATGAAGAAGTAAAACATAAAAACTAACATTGCTATCTTGTTTTGACCAAATGGAGAATTGTTCTTGCTATGGGCAAGAAGCAATAAAATATATTGTAAGAAATGTCTTGGAGTTTTGCCATTTTCAAAACAGTCAGTGCCTGAATTTATATGATTTCAGAAACAATGCACTATCAGAGTTAGATCTTTTTGGTTCTCCCTTTTCAGATGACACAAGTAATTTTAAAAACTGCCTTTTTTCTTCTCTTTTTGAATAAGAATATGAATTACACAGATTACTATTTTTAAAAAGTAAATATTACCCAAATTCAACCAATAAGAGATAACATTAGCCTTTAAGCTTCCCAAGTCAAATTTTTTTGTGTTTTGTTCACTGATAAACCCTTTGGTGCTAGGATGTTGTCTGGTTTATAGTAGGTGCTCAATAAATGCTTATTGATGAATGGATATAGGAAGAGAAGACTGGCAGTATTTTTGTTCTCTAAAGGGCAAAATATGAACCAATCAAAGGACAGGCACCTGAGATTCTAGTTCTTACAGAGTTTGGATATAGTAGACTAGGGCTTATAATAAGAACTATTATCTCTTTTGAGCTTAGGCATAAATAGCCTACTCATACACTTAGCTACACACTGGCATATTATTTTAAAGTGTCAGAAAAATAAATTATAAAACCATAGAGAAAAAATAGAACCCAAAGTTTTATGATTAGCTCCTCAGTTACTGCATAGTATGAACAGATTTTCTATTATTCTTAATGTTGCTGCTAATGGAAATTTAGTCTTCTCAATGTCTTCATATGTATTTTAGAGGGATTTGGGGAGAATTTGTATCTGTGGTTGTGACACCGACCCAATTTTAAACAAGGTTGCAAACAAAAAATCAAACGGGACTCAGATTTAAATATACTGTATCCTATAGACTTATTATAGGTGAACAATTAGTCCAAACATCACTTTATAGACAAGGAAAATGTGACACAAGGAGACATTAGTCACTCGCCCAAAATCATAGCTAGTTTCATTCATAAAGTCTATACTTTTAGACCCAATATTTCCACTTCTGAGTGTTAATCCTAGAAAACTAATGAGAAAGTACAAAGATATTTACATACATGTTTTTATCCTTGGAAAAAATGTTAAAAGACCACAACACAAAAACAAAACTACACACCTAAATCTGAATGATACATGGTTGATTAAATGAAGTAGGGAAAAGGCAGACAATGAAACACTGGGCAACCACTAAGAATAAAAGCATCTAACTATATACGTTGACATGGAATGTTGTTCAGAATGTATTGCAAAGTAAATAAACATAAGAGAGTGTCTATCACATGATCTCGTTTTAGTATCTAATAATCTGCAAGTGTATATTTGCATTAAGAAACCAAATGAACAGAAACCAAATACAATAATTGTTATTATTAGGAAATATGGATATTTTGAAAAAAATAGCAGGAAAAATTATCAGGATTGCTGAAACAAATAATACATTATATGTTAAAAGAAAAGAAGATAGTAGGAAGGGAAAAATGAAGGGGGGAATCGGAGGGGGAGACGAACCATGAGAGACTGTGGACTCTGAGAAACAAACTGAGGGTTGTAGAGGGGAGGGGGGTGGGGGGATGGGTTAGCCTGGTGATGGGTATTAAAGAGGGCACGTACTGAATGGAGCACTGGGTGTTATATGCAAACAATGAATCATGGAACACTACCTCAAAAAATTAAATAAATAAATAAATAAATAAAAGGATTACTAACTTTTATTTCTAAAATTAAAATTTATGGGCTAATAAAAATAATAACAGAAGGAAAATGTATTTAATATATACATTGAGGAGTTCTTTTATTCTACTGAGAAGGAATACTTCAGATAATTTTCTGCCAAAGTCTGTCCAAATGGAGGAAATATTGACTTCGTTGTCCTTAGGAGTATAGAAAACCTTGAATGATTTCTCAAAAAAAAAAAAAATCATAGTATGAAGAAAAGTCAGATAAAAAATGTAGTGTGTACAAAAAACATATATGGAATTCTCAAATCTTTGCTACTCTAACTACAGTGTTAAGATCCTAGCCAAGAACCACTTGCCAAAGGCAGGAATTAGAGTTTGGGATACACAAGAAAACTTCAGCAAATTACCTAAAATAAAATCATACACACAGTGTTACACCACCAAGATTTAAAAATAAAAGCTACTTGTAAGTCTGGATCCATAGTCATGGTCAAACCCAAGCAGAAATAAAGGATCTAGTGGCTTTAAACCCACATTTTCAGACTCATCTTATGTTTGCTCACACAATATCTCTTTCTTATGGAGGATTTTATATAAACATACTAGAATTATCTTTCTAAAAAAGAAAAATCTAAGGCTTAGAGAAGCCAATAGGCCACACCAAAAATAACTGGAGGAATGAGTATACGAATCCAGGGAAGCATGATCCAAAACCTATGCTCTTTCCACTTGCTGTATCTTGCAGAATCAACAGATTTTCCTTACTGTCTGTCTCACTTTGAGGATGATAGTACCAGCCAATAAGTGGATCTCTCTGGTACTGTTAATACAAGAGACCCATGTAAGCAGAATAAGGATTTGAATATGCATTCAAAGTCCAGGCAACAGAAAGGAGAGTTCTTTTTTTTTTTTTTAAAGATTTTATTTATTTATTTGAGAGAGAGAGAGAGAATGAGAGATAGAGAGCACGAGAGGGAAGAGGGTCAGAGGGAGAAGCAGACTCCCCGCCGAGCAGGGAGCCCGATGTGGGACTCCATCCCGGGACTCCAGGATCATGACCTGAGCCGAAGGCAGTCGCTCAACCAACTGAGCCACCCAGGCGCCCCAGAAAGGAGAGTTCTAAAGGGAGGAATCCTTGACATCTTCATTGTCATATACAATATTTTTTCATGAATCCTTAAATACTGGTTATTTATACACAGGAGAAATTTTTTTTTTTTTAAGTACATTTGAGTATCTTCCTAGTCTTTAGTGGGATGGGTCTGCTGTGGAGCCTACCTCTGGAGGCTAGAAGCCTGAGATCAACGTGTCAGCAGGTTTGGTTTCTTCCGAGGCCCCTCTCCTAAGCTTATTTTTTTAATTTAATTTTATTTCATTTATTTATTTATTAAATTTATTTTTAAATATTTATTTATTTGAGAGAGAGGGAGGGAGGGAGAGAAAGAGAGAGAGTGCATGCATGGGGGGGAGGGGCAAAGGGAGAGGGAGAGAGAAACTTAAGCAGACTCCATGTTGGGTGTGGAAGTGGACACACGGGCTCAATCTCACGACGCTGAGACCCTGACCTGAACCAAAACCAAGAGTTGGACACTTAACCGACTTTTGTCACCCAGATGCCCCATCTTCTAAGCTTATAGATGACCATTTTCTTTCTATCTTCACATGGTACCCCTACTCACTGTGTGCCTGTATCTATATCCTCTTCTTATAAAGACACCAGTCATGTTAGAATATAAGCCCATCCTAACAATGCCATTTTAACTTAATTACCAATTTAAAGGAAAATAAAGTCACTTTTTGAGGTATTGAGTCTTAGGGCTCCAACATATGAATTTGGAGGATGCATAATTAATATATATATATCCATCCATCCTATGGGTTCTGTTTCTGACTAATGTGATATATATATATATATAGTTATTGTATATAAATATACATAATATACAATATACAAATATATATTACATAGTATAAAATACTTTTTTCTTCACTAAATTTTGATTCTTCACTTTTGAAAAATTTAGCTAAGCCCAAGCCATTTAAGATTTATAATTCACTTGCCAGGTGCCACATACAAAGAGATGATTTCTGAGTTGAGACTAGGGGGATAATAAGAGGTAAGTGGAAAAAAGAAGAAGCATTTCAGTTCAATGAACTGTTTGATCAAAATACCTAAGAGTGGAATGAATGGTCCTGTGGTAATGTGACAAGGTTGTGTGTGTGTCCGTGTCAGTATAAGCATGCTAGCAGCATTAGGAGAAGTCGGGTAGCTACAAACATGATTTTATTATTGGAAGATGAAATGTACTGTAAATATTGCTGGGAGATAATGCTGTGGAAGTAAGTCTATGTTTTAAAGAAAGTTAAATCCAATACAAATAAAAGTCTGACCCTAGCAAGATATCTTAGAAGTAGGGATACACAGTTAACTTGGTACAGAGTTGAATAGTTCTTTTCAGTATTAATAATTTCTAACCCTCACAACAAAAATTATAAAACAGCTCAAATATTGTCAAAATAGCACCCATTCGATTTTATAAAAATTTGATTTTAACATAAAGCACTATACTTACTTTAAAGAATATCAAAACTCTTGCCAAATAAGCATAAAAAATTCCTAGATTTTATTTTTGTCTAAACTTTTTCTGTGGAGTTTTCTGTTTCTTCCACATATAGTAATAAGTGAAAATGGCCATCAGGAGACAAAAGTGAAGGCTTTCAAAGAACAAATCTATTCCTTAAATTGAAGGATACAGTAATAAAATTTCTATGTGGAAAAAAAATCTGTCACCTTCATAGATCTGAATACTTTATACTTTCCAAATGTGTATACGTTCTGCACAAATAGTTTTCAACTCTATGAAAAGAAGAAAAATGTACTACCAACAAACTAAAGCAAGCATTGTATCTTATCTCTTAAAGCAATTTTTTGTTTCCTGTAAGGCTTTTAGATGAACTAGTGCATACTAGATTTTCACTAAAGATACATGACCACTACCAATTGAAATCTGAGGCTGAAATTCATGTTTCCAAAAAGCTCCCCTTATAAGGATAATCGACCGCTAGAAAGATATCCCAAGGGCTTAATAATTTCCTGTCATATAGAGCTTTCGAAACATCTCCCTTAAAGGCCATCCAATGGCAAAATCCAATAAACTATTTTTAATTCCTATCCTCTTTAAACTGTCTGGAGTTGATATATCTTTATTTTAATTTTTTATTGTTATGTTAATCACCATATATTACATCATTAGTTTTTGATGTAGTTCCATGATTCATTGTTTGTGCATAACACCCAGTGATCCATGCAGAATGTGCCCTCTTTAATACCCATCACCAGGCTAACCCATCCCCCTACCCTCCTCCCCTCTAGAACCCTCTGTTTGTTTTTCAGAGTCCATCATCTCTCATGGTTCGTCTCCCCCTCTGACTTACTCCCCTTCATTCTTCCCCTCCTGCTATCTTCTTTTTCTTTTCTCTTAACATATGTTGCATTATTTGTTTCAGAAGTACAGATCTGTGATTCAACAGTCTTGCACAATTCACAGCGCTTACCATAGCACATACCCTCCCCAGTGTCTATCACCCAGCCACCCCATCCCTCCCACCCCCCACCACTCCAGCACCCTCAGTTTGTTTCCGGAGATTAAGAATTCCTCATATCAGTGAGGTCATATGATACATCTCTTTCTCTGATTGACTTACTTCACTCAGCATAACACCCTCTAGTTCCATCTACGTCATTGCAAATGGCAAGATCTCATTCCTTTTGATGGCTGCATAATATTGCATTGTGTATATATACCACTTCTTCTTTATCCATTCATCTGACGATGGGCATCTTGGCTCTTTCCACAGTTTGGCTATTGTGGACATTGCTGGTATAAACATCGGGGTGCACGTACCCCTTTGGATCCCTACATTTGTATCTTTGTGGTAAATACCCACTAGTGCAATTGCTGGATCATATGGTAGCTCTATTTTCAACTGTTTGAGGAACCTCCATACTGTTTTCCAGAGGGTTTGCACCAGCTTGCGTTCCCACCAACAGCGTAGGAGGGTTCCCCTTTCTCCGCATCCCCGCCAACATCTGTCGTTTCCTGACTTGTTAATTTTAGCCATTCTGACTGGTGTGAGGTGGTATCTCATCGAGGTTTTGATTTGGATTTCCCCGATGCCGAGCGATGTTGAGCACTTTTTCATGTGTCTGTTGGCCATTTGGATGTCTTCTTTGGAAAAATGTCTGTTCATGTCTTCTGCTCATTTCTTGATTGGATCATTTGTTCTTTGGGTGTTGAGTTTGATAAGCTCTTTATAGATTTTGGATACCAGCCCTTTATCTGATATGTCATTTGCAAATATTTTCTCCCATTCTGTTGGTTGTCTTTTGGTTTTGTGAACTGTTTCTTTTGCTGTGCAAAAGCTTTTTATCTTGATGAAATCCCAATAGTTCATTTTTACCCGTGCTTCCCTTGCCTTTGGCGATGTTTCTAGGAAGAAGTTGCTGCGGCTGAGGTCGAAGAGGTTGCTACCTGTGTTCTCCTTTAGGATTTTGATGGACTCCTGTCTCATGTTTAGGTCTTTCAACCATCTGGAGTCTATTTTTGTGTGTGGTGTAAGGAAATGGTCCAGTTTCATTCTTCTGCATGTGGCTGTCCAATTTTCCCAACACCATTTGTTGAAGAGACTGTCTTTTTTCCACTGGACATTCTTTCCTGCTTTGTCAAAGATAAGTTGCCCATAGAGTTGAGGGTGCATTTCTGGGCTCTCGATTCTTTTCCATTGATCTATGTGTCTGTTTTTGTGCCAGTACCATACTGTCTTGATGATGACAGATTTGTAATAGAGCTGGAAGTCCAGAATTGTGATGCTGCCAGCTTTGCTTTTCTTTTTCATTATTCCTCTGGCTTTTCGGGGTCTCTCCTGGTTCCATACAAATTTTAGGATTATTTGTTCCATTTCTTTGAAAAAAGTGGATGGTACTTTGATGGGGATTGCACTGAATGTGTAGATTGCTCTAGGTAGCATTGACATCTTCACAACGTTGGTTCTCCCAATCCATGAGCATGGAACATTTTTCCATTTCCTTGTGTCTTCTTCAATTTCTTTCATGAGTATTTTACAGTTTTCTGAGTACAGATCCTTTGCCTCTTTGGTTAGATTTATTCCTAGGTATCTTATGGTTTTGGGTGCAATTGTAAATGGGATCGACTCCTTGATTTGTCTCTCTTCTGTCTTGTTGTGGGTGTATAGGAATGCCACTGATTTCTGTGCATTGATTTTATGTCCTGCTACTTTACTGAATTCCTGTATGAGTTCCAGCATTTTTGGGGTAGAGTCTTTTGGGTTTTCCACATACAGTATCATATGATCGGCAAAGAGTGAGAGTTTGACTTCCTCTTTGCCGATTTGTATGCCTTTGATTTCTTTTTGTTGTCTGATTGCTGTGGCTAGGACTTCTAATACTATGTTGAATAGCAGTGGTGAGAGTGGACATACCTGCCGCTTTCCTGACCTTAGGGGAAGAGCTCTCAGCTTTTCCCCATTGAGAATGATATTCGTTGTAGGTTTTTCATAGATGGCTTTTATGATATTGAGGTATGTACCCT
The DNA here is from genome assembly GCF_009762305.2 of Zalophus californianus. NCBI lineage: Eukaryota > Metazoa > Chordata > Mammalia > Carnivora > Otariidae > Zalophus > Zalophus californianus. The sequence goes on from NC_045597.1 coordinate 106,861,882, forward strand.
CTATCCCTATACTCTGAAGAGTTTTGATCAAGAAAGAATGCCATACTTTGTCAAATGCTTTTTCTGCATCTATTGAGAGGATCATATGATTCTTGATCTTTCTTTTGTTAATGTATTGTATCACATTGATTGATTTGTGGATGTTGAACCATCCTTGCAGCCCAGGGATAAATCCCACTTGGTCGTGGTGAATAATCTTTTTAATGTACTGTTGGATCCTATTGGCTAGTATTTTGGTGAGAATTTTTGCATCCATGTTCATCAAGGATATTGGTCTGTAATTCTCCTTTTTGATAGGGTCTTTGTCTGGTTTTGGGATCAAGGTAATGCTGGCCTCATAAAATGAGTTTGGAAGTTTTCCTTCCATTTCTACTTTTTGGAACAGTTTCAGGAGAATAGGTATTAATTCTTCTTTAAATGTCTGATAGAATTTCCCTGGGAAGCCATCTGGCCCTGGGCTTTTGTTTTTTGGGAGATTTTTGATGACTGCTTCAATTTCCTTAGTGGCTATAGGTCTGTTTAGGTTTTCAATTTCTTCCTGGTCAATTTTGGTAGTTGATACATCTCTAGGAATGCACCCATTTCTTCCAGGTTATCCAATTTGTTGGCATAGAGTTGCTCATAATATGTTCTTATAATTGTTTGTATTTCTTTGGAGTTGGTTGTGATCTCTCCTCTTTCATTCATGATTTTGTGGATTTGGGTCATTTCTCTTTTCTTTTTGATCAGTCTGGCCAGGGGTTTATCAATCTTGTTAATTCTTTCAAAGAACCAGCTCCTAGTTTCGTTGATCTGTTCTACTGTTCTTTTGGTTTCTAGTTCATTGATTTCTGCTCTGAGCTTTCTTATTTCTCTTCTCCTGCTGGGTTTAGGCTTTATTTGCTGTTCTTTCTCCAGCTCCTTTAGGTGTAGGGTTAGGTTGTGTATTTGAGACCTTTCTTGTTTCTTGAGAAAGGCTTGTATTGCTATATACTTTCCTCTCAGGACTGCCTTTGCTGTATCCCAAAGATTTGAACATTTGTGTTTTCATTTTCATTGGTTTCCATGAATTTTTTTAATTCTTCTTTAATTTCCTGGTTGACCCATTCCTTCTTTAGTAGGATGCTCTTCAGCCTCCATGTATTTGAGTTCTTTCCGACTTTCCTCTTGTGATTGAGTTCTAGTTTCAAAGCATTGATGTGTGAAAATATGCAGGGAATAATCCCAATGTTTTGGTATTAGTTGAGATCTGATTTATGACCTAGGATGTGATCAATTCTGGAGAATGTTCCATGGGCACTAGAGAAGAATGTGTATTCCATTGCTCTGGAATGGAATGTTCTGAATATATCTGTGAAGTCCATTTGGTCCAGTGTTTCATTTAAAGTCTTTATTTCCTTGTTGACCTTTTGCTTAGATGATCTGTCCATTTCAGTGAGGGGGGTGTTAAAGTCCCCCACTATTATTGTATTGTTGTCAATGTGTTTCTTCGCTTTTGTTATTAATTGCCTTATATAATTGTCTGCTCCCATGTTAGGGGCATAGATATTTACAATTGTTAGATCTTGTTGTTGGATAGACCCTTTAAGTAGGATATAGTGTCCTTCTTCATCTCTTATTACAGTCTTTGTTTTAAAATCTAATTTGTCTGATATAAGGATTGCCACCCCAGCTTTCTTTTGGTGTCCATTAGCATAGTAAATGGTTTTCCACCCCCTCACTTTCAATGTGGGGGTGTCTTTGGGTCTAAAATGAGTCTCTTGCAGACAGCATATTGGTGGGTCTTGTTTTTTAATCCAATCTGATAGCCTGTGTCTTTTGATTGGGGCATTTAGCCCATTTACATTCAGGGTAACTATTGAAAGGTATGAATTTAGTGCCATCGTATTGCCTGTAAGGTGACTGTTACTGTATATTGTCTGTGTTCCTTTCAGATCTATGATGTTTTTAGGCTCCCTCTTTGCCTAGAGGACCCCTTTCAATATTTCTTCGAGGGCTGGTTTCGTGTTTGCAAATTCCTTTAGTTTTTGTTTGTCCTGGAAGCTTTTGATCTCTCCTTCTATTTTCAATGACAGCCTAGCTGGATATAGTATTCTTGGCTGCATATTTTTCTCATTTAGTGCTCTGAAGATATCTTGCCAGTCCTTTCTGGCCTGCCAGATGTCTGTGGATAGGTCTGTTGCCAATCTAATATTTCTACCATTGTAGGTTACATATCTCTTCTCCCGAGCTGCTTTCAGGATTTTCTCTTTGTCTCTGAGACTCGTAAGTTTTACTATTAGATGTCGGGGTGTTGACCTATTTTAATTGATTTTGAGAGGGGTTCTCTGTGCCTCCTGGATTTTGATGCCTGTTTCCTTCCTCACATTAGGGAAGTTCTCCGCTATTATTTGCTCCAATATACCTTCTGCCCCTCTTTCTCTTTCTTCTTCTTCTGGGATCCCAATTATTCTAATGTTGTTTCATATTATCGTATCACTTATCTCTCGAATTCTGCCCTCGTGATCCTGTAGTTGTTTCTCTCTCTTTTTCTCAGCCTCTTTATTTTCCATCATTTGGTCTTCTATATCACTGATTCTCTCTTCTGCCTCATTTATCCTAGCAGTTAGTGCCCCCATTTTTGATTGTACCTCATCAATAGCCTTTTTGATTTCGACTTGGTTAGATTTTAGTTCTTTTATTTCTCCAGGGAGGGTTTCTCTAATAACTTCCACGCTTTTTTCAAGCCCAGCTAGTATCTTTAAAGTCATGATTCTGAACTCTAGGTCCGACATCGTACTAATGTCCATATTGAGTAGGTCCCTGGCTGATGGTACTACCTCTTGTTCTTTTTGCTGAGGTGATTTTTTTTTTTCTTCTTGTCATTTTGTCCAGAGGAGAATAGATGAATGAGAGAACAAAATGCTATCAGGTTAACAATGTCCCCAGCAAATATACTGTATACAAATCGGAAAAGACCTGAAACCAGGGGAAAAGAAAGGTAAAGAAAGAAAAAAGAAAGAGGAAGAAAAAGGTAAAAACAAAAACAGAACACTACAAAAAAAGCAGAATATGATCCAATGTGATCAGGTTGGTGCATAGATCAGTGCCACACACTAGAATTTGGGCATATTTTGGTCTGTTAGAAAAAAGTGCCTCCTAAAATTTTAAAGGAAGAAAGACATATATGTACAAAATAATGGTTGATACAATGAAGGGATGGAAGATGACTGTAAAGATGAAAATTATAAAGATTTTATGAAAGGAATTGATAAGGTAAGAAGTTGTTTGAAAAAAGAAAGAAGATTAAAAAAAAATAAGAAAAAAGGGAGAGAATGTGATCAGGCAGGAGACTAGAACCAAGCCATACACTAGTGATTTAGGGTATATTTTGATCTGTTAGAAGAAACTGTATCTCAAAATTTTAAAGAGAGAACAACTTATATATATATGCCAAAAATAAGGGTAACTACTATGAAGGGATAAAATATGACTCTAAAAATGAAAAATAAAAAATGTTTTTTTTAAAAAAGGGATTGATAAGATGTTGGTTGAAAAAGGGAAAAAGAAAAATTAAAAAAAAAACAGTTAAAAAAATTAACTTTGATGAACTAATGAATCATGGTAAAAAAAAAAAAAGCCATGAATTCTCTGTGCAGTATTCCCCTAGCGCTGGAGTTCTCCTGTTCTCCTTGATCGGTAAACTTGGTCTTGGCTTGCTGGCTGTTCGTGCTGATCTTCTGGGGGTGGGGCCTGTTGCCGTGGTTTCCAAATATCTTTGCGGAGGCTGAATTGCCTGCCCTTGTCAGTCTGGGCTAAGCAAGCTGCTCGGGTTTGCTCTCAGGAGCTTTTGTTCCCTGCAAGCTCTCAGTACAGCTTTGGAGGACTAGGGCGAAAATGGTGGCCTCCCAATCTCCACCCAGAGGAGCTGAGAACTCGGGGCCCCGCTCCTCAGTGCGCCCCCAGAGAAAAGCAGTCACTCCCACCTCCCGGGTCTCTGGCCGCACTCCGTGCTCACCAGGCCTGTGACTGAGCGTTTGTATCTCTGGCACCCGACCCCATGTGGAGTCTCTAAACCCAGCAGATCCCCGTGGTGCGCTCCCGCGGGGAGGAAGGGGAGTCTCCCCGGCTCTGCCGCTTGTTGGGTCCCTGCTGGAGGAGCAGTGGCCTGACTGGGCCGCGGATCACAGTTTATGGCAACCCCGAGCTGAGAGCCCGTGCCTTGGCTCCGTCTCTGCAGCCGGCTGCCCCGCTCCAATACCTGGGAGCTCTGCCGCACTCAGGCACCCCCGGTCTTTCTGTGACCCCTGAGGGTCCTGAGACCACACTGTCCTGGGAGGATTCCACCCCCTGCTTAGCCACTGCAGCAACGTCCCTCAGCAGAGCCAACTTCTAAAAGGTCCGATTTTGTGCTCCGCGGCTCTATCACTTGCCAGAAGCGGCCGACGGAGGCCCCCTCCCCCACCGTCTATCCTCCTGAATATCACCTCGGATTCACTTCTCTGCACGTCCTACCTTCCAGTAAGTGGTCGCTTCTCTGTTCAGAGAATTGTTGCTACTCTCCTCTTCAATCTCCTGTTGAGTTCGTAGGTGTTCAGAATGGTTTGATCCCTATTCAGCTGAATTCCTGAGACCAGACAAAATCTAGGTCTCCTACTCCTCTGCCATCTTGCTCCTGGAGTTGATATATCTTTATTCTTTCTTTCTTTTTCTTTCTTTCTTTCTTTCTTTCTTTCTTTCTTTCTTTCTTTCTTTCTTTCTTTCTTTCTTTCTTTCTTTCTTTCTTTCTTTCTTCTTCTTCCTTCCTTCCTTCCTTCCTTCCTTCCTTCCTTCCTTCCTTCCTTCCTTCCTTCCTTCCTTCCTTTCTTTCTTTCTTTCTTTCTTTCTTTCTTTCTTTCTTTCTTTCTTTCTTTCTTTCTTCTTCTTTGAGTTCATATTCTTTTAATACTCTACTCGTTTGACTTGGAGGAATCCACTCTTTGAAAAATTCCCTCCAATTTCCATTTTTTCTCATTTACTTTTGTTGATTCCTTTATAACACAGTATCAAACAGTGGTATTTCCTAGATCCTTAATCATCTACTCTTCTTTCTGTAAATCCACTCTTGTGTCATGGCATAAAATGTACCTCATCAACTGGCCCCCACATATCTCTCTAGTCTTCTCTCTTCCCAGTTTGCCATGTAGGCTGTGTTCTGTTCTCAACAACCATCATGTTACTTTCAGACCTATTCTCTTCCTCTTTCAAGAAAGGCCTTTAGCCATTTCCCATCTGTACAAATACTACACATTTTTTTCAAAATACTATGAAACTATCACTTCATCTATAAAGTTTTTCTCTCTCCAACAAGGAATCATAAATTGATCTCTATTGAAATAGCTTCCCACAACACTTTAGTCATATTTCTTTGTTTGTTTCTTTCAAATTTTTTATTTAATTTCCAGTTAGTTAACGTATAGCATAATATTAGCTTCAGGAGTAGAATTCAGTGATTCATCACTTACATAAACACCCAGTGCTCATCAGAACCAGTGCCCTCATTAACACACATCACCCACTTAACTATTACAACAATTGTCAAATGAAATTTTAAGGTTTTAAAATCCATTCATCTAGGGGCACCTGGGTGGCTCAGATGGTTAAGCGTCTGCCTTCGGCTCAGGTCATGATCCCAGGGTCCTGGGATCAAGTCCCGCATCGGGCTCCCTGCTCCTTGGGAGCCTGCTTCTCCCTCTGCTTCTCTCTCTCTCTCTCTCTCTCTCTCCCTCTGTCTCTCATGAATAAATAAATAAAATCTTTAAAAAAAAAAAATAAAATAAAATCCATTCATCTACCAAAATAAATTTTAAATTCTTCAAAGTAAAAACCACGTTGGAGTTAGTACAGCATAAAGGAAGTAGGACAGAATAAGAGTTATAACCGGGGCCTGAACTTTAGAATCAAACAAGTGTCATCGGAATCTCAGGTATCCATCGCTTCCCAGTATGTAACCTCAGTGTTATCTGTGAAATGGGGATAACAATTACATGATGATGATGATGATGATAATCATCAGCATAATATTATAACCTTACATAAAATATGTAAAGTGCTTTGCAGAAAGTCTTTGCTAAGTCAGTTTTAGCTCTTATTAACTATCCTTCCTAATTTACACAGGCTCTCATTCATCTTAGATTATCAACAAACATTTGGTGAATGAATTAATGAATGAATGAAAGCAGAATATCATTATCTCTTCTATGCTTCTTTTATAGCTTAAGTTATTTGAGGGATCCAGTAAGCATTACTGCTACCATCAGAATAAACTTTAGATTGTAAAAAACAAAGGCACAAAATTTCCATAAAACCAAATGCACATAGAGATAGAGACAAACATACACAAAAGTGAAATATTTTTGTTCTAAACCTTTCCAATTAATGTATTTTTCCTCGATGAGTTAATGAAATAGGCTGATTATCACTTTTAAAGGCTAGGTGCCTCTGACGGTACTTGCTAAGAGTAAAAAGTGGAAGAGAACATTATTGTGGGCTGCTATGCCCATGAGAGATACCTATTCTGGGGACCCAGGGGCATTCTCTGGGCAGGCATGTTCCTAGACTTATTTATGGGGAGGAAGGAAGGTGGGTCTGAAATGTTATATGTATGTTGCCTGGACATAATGAAGAGGAACAAGATTTAAGAAGACTGGGCCCCAGAGTAGGCATTACTGGTGTCCTAAACATGAAGTAACATGAGTACCTTGATCGATGTTTGGCCAAGCTTCACTCTGGACTTATTAACTCTGAAATATCCATGAATCTCTTGCCCTTGCTCTTCTTCCCTCCAGTTGTACTGCGCAGGTTCGAGCACTCATCCCTTTTCTCCTGAAGTGGTGCCAAACTTTCTCATGTGGGGTCCCTGTAGCTGATCTCCAGGGCTCTCCCCCACATGCCAATGAGCATCACCTTGCAAAAGCCAACTCCTTCAGCTCAAGCATCTGCCTCAAATTTCTGGCTATTCGTTCCTTTTGGGATCCTATGCAATCCTCCAACTTTGGCCTAAATAGGATTCTAATTTACCTTTTCAGTTTTATGTCTTCACACTCCTCCCCCTCCCAACTACAGTCACCCTTCATTCTAGCTATATGCATCCACTCACAGTTCCCCAAACAGGCCATTAAGTCTCACATCCATGTCTTCGCTTATGTTACTTTCTTTTCAGAATGCTCTTCCCAACCTCCCTGAACTTCATGAACTACACAAACCATGAAAAATTGTCTTTTCTATAAAGCTTCCATTTCCATTCTGAACAAATCACTTGCCCTGTTAAGACTCCACTGCCCCCTCTTTTTTCCTGTGTTCACACCTACATCATTATAGGTTAATTAGTTGTTTATGAATTTTTCACCCCATTAATTAATGAGCTCCTTGATGTTGGGGGTTAAATTTCATCCATTTTTACTTGTCTAGGACATACTTTGTCTAGGACAAAGCATACTTTCAGGGTCTATTAATATTTGCTGAATGGCTGTAGGAATTTAGGGTAGAGCCAGGTTCAAGTAGAACTGAAGAGTCTCCTCTGTCTTCACTTGCACAAGGTACAACAAACCTGAGTATGAACTGAATCAATGCCTTAACAGATCAGTTTATATACATTTGTAGACTAATATTTAAAGTGGTATTTTTGGATGTAGTTTATATAGGAATGTTGGTTTGACATATTCAAATATATTCCAGGAAGAAAAATAAAGAATACCATTTTTTTTTCTATGTGATTACTTTAATCACTTCCCATATTATTTTGGACTATTATCTAAAGAATGACATTTTCTTGAATAACAATAAAGATCATTTGTGAACAAAACTGTAGAGTTTTGATAATGAGACATCTGAATTTCAATACAATTGTGCTTAAAGACAATTCATAAGTACACTGTGACACCACCCTGGGACTGTTATCAGGTGCCAATCATGGCCTCTGTTTATGACATTGGGTATTATGGGGGATGTCAAATATGATCCATCTCTAAAGCTCAAATGGGAAAGTGCAAAAATTACTTCCATTGTGGTGGGTAGTTTCCCCAAAGGTGTTCCCTGAAATTTCTCAGAAGAAGTGAGTTTATTTGTTATGGACAAATTGAATCAGGAAAGAAAGATTTAAACTATTAGGAAACCAAATTTTTACCATGTACCTCTTTCATCTGTAAAGAAATCTTTCTGGTTAAAGTAAGAGTGTTCTCAGTAAAAATTTGGGAAACATAATAATGTATTATTTCATCAGCACTTGAAATGAAAAGTCAGTTACTAAATAAAAGCCACTATTTCAAATATATATTATAAACTATAGCAATAGCCTAAAAACACCTGCTTCTGTACTTCTTTAATTAAAAGCCACTATTCTAGCAAATGTATTTTTATTAGACGGTTCCATGAGCTTTTTCATTCCCTCCATTATATTTCTAGACACTCTAGCTGACTGTGGTGCATACATTTGTCAGTGAGCGAAGCAAAGGTTAAGTGTGTGTGACAGAGATGAGCCCCGAGATTAAGTATACACTGTGAAATGCATGTGGATGTTCATGATTTAAACCAATGAACTGTGGCCTGAAATGATGTCACACGAAGCGCAGTGGTAAGTGGAAGGTTAAACCTACTTGCATCTTGGCTCATTAAACGCAGTTAAAGTGCAAATCCCCTCATTCTGACAGTAGTGATCACAAGGGTTCTCTTTCTGGTCACAGCGCTGACTTTTAAACCCCACAGAGCATCTGCAGAATTTCAGTAAAATACAGCTAAATAAAGTGTCTGACTTTTTTTTTCTAAATATGTTTCAAATTTATTTCATACAGAGATAGTAACATATGACTATAACTTCATCAGGTATGCTCATTTCTCGCTCATTCACACTCATCACATGCTACTCTGACAAGAGGGGGACAGAACGTGGAAGTGGATCATATGTGGATGTCATCCTTCTAGTCAAGTAGTGATAAAAGAAAAATCAAAATAGAAACCACGTAAGTGGAATGGTTTTATTTCAGGTTGTCCATTCTGGACAGAGGGGAAAATATTAAATTCTAGATTTTCTCATGAGCAGAGAATCTCCAGTACTTTCCAAATGTTTAGAAACCCAGATTCAAGTTAATGAATTCCAAAGGAGATGAGGGCTTAATAGGCTTACATAATACCACACTCTAAACCTGATACAGACATCAAATAGCATTATACATTTGAAAAGATCCCACAAGGTCTTTTGAAAGGAATGGCTGTAAGTACCAAGTGTTCGTAAATACAATTATGCCTGGGTTTCCCATACCTGAATACGGTCTATGAAATTAGAATAATTCTCCCTGGCATTCCCAAGTTCAAAGATCTATGAATGTCTTTAATGGGCATGATGCTAATAATTAAATGAGCTCTTTCTTATGAAATCACTAGCACATTGATGAGGGAGGAGATTCTGTAGCATCTGAGCCACTGAGGGACAATACTTGATCAGAGATGTCCATGAAACATTCATTTAAAATGTATTACCCCCCCCGAGATAAAATGTATTACCCCAAGAAAGGAGAACAATGGAGGAGGGATTCCATGTCCATACAGAGTCATGGCACAAAATGCCCACAGCATTGTACAATACTCACAGACACACAGGTACATTTGTCTCAGGGTCCAGTTGGCACGTGCCACCATTGTAGCAGTAGCCGTCACATAACTGACAGCTAGAAGCAATCTTTCCATTAGTGCAGCTGCAGCAACAAAGAAGAAAGAAAGCTCATTGTCACTGGCATCATTATTGTTGCAGTGGACATAAACTCTCTGCAGATGAGAATATTCATCGTAGAGGAGTAATGAGTGTCTGGCTAAAAGTAAGTTTTCAGAAAGACAGACTTCCTGGAGGCAAAAAAAAAATTTTTTTAACAAAATGATGACAGACAAATGTTTTCTTTTGGTAGTTTTCAAATTTTCAACCTATTTGCTTAATATAAAATTTTAATATAGCTATATATATATATATATATGTGAAAAAATATGCTCTAATGTCTATCACTTACACTGCAGGGAAACATTAGCATCAGGATCTTATTCCCTTTTCATACAACCAGGACTTGGTGACATCAGTGTGAATTATAAACCACATGGTCAAATATTCTGGAAGAAAATGCTTCAGCTATTTCTTGTAAACTGGAAAATCTGGTCCAAAAAAACTGTTACGAGTTTTAGATTCCAGGTTTTGTAAGAAAGTATAGGATTATCTGGTAGTCATTTTATCTCACTGCTTCTCTTTGATTATGTACTGTAATTAATGTCTTTTTTTTTTACTCTAACACATAAAAAATTCATGGGAAGTTCATTGCAAAAATAAACAGTAGTGTTATAGGAAAAATATGTAGTCTGGCAACAAGGTAATGAGGTAGGCTTTCTTATGGAAAACTTATGGAAACAATTCTAATTTATAGCACATTGCATGTCTGAGATAAGAAAAACACTATGGCTACTGCTGCATGGAAAAAAAACAAGCATAACAATAATAGGAAAATACAGCAATTTCTTATTTGCTGTGCTATATTTTGATATAAATAAATACTCTTAGATTGGACATTGAAAATTGTTGGGGGAACAGACAAAAGTGCATCGACATTCTAAATTATCAAGAGATCTGTATGAGAAGTAGGTTGACAGAATAATACAAGCTTTGGCCCAAATCAGAATTACAACAGATCATGCCACTATTCTGATTATGAGGTCATGTTGGCACTAGGTGTTATGAAGCAATCAGTGGTGTCACAAGCTTGACACATAAATCAGGTTGCAATATCACTGATCACTTTGATCCTCTCCATGATGGATACCTATTGTGTTACATCCATCAAAGGGTAATTCCCAATGATCGGTTAGATCGGTAATTCCCAATGATCCTGAAATGATCAGTAGGCGATCCTGATTAATTTATTCTGTGAATATTTATTTCAGCTCCTGTAGGTGGTAAGCCTGCTGGAAATACACCAAAAAGCTTATCATTTTTCCAGGTGTTTAATTTAAAGATATTTTTTAAAAGCCTGGATACTAAAATCACATTTCTTTTCAAGATGAACAGAAGTAATGAGTCAACTATGTACTGGCTGGAGATATATGAATGTAGAACCAACATGGAAAAGGAAGTAGTAGTTCAAATTTCCAAGATTTAACAGAGAATGCCTTAAATCTAAAGGTATCTGAATATGGACGCAAAGTGAGACAAATATACATTTAGCAGTATTGGTGTCTGATCTGTTAAATGCATCCGGGAGACTTTTCCTTGCCCTCCATCCCAGCCTCCTTGAAAATCAAAGAGCAGCAAGTTATGGTTTCTTGTTCTATCAAAAAGACAACGTCAAAGAGAAAAAAATAGCTCATTATACATTAAAGTATTTCCTACAAAATACACCAAATATCAGCTTCTAAAAGAGAAAAAAAAAATTCTAAGTATTGATTGCCTTTAACACTTGCTTTCAAGAGTTATAAAAGATGTTGCCTCTTTCTCCTTCTAAAGGTTTTGTTTGAATCCTAAATTGAAGACAGACATTTGTATGTATTTCAAATGTGAAATACAAATTACTCAAATCATTATAATGCATCAAAGAGTTCAGCTCATATTTTAATGCTGGTTTTCATCATAATTTCATTTCTTAGAGGCATATCTCACACACACACACACACACACACACACACATTTTGTGATATATCACTTTCCACAAGTTAATTACCAGTTGTCCTGTTCGCACAAAGAAATCCTATAACAACTGACATTGCAAAGGTATTACTTAGGCTATTCCAAATTATGATCAAGTCACTCTTCATCAGTATTTACTCAGATTTCCACAAAAGAGAAAAATATACAATTAGCTCCATTTTTAAAGATTAAATTTATTATACTTGACAGAGTATCTATTCTAGTTGACAGCTCACAGACTATGCATTAGAAACACACCTGACTATTTGAAATCACACATATACGTGAAGGCTTGAATTTTTCTATTTATGTAAAAGATTTACTGTAACTCAGTTGTGGTTGTTTTACTACCAGTTATTTACCTGTGAGACAGAAATTCTACTATCACTTAAACATCATTTAATGCTAAGGTGAAAAGTACCATAGACATGAAGACAAACTTGTCTAATAAATTTCAGAATACCCAGAGTCTTGTTTGTATTGTCATGCTCATATGTTATATAGTCTATTTGATCAAGGATTATACTATTTTTAAGCTTCCACTATCTACTCCTTTGTTAGCAACTGTTATTTATCTGACATATTCTTTTTCAAAAAGGATCTTTTAAGAGTCAAGAACTACAATGTTGGATCTTCGTAGCCAACTAGGGTTATGAGGTTCTGGTGTTTCTAGGATGATGAAGCCAGTTTTCTCTGTAGCAGGCAGTACTAAGAGCCCAAAGAGTCTCACCCTTCTTTTTTCATCTGGAACTTCCCCTTATAATGAAAACACGGTGTGTGTCTCTGCATGAGCTTTTCCAAGGTAAACTGGGAAGGAAATTGCAGCTTATAGCCTGTCTTAGATGATAGTCTATTATTTCCTGTGTGAATGGAATGGAGTCATAAGCAAGACACTACAGTGCATTTCTGATATGGTGCACTGGACAGAGAGAAAAATATATGTTCACTCATGGAAACAAAGTTCTGTCTTGCTCAAGTTTCATCACAAAGAACTGATGAGCTTAATGAGCAAACATGATTTTGGTCGTTTACATGAAAATGCATTTGCTTTTATATACTTATCAAAGGCACATATTTATAATTAGTTGTATTTTCAATTATTTTACTTAAAAAATAATGTACTTTCAAGTGACCCAATTTGAGGGTTTGAGTATCTGTCATTCATAATGACAACACAAATCATACTCAGAGTAAATTCTAAAATGAGAGTAAATAAAAAAGAAAAAAATGTTGATGCTGTCTGTAATAAAATTTTATTGGGCCCTCTTTGGGAGAGAACATAACTCAGGGCTGGTACCCCCACAGAGCTGTCTCAGTAGAAGCTGTGGCATGAGCCCTTGACAGCATGCTTTTCTACCTCATATTCTCATTTATGATACTCCTAAACAAGGAGTCCAGTGCTTTATAAGCCCTTCTTTTAAAAGGTTGTTAAAAGAAGTTCAGAGTGAGGACTGAACTTTAACCTCAGTGGCAGAAACCTGTTTAAGGACAGAAACCAAACGGCATTATCCTTTAGCTGCGATGCTCTATTTTCCAGTCACTTGATCTTAAAGCCAAAGGGCCAAAGGCAACGTAACCAAAGTCTAACTTGGACGTTTTTATTTTAGTTGCCTCCTAGGACACATGATTCCTTCTCCTCATTTTGGACCATTGTGCTTAAAATCAGATAAAAATCCAAAGATTAAAATATATTTACATTAGACAGGTCTTTTGCTCCTCCCCTACAGGCTAATTTTGTAACAACAGAAAAGTAAACACTCGCTGTCAATGATAACGATGAAACATTTAAAAGCCTGAGCTATTCAAATTTAGGGATATTACAAATAGCTTTTTTAAGGTATGTTGCATTTCACTATTTCATGCTTACTGTTAGGAATATTCTACATAGGGAATGATCTGACCATATCATTACATGATTATATGATAAATTTTCATGTTCCCCAATTGCACATAATAGGTGTTGAATAAGTTCATTTAACTGAAATGAACTGAATTTTATCTACAACCAAAAAGAGAAAAGCAAACAAACAAACAAGGATGCACTGGTCACTATATAGAATCTTAGGATAAAAATAATTTACATTATCTTCACATTTATTGTTGAACTGCTAGATCCTTTTGGGCTCGAATGCTTTTATAAATTAAGCTGGGTGTCCACTTACTTGCAAAATATATCTTCACTGTCTTTATTTATAATGCAGTGCCCCCCATGGCACCTTATACATTTGTCAACCTCACATTTTGGACCTTCATAGCGTGTTGGACAGACACATTCAACACTTCCGTCATCCCCAATGGTACAGGATTCAGAATTCACACAGTAGTGGTGACACACATCTAGGAAGAACGCACAACAGAGAAAAAGAAATCATACTGCAAGATGTCTTTCTTCAGTCACAATACATGTTACCATTTCATTTAATATTTAAAAATGGTGAATCGTTAAGCAAATATAAAAATAAGTAAATTAATTAAAGCATCTAAACATTTAAAAAGAGCCAATCGATAAGTGGATTAATTTACAAAATCAGTTTGTAATTACATGTAACTAGAATTCTTTAATAATGCTATTGATTCCTTTTTTTGCCAGTCAGGCATCATTTCATATGCTAAAAAAGATAAGTTATATTGATATAATGCTAGCTGAGGAAGTCTTTTGGTTCTGAATTTTAAAGTTTAAGTTAACCAGATTCCTTAGTTTCCTTCTCATGGGCAATATTACTATTATTCTGAAATGAGCAGAAATACTCCAGATTTCTTTGGATATCATTTATTGTTTCCTCTCCTTGCACTTTTTTCATCTGGACAACAGGGTAGTATGTGGTGAGTGGAGGACTCCTACCTCTGCATCAGCCCTTTGTGGTGCAAAGAAGCTTTCCTCTACACACAGCAGAACAGGCCCTCTATTTCTGGACACCTGGACAGGTGAGCAAACAAGGAGATGTGCCTCTCGTGGAACACCAAGAGAGAAGTGAACTGGGAAACTGATCCGTCATGGGTGGGAAGTGAACAGAAGTCTAGGCTATTGTTCCCCTCCTAGGTGAGAGCCTAACATCCCAATCAGAGGGAAAACCTCCATGAGGTATGAGTCTTTTGTTTGGAAAGATGTTTCTTATTGACCATTATAAACAATTTTCTCAATTACAAAAGATTTCCTCAAATATTTCTATACCTCTTGAATGGGAATAATAAAACAAAGACCATGTAATAATACAATAACTACACTATAATTAGACATTCTGACTCAGTCTTTTGAAAAGCAGACAAGTATATGTGTATGTTTGTATATCAACATACTATAATTTATCATATTCAAATATTGAAATTCATAATACAATAATCTTAAACAAAAGAACTGATTAGATCAGTCTCAGACTTTGTGCTTAGAAGCTGCAATTTCCTTTTAGCTAACTAATTGTGAAGCAATGTTAAATGAGATTAGCTGAGATAAAAATCTCAATTTATAATCTTTAACCTGCTGTAAGACAGTTATAGCAGGTGAGGAAAATTAAAACATAATTTATAATTCTCATATTTGTATATTTATCTAGCCCTTTATTAAATCAGACAGAAATTAAATTTATTGACAGGCTTGCTTCGTATTTATGGAAATTTATTTCAAGCATTCTTATGCTTGCTCTTGCATTATGCCAAGTACCCTCATTGAGATTCAGTGCTTAAGTCTATTAACATGGTTTTGGCTATATTTAAGAAAAGTAGCACTTTCAAAAGGTGTGAGACTTGAAGTTCTGAAAACTAACGCAGTGTTAGCAGCTATCCATGATGGTGTCTGTTTGCAGTTGCCCCAGGCTTGGTGGTTAGAGAGTACACATTACAGATGCTGTTTTATTTGTGAAGAATGTATGATCACCTGCCTATATGAGCTTCTCTCCTATTCAGTACAGAAATCTCAAGAGAACAACTCTCATTAGTTCAGGTTGTTCAGTACCTTTTACTGAGAAAGTGCTCTTTTCCTATCGCCCCCCCCAACTGCTTTAAATGTCATCCTCTGATCCTGGTCCAGTTGTCTGATGGGGCATAGAAATTGGCTTATGTATCCTTCCAAGATCTTCATAGTAAGTCCTTATCTATAGTGGATAACTCATCAAAATCATGCAGGTGACTTATTTGCAAATGTAAATTCCAGTGCTCATCCCTGTCACCACTGCCCACTCATGCCTAGATTCTAATTCATAAATCCGAAATGGGGCCCAGGTGATCTACATGGGACTGATTGAGGAACCAGAATATGGGAACTGGGGAACATGAGAAATGATGAACTGGAAACACATTTTACTGATTAACAAAGGGACTACATTGTTCAATAGTTGTCAAAGGATTTGATTTAACTAAAATAGCTTCTTTCTTTCTTCCTTCTTTTCTTTCTTTCTCTTTCTTTCTTTCTTTCTTTCTTTCTCTTTCTTTCTTTCTTTCTTTCTTTCTCTTTCTTTCTTTCTTTCTTTCTTTCTTTCTTTCTTTCTTTATTTCTTTCTTTCTTTCTTTCTTTCTTTTCTTTCTTTCTTTCTTTCTTTCTTTCTTTCTTTCTTTCTTTCTTTCTTTCTTTCTTTCTTTCTTTCTTTCTTTCTTTCTTTCTTTCTTTCTTTCTTTCTTTCTTTCTTTCTTTCTTTCTTCTCTCTTCTTTCCTCTCTCTCTCTTTCTTTCTTTCTTTTTTGAGAAAGAAAGTGCATGTGAGCAGGGGTGGGGGAGGCAGAGGGAGAGGGACAGAATCTTAAGTAGGCTCCATGTCCACTGCAGAGCCAGATGCAGGGCTCAATCTCATGACCCTGAGATCATGACCCTGAGATCATGACCTGAGCCTCAATCAAGAGTTGACACTTAACTAACTGAGCCAGCCAAACACCCCTAAAATAGCTTATTTCTTAACTAACTTTGTAGACCTTAATTAAAATGCAATTTGTAATCCAAAATTTTGGACCATTTTATTTTTATAACCACATCACTGAGAAGACCTGAGAAACTGGAAAAAATTGGGTTAACATTCTGATGGTTGATGATTGCCCTATAACACACTGTAGCAAGGAATAGTTCTCATTTGCCTAAAGTGCTAAAGGGTAAAGTTAAATACTCACCTACAGTTTACTAACTATAAGTAATTTTGGTGCATGAATTAAATCTGCTTTAGGCTACGATTAAAAAGATGTGAGAATATATACAACTTATTGGTGTTCAAAGAAATACAAATTAGGGGTGCCTGGGTGGCTCAGTCGGTTAAGCGTCTGACATTGGCTCAGGTCGCGATCTCTGGGTCCTGGTATTGGGCCCCCCATTGGGCTCTGCACCAATGGGGAATCTGCTTCTCCCTTTCCCTCCACTCATGCTTGATCTCTCTCTCTCTTTTTCAAATAAATGAACAAAATCTTAAAAAATGGAAATGCAAGTTAATACCACAAAGAAATACCATTGCACTTCCACCTAATTGACAGCAAATAACAAAAACTCTCATACACTACTAGTAGAAATACAAATTGGTGCAATTGATTTGGAAAACAATTGACAGTATCTACTCTATTTGGACATACCCACACTTTATGACCTAGCATTTCCACTCTTAAAATATATCCAAGAGGAAAGCATGCATAAGTGTACAAAAATATGTTTGTAATATGCACAGCAACCTGTGCATAGAAATAGCCCCGAAATAAAAATAATCCGATTGTTCATTGCAAGAAGAAAGGATAAACTGTGGTTCATTCACACAAAGTAATATACATACAAATATATGTATATATACACAAACATTGATATCATAAATAAATAAATGAAAGCAGTACAGTTAATAAATAACAACATGGATGAATCTCACAAAAGTAATGAGAAAAAAAAGCTGGACATAAAAATATATATACTATTTTTTTATTTATATAAAGTTCAAAAGGCAAAAGTAATCTAGGGTTTTAGAAGTTAAAACGGACTTATCTTTGGGGAGAAGGGAAGGGATAGTGAGAAAGACCATCAAGGAACATCGGAGGTACCAATAATATTTATTCTTGACCTGGATGTTGGTTTACGCTGCTGTGTACATCTGGTGATAATTTATTGAACTGTAAACTTGTGATTTTAAACTTTCCTATTTATATTATGTTTCAATAAAAAGATTTTTCTAACCTAATGGCAAATAAACTACAATTACAATATTTTAGAAATTCTAGCTAATTTGCTAACTAGGTTAAATAGGTTTTCTCTTTATAAGCACTTCTATTAAAAGGAATTCATGTCTATTTTTTATGCTTTAAAGAAAGTTCTCTACCCTTTAATGCTTTCAATATTTTTTTTCCTAGCATGTCAGATGCACATTATTCAATGCAGTTGATTGGCCTCATGGCATAAAAGTGGAATCTAAAGAATGTAAAAGAAATGTTTGCTTAAGATAAAATTGTGAAATAAGCAGATGTTAGAATTTGCACTTTAATAAATAATTCTAAATTGCATGCTGTTAAGCTATGCCACTTTTTTCCTTCTAAAAAAGGCAAAAATCATTTTAGACTCAGAATACTTTCTCTACAGATATTCAAATGGAAGACATTTCATTTTCCCCAGTTCCCATGCTTCACACTTGACGCTATGTTGAAATTCAGGGGTAGAGAGTTGCTCACTATACTCCCACCCTGCCAGGGTTGCTTCCCAGTGTCTTTCTTTGAAAATGTTCTGATGATCTCCCACTATTAGGCTTTGGATGTGGAGTATGTAGAAGTTGCTTGACTTATATGTTCAGCTGGATTGTTTTCTGCACCACTATTAGGTGCAGGGACCTACCTTTCAGTAGGGCCCAACCCTTTGCATGCATAGTCTCTCTCTCTCTCCCTCTCTCTCTCTCTCTCTTTTTCTCTATGTCTTTCTCCCTCTCTGTCTGTCTCTCTCTGTCTTCAAGACTTCCCTATTTACTCAATTCTCAGTGCAAGATTCCTGAACACAGGAGAAAGTAACCTTATTTAATAGGAGATTTTGTCATCTGCTATTTAAACTACCACATAAGTGGGGTGCCTGGGTGGCTCAGTTGGTTAAGCGTCTGCCTTCTGCTCAGGTCATGATCTCAGGGTCCTGGGATTGAGTCCCGCATCAGGCTCCCTGCTGAGCAGGGAATCTGCTTCTTCCTCTCCCTCTGCTTCTCCCCCTGACTGTACTCTCTCTCTCTCTCAAATAAATAAATAAAATCTTTAAAAGAAATAAACTACCATGTAAGCATTGAATACTTATAAATTGGAAAGCAAAATAATTCCTTCGAATGTTCTCTGTGATTTCTATTTTAATCATGACACATATCATGAAAGAAATTTGGTACATCTGATGGTGCTATTTCTAAAATGGAGGATTCAACCAAAGTTCACATTCTCTGCAGTTGTCTCAGTATCAGGACAGCAATGTGCAGTAAGTCATTGGAGAGTGACCTAACCTCTCTCATTCAATTCTCAGCTCTAATCCACTTTGAATTACAAGCATCTAGGTAAAACTTGTATAAATATGTGCAATATTTTTACCAGTGTGACCTCTCTATATACTCCCAAATAATTACTACACATTCATATTTAAATTCTAAGTCTCTCTTCAGCTATTTATCTAATAAAAAGAATACTTCATTAGCACTTCCAAATCCAGCAGAAATTTAGCAAAGAATGAAGAAGAATAGTATATGAGAAGACTCCTTTGGTATATAAGTGCTCACTTTGGTTCTGAGGATTCCACCTTGACCTAACAAGCTCTGAGATAAACAGAAAAGTTTAGCACTCACTGAAAGAACACTTTTCTTATCCCAGAGTGCTAAAAAATAGTTACCCCATAGAGCTTACCACTTTAAGCACCAAAAATGCTTTAAAACCATTTTGAAGGTAATCTTTCTGTAAGATAGATATCCATTTTCTTAAGTAAAATATATATATTTTTTAAAGATCTTATTTTTAGGTAATCTCTGTACCCACCATGGGACTCAAATTTACAACCCTGAAATCAAGAGTCACATGCTCTACCAACTGAGCCAGCCAGGCACCCCATAAATATTAATATTTTAATGGCTCCTGTAGCACTATGATTCTTAATTATTTCTATGAACTTACCTTTGCAGAAGTTTTTTTTTTTTAAAGATTTTATTTATTTATTTGAGAGAGAGAGAATGAGAAATAGAGAGCATGAGAGGGAAGAGGGTCAGAGGGAGAAGCAGACTCCCCGCTGAGCAGGGAGCCCGATGTGGGACTCGATCCCAGGACTCCAGGATCATGACCTGAGCCGAAGGCAGTCGCTTAACCAACTGAGCCACCCAGGCGCCCCATCCTTTGCAGAAGTTTTATAGCCTTCTGCTTTTTGTTTTTTCATTTTCATCTTTGACTAAGTGACAGGTTACTGAAAAAAAAACTTAATAATTCCTCCCAAAGAAAACAGTTAGGAATGTTGGTGGTTGGTTAACACCAAAGTGTGTAGCAAAGGGATTGTCTTCTAATTTCTTACAAAGACATAGACACAGAGACACCAGACACACACACCCCCAATTACCTGTTTTCCCCCCAATTTTAAATTTGGCTTAATAGTTATTGGAATTGAAATAAAGTAAAAAAAAATGTGGTACACTAAAAGAAGACAAGTTAAAAGAAAACATAAGTGATAGGGACATTCTTTGTTGGAGGGCATTTCATGGGGAAGGGACTGAATGTCGAAGATGAAGAGTTTAGCCAGATCAACCAGTAAGCATTCAGAAAGAACAGTTTGAATTTATGGAAAGGAAAGCTGGTAAAACAACATGGCTGGTCCTGTTTTGAACAATTTGAGTAATTTAACCCTGACAATAAAATGGAAGGGTGGATCCATAATTGATTATTTGCTGAGGAACATGCATCTGCCTAATTATATCCTGGGAGCTGTAGGAAGAGTACAGAAATATGAGAAAGGCCACCAGCTCTCAGAGAGCTGACAACCCAATTGAAAGTTTAAGACAAGAAGGAAAAAGAACCAGAACTGATATGAAAAACATCCACTGTGGCAGGAGCCTACAAATATTACTACCAACAAAATCTTCCTTCTTTTGAAATATTCCATCCCCCAAGTTTCAAGCGTTTTATTGACCTGAATGGCATGACAATTGAGATGTCCCGCATACGATAAGAAGGAGCAATAATGAAATGTAATTAATCTGTGCTAAGAAACTAGAGATTACCATGAAATTATGTAATAACACTTTATATTCACAATATAAAAATTGTTATAACCTCTGCAGGGTAATTACACTAAGAACTGCGTAGTAGCACTAAACACAATCATGTAATCTAAAGGACAACGATGGATATATAATTGCAGAGTATTCATATGGTAATTAGGTGAAGAGTAACTGGAGAATAAGTGAATGGCTATTTTCTGCAACAGAAATAAAATAATTTTCAAGGGATGCCACCATTGTACTCTGTCTTTCTCTCTTTCTCTATCTTTCCTTTTCAAGCAACCAAAAATATAAGGAAATACTTCTTCCTTTAATCTTTTTTAGATAATCTTAATAGACTCCAAAAAAATATGGGTTGTATGGGTATATATACAGGTTTATGAATATTCATGGAGGGCCAGATGTCTATAAAAATCTCTAGCTGCATTTAACTTCTTTCCCAAATATTTCTTTCTATTGAAAAGTAATTGCCAAGACTATTTAGCTATTAACTCATATTTGCAACTGAGCTATTCACATTGTAATAGTTAGTGAAGTGTGAAATTTATTTAAAGAGAATAAAACCAAACTAAAATAATACCACCTAAGCAGGAGCTGAGATATTCAGTAAGAATCTTTAATGGGTCTTTAATGGGTAATACAGATGGTCATATAGGGGAGACTAAATTATACAATTACATGTGTATACATCAATTGTTCTACTTCACTAAATTTTGACCTGGTTTTAAAAAAAAATAAGTTATGTGAATTTGCTTTAAGAGTCATGATTTAAGTAAGCATCTGGTAATTTAGAACTACACACAACCACAATAACCAACCAGAAGTAGGATTGTATTACTTTCACAAAGAAGACGAGGTAGAATTATCCACAGTGCATATCCCCAGGCATTCTATAACTCAGCTCCAGTCTCAGTGCGATTCATGCTCCACCTTCACTGATATTTAATTGTTCCCCCAGGAACAGTAGGTTCTATGAATTTTGCTAATATCCTCCCTACAGGGAGGTTTATGGCAGCTTCCATATAGGTATAAAATGTGGAAGACAGCCAACGATGCTATTTTATAAACTTTTGATGAATACTCATGCTAAGGTGACATAATAAGGAAAAGAAAGAAATAAAATCATTGGCTAGAATATGAAGGATTTGGAGGTTAAATTCAGTTCTTACTCTGGCTAACAATGTGACCTTATCTGAGTTACTTGACTAATTTATCCAATATACCCATCGATCATCTTTGAACAGAGGCAGTATTACTAAACATGCCTAAGATTATCTCACCAGGCCTTCCTCCCCCACCTATCCTCAACAGTGCCCTTTCTATCATCAAGACCAACTAGGGCCTGTTTTAAGTAAAATGATGAAAATGATGATGATGAGGAGGAGGAGGATAAATATTTGGTTTTAGCTGTCTTCTTCATTCGGGCTCATTTGTTGGTTATAGTCTCATGCATTATATGGCATTATTCCCATTTTATGGGTGAGTAAACTGAGGCACAAGGAGGTTAAGCACTTTGCCAAAGATAACACAGCAGTAAGTGGAAGTACAGAAATTCAAACTCAAATAACCCTAACTCTAGAGAATAAACTCTTACTTTTCTTATTTAACAAGTCATACATCTACTCAAAAAAACCCCAAACCAAGCCAAACAAAACAAACCTCTAGAAATTAATTCTAAATATCTTTGGTGTTCTCTTTTTTTAAATGTGTATCTAAAACTGAATGCACTCCCATCTATGAAGATACCTGAGGGTCTCACCATCAGCCAGAATGTTAAAGGGCCCTGTAGCTCAAGAGCAGCAGGCCCAGGCAATCTTACTTGATGCCACCACAGTGTGCAATATCAGAGCTCAGGAGCTCAAACTGGACTCCCACACCCCACACCTCATCCACACGTTCACATTTCACATGTCATTCTCAGTCTCCCATCCCAACCCAAATTGGATATTTGCCTCTCTAGCCACAGATAATTGGTTTACAGCCCTGGATTCTCTTATTCAAAGGAAACTGCTGACTATCCATGACGATTTCTTCATTATCAAGCAGGATCAACTCTGGGTCCCTCCAAACAAATAAGAAACCAAAACAACAGCCAAGAAATCACAAAGTGAGGCATGTCTGGAGTGTTACCATTTACTGACATCTAATTTAGGATGAAAACATTTAGAAGGATTCTGGAAAAGCTCTAAGATTCTTAAATATGTTGACAGGAGTGATTGTGGCTTTTCCTTCTCTGGAGTCAGTTTTTCATCTTGCATGATTTAGGAGGCAGAAGAGATAAAGTAACTTGTATAAAATTTGCTTAGAATTTTATGATTATTGTCTTTGAGGGCTTATATAAGGGAATGGGAAAACAGATTTAAGAAATATTAAAATTATTATTTTTCACAGTCCTCAAATGTTTTACACAACCCAAGATATTTTAATAATTAAACTTACTGCAGAGTCCTAAATATATCTTCCAATTTCAGAGCTGAGTTTAATAAAGTAGGCAAACATTGAATCCAGGTATGCCAATTAAATAGTCACTGGGGAAAAAATGTGTGCAAAACTCTGATTAGAGCTGATAAATTTTCATCAGGAAAGTGTGTCTAAGAAAATTAGCATTTTCTAATTTATTACTAAAAATAGAAATATATCTCAAATATTTCTATAGAGAACACTGAGAAATTTAAAAGAATGAAATCCATTCTGAGCAAATAGTGCTATCTCTGAGAAGGAAAATGTAATATTGAGAAAGCCAAGTTATCAAAACGTTGATTTAAGTGCGACATGTGGGGCGAGATTTTGAAAGTACCAGCATTAAATCTCTGACAGTTTGCTCTTTCAAAATGTGTATTAGAATGATAGCATCAATCATTTTAGTAATAGTCAAAAATTAACTCATAAAACTATCATGACAATATTTTTTTCAAGTATCAGAGAAGCCTATATTACTTTTGTTTATAAATCATGTTCTGGGTTGAGTCTTCCTCTATTTTTAAAGCAATCCAGCCATAAAAGGTTTTAGCAAGTAATTATTTCTGGGTTGAGTGTTCTTCTATTTTTAAAGGAATACAGCTATAAAAGGTTTCAGCAAGTAACTATTTATAAAGTGGTAGAGAGTCACTTGAGACTTGAAAGCGAGCTGACTTGCAGATGACAGCTAAATTTGGTTTTATAAGATGAGGCTAACTGAAAACCAAATAAGTGAATAAGTAGAAGATGGCTTAAAAAACAATGAGAATGAAGTGGGCTCATACAAGGTGGTAACTTTCTGACCATAAACAAGTCATCTGCCATACTTAGTCCCTAATTTCTGTCAGGGCATGGAGTATATATTAGGGTTTAATTAATTTCAACCTACTAAAATTTGCCAACATCTACAGTGTTAAAAATATCTGTTGGGTTAATATTGCTCATGCCCTCAGAATGCCCATACTTTGATAGAACTCTCAAGGCTGACAAGGTTGAAAAAAAAATCAAGATCAATAAAAAAATTTAGATAATCAGAACATGGAAGTATTTTATTTATTTGTTTATTTTTAAAGATTTTATTTATTTATTTGAGAGAGAGAGAGTGAGAGAGAACATGAGCCGGGGTGGGGTGAGGAGAGGGAGAAGCAGGCTCCTCACTGAGCAGGGAGTCCTACGTGGGGCTCTATCCCAGGACCTGGGATTAAGACCTGAGCTGAAGGCAGATACTTATCCAACTGAGCCACCCAGGCGGCCCAGAAATACTATTTTTAAAAGACAACTGAGAGCACAAAGTAATAACTCATTTTTAGAAAACTGGAATGAGTCTCATGGAGAGATGGGAGGTGAAGAATGCTGGATAAGAGGTTATCATGGAAAAGGTCTTCTCCGATAGAAGTACCATTGACAAAGTTATTGTCCTCATGTTGTAGCCTATCTAGAGGGCAGGGAATGTCCCACATCCTCATACTGGGAGAAGATGAGGCCATCCTAGAAAAATATATGTAGTTCCTTTGTGCATAATTCTCTTTCTTCTCCCTTTCATTCTTCCATCCTTATTTCCTTCCTTCTTCTAAGCTACTCACTTCAAATATAAATGTCAAAGTAAGGATTTCTGATATACTTAAATGTGACCTTCTTTCTAGTTTTCCTTTAATATGTTACTTTGCAGAATGCATAATATATATATGTATCTCTCTCAATCAATATACTGATCAGTATAGATATATATATAGATAGAGGTTTCTACACTAGTGTGATAGAAAGAAGAAAAAATAATGGATTATATTGAAGTGATTACTGTTTAATCAGACTTCACTAAAACACTGAGAAAGTCACCTTGAAAAGGTCACCTGGCAAAATTAATATATAGTACACTATAAAAGACTTTCACTGGTCAAATGTGCAAGTTTCCTTTAGGTCAGATATGCAGGAATTAAACAGATTATTGATATATAATAACCAGCTTTCCACTTTACTAAGACTTAAAATAATTCTAAGATGATAGAGAATCACTTTAATTTTATTAGTAGTAGCATTTAACTTTTAACATGCTTGGAAGTATGCATTGAATTGCTGTAACTAGTCAGTAAAGTAATTTAATCCAAGATCCTTTTTATTTAGAAAGATTATTGTTCTTGGAAAACATCCTTAAGGCAATGAGATAAAGTCATTACTCTTTTAGGCACGCAGTGTACTAAAAGATACTGTAGCAAGAAACTTTGATATAGTAACTAATGTGTTTTCTTTCCAGAACACACTGACTCTTCTCTCCATTCAGACAGTAGGTAGGTTCTTAATTTACTGTGTTTTTTTCATCATCTCATTTCTCACCACCTGACCTCTAACATGTTTGTGTATTATTTATAAATACTGAAGTGTACCATGAAAGCAGTTTTTGGTTTATTCATGACTAAATCCCAAGCTTCAGTGGCTGGCATGCATTAGATGTTCTATTATTATTTGTTGAATTAATGAACGGCCATTGGAAAGCAGGGCACTTCAGAAGACAGAAAACAAGAGCTGATGTTTTAGTTTTAAAACCCCAAAGGCAGTTATAAATATATGAAAATATGGAATCAGTCAACCACTCCTAAAACTAACTGAGGTTTGTCAGGATGTGTCTGTGTGTGTTCAGATGGGAAAAGGAAGGTGGGAGATGAGAGAGGAGAATTAGATGGCAAGCAGAGATGGACGTCAGCAAGTCCCAGTAAACAGGCCCTTGGAAATTTGGTCCTTGCATTAAACATACACTTAGCTGCTGCACCAATAAACCAACTACTAGACATTCTAGACTGCCATGTGAAGGAAGGATGTGACCTGCCAAATTCTCAGACATGGGGCATTCTACAGAATTAGACCAAACTTTTCAGCTTCTAATATGTTTCCACTTTGTAGTCATAGTCTAATCTGTGTGTAAAAGTATACCTATGCAAGAAATTATTTTCTTCAGTGGTTTGATCTACTTCCTTTCATGTGATTCAATATGTAATTCCATTCTAAATTTATGGATCATTTCAGAAATTATTTTTAAAAAGCAGCTCAGACCATATTCATAAATGCCATAAAAATAATAAATCTTTTTCATACTGTGGCTTGCTTATCTGAGCAAATTGGAATAAATCTATTTTTATTATCCAAATTATATATTACCTAAATATATATAACCTTTAAATATATAACTATTTTAATTACATATTATAAATGATAGGCACTTGAAATATCTATTAAAATGAAAATTTTTTGAAAAAGCATTGGATTTAAAAATTTACAGAGGACTTTTCTTATAAATTAACTCTCTTGAAACTTCTAACTCTGAGAAGCAGATAAGATTTTAACTATTACCATAATTTATTTTACAAATCATGTGTCACCTATGATGATGAAAATAATTTGAAATCCAAAGTTGTAGAATACTATTTGTTAGTCCACAATTTTCTACTTTACTAATTTTAAATGAACAAAAAAAATGTTTGAATTCCATATCATCACCTCTAAAACTCAGTATTTCTTCCTCACATCTGGATTCCAGTTTGAGAGATTCCAGAAGAGTGAACTTAGAGAGTATGTTCAGTGAAGATCCAGAAGCCCACTGAAACTATATTATATTTTATTTATTTGTTTTGTTTGGGCAAGAGATTCTTGAAAGGATTAGAAACCTGTACTACCTTCCAATGTAAGAAGAAATCAGGAGTGAAAAATTCTAGCTTATTCTAGCTATTTGTGGTATGAAAGGTACCATGGAAGGGACAGGAGTTCTTGGACTCAGACAATAATTGACGGAGTTAAATAAGGTGTCTTTTATTACATGGTCATAAACCAATTTGTTTGTTTCTGCCACTATGTTGACTTATATTTATTGATTTATTTTTATATCAATTTTTATCAATTGATTTTCAAGAAAAGCTTGCCCTCACATTATTAAAATATAGATTTTCTCATTTCTCAAAAGTAATAAAGTACAAACTATTTCATCAAATTGAAAATAAAATCATATAATTACCATGGATTTAGTGATGGATCTTCAAATGGTAATCCAAATCTAAAAATTCAAATGCAGATACCTGACCTTTGGATTCATCTTCTAGTACTATTTGAACCAAGTGACTTTCTATTTCTCAAAGTGTCTTATACTTAAGATGTATCTGATTCTCTGGTGGCAAACCTCAATAAATGTGTTTTTTTTCTCCTAATAGTTAATTGTCATATAATTAAACACTTATATAATGAAAAATTATTGGCTCTATCCTTTCTATTTAACTTTTGCTCTTTTCAGTGTTAACCTCATCTATTGGAAACCAATGGATTTTAAAATATATTCACTTATTGAAATCAAACTTATAATTATATTTTTGCATTCATGAGGATTAAACTGAACAAATAAATACAATTATTAATGCATTCTTTTGATTTAAGGAAAGATCTGCTCTTCTTCACCTGATGGGTTCCATAATCATAGGGTAAATTATAAGTCTTCCCATCTTTCTTTGGCCTTTTGCACTCTGGGACTCAAAGGCTATGAGTTGAAAATTTTGGGTTCTTTTTTTCTTTTTTTTTTATCTTGAGAACCAATGATGGCATCCTGATTCTTTCGCCATTTTTATCAATAATCAGGATGAATACAATTTTTTCTAACATAATATTTCCTATCAAAAGAGGTCTACCTATTGCATAAAAGAGAGTAATACCAGTTTATAGTGAGAAAATCTTTAATAATGAAAAACGTGAAGATTATCACATTAACTATAAGATAGGAATCTTATTTTGTTTTCTTCTATTTAAAAGATGTAAAGATTCCTGACTCATGATATTTTTCTCAAAATATGTCAGTTGACATTTCAAATCTGATATAAAGAATGTGTTTTAAAATTACTCTTAAATTTACATTTAAATTAATTGTTTTAAAAGTGGTGTTAGCAGATAGATGCATTTAACTAGAAACAATTTGCTTGGTTTGAGGTAAGCCTCAAGTAAATATTTTTGTTCAATCTGTGTCTCTATCTGTGCATGATTTGTGTAATATATTATTTTCAAATACACATTTATATTTGCAGATAATTATTTATGAATCCATTCAGTTTACTTAACGCCAAGTACAGCAGAATCACAATCATGAATGGTTTCTATTCATGCAAAGCCTGCCTCCTTCCTTAACCTTCCTTCCTTCCTCCCTTCCTTCTCTCCTCCCTCCCTCTCTCCCTTCCTTCTTCCCTTTCTCTGTCCCTCCCTCCCTCCCTCTCCTCCTTGCTTCATTCCTTCCTCCCTCCCTCTCTCCCTCCCTCCCTTCCTTCTGAGGTCTTCCTACTGGGCATCTTCAGTTTATTTCAATACAAATCCCTCTTCAGACAGTTAGTAATCATTACTTGTGTGACAAGTTATTTTCAACCTTTAAATAAGCAGTTTTAAGGCTTTCATTATTTTTCATATTATTTTGTAAACTCATTCTTCCTTAAGTTGAAAAAGAGGGGTAAATACTTATTGGTAGCCCTAATGTGGCATAAAAGTAGAGGATTAAACCATCTAAACTTGGCATGATTACTGAATGAAGCACTGTTTCAAGAATGTTGTGAGACTAGACTTGTCTCAAAATCAAATGAACCTGGCATGGAAAGAAGTTACTGCTATGACGCCAGAAGAAGTAATTAAGCATTCTTAAAGATTTTTTTCCAATAGTAGTTACTGAAATTATTAAACATAATTACTAATATTCCAAGTGTAAGTTACGTGACATAGAGATAAAAGTTTATCTCTTATAAAATTAACTTTATAAACACATTGCTGGCATTTTAAACAATTGCATAAAAAATAATGGTAATGCTCCTAAATAGTATGGAATAAAGTCCATTTCTGATCTTTGATCCTTTTTGGCAATGTAAGTCTAAGTTGCAGCTTTGTCTAGCTTTTAATCTGCAAAGATATGCCACTGTTTTTTTATTCATCAAAAATTATGGGGACAAGTAACTTCAAAGAGCTTTTATACTGATATATCCCCAATGCCTAGAACAATAAATAATACCCCACAAGTGTTCATATATATCAGTTGAATAAATAAATTTTAATAATCACAACAATATGTACCTTGACTCACATATGACATATTCTCTGCTTGGAAAAAAAATGCCTCAGTTTCCAATAAATTCTTTTTTTTTTAAGATTTTATTTATTTATTTGACAGAGATAGAGAGAGAACACGAGTAGGCAGAGCTGCAGGCAGAGGGAGAAGGAGAAGCCGGCTCTCCGCCGAGCAGGGAGCCCGATTCGGGGCTCGATCCCAGGACCCCAGGATCATGACCTGAGCCGAAGGCAGCCGCTTAACTGACTGAGCTACCCAGGCGCCCCTCCAATAAATTCTTTTTATATGAACACATTTCCCCTAAATCTTTTCCCTCTTACTATTTTTACATTTCCAAATGATAGCATAATAATTTTAGATTTATACTAGATCAAAATTGCCTTCAATAATATTTCTATAATTCTGACAGTTTCCTCAAAACTACCCAGAGTAAGATAAATAAAAATAATATATTACCTTATCGTTAGCCTACCATTCTCCATCATAGTCACATGAGAAAAGACATGTATTTATTTTTCTTTACACACATTAATTCAAACCTAATTCTATTTTTGCATCATATTTTTCTCCAAACTGAAAATACAAGCACAGAGTTTCTCAGGGAATGTAGGTCTTCATGAGCTGCTGAATAAAGGTGGCCCAGAACTGTTTTAAGTGGTATCCTGTCAGAGCACAGACAAAAAATTGGCCTAGCTGGTTGGAAACCAGACCTTTCTACTTTGTTTACATTCACTTATATACCTAATACTTTCTCCTAAGTCCAAGCACTGAGTTAAGCCCCTCCAAGATTGCTAAGGTATGCAAAACATCATGGCCTATTTCATATTCTAAGGGGGTAGAAAGTCAAGAACACGTATAATGATATAAACACCATATGAAAATGCCAAAGAGAAGTTCAGGATGTCCTAGGGCAAAGGCAGCTTCAGAAGACAAAGTGGGAGGATTAGAGAGGGTTAGCAGACATTAAGGAGCCCATGTGTAAAGACAAAGACATATGAAAAATTTAAAGGGACACATTTTAGAGACCATGAAAGACCATGAACAGGTTTTCACGGCTGGAAAAAAAGATACACAGTGAATGTGTTGTAGTAATGCAGGCAAGAAGCCTGAATAAAAGCAGTGCTTGTCTTCTCACCAAGAGAAAAAGAAATGGAGGACCCTCAGTAGCCATGGCTCCAAATGACTGTCACTCTAGATGTGAATGCTCTAAGAATCTTGAATATTTGCATACTTAGGAAATAGCTAGTTCTGATAATTTCACCTTTTAACTCATGATGCTTTCTTGAGGTTCTAGGCTCAGTTCTAATTGGCTTCATATTAACAGGGACAACTGAAAACATTTTATTCTATTTTCCTGGTCATTATTAAAATCCTTTGGTCTCTTCTGCGTGGGCCTGCCATTGGCTTCATCAAGATTAAAATTCTTATTAACACCTCTATTCAATGGAGTAGAAACTGGCAACCATCAGGTTGAACCAGTGCGTGACCTGAGCTTTGAGTGTTCCCATAGTGAGCCTAAAAAGATGCAGCAGAATGGGCAGGATATCAAATGACAGGAAAATACACCAGGAGAAGCTACTTTTGGAGTCAGACCCACAGGGCTATAAATTGTGGCTCCTATGTTCACTAATGGAACCGATTAAGGAGAATGTCTTAATCTCATTTTTGGCAATTGTAAAATTGGATTAATAATACTTCACAGGGTTGTGTGAGAATATATGTTCAGAGAAAATAATGTTTAACAGCATATTTCTCTGTGACCAAGACATAATACACTACTAGTGATTTGTTATTTCTCTCGCCAACTTTCCCATCGGAAAATCAAATAGAAACAGAAAAGGTAAACTTCAAAAGGCTTTCCCTTCTGGACTTTTGCAAATTCTGTTCCACTCACTGCTTCTCTTCATCTAGGTAGCTGCTTCTTCCTTCTGGGCTCAGCTTTCATGTCACTTCCTTCAAGAAATCTTTCCTATAGGCTGAATTATCTTTCTGTGCTAACCACTGTATTTCATTCGACTGCCTTTGAGGTAACTTCTATCTTTTTCAGAATCACACATAGATTGCAAACGCATTGAGGGCAAGAAATATCTCTGACATCGCTGTTTTCTCAGTGCCTAATAGTGACAGGTCCATTGTAAATACCAAATTTGTTTACTGACCAATTGACTAATGAAACAAAATTGCTCTGCAAAGCAAAAATAATCCCATCATGTCATCACATATGGTAGGCACACATCTATGCTTCATAACTTCTATAATTACTTGATAGGCGATGGTTCTAATACCAGTTACAATAGATGAAATGTTTGGATTACTGTCAGTTACTCCTAATTTTATAAACTTGAGATATTACTTCATGTTGGCACTTATTGCAACCAGTGGGACTAAACCATACAGGTGTATTTCTAATAAACTAAGTTCTAATTTAAATTATAATGGCTTCCCAAGCAGATTACTAGAGAATTTTAAAAATATCAATGAGAGGACAAACAGATTGCCATTTGATTTTAACACCAGGCCCTTAGACACAGACTGAGTTGGTCCTCATTGGCCCTTTTGCCCTAATGTTACTAACTACTATTAACCACAGATATTATTATTATTTTTTAAAGATTTTATTTATTTATTTGAGAGAGAGAGTGAAAGAGAGAGAAAGCACGAGAGGGGGAAGGGTCAGAGGGAGAAGCAGACTCCCCACTGAGCAGGAAGCCCAATGAGGGACTCCATCCCGGGACTCCAGGATCATGACCTGAGCCAAAGGCAGAAGCTTAACCGACTGAGTCTCTCTCTGTCAAATAAATAAATAAAATCTTTTTTTTTTAAAAAAGAAGAAGTTTAACCAACTGAGTCACTGAGACGCCCCCCTCAGATGTTATTGACCTCATATTTAACATCCAGATGTAAATGTGAAATGCCATGCTTATTATTATTTTTTATTTCTACTAGAAATCCTTGCTCCAGATCTGCACAAAACGGAGCTATATTTGTTCTTAAACAACTTACTTAAAGAATACTCAATTTTAC
The DNA here is from genome assembly GCF_009762305.2 of Zalophus californianus. Lineage (NCBI taxonomy): Eukaryota > Metazoa > Chordata > Mammalia > Carnivora > Otariidae > Zalophus > Zalophus californianus. The sequence continues at coordinate 106,894,243 of NC_045597.1, forward strand.
TTTGCTATTATTTATCTCTGTCTCTCCTCCCTGGGTGCTTCTGTTAAAATTAATTTGCATTTAGACCTCAGGAATTTATATTGCCATTAGAATTGTGAAATGTTTTTACTCAGCACAACTAAGAACTGATGTTTTACCTCCCACTAATGGACCTTTAATTAGGCACTGTAATGAACCATTCTGTCATTCCTTCATTTATGGAGAGAAGATTTTGTATATGCAAGATAAAATTTTGACAGAACACCAGGTCCACTGAACCTTGCTGACTCACATATAATATATCCTAAATTTATTATGCTTTTTTGTCAGCTGTTGGATTTATTATTTTAATGACACTGTCCACAAACTTATTTTGCTGCCAAAGAACAGCATCACCATGTTTGTTGACATCTTGATCAACAATTCCTGGGGTCCAATTCTGATTGTAGTATTACCACTTTGGGACCTTGAGCAAGTTATTTAACCTCTGTCTAAGGATTAATTGGTTAATTTTAATAAGTGTTTTGCAGTAAAAGGTGGGAAGTGCTATGACTGCTAATAGTGATAATAAAATGATAATGCAGACTTTTATAATGCATCAGGCTACCTCAGACTGTGATTCTATTAAGTTGTCAATTAAAATATATGCTAACTGAATTTATTTTTTTTAAGAAACCAAATCGGTATAATGATGGCCACATAGTATTTTTTTAACTTAGATCAAAAAGAATAAAAATGGCAATGCTTCAACTTAAAAAAAATTTTTTTAAAGTTAAAAAAAATCAACGTTCTATGATGATGGACCAATGGGGAACAGAGAAAAGCTGCATAGAAAAATACCAGATGGTTGTACCCTGATTAAATGTAGCTCTTGTACATTAAGTTGATTATTCTTTATTAACTTGTCTCCAAACTGCTTTCATTTATTTATCTATGATTATTTATTTATTTGACAAATGCCATTGTTGGGTGTAATGTCAAAGAGGTCATCCCAGACAAATAGGAGGAAAGCACACAATTAGCAATAATACCAGATTAAAGTGAATAGAAACAGACAGAGGTAAAGAAGCAGTGACTTGAAAATTCAAAAGAGAAAGAGATTCATTCTCTTGGGCAGATGTGAAGAACTTCACAAAGGGAACGGCCTTTAAACCGGACAGGGACAGATAGGATTTGGCATGGAGAGTTGAAGGTGAGGAGGAATCCAAAGAAAGTGCATTCCAGAGGAAGAGAAAAACAGGAGAAAGTCGCAATGCTAGGGAAATTGACATATGGCGAAGCAGGGTAAGTGTGGTTTTACTAGAATAAGGGAGAAAGTAGTCTGGATAGTAATGAGGGTCTGCATTACTTAGGGGAGGAGTTGGTGTTGTCCCTGATCTGCTTGGAAATCATTCAGGGTTGTGAGAATATTGGAGCCAAAAAGAAAAAGCCCATGAGTTAGTAGGCAGAAGTTGTGCTGAAATATTCTGCCCTGTTGAGAGGAAGGAGGAGGAGGGGAGAGCCATGAGGACGTAAGCAAGGTGTGTAAGCAAGGTGTGACACCCACACATGACTGGATTGTTTTTGCTAGATAAACTCTGCAGGCCTATGACACATATCATTTAAGAGATAACCTAGGAAAGCAATGTGAAAAGAGCATTGGCTGAGGGTAGTGGCATTTATATATGTCAAGAGGCTGGCCTACATGAGCAGAATATACACTTAGAAAAGGCAACACCAGTTTGTAACCAAATTTGTCTCTACTGAAGCAGAAGTGACCCCCTGCTGGAACATCAGAAGGGAAATATTTAATATTGCTCTTGACTCTCAAAATAAGTCAGTGCATATTGCTTGATTCAATGCTGTTCCACGTACTTCCTGCAGTGAACAGAGACCTAGGCTACTCTCTGGGAGGGCCTCAATGACATCAAACCATCTGGGGGCCAAAATGTTGAGTAACTTTTAAGGGTATGGGATCTGGAGTTGGATTACCCAGGCAGAATCCTGACTCTCCCCTTTACTAACTGTGTGATCTTCAGGAGGCTCTTTGTGCCTCCTCAGTAGCATCCTCTGCAAAATGAGAATAAAAGCAACACCTAGCTCATTAGTGGGATTAAATGGATTAATATAATTAATGCAGAAAAAGAAGTAAACACAAGAATGCCCAGATATGGAAAGATCTCAGTAAATGTGATTGAGACAGAAAACCATTCTTCTTATTATGAATACAACATATAGCTGTGGCTACTCTTTTGAGAATAGGTACAGAGGGAGCAGAGGGAAAACATGGAGATCAGTTAGTAATTATGCAGGTAAGAAATACTGGAAACTTCAATGAAGGTAGTGGGGATGGAGCTGGTGATAAGTGTTCAGATTCTGGCTATATTTTAAAAGAAAAAGTGAGAAAGAAATTGGGGTGTAAAAGAAAGAGAAGTCAAGAATGAATCCAAAATAGGTGAATGGGAATTAAGGAGTAAACCTGTGGTGATGAGCCCTGGGTGAGGTATGGGATTGTTGAATCACTGGATTATACAACCGAAACTAATATAACACTGTTTGTAACTATAGTGGAATTAAAACAAAAAATAGATATGAAAAATCTTTAAAAAAAATAATGAAGTGGGTTAGATTTAAAAAAAAAAAAAAAGGATGAATCCAAGATACTTGGACCTGAGAGATGAGTGTTTCTCTTTATAGATACAGGGTAAACAGTGGTAGAAGTGATTTTGGGTGAGAAAATCAGGTTAATTTGGAGCCAACTCAAACTGTCAAATAGACAATTAGGTATAAAAATCTGGAATTCAGGTGGGAGTTTCAGCTAGAGATAAACATTTGGAATCATTTGTATTTGGATAGTATTGAAGGTCATCTGATTAGTTGAAATCATCTAGGCATCAGGTCTCAATCTCGGTCATATATGTGAAACACGTGGAAAACCTTAAATACTATTGCAGCCTAACAGAATCAGAATCTTTGGAGGTGATGTTTGGGAAACTGTATCTTACAAAACTGTTTATAAAACTGTTTATTCTAATGGTTCAATTTGTACGGAAATCACAGGCTCGAGATGTGAGTGTTTTTGAGAAAAGAGAGATGTAAGTACAGTCATGAGCCACTCCAATGTTTAGAGGTCAGGGAGATGAGGGGAACCAGCAAAAGATGGTGAAAAGAAGCAGCCAGTAAAACTGGAATGAAAACACGAGAGTGGTAAAGACGAATAAAGGTGTTTTAAGGGGGGAGTGATTAACTTCGTACGGTGGGATAGAATAAGAATTGATAATTGGCCATTGAATATGAGAACATGGATGACAATAAAATAAATTAACTTGACTTCGATGAAAGCTATTTCAGCAAAATAGTGAAGATAACAACCTGCCAGAGGTGAGGTCAAAAGAAAAATGAGAGGAACTGTAGCATATAACAACTCTTTGGAATAATGCTACAGGTCAAAAAAAAAAAAAAAATAAGCAGGGAACTAAAGTTGTGGGTAGAAAGAGATATGGGCACAAGGCAAGGTTGTTCAAGAAAGAACTAGGGAGAGAGGAAAATATTGATAAAGGAGAAAGATGGGGACAGTTGTAAGAGATGTGTCCACAAGTAGATAAGAGGGATGGAATGTATGAGTGGATAGTATAGCATTAGAGGTAGCACAAGGTTCCTACTCCTAAGAAGACAAAGTCTATGGATATAAAATAAAGTAGTTCGAGAGATGTGATGGTGGGAGCTCATGGCAGTTCTCTTTAGATAGCTTCTATTTTGATCAATGAAATAGAAAGCAAGTTCTTGAGCTCAGGATGAATTTGGGGAGCAGGGATCGGAGGTTTGAGGAGAAAAAAGAAGACCTGACAGACATCTAGGAGAGTCAATAGATTAGCACAACACAGTAGAAGCCATAGTAAGTGCCCATTTGAAATTGGTGATAAAAACTCAAGTGAGACCTGTCTGTACGATTATGTGCTCTTCTTCAGTGGCATCCAGCAGTGGGGCACCAGTTCAGAGCAGATGGAGAACTGGATTTAACCATGGTTACAGTTTTCTAGGGAAGTGCAACAGAAGGGAAGAAAGAGCATGAGAACTGAGGGTATATACGAGGGCATGATTACAACGATGGATTCGAGAATCTAAGCTGGGGAAAGAAGAAACATTGAATCTTTAAAATGAGAAGGATGAGGAGGACCAATGTAAAGAATAGTTGGAGTTAGGGTGATGGAGGGAGTGAACCTGAAAAATAAGGGGTTGCTGAAATTGAGGTAATGGAGGGAACATTGAGATAAGAGAATTACTTATGGTAAATATCAAAGTCTGTTGGGAGATCGTCTCGTAGGACTTGCTTTCACTTACAGTACTGACACCTGTCCCCAGTGTGTTCAGGCTGGCAGTGGCAGTGAGGCTGGTTCCCAGCAGTCACACTGCAGGTCCCTCCATTTTGACAAAAGTCCTCACAGACCGTCTTAGCACAGTTTGGTCCAGTGAACCCCAGGGCACAGCTGCAGGTGGGTCTCCCTGTTGGAAAAGAAAAAGGAACAAAAAGGAAATTATTTGACTACAATGGTTTATTTTCACAGCATCCTCACTGGATAAGAAACAGGGAGCCAAGATTCTGGTCAAGGTTTGTCCACTACTTAATCTGTGATTTTAGGCAGTAACTTGACCTCTGTGGGTCTTAGTTTTCCCATGTTCCAGTGAAGCCTGGATTAGAAGATAACTCAGATTCACATCAGGTAAAATAACCAGAGCTCATTTTATGAACAATTACATATTTATGCAGTTGTGTTATGTTCTGAAATGCTTGTTTTATTCTTTGTACTTCTCTGTTCATGTCCATTTTGCTTTTTCAATTATTTTTATTCTATTCATATAGTAATGCAGATTGTATTAGCCATTAGAATATAAAATAGAGACAATCATATTGCTTTTTTATTCTTTTTTTCTTTCTTTCTTTCTTTTTTTTTTTTAGTGTTCAACGATACATTAGTTGCGTATAACACCCACGTGCCCTCCTTAATACCCATCACTTGGTTTCCCCATCCCCCCAACCCCCGCTCCTCTGAAACCCTCAGTTTGTTTTGCAGAGCCCAGAATCTCTCATGGTTTGTCTCCGTCACTGATTTCTTCCCCTTCAGTTTTCCCTCCCTTCCTCTATGGTCCTCCACACTATTCCTTATGTTCCACATACCATATGATAATTGTCTCTCTCTGCTTGACTTATTTCACTTAGAATAATCCCCTCAGACAATCATATTTCTGTGTTGAATCATCATGTACCACCATTGCTAAAGCATGAGTTTAGACTTAAAAGTAAATATCTTAATATGTTTAAAGTGGGTATGGCATCTATAATACTTATGCAATTATTTATTTTAGTTGATGTAAATATACATACTGCATTTCGTATATAAGCACTTAGTAAGTCCTATTTTATTTCATTTTGAGATTTTTTTATTCATGGGAAAAGACTGTCGCTTGTAGACTAGTAAGATGATTTAAAGTCTAGTGTTAACAGCACACAAGGGCAAATCTAATGGATCATTTGTAGATACTTTTCTTTATTTGCTCGGTGGAAACTAACATCACAAGAAAGGTGAACAATCCTTTAAGGTGTTTGGAACATAACACAGTTAACCGTTACAGGAATGAGTCTCTCTAACTGCCTGGAATGTCAAAGGAATGAGTCTCTCTAACTGCCTGGAATGTCAAAGGCTGGGTGGAAAATGGAGTACAGAACTACCTCTGTAAGAGAGATTAAGGAAAACAAAATGAAATAATGGCCATCATTTGTAATGGGGAAAAGTGAAGTTTAGAGGTTGTGCAAATGTAAAGAAATAACATGAAAGAGAATAAAAAAGAAATTTAGTTATAGATCTGAATTAACTAGGACTTGGAAATGTCACTCAGGTGAAAGCACCAGAGAATATCCAACCATCTCCTCTCTCACCTTTGTAGACATGAAGCATAATTAGAATGGTCATAAAAATGTATGAGTATAAGGCTTAGATTTGAAGTGTGAAAATGATATGTTTTCTCTATTGCCATAGATTCTACATTCTATATTTTTTTGAAAAGCATTCATAAGTGAATAAAATGCCTTCAAATAAAATCCACCTGTATTTCCAAGGGAATAAACAAGTTGAGGTTCCACAACCTATTTATTTATTTTGCCTTGAAAGCTCTCCACATACTTAAACATAGTTGAAGCTATTGCTTCTCAATGAACAAAGTTACATACATTTTTATGGTGAGTAGCATTGCTTTATAACTTATGTATAAATGTTATTAGTTTGGTGGCAGATAAATGCCTATTAATAGGTTGAGAAGCAAGGTAAATTTTACGTACATTAAAAACTGAGTCACATCATGTTTTCCACTCCCAGAAAATGGCTTTAAAACTTTTAGCTAATTATTTTTCTTAATAATGGTAGTGAGTTTTCTAGTTGTTGCTTACATATAGACAAAATATCTTCATGGGAACAATAATGGGTGAAAAACAAAGACACAAACAAGAGAATGAATAGTGGTAGAAGATGAGGAGGACAGAGAATTGTTGGAACACAGTTACCAAGGAAAATGAAAGCTCCGAACAAAAGTAATTCCTCTTCATCAACAAGAAATAGTGAATGCCTTACAAAGAAATAGACCATATAAACAGGGACATAACTTAACATGAGCTAAATGTGAAACAAACAGAACAGAAAGTACAGGAGAAATCAAAATGCATTAGAATAATCACAAAAAGTGCCATATGGTGGAGGACTTAAGCACCGTAGATTTATGTTTTTCTACATTATTTTCCAGGTTTTTAAAAATTAGGAGTGAAAAACATTGAAGTGATAGAAGTTTGAAAGAAACAAATGCAACCCACTAAGGCACTTGAAAACTATCCCAGTCACTGCGAGAATGACACCATGCTTTTATCTCATCTACAGCTGTTTTGAAACTAGGGTGGAGTGACCAGGTTGTCCCCCACCTCTCCCCGCCATCAGCCTATGCCTCACATCATTTAGATTCTGGCTGAATTATTTTCAAAAGGCTTCTTTCTCTTCCTTTAAAAAGATTTCTTTTTGACAAGTAGAAATCTTCATATTCAGGGGAACATTACCAACTTGAAGCTGTGTGTTGATACAGCAGATCTTTTGTTTGCTGATGGGAAATGAACTACATGTCACAGAATTTTATAATGGGCTTCATCTAATATTTTCACGAATCTCTCTGGGTGCACCCTAACAAGTTGCATTGGATTTATTTATAAAGATTTTTTAGGTAGCTCAATTTGATTTTGGCATTTGAAAAGGCAACGATACTGTTACGATGACTAAGGTATAGATTTATAGCAGTGAAGTGTCCAGGGAGTTTGGGAGTTGACAGCCTACAAGAGTAGTATAATCAGAAAGAGCATCAATTAACTGGAGGAAGGAGGGGGAGGATCAGTCTGCATTCTATAGCATTCAGATCTTTAAAGTGTGGGTTGTCAGACTGCCTGGATATAGACTATCTGTGCCAACTACCTGTGGGGGGGACCGTGAGCATCACTTCTCTGCTTCTTTATGCAAAAAAATGGGGATAATAATATGGGGTTGTGGTGTAGAATCAAGTAAATGAGATTATACATACAAAGCATTTCTAAAGGTACTAGGCACATAGAAGGCACTCAGTGACACTTTAGCCCTAATTGTTTATTATTATTATTGTTGTTATTTCTACTGAGATTCACCATTTATCACTTTGTAACTGTGTCCTAAAGAGACACTGTAACATACTAAGAAAATCTTTTGGAAAATTGTCTTAAATTACACATTTTATCTCCATTAATTATTTAAGATAAAATTAAATTTGAATTTGTATGGCAGCGATGGGATAAAGCAGAAATTCCCCATCAAGTCTCAGACTTTAGCAACTTTAACTTTGAAGGATAGGTCTTTTTCTCTCTTTACTTTCTCAACATGCTTAATTCTACACTTAAAAAGAAGGAACACACAACAAACACAAACAAAAAAAGCATATCTAGTATTTTTATCAAGTCCATTTGCTTGTATAACTTCAAATTTTGATATATACTTGAACTTTTTAAGAAAGAGTCTACACTCACAGCTGCCAGTTCTACCAAATATATGACAACATCTTTGATCATAAAGTCACATTCCAATCCTTTACTGGGTTTACAGTTTTTATTTTTTCAATATACAAAACGATGTATCTTAATCTGTTACTTCTCTTTGCTATTTCAGAAGACAGGACAGATCCCTCAATACGGAGGTATTGTTCACATAAATCAATTCTGATTCCCTTGTGGTAAAAAGGTTTAGGGATGGAGAAGTTGATGTGTGTTTTCTTTACTGTGTATTTATGTACTCTTGAAAAGCTTATCTCTGATCTCTTAATCCCTAAATCCACTGATTTCTTTTCAATCATCCTCCTCAAATGTTCTCCATAATTTTACACATTTTATTCTTGAAATTTATTTTTTATTTTTTATTACACATTTATTGCACATCTACTCTTAAAAAATTCTGTCTCTACTTGGTTTCTAAGACACTACCGTTGTTGATTTCCCTTTTTTTCTGACTGTCCTTTTCAGTTGCCTTTGTGTTTTCTCTTTCTGTCTCTTAAAATATTCTTCTAAATTTCTTTTTGGTGATACAGTTTCATGGCTTCAACAATTGTCTCTCTATCCAAATATTTCAGTCTCAATTTTCTGACTCTGGGCTCATTCTCCTTCCAAAATGACAGACCTTCATTCTCAGTCTTTGTCATATGCCTCAGTGTGTCTCTGCCTGAACTTCAGTAGGTTCAACTCTCCCATGAGCCAAAAGAGAGAAAATTCAGGATGCCTGGGTGGCTCAGTTGGTTAAGCGTCTGCCTTTGGCTTGGGTCATGATCCCGGGGTCCTGGGATCGAGTCCCACATCGGACTCCCTGCTCCGCAAGGAGCCTCTTTCTCCCTCTGCCTCTGCCTCTCTCTCTCTCTCTCTCTGTTTCTCATGAATAAATAAATAAAATCTTAAATAAAAAAAGAGAGAAAATTCTTCTCATAAACATTGGCGTTGTGTATGGTAGCATACACAATTTCTGAAGACTAGGTTCTCCCAGTGCTAGGTCTGTTCCATATTTAAGTTGGACATTGTATGTTAGCAAAGGGCCTTACTAGCTGTGTACAACAAATGGAGCTTAGTTTAATTGCTCCGTTAATTTATTATTAATTTATCTGCTTCTGTTCATAGACAAATGGAAACTGTTTGCACATATCTTCAAAATTGTGCCAGCAAATTTTCATGCAACAAGGTAAATAAATAATAAATGCTGAGATTTAACTGGATAACCAGTAGTAGCTAATGTCAAATATGGTGAAAATATAACTAAAGGTGCTGATCCAATAATACATATTATTAAAGAATATTCATTGACATGACTAAAGATTGTATTGCATAAGAAAAATAGAAACGTCTTGGATTCTCACAGAGTTCTTGAAATTTCGCCGGTCTTACATGGCCCTTACATACCCAAACTAGCCTCAGTAAAAATGGGTCATCCTGAAATATTTCATAAGAATATTTAACAGGAACTAAATAATAAATTTAGTGCAAAGTTAAATCATTTGTTTTTTGGTATTAGACAGACCTGGAAATCAAATCTTATTAGATATTTATTAATTATGTGGCTTTGCAAAACTTACATTTCTTCACTAGATCTCATTTTGCATCTCATGTAAAATGGTGCTAGTAATGCCTACTATGTGCTGGTAAAACACATGGCACAATGTCTGCCACATAGCAAGTACTTAATTGGTAGTGTTATTACCAGTAGTTGTGTGGGTATTATTATTACTATTAGTATTTTTATTAAACAAATTACCAACCTAGGTTATTATTTAAACTTCATTGAGTACATATGCCTTTATTAAGAAACTACATATGGAATCCCAATACACAGTTTTTCCATATGTATTCTTTCAAAAATAACATATAAATATATATTCATATATATCAGCTCAAAATAATGTTTTAAAATACATAATAAAAATGGAATCTTTTCTATTACATAGATAGGTAACTACATGGATATTATAATGATTCACCATTGGTCTTTGTTAAATGAGCATTAAATTTATATGATTTGGTTATAGTTTACTTTTGGATAAATGAACCTATTTGACTATATGCTACTTTTGTTATATAGTCATAGCCAGTGATTTCTCTGATGTGAGTAGACAATCTTGTTGATTTTTAGTGATAATAGGCAATGTCTTGGAGCATTGACTTTGGAATAATCTAGATTCTTGGATTCTAGTTATCTTACTTAACCATTCTAGCTCACATCTAAAAAATACCACAATGTAGACATCATTGAGTGATAAGGATTAACTAAGGCAATATGTCTAGGGAATTTGCCATAGTTCTTGGCATTTATTAAGCATTCAAAATGTAGTAGTCACTATATTAAAATTAGGTTTGCAAAATTTCCAAAATATAATTACTGAATATATATCCCATGTAGAAATGACTATTTACTTGCTAATAATTTTAGAGTAAAACTTGCTGTGTACCTTTTGGTCAAGTAATATATGAATAAATATCAATCAATCAATATGCTCAAAAGCATATATTCTTATTTGAATATTATAAAGGCGCTTTTTTTAGTAATTTGATGTATTACTGGTGTCTTTTTAAAAGCTGGATTTATTTAATAAACAGTTTTTAAGCTGATTATAGAGATGCTACTCATCAGTGTGATTTAATCAATATTGTAGGTAGAATTACTTCTCTGCTCAACCTTGGACAAATAAATCATTCCTCTTTTTTCTATATAAACATAATGCTAGAAAATGTGTGGTTGATTCCCATGAAGGAATGCTAGCAAAAGTAATTACATGTGAACTTCCTATGAGACACTGACAGTGTTTATTATTTCTGAGGGGTAGATACCTACCTGCTAGTAAGCATCATTAATCAGTTCTCTTTTCAAGAAATTTATCTGAATTCATACTCATTTGTCAATGTGAACCATGCATCTTACCCTATTTAATTTGGTACTCATTGAGTGAGTCCGGTGCTTGTAAATTTTTAGCCCTGGTTTTAATGTTTTCTACCTAATTAGTCTTCTATTTATGCAGTCATTGTTTAGTTCAAATAGTCTGATAAATACATTGAGTCTAGGTAATAGAATTTAATTGACATTTAAACTGCAGAGCATATTTACAAATGCTTACATTTAATGTTCTATGAAAAGTTTATCTAAAAGTTACATACTCTTTACTTAACATCCTTACTATTTGAACAAAAACCACATTCTTGGTTCTTTTATATAGGATAAAAATAATAAGCTGAGAGGTAGGTTGCATCATTTGGTTAGATACTAGATTGCAATCAGAAAGCCCATCTCCTGATCCCTTACCCCCAAGACCACACTGCTTTGTGAAATCTGTCTTCACTTCTGACTTAGATGCAAGTAATAAAAGTTTTGAATGCTTAAAAAAATTGCTAGTCTTTTTGATAAAGAGATTTGACATTCTACTTTTCTACTTTATATAATGTTTTCCTGGACAGAAAGTGAGCGGCCATTTATACATAATTTTAGTAAGTTAACTATAGCTATCAAGTTGTCTTAAGTATCATACAGATTACAGAGAACTATTCAGTAAACCCTGAAAAAGAAAAGGAGGAACTGTGGACCTTACTTAGCCCTCCCAGGTACTACTTAATATATTCTGGTATGTTTCAAATTATAGGTCACAATCTATTTATACTTCTGGAAAGTTTGTTTTCAGCCAGCTTTGTGAAAATGAGACTGAAATATTTTTGTCCTTTCTGTGAATACAAGGAAGCCAACTCAAACCTGAGATTAGTTTAGAAAGCCGTAAGACTTAATAGTTAAGTACTGCTCTCACGATGTTGTCCAAATGAACGAGTAACTGACTCAAAAAGTCAATAGCAGAATTAGAATCTTACTTTCAATCTCTCATAGGTTTTTTGTGAGGGTGCAAGGACTGAGAATAGCACCTGGCACTCAGTAAGCAGTCAAATATATATTAATTACCATAATCCTGGCAATAATAATAATATTATTATTATTATAAAATATTATTATTATTTTATAATAATAATAATATAATAATTATTATTATTATTTTAATTTCTAATAATTATTATCATTACTTAATTGTTAATTCTAACAGCAATGCATGTTAATTGTGGAACTTGGAAAATACAGACATACAAAGAAGGATCTATTTCCTCACACAAATACTTTATGTATGCATTTTTTTCCATATTGGGCTCATATTATATAAACAATTTTATTTCTTGTCCTTTTTAACTTTAAAATATAATGAAATTACTGGATCTTTTGATGTTTCTACTTTTAATTTTTTTAAGACCTATTTATTTCTTTATTTGACAGAGAGAGAGACAGCGAGAGAGGCAACACAAGCAAGGGGGAGTGGGAGAGGGAGAAGCAGGCTTCCCGCAGAGCAGGGAGCCCAATGTGGGGCTCCATCCCAGGACCCCGGGATCATGACCTGAGCCGAGGGCAGACGCTTAACAACTGAGCCACCCAGGTGCCCCTCTATTTTTAGTTTTTAAGGAGCCTCAAAACGCCGTTTCCACAGTGTTGTACCAATTTGCCTTCCCACCAACAGTGCATGAGGGTTCCCTTTTCTCCACATCCTAGTTAACATTTGTTATTTCTTGTCTTTTTGATACAAGCCATTCTGACTGATATAAGGTGGTATTTCATGGTAGTTTTGATTTGCATTTCCCTGATGATTAGTGATACAGCATTATTTACAATAGCTGAAATATGGAAGCAATCTAAGTGTCTGTTGATAGATAAATGAATAAAGAAGGTATGATATATGTGCAATGGAGTATTAGTCATAAGAAAGAATGAGATTTTGTCATTGTGATGACATGGATGGACCTAGAGGGTATTACGTTAAGTGAAATAAACGGACAAATTCCGGGACGCCTGGGTGGCTCAGTCAGTTAAGCATCTGCCTTAGGCTCAGGTCATGATCCCATGAGCCCATGTCTGGCTCCCTGCTCAGCGGGGAGTCTGCTTCTCCCTCTGCCTGCCCCTCCGCCTGCTTGTGCTCTCTTTCTGTCAAATAAATAAATAAAATCTTAAAAAAAAGACAAATTCCATATGATTCCACTTATATATGGAATTTAAAAAACAAAACAAACATAAAGAACCAACCCATAAATACACAGAATAACCTGGTGGCTGCCACAGGGGAGGCAGTGGGGATGGGCAAAATGGGTGAAGGGGAGTGGGAGGTACAGACTATCAATTATGGAATGAATAAACCACGGGGATGAAAGGTACCAGCTCAGGGAATACAGTCAATGATACTCTAATAGCATTGTATGGTGACAGATGGTAGCTACACTTGTGATGAGCATAGCATAACTTACAGAGTTGTCAAATCACTCAATTGTCCACCTGAACCTAATACAACATTGTGTATCAACTGTACTTCAATAAAAATAAAATAAAATACAATGTGACTATTTTACTATATTATCCTATATTCTACAAGTCTGGTTGTATTTATCATATAACATTCATCTTTTAGATATGATATATCTTACATATTAATTCTTTGGATTCAGGTTTCTATCTCCAATTTTATATTCCAAATAACACTATAATGAACATCTTCACTTCTAAATATTTTGGTTTTTATCATTATGTAATCCTTAGGATATGTTTCTAAAAATTTTATTTAAAGGACACAGAAACTTTTTAAACTCTTGGTGAGTATTTCAAAATTGCTTGCTTCAAGATTTGTACCATGAACATTTTCTTCTGATAGTGATTTAAGGATGCTGGTTTCATCTGTGTGTGACTGCGCTCCTCCTGTTACTTCCTCCTCTCCAAAATCCTCCTTCCTCCTTCTCCTCTTTTCTCCTCTTTTTGTATGTTTGTGTGCATGTGTGTGTGAGACCTGTCTTTTGCCATTTGCTCATTTTGCTTTCTGTATTTTTTCTACTTGATTTGTCATGGCTATGTATTTCTATGTCACTTATTTGTTAAAATTATATGCCTTATTTAATGTTTTTATAATTTTATATTTTCAACATAATATTCTCCTAGATCCTCATAAAGCAAGTAGGACCAAATATCCAGCTTTTAACACTCCCTAAATATAAACAATATTTATGTTAAGGAAGCTAGGACATCAAGCTTAATTTAAATTAAAAACAGCTCTCATTTGAATAAAAAGTGAAAGAAAAACAAAGATGGGAAGTTTGAATGTATGTTCACCCTTTATCAAGATCTTAATTAGGTGATTGTGTACTTTATGTCCTAGGTAGAGATGGGACTTGAGAGACATCAGTATTTACGTTTTGTCATTAGTCCCAGGATGTTTTGAGGGTATCCAAAAGTTCCTAGCTTAACTTGCCTTTGAGCAAACATTTTTAGGGCAGCCATATTTGATCACATTAGATGGCAGCCATATATGCCACCCTCATATTTGGGGCAGTGTCCTGGACAGAAAGAGCCTGAATGAATGAAAAAGAAAAGTCTTACCATCAGCTTATTATTTTAAAAGCCCTTCCTGTTGCAGTGAGAAGAATCTTTTTTTTTTTTTCCCCTTTCCTTAACAGGGGCCACTTTCTGTTTTAGGTCTGGGGACAAAACGTTTCACTGCCAAAGTCCATAGATATGGTAACAGGGAGAATTACAGTGAGAGTTTCTGCTTTCTTCTTTCCCTTAAGACATTTTCTTTTTTTTTTAAAGATTTTATTTATTTATTTGAGAGAGAGAGAATGAGAGATAGAGAGCACGAGAGGGAAGAGGGTCAGAGGGAGAAGCAGACTCCCTGCTGAGCAGGGAGCCCGATGCAGGACTCGATCCCGGGACTCCAGGATCATGACCTGAGCCGAAGGCTGTTGCTTAACCAACTGAGCCACCCAGGCGCCCTCACTTAAGACATTTTCACTTAAGACATTCACTTAAGACATTCAATACAAATGTATTATCTACTATAAAAAATTGCACTGTCACTCCTTAACCTAGGCAGTCCTGCTTTTGTACACTTTCAAACTCCCTAAATTAAAAGTTGCCTTCCCTTCTGCATAACTCCAAACTTTACATGTGAGAGTATTTGGGTATATTGCTCCAAATTTACAAACTCTCTTGCTCTATTACTCTAAATCAGCTGTGTAGAAAACCTTGATTCATTTTTTTTTTAAGATTTTATTTATTTATTTGACAGAGAGAGACACAGCCAGAGAGGGAACACAAGCAGGGGGAGTGGGAGAGGGAGAAGCAGGCTTCCCGCTGAGCAGGGAGCCCGATGCGGGGCTCGATTCCAGGACCCTGGGATTGTGACCTGAGCCGAAGGCAGCCACTTAACGACTGAGCCACCCAGGCGCCCCACCTTGATTCATTTTGATATGAACATTAAAAGCCTAAATAACAGAACTCTAAGAGTAAGGAAAATACCAAACAGCATCAACATACTTTAGAGAATAAATATTTATAAAAATGAAGATTAATTGTAAATATATAGAGTTAATCATGTAAATATCCTCATTATATACATGATGAGAAAAATTCTTCAGTTATTCTCTATTTTCTATAATAGAATGATTGAATAATCCAATGCTTTACTCTCATTTCCATTATTTTGCCCAAAGCAAACTTTATCTTAATGTCCTCCTATGAGCAGGTCATAGAAATGAACTACATGCACCCTTGTCGATATAATCAATGTCAAACTATTTCATTTTGTAGTTCTTTCTTATATGAATACAGTTCATATATTTTATTTTTAGTTTTCTCTATTATAAAAAAAAAACTTAAGGAATGAGGAAACAGTGCAAAATTTTAATTATGCCTCTCAGATGTGTGCTTTTAATTAACTGGTGACATTTCCTTTGTTCAATTATTATAGTTCTATACAACTGTCATAAACTTATAAATTTTAATTAAGGCTGCCCCAAACCCTAGTCATAGAGTGTCCACATAGGAATTTGCCAAAAGGCTTAACCGTAAGTAAACCAACAACGAATAAATCCATGAATTGCCCGCTGGGATTTGTTTAACAAATTAACATTTGTGTGGAGATAATGAGGTTCTACAGTCTATAATACCAAACAGTGTTTTTATAAAACCATATTTTTAAAAGTAAAAAATGCTTTGTAGATGACTTAATTGTATATGATATTATTATTAATATTTAGATGCTCTATGACAATAAACTACATGGCCATATCTCAAGTGAAATTCATATAAGGACTCATTTATATTACTAATTTGAAATATAATTTTTTTCTGAACATGTTATCTATGTAAATCAAGATCTAAGAATCTGGGTGCAAAGATAAAATTAATATAGATTTTAAGAATACAGCAATATCTCGACAAATGATTTGAACAAAACATTAAAAGTTGTGCTGTATCCACATATAGTTCAGGATCCATTAAAAGGGCAGGAAATTCAGTGTTTCATAGATTTGTCCTTGTGGATCCACTGCAGGTTGAAAAGACATTTATAGTTTGGAGTACCAAACTCTTTTCCGTTTAAATATTTCTAAAGGCAGGGTGCCTGGGTGGCTCAGATCGTTAAGCTTCTGCCTTCAGCTCAGGTCACGATCCCAGCGTCCTGGGATCGAGTCCCGCATCGGGCTCCCTGCTCCTTGGGAGCCTGCTTCCCTCTGCTTCTCTCTCTCTCTCTCTCTCCCTCTCTCTCTCATGAATAAATAAATAAAATCTTATAAACAAATAAATACTTCTAAAGGCAAATATAAGAAAAGCATCTGGCTGTAACGCCAAAAATTTTATTATCTTAATGAGAAAATTAACAATCAAATAATAAAATCCTTAAATAACTCATTTGTGTAAGAAAAGCTTCTCTCCTAAAGGAAATGGTATCTGTGTTACTAAAATACAATTACAGGTCATACCCTTTTACCAAACATTCATTCAGTTTTCATTTGCATGGTCCCAGTACTACAATTTCTCCCACAACAATAGAATATACTCTACTGTAAGGAGTAGCTTCTCTTAGGCAGAATGAAAATATATAGTAAGACCTAGTGCCTTTTTATTTCAGTCAACTTGCTGCATATGTTTTCAGAATTCTATTAAGTAGCTAGAATAACTTAATTATCAATTAATCATAAGTCAAAAAAATTTGTAGACTTAAAATTATCAAATTTAAAGAAATAGTAATGCTTTTACTATTAGAATGCAAATCAGAAAGTTTGGTTCCTCTGAACTCCATTGAAAATGCTTCTTCATGTGGCTCTTTCAGTTAGCATTATGCTAAATACTTCAAAGAATAGCATAAGCAATAGAAGCAGTGAGAATTCCCAGTAAGACAGAAATTAACCGTGTAGGGGATGTGAAGATCATATGGATTAATTTTCCATTTCACTAAATTTGCATTTATTGTAGTAGAATTAAATGTGCATAAATTGCACTTTAATAGTTGCACAGTGTCCTTTGCCCTGAATTTTGGAATTTACAAATTATATTTTTATTATGCATTGGGGCTAATTTTTCCCATGGGAACATAGTTTAAATATAATAGCACTAAGTAGAAAAATACATTTTAATATTCACTTATGCACTGTAGCAAACACTTTTTACAAACAGAGCTATTGCATAAATTAATAAGAATTTCAAGTATATCTTAACATGTAGTAGCCTGATATTTTCAAAGCATGTTATACACTATATTGCAATGCCAGCAAAGTAGTTATGATTTTAGATAGGAATTATGATGCTATCAGGTGTACTGATATAGTGTATTTATATTTAACTTAATTTTAAAATTTAACCTAATTTAATTTTCAATAGCAAATAAGGTTTAGCATTAGGCTAACTGTTCAATTAAAAAAGAACATGCAAAAGAACGAAACTGGACCACTTTCTTATACCATACACAAAAATAAATTCAAAATGGATTGTGAGACAGGAAACCATAAAAATCCTAGAGGAGAACATTGGCAATAACCTATTTGACATTGACCATAACATCTTCTTTCTAGATATGTCTCCTGAGACAAGGAAAACAAAAGCAAAAGTACACTGTTGGGACTTCATCAAAATAAAAAGCTTCTGCACAGTGAAGGAAACAATTAACAAAACTAGAACGCAACCAACGGAATGGGAGAAGATATTTGCAAATGACATATCTGAGAAAGAGATAGTATCCAAAATATATAAAGAACTTAGAAAACCCAACATCCATAAAAGAATAATCCAATTAAAAAATGTGCAGAAGACATGGATAGACATTTTTCCAAAGAAGATATACAGATGGCCCACAGACACATGAAAAGATGCTCAGCATCACTGATCAACAGGGAATCACAAATCAAAACTACAATATTACCTCACACCAGTCAGAACGGCTAAAATGAACAAGTCAGGAAACAACAAGTTTTGGTGAGGATGTGGAGAAAGGGGAACCCTCTTGCACTGTTGGGGGGAATGCAAACTGGTGCAGCCACTCTGGAAAACAGTATGGAGGTTCCACAAAAAGTTAAAAATAGAATTACCCTATGATCCAGCAGTTGCACTACTAGGTATTTACCCAAAGAATACAAAATACTAATTTAAAGGGACAGATGCACCCTGATGTTAATAGAAGCATTATCTATAAGAACCATATTATGGAACAGCCCAAATCAAAGAAGTTTGGAATATTACTCAGCCATAAAAAAGAACAAAATCTTGTCATTTGCTACAACATGGACAGAGCCAGAGACTATTATGCTAAGTGAAATAAGTCAGTCAGAGAAAGACAAATACCATATGATGCTGGATGTGGAATTTAAGAAACAAAACAAATGAGCAAAGGAGGAAAAAAAGAGAGAGAGGCAAGCCAAGAAACAGACTCTTAACTACAGAGAACAAAGTGATGGTTAACAGAGGGAGGTGGGTGAGGAAGGATGGGTTAAATCTGATAAGCATTGGGTGTTGCATGGAGGTGCTAAATCACTATATTGTACACCTGAATGTTAACTAACTGGAATTTAGATAAATATTTTTTTAAAAAGCTCTACCATGAAATGTCAAAATAAAATAAAAATAAAAAAGAACGGATTTTGGTTTCAACATATAAGGCTTATAAAACTGATTTTACTTAATCATTCTAAGCCAGCATCAGAATACCTGTAAACACTGAGCCCTGTCACATGCTACTCACTCAACACAGGATAATGATCATTACTATTGTTACATTTTGTGACTTGAACTTCAGTATACTGAATTTGGAACAAATACTATTATGTTGAATTAATTATTAAATTTAATTTGTGTTAATTTATTTTTTATAAAGATACCAGGAATTAAATTTCTAACATTAAGTATCCTCTTTATATTTTTCACATATAAGGAAAAATGTAAATTATTTGAATGCACAGTGAAATTCAAATACTTACCCAGAGCTGATGGTATACAGGTGCCTCCATTTTGGCAGTAGTTGCTACAGTGATTGACTTCACATCTGTCTCCTGAATAACTAGGCCAACAGTGACACCTCAAGTCACCCTTCTCATTTAAAATGCATCTTCCTCCATTTTCACAAGTCAGTTTGCATGAATCATCTGGTTATAAGAAGAAATGTACAAATTAGCATGCTATTCATTGGATGGTAGAATAAGAGCAATTCACATATACAAAAATTAAATATTCAGATTTACTTTTTTTCATAAAATTCCTCAAATAAATACCCCTGATATAAAAGTAGAAGAAGCAAAATACTATAAATACTATCTGAAAACAGAGAAATTAATTTTAACCACTATTGAATGGTGAATACAAATACTGACTTAATTTTTATTCTTCTTTAGGCTTAAAAATTATTAATCATTTCTTGTATTTATTAAAACATTAAATAACAAAACCAACTGAAGCTTCCTAAAAATGAAATATTTTCCAATCACTACATTTTCTTTATGACATAAGGAAACATAGCATATTTTTAGGACTATTTGATATTAAACCAAACTGAATTATGTAAGACAAATTTATAGTGTATATATAGTATATATAGTGTGTATATATAGTATATATATATATATTGGATTTACACATATATATAGTGTATATAGAGTATATATATATCAGATATGGAATATTTAATGGAATATGGATATATACTAGATATATATATATATGTAAACACACATATAACTTACAGTATAGAAAAACATTTAAATGAAAATACCTTCTTTGGTATACATCCTTATTAACTATGTATAAACAACTCAAAACTAAAAGACACTTAGGTTTGGTACAAGATGTTGATAAAACAGTGTCAGAAACATTTTCATATGTAAAATTTTCATATGGAAAATATTTAGTCACAATCTGTCTACTTAATACATTTTGGCTGGGGATAAGAAAAGGATGGTTATTCCTTGGGGTTGAAAAATTATTTTTAAAAATATAATGAGTCTTATTTATGATAAGAATTGGTTTGGAATAATTTTTCAGGTTATGTGTGTTGACATGACCTTACTCCATTAGAAATACTGCTTTACTTAGGGCAGGACATGATCCCAATAGAACACAAATGATTGAGAATATTGTAAGAAGTATTCTGTTCTAGAATATGCCTTCTATTAAAGCCATGCCTCTTTTATAGCAAAGTAAGGTAAAATCAAAACAGCCTGTATTCTTTATTCAAGATCCATTGGCCCCAAAATAGCAGAAGCTTTAATATAGCAGTGCAATAATCACAAGAGCATTTTAAAGAGCCTCAGTGACTTCAAATAAAAAAAAAAAAAAAATGACTCAAATATCACATCCACTATCATAAATAGAGACTATTTATCAGCAGTACCAGACAATTCTGAGACTTGCCTCACTGCAAAGCAAAGAGTTGAACAGAGAGGTTGAATTCTCAAGAAAGATCTAGAATGGAAATATATACTTAGTTTATTTTTTTTTTAAAGGATTTCTTTACTTTTTTTTTTAGGATTTTATTTATTTATTTGACAGAGAGAGACAGGGAGAGCAGGAACACAAGCAGGGGGAGTGGGAGAGGGAGAAGCAGGCTTCCCGCTGAGCGGGGAGCCCGATGTGGGACTCGATCCCAGGACCCTGGGATCATGACCTGAGCCGAAGGCAGACGCTTAACGACTGAGCCACCCGGGGCCCTATACTTAGTTTAAAATTCAACCAAACATTTCTAATTCGTTCAGCATAAAATATCCCTGATTGGAGTTGTGAATGTAAACAGTGAAGATAAATATTTAAGGCATTATGATCACAGTTAAGATTATTGTGGGGGAGTTCATTTTCATCTGTAAATGTTCTATGTAAGCTACATAGATATTCAAAATCTCTACATGTTAGGACATGTGCACTTCTGTAATGTGCCTCATCAGGCACCAGAAATTTTAAAATATAACACTGCTTGATGAAATAGAAGTGGAATTTCAAAACCTAACTGTAATAGTTCTATAAAGAAAAAGAAGACTGCTTTTGTCAATAACTAAATCACGCCCAGAAGCCAAGCTCCAGCAATTATAATCAACTATAGGAAAGAGCAGGTGAATATTTCTCCAAGAATGAGTAACATTTGAATTTCAAATTTCTTACCTGAAGATTAAAAATATTCAGTGTCTCATTATTTAACAATAGCAGCTAGAGAAAGGCATGTAATTATAAAGAGCAGAAAAACTTGGCTATATCAAATGTTAATGTCAGGAAAAAATTAATTGGCATTTATCTATACCAATCAGTAATTCTGAAATCTATTTATTTATATTCCTCACTGAGGTGGTCCAAACTGTCTGCTACCAAGGCTCATACGCATAGTGGCCAAAGTGAATATTTTTTAACACTCTGATTATTTAAAATATAAGACTTTCTTTTAAATTAAAAAATGAACTTTTAGGAGGTTTCTGTAATCATGCCTTTCAGTCAAATCTGAAATAGTAAAACTAAAATTTCTTACAAAGTTTAAGGAGGGCATGTGATGTGATGAGCACTGAGTGTTATATGCAACTAATGTATCATTGAACATTATATCAAAAACTAATGATTTACTATATGTCGGCTAATTGATTTTAAATTAAAAAAAGGTTTTAGATCTCAGATAAGTGTACACTTAGACAAACATGCTTTCTCATTTCAAACATAAAACTATAAAATTTGATGAATTAATATAGCAAAAAAACTATTTCATTTGCTTGCTTACTTAATGATAGATTTATCTTACAGTGCTGTGTGTCTACTTTTTGCAAAGCATTGTGCTAAGCAGTCATTTCTGCTCTTTTCAGTGACTCTGGACATGGGTGATATGGGCGCTATAGAGGCACTGGGGTGTATAGGGGATGGTGAAGAGTGTAGAATGCCTAGGTTCACCTTGGGGGACCACCATTATTAAGTAATGTTAGACAATCAATTGAGTCTTGCTTCAATTTTCTAATCTGAGAAAACAGGGGTAATGATCATATTATTATTATCAGGGATTTGGGGGAATTAAATACAACAATATACATATACTTACATTATGCCTTGTTCATAAGCCTTCAAAATATTTATTATTATTATTACAAGTAGTAGTGATATTTATTGTTAATCTAATTTTACACAAAAGAAACTGAGACTAAGGGAGGACAGGGCCAAACAAATTAGTTAATTGATAGATCTTGGCCTAAACCAAAACTCTGCCTCAGATCCACCCCAGGCCAACTTCTTCCTGGGTATTTGCTGGGATTATGGGATAAATTAATCTGAGTGTTAGATAAATCATTTACACTAAGCAAAGAAGAAAAAAAGAGTTATGTAGAAGAGATATTAATGTCTAGTTATAATGCAAAAACAACAAAAACTGTAGGCAACTTGACCATAAAAACAACACTGACAACATCAGAGTCAATGGAAAAGTGACATTGGTGGCATTAGAATACTTCTGTGCGGAATTCTCATCTCTCTCTTAGGGTTCTCTCCCACCCAAACAATAGTATAAGTAGACACAGTACATAGGGGCGGAGGGGCACCTGTGAGATCACTGGTTAGGAGTGTGTGTGGAACTAATAAAAATGTGGCATATCTTCTACAGGGAAAGACTGTTATTTTAAAGAATCTCTTTCTGAGAGGTTAAGGAGAATATGTGGCCACACATAGTTTACCTACATGAACATGTCAGAGCAGCTAGTAAAAAATGTGCCTAATAACATTTGAAAATGTCCATTTAATTCTCCTATTTGATCATCACAGTTGAGATCACAGCTACTCTGGTTGGAAAGATAATCAATAAAAAGAAAGGGTGCATTCTCGTGCCAGTGACAGCTACCTCTTCAAGAACTGGCACTAAAGGACTCATCCCAAATACCAATCATGATTCACAATTAGCTCTCTGTTAAGAAATTTCTAACCTTGTCACCCACAACACTGTTTCACACGTGCTACAGATTAACTCAAATAAATGACTCACTATTTTCTTTATATGCCTTGTTTTCATGCCTTTTCAGTTCCTCTGTCTCAGGATTCTGATCCCTCATTTCCACTTAATCTGAATCCCCTCTGTTTTGGCAGACCTTGTCCTAGGGTCATATTCTAGAGAAAATTGTAATCAATTCTCTAATTGGATGATCATCTGAATTCTTCTAATGGTTTTAACTCTTGTCTCTTCTGGGCCATGTATCACTATCCACACAAAGATCTATTGGTGTTTATGCCATTCACCATATCATCCTTGCAAACTTTTCAGCTTTGCATATCCAATGCTTAAAGAATATATATTAAATGAAGGAGCCATGATAGTTTTAGACACCTAGAGTCTTGGAAAGGTAGAAGTCTTCAGATTGCCTATAACTCCCAGTAGAGAACAATGAGAAAATGATAAGCGGGGGGAGAGGCTGACTGAGGGCAAAGACACAGTCTTCATGTGAGGAGTTCATTCTAACAGAGAAAAATACAACAGGTAGAAAGTCCTGCTCTGAAGAGATCTTAAGTGTATCTCACTGGAAAAATGTTGTGATCCTCAGGGGATTTTAGAGCACTGTGTTTTTGTCTGTGTCATAAAATTTAGTAAGTGCTGATTTTATTTTCGCTTAATAGTAATTTGTTTATCCATTATGGCTAATGTCTTGATTATGAGTCTTCTTCTCATCAGTCTGCCTGGATAATTGAGAGTTGTCTATTTTTTCTCTTTTCTCACCATACTATTTTGGTTTTTGATTTTCATTATTTTATTTTTGACTTTTTGCTATTTAATACTTATAATAAGCATCTGAAATAACATTTTACTTTTTTAAATGTTTGTTCAATGTTAATGTAGCTTCTAAAATATGAGCTCTATGAGTGAAGGAATCTTGTCAGTTTTGTTTCTAAATTAGTCCTTAGCTTCTAAATTACCACTATGTTTTGCTCAGAAGCCCTCAAAATATTTATTTAGTAGTATGTATTGTGAATCAAATTTATGCAGAAGAAAGTACAGCTTAGTTTCTTATCCTCAGTTTATTTCTTTTTTTTTAAGATTTTATTTATTTATTTATTTATTTATTTATTTATTTATTTATTTGACAGAGAGAGAAAGCACTAATAGGCAGAGTGGTATGCAGAGAGGGAGAAGCAGGCTCTCCGCTGAGCAGGGAGCCTGATGCGGGGCTTGATCCCAGGACCCTGGGATCATGACCTGAGCTGAAGGCAGCTGCTTAACCAACTGAGCCACCCAGGAGCCCCTTATCCTCAGTCTCGAAACTAGTATTTGGTGCAAGAAAGTTGTTCACTATGAACTTGATGGATGAATAAGGGATTTTAAGGTTGGGTTTAAACATGTAAGGAAATGGCATCCTCAGAAATATCATTATCTTCACTGATAAAGAGCTATATAAAAGTATCTTGATTTGGTGTGTGACTTCAAAGTTCTTAATCTAGTCTTAAATGCATAGTAAATGCTCAGTGCAGCATTGTGAATAAATGTAGAATAAATCAATTAGGAAGTCATTATCAGAGAGAATAGTTTATGCAGGCATTCAAAAACCAATGGTATCAAGGCAACTGTGCTGACGATTGTGTAGCTAATTCTGTTCAGTTTCAAGAGGTGTGAAAATTTATCATACAAATTAATTCATTATTTACAGAATAATGACATTTACCTACCTAATAGGCTGTCATCACTGCAAGTACCATTAATCAAATATTTGCCTTCTGGGCACACACAGGTGGCTCCAAAAGGACTCAGCAAACACAGGAATTCACATACTAAGGACAAGCATGGATTGGGCACTGATTAAAACAAAAGGAAACAAAGAAATGCATGACTATAAGTACAATAGTTTTCAGAAACATAAAATTCAACAAGGTGAAAGGATGCATTAACAACATTGAAAAGAAATCATATCAAATCCCTACTGGGTATATCTTATTTCAATGTTACCGTTCTCCTTTATAGGTACAGAGAAATTCTTACCCAACACCCATCATTAACAGGAAATTTATCCTGATTTACACTTCCCATAAGAGAGAAGGAATTATTCAAACATATACTTTGCCACTCTTCCATCTGACTTCTTTTTGGTAAAAGAGTTGGTCTGAGATACCGAAGTAGAGTTTGGGTTTATGTAAAAAAAGTAAAGCCAACTGAAGTCTTTGGGGGACCTACTCCTCATTTTAGGTAGTTTCAGAACTGTTGAACAGACAGAAACAACTTCCCCTTGTATTTACAAAGGCTTAAAATCCATATGTATTTGTCTGTTCGAAACACGAACGAAAGAGAGGACTCTTTTTTTCTAAAAACTAGATTTAACATGGTTTCCTTTCCATGCAGTTTGTGTGCATGTAAATGTCTGCCACGTTTATTTTTGTCTAAATTTCTACCCAATTAGCATCCTCTGCAGTCATAACTGCTCCACGACTCTCCTTAGTGAATCTGTCAGTAGAATGAAACAGAAATGGCACCTAGGTAGTGAAATGGTAACTGTGAGAATGGCTTTAACTGAGTTAGAACCACCACTCAAACACCTATTATATTCAGGGCAAAGTTTTATTTATTTATGTAGCTTTTATGAAGGTGGTAATATTTGACTATGAATAAGAATCAAACACAACTAGAGGATGATAGTGTGTCCTCATATTAACCTTGGAACTAAATATGTCAGATCATTGGTAAAGAGCAACACAAGTTTGGATAGGATTTCCAGAAGTTCTTAGGGGACTATCTGTAGTTTTAATCTGATTCCAAAACTGATTTGGATAAATATCAATTGTTACCTTTCCAGAAAATTGCCCCAAATGAGGTTAAGTCTCTTTTTATTTGCAGTAAAAAATTATCAATAAATCTTAAAGTTTCTTGAAGTGTAAACTCATACATAAGGACAGACCATTAGAATTTCAGTCACATTGTTTTTTTACTTTGTTCTTCAATATTTTTGATAGTTGTATTTGAAACAGATCTTTCAAGATAATTGCATCAATAATTTATTCCTTTCTAGTAAGGAAAGTAACAATAAAAATCATAAACAGAGAAAACATAGCCCCTGAAAACAGTACTCCTCAGTTGCTTTTAAAGATGGAATGTTGATGCTATGATTGTTACTTGTTATCAGTAACAAGATTCAAAATGGCTAATGATGAACTTCAGTACTTGCCATGGTTTATGTATAGACACAGGTTTTATTGAAAAAGAGAATGAGACTTTTTTATAACCAAGTCAATTCTAATTCCAAGAAAACACAATCAAATGCAAAATTAACTTTTGCATGATTTACATCTTGACTTTGGTGATAAAAATATCTAGTAATAGCACCATTAAAGTTACTTAACTCACAGGATTAAGACATTGAAATAGTTAAAATATTTTAAAATACTGTCTTTTGTCAAAAACAATATAAAATATACTTACAGTCTAGTTGTTTATAGCGATGAGATATCAAAACACCTTTTGTTTTATCAATATCTAAAGCTAGGTATTCTACTGAACCATGGCCAAATTTTTGTACTCGAAATACACCATTTTTAGATCCTGCTCCATATATATAATCTTCAAAGACATCAATCCTATGTGGATGTAACAAGCCTAGAATTTTTAAAAAGTGGAGTTATAAAAGTTGCAATGTAAATAGGTGCTCAGACTTAAAACTAGGTTTATTCAAGATCATGTAGAAAGTCTTACTACTGTTGTTTAAAAAAACTTTTAGAATTATAATTTTTTAATTGTAGCTGTAAAGTTGTTAGAATCAATTTCTTTGCAGTAGGAATATGTGAAATACTAAACATATCACTCACACATAAAAACATTTCCATCATCACTTTAACCATCTGCACCACCACAAAGCATTTGCTGGGGGCTTACTGTATGCAGAGTAATCTGCTGTATAGTTTTCAGACAAAAGAAAGCTACAGGCCAGATTTATCCATTGCACACAGATAGGCAGTTCACAAAATTCTGAATTTGTGTTCTAGATCAAATTAATGATCAAATTGGATGGCCTGAATGACAAAAAGAACAGAAAAAAAGGCATTACCATTGTCTCTTTTAGAAATGGGATAAAGAAAACAAACTAGCAAATGGTAATGTTGCATATGACTAGTTTGGCTAACAATAATAGAGGCTATCATTTTTCACATTTTAAGAAATAACTTATTTTAAGAGATTTTTATGATAAGAATAATTAATCTATCCTTGGACAGTGAAATGTATAACATGCAAAATGACAACATTTATAGTTTAGTTATTATCTAGAGATTGTAAAACATAAAGTGCTTTTTTTAAACTTATATATGTTTCTTCAATGTACTTAATCTGAAACAGGTTAACTTTATTGTTATAGCAATGTGTAATTTTTTTTTTTTTTTTTTGCCATTTGGGTCATTATACAAAAAACACATGTTGGGTAAAGGCACAATGAAAGTTCACTTTAATTATTTTTCTTTTAACTCCTCTGCTTCTGTTAAAAAACAAGAAGCAAAGCTATATTCAGTATTTATAATATGTAAATATAAAAACTTCAAGTACATATTATAAACAATTTGTGGTTAATAAACAAAGAGGTTGTGGTAGGGAAGGGCAAGAAACACAGAAGGGAAAGAAATTAGATTCAGCAGAAAGAACTGAGGTTGCCAGGCAAAGCAATTGTGAGGCACAGACGGTAGAGAATGAAAATAAAAAACAGGAGATAGGCATAGAGGTGGCGATACAAAAGGGCACCAGGGAAGGAGCACAAGTAGATTCTACACTCACTGGAGGTAGAGGTGAGTTATTTTTACACACTACTTTTCACTCGGATGTACAATTGTTACAATGATGTTTTATTATATACAGTAATTAATTTCTTGCTCTAACTGCAATTTGAAATAAAACTTGTGTTCAGAGGCACTAATCTTGACTACTTGAAGTGTTCAGCTCAGAATGTGATATGTACAGAAGGAACAGAATGAATGTTTTCTGAATCTGGGAAGCAATGGGCCATGTTTGTCCTGTGCTAAGGAAATTCTGGCCTGGCCTTTTGTTAGTCTAGTAGGAATGAAAATTATAATCTCTAGTAAGAGCAACAAGTTGGAAGGAAAAAGAATTTGAGGAAATTCAGAATGTGAAGCTTTCATATTTATACTTACATACCATTACTCAACATGCTTAATAATATTTAAAAGATGAAACAAAAGCACTTCACAAACCTTGTTTGCTACTGACAGAGATTACTGAATCAGAGCCATCATACAGAACACTGCCAATAACAGAAAGCTCAAGGTCAGCCCAGTATATTCGTTCACTAAAATGATCCACAGCCAGACCTGCAAAATCAATACATGAGGACAAATAACAAAAATAAAGTTGAAATTAATTAAAATCATGTTTCTGCTGTATATTGTATAATTATGATTGATAGTTTTTCTTCAAGTATCAAAGAAATTACCCCGTCTACATCATGGTACTGTAAAAAATTAGAAAAATAATGAAATAAGTACTCCTTATGTGCGATACCTATGTATAGCTTACATCGAATTTAATAAGCTGTGGTAAAAACTTTACTTCACGTAGGGACAACTACCCTAAAATGTCTTTCTTCTCCACACTTACTGGTCTCTTACACATAGCTATTTTCTAAAATACTTTTCCATGATAATTTAGTTTCTATGTTTATAGTACATACAGAATTAACTCATCATTTAAATAATTTATCCAAACTTTATTTAAAATAATTCAGTGTAATTAGTTATATTTTGAGTGTCTTCATAAAGGTACATATCTCAGAACATAAAAAGCTTAGTCATAAGACATTTTCGCCCATTTGGAATTGGCCTATGGTGTTGTGAGACACCTGTGTGCATGCTGAAGTCTAAATTGACTTCTAGTATATCTAGAATAGCACCATTGCTATTAAGATTGAAGTGTAAACACATAAATAAGGACAGACCATTAGAATTTAAGTCACATTGTTTTTTTACTTTGTTTTTTTACTTTGTTCTTCAATATTTTTGATAGTTGTGTTTGAAACAGATCTTTCAAGATAATTGCATCAATAATTTATTCCTTTCTAGTAAGGAAATTAACAATAAAAATCATAAACAGAGAAAACATAGCCCCTGAAAACAGTACTCCTCAGTTGCTTTTCTAAGATTGATGTTTATAGTAGGGAAGAATTTCTAAAGATTGATGTTTATAGTAGGGAAGAATGAATGGCAGTTCCTTAATTAAGGTTCTAGTTGTGCTTAAATTTTTCACTCTAATCATTAATTTTCTCCGGGATTGCTTCTCTTTATTTTTTTATCATCAGTTACCTATTAGTGAATAACAATGGGCTAAAATAAAATGTGGTAAAAAATCATGTTTTTCTACTTATTCAATTTTTTATTTTTTAATTTCATAATGTGACTGGAGTCTAGACAGTATCTTCTCACAAAAATATCATTGACATAAAAGATATCTTAAGTAAGATCTACAACATGTGAATTCTACAATAAGTCTTCACTGCTATAGATGTCTAACTTTTGTGACATAGCTAGTCTTTATATATGATGTATTACATAATAAAAACAGTATAATGAAATTAAAATACTTTTGGCAGCTGAAAGTTAAATAGCTTTCCCAATTGGAACATTCAATAAGGGCACCTATTGCATGGAGCACTGGGTGTTATACGCAAACAATGAATCATGGAACACTACATCAAAAACTAATGATGTACTGTATGGTGACTAACATAACAAAATAAAATATAAAATAAAATAAAATAAAATAAAATAAAATAAAATAAAATAAAATAAAATAAAATAAAATAAAATAAAATAAAATAAAATAAAATAACTGAGATACACCTCCATGGCAAGGCAACTGATTGGGAAGTGTTTCTGAATTTGTGCTAATTGGATTCCTGTGTAGGTAGGTCCAGGATTTAACAATCAGAATGAAAAACAAAACAAAAACAAAAACGAAACACACAAAAAAACCCAACTCAGAGTGAAGATCGTTTAAGAATCATTTTTTAGTTAAGTATGTAGATCTAGTCCAAATGTAATCAAACTAAATAAAAAAATCTCTCCTCAAGTAAAATATAAAGATGTACTATGCCCAGTCTCTGAAAATGACTTAACAATTAAAATGAGTGGCCCATGTTTTACTAGTTTCTGCTCAATGATTAATTGGCTATTTGGAGTCATGTTGGGAGTTATGATTTTGCTTCTTCATGTATAATTACTGGTAACATTAAACATAAAATGAACAAGTTTCCTGCTGCCCTCCATTATATTTCAAAACAGTTGTCTAAGCAGGGTTGGAAACACTTTCCTTTCTCTTTCACAGATGTAATATAATAAAGAAGTAGATTAAAATAAACTGTCTCCAAAATTGGTCTTTACATTTGGATATTAAATTTGTTAAAAGAAAACAAAGGGTGTGCCATACAGTCTCATTACCAATATTGTTGCTTTAGATTCAGCAGCAGTAAAAAAGTTCTCAAAAGTGTCATATATTGCCTTATTAGTCTAGGCTTGTCTAAGACATACCCATCTTTATCAGCTCTGGTCACATATTTTAATATTGGATGGAATTACAGCTAGATAAAAATTATATAACAAAGCTTTCAGATGAGTGGAGTTTATATTCCAAAAAATCCACAAATCGATGATTTTGATTTTTCCTTAAGCCCTTTAATAAAAGAGATAGTCTTTTAAATTAAAAAGTTAATAAAGGAATCAACTAACTTTTCTTGTTATAGAGATGAAAGTGAAGTTTATATGAAAGAACAAATTCATTTCTATCTTTAAAATATCACATCTCCTTTTTGTCTTTAATAGAGTACCAAAATAAAATGGAAAAAAAAAATCAATTCCCAAGAAAGTCATTTTTAGCTGAACTGGGAAT
This sequence comes from Zalophus californianus, assembly GCF_009762305.2. NCBI lineage: Eukaryota > Metazoa > Chordata > Mammalia > Carnivora > Otariidae > Zalophus > Zalophus californianus. The sequence continues at coordinate 106,925,473 of NC_045597.1, forward strand.
GATGGATATTTGCAGCCAAGTCTGTGTAAGTACAGAAAATTTAAAATAAAGTGCCATTTGTGCTAATCAAGCATTATGGAATCACAATTTGGAAGACTTTTAAAAGATAAAGACACAGTCTCACTAAGTTTTAGGAATGTATAATAATGACCCTAGTCATATAGTTATTTATTTAACATCTCCCATGATATCAAGGCTATTATTACATTTTAAGGATTTTTTGAATTTCACTTTAGTTGAACTCTGAAAATTTCCAAGATCCTCCCACTAGTTCTCCAATTTCCACTATGGTCTTAAAAAAGAGAGAGAAAGAGAGAGAAAAATAAAAGAAAAAGAAAAGAAAAGAAGAAAAGAAAACGAAGCATAGAAAAAGAAAATGTTAAAGCAAAATCTTATGAGAAATGACCATAATACTAATACGGTTTTTAAGAGAGAACACTTGGAGAGAGTAATAAATTAAAATCACTGTATTTTCAGAAATAGAGAAAAAGATTATATACATTCTGTGTTAAAGGAAAGCCAAGATTTGTAAGGTAGTATTAACCAGCAAGTGTGCACTACCATATTCTTGATTTAAAAGGTGATAAAAAGGGTCCAAAAACTGAAAGTATTTACCGCTATGTCAAATTTATTTTTTAAAAATTGTTAAAAGTATTTTTTGAGGGGCAACTGGGTGGCTTAGTTGGTTAAGCATCTGCCTTTGGCTCAGATCATGATGTTAGGGTCCTGGGATCCAGCCCCACTTCAGGCTCCCTGCTCAGCGGGGAGTCTGCTTCTCCCTTTCACTCACCCTCTGTTCTTTCCCTCTCTCTCTCAAATAAATAAATAAAATCTTTTAAAAAAGTATTTTTTGCAACAGGTTGCCTACCTACAGTCTTAGATTCCAAACTAAAGTTACACACACACACACACACACACACACACACACACACACACACACACCCTTATTTGAGTGTTAGTAAAATAAATGCATCAAGGAGTTCCAAAACAGTCCTAAGGTTTTTTTTTTAATTTTGTTTTATTTAAATTCAATTAGTTGACATATAGTGTATTATTAGTTTCAGAGATAGATTTCAGTGCATATAACACCCAGTGCTCATTATATCACATGCCTTCCTTAAGGCCCAATTACCCCACACCCAACCTACCTCGCCTCCAGCAACTCTCAGTTTGTTTCCTATAGTTAAGAGTCTCTTAGGGTTTGTCTCCCTCTCTGATTTCATCTTATTTTATTTTTCCCTCCCTTCCTCTATGATCCTCTGGTTTTTATCCATTTCATTTAATTAGAGACCTTTGTTGTCTAAGGAAAAAAGAATTTGCAATCAATAATTATAAATGGTGTAGGGCCAATGTGTACTTCTTTAATCTCTCAGAAATTGCCAGGATTTGGTAAGCTTCTAGGTATCAAATAACATGTTATTTAAATCAAACTCGTAATCTTACATGCTCTCTTACTGGAGAGAAACTGGAAATTGTCCTTACCTGACACATCATTCATTAATGCAAATGTATTCACAAGACACTTCCCTTGTACTATATACACTGTAAGGTACTAGGTACGTAGCAAAGAACAAAATAGATGATGTTCCTAATCTCATGGAGCATGCTACTCAAACACCACACAATTGATTGAATCAGAAGATAAATTAACCTTTTTGTTTTTAACATAGTGTCTAATAAAATAAACAAGTGTGCCATTTGTCAAAAGAAGTTATAAAACCGTACCATGAGTTAGAGTGTTAAAAATTGTGGGCATTTATCTCTTCATTCATTCAGTACATAATTATTCTTAAGCTCACACCAATTACGGGCACTATAATATTCTTCAATGTATATATGAATACCGGTAATGGTTTTGATTTAGGTTGTTTGTGGTCTTATTGGATACATAGAATATACACTAGAGAGTTCATGTTCTACTATATCATTAAAGCAGTAGATGATGAAGTATCAACTATGGAGATAATGAGTGCTATGAAAGCCCAGAGAATCGAGGTATTCCCATCATGATTTTGGGAAGTATGTAATGGCAGCGCTGGTAGTGAGCAAACATAAGGCTAGCAAAGTGGTAGACTAACTATTCAGCTGGATAGTACAATTCTAACCTTGAAATACTTAGGGGTTATATAAAGGGATAGATAAGTTCACATCTATTCCTATTGCTGTTCATTCCTGCAGATATCATCTATACCCTATTAAAGTACAGAGTGTAATCAAATGTGCCACATCTCTGTGCACATATTCATTCATGAATTCAGAAATGAAAGGTAGCATTTCCAATGAACCCAAAATGTAAAGAATAACATATTACACTTGGAGGGAAACAGAAGTGTTATTATAGTTACTGATTTCAATATAATAACCTTGGAGTCAGGGCAAATATTTATAAACATATACCAAGAAAAAAGAGAGAGAAAAAATAGGTACAAACAAGTCATGTTTCTGGGAAGGCAGAAGTAATGAATGTAGTTCCATAGAAGGATATCTCAAGGATACGTATGTATAAGTACACATGTCTCTCTACATATAATATGTACATATACATACAGATGCAGAACTATGACTAACTTATTTCCAACTGTTCATTATCACTCTCTAGTAATATGCTATTTACGAAATCGAAATTATTTATTATTTCCTAAAGCTTGCATGAGATTTGTTCTTGACTCATTTTTATATCAATAACATGTAGCATGACAATACTCAGGAGTTATTAATCACTGTAAAGATAACTTTGGGAGATGTTTTGCCTGATGGAATAAAATCCTGCTTAGGAATACAAAACCAGCATTTCCAGTATTACGAAAGTCACTTATTATAAAGCAGGGAGGCATGAAGTGAAATAATAGATTTTTGTATATGGCTTGTGGATTTTTAAAAATCTTACAGAATTCTGACTGATATACAATGAGAAAATGAATCAAATTAACAAAATATACTAGATGACATTTTAAAATGTGAATAAGAATAATTACCAGTGCGATATGAGGAATTCGTAATCTCAGGAAACAAACTGAGGGTGCTGGAGTGGTGAGGGGGTGGAAGGGATGGGGTGGCTGGGTGATAGACATTGGGGAGGGTATGTGCTATGGTGAGCGCTGTGAATTGTGCAAGACTGTTGAATCACAGCTCTGTACTTCTGAAACAAATAATGCAATATAGGTTAAGAAAAAAAAAAAAAGAAGAAGATAGCAGGAGGGGAAGAATGAAGGGGAGTAAGTCGGAGGGGGAGACGAACCATGAGAGACGATGGACCCTGAAAAATAAACTGAGGGTTCTAGAGGGGAGGGGGGTGGGGGGATGGGTTAGCCTGGTGATAGGTATTAAAGAGGGCATATTCTGCATGGAGCACTGGGTGTTACGCACAAACAATGAATCATGGAACACTACATCAAAAACTAATGATGTAATGTATGGTGATTAACATAACAATAAAAAAAATTAAAAAAAATGAATAATTACCAGTGCTAGGGAGTTATGGTGGACATTATATGGAATAATATGAGGCTTTAGCATTGTACATAGCACATTGTTTTTAACAATTATTCTTAGCCTGTTAGATATTAAAGGAATTATGTTAATCAATTTATATTAGTTTTCACATCTGATTTAAATTAATTGTTACAGGGCTGCCTGGGTGGCTCAGTCGTTTAAGCATCTGCCTTTAGCTCAGGTCATGATCCCAGGGTCTGGGGTGTCAGGTTCCCCATTTAGTGGGGAGTCTGCTTCTCTCTCCCTCTGACCCCCCACTTGTGTTCTATCCCTCTCTCTCAAATAAATAAATAAAATCTTTTAAAAAATAAATAAATTTTTACAAATTCTCTATAAGGTAAATATATCATATATATTTTATAAATAAGAAATGTGATGCTCCAAAGTTTATACAGGTTGCTCAGTTTTAACTCAAGCCAAATAAATGGAAGGCTTATGCTCTTTCTGCTAATTTACATTTTCTCTGTGTAAGTCACTATAGTATACCCAATAAGGTCTACATCTTTCTTTTGAAGCTCTTCCTTCAGCGATTGTGACACTGAATTCTGTTGCTTTGTTCCAACTGCTCAAACACCCTTACAGCCTTCAGTGCTAACTGGGTCTCTTCTAAATATAAGCATGTCACAAAATTCTACCCTAAGAAGCCTCTTTGTCTTCCCCTCCCTTGTCCATCTTAACAAGTCCAGCACTTTAAGTATCAGCTTTCTTTGCTAATTCCCCAAACTTTAAGCTTAAACCCTAAGCTTTAAGCTCAAAACTAAAATTTTCAATTACCTGTGCAGTATCTCCATCTGACTGACTCAGCTGGGTCTCATCCACACCTGCAACATTTGCCTGTGACCAACAGCACCACACAGTCTGCTCAAGTGCATCTTCTCAAGGTTCTACTCTCCACACCTAATAATGTCACATGGCAAACTCCTCTCCACCATTTCTGACTCTTCTTCTTCTTTTTTTTTAAGATTTTATTTGTTTGATAGAGAGCACAAGAGCACAAGAGCATGAGCAGAGTGGGGAGGGAGGGGCAGAGAGAAGGGAGAAGCACGCTCCCCGCTGAGCAGGGAGCCCCATGCGGGGCTTGATCCCAGGACCCTGGGATCATGACCTGAGCTGAAGGCAGACGTTTAACTGACTGAGCCACGCAGGCACTCCCTTTTCTGACCCTTCGTCCTGCTCTATTTTCACTCTCTTTTCTACAGCACAAAACACTTCATAACTTACTTTATAATTTACTTTTTAAAATATTATATTTTTACTATATAACCACTAGAAGAAGAGGGATCTGTGTGTTCACTCCTATATTGCAAATGCCTAAAATTATCCCTGACACATAGTAGGCACACAAAAAATATTAGTTGAAAGAGTGAATAAATGCCTTCTAAGAGTCTACTGCCTATAAGTGAAGCATAAGTTTTCAAAGCAGAGTTGCTGAGAAGAAAACTCACACATACCCAGTCACATGGGGTAGAGAACCTCACACCAACTCCTTTCTTGACATGTCCCTGTGGATGTTTGATCAGATCCTGTTATCTACTTAATGTAAAGCAATCGTACTTGTCATGGTCTCTGAGATCCTGCATGGGCTGACCTCTACCCACCTCCCCAAGCCTTGTCTCATGCTGTTTTCCAATTTGTTTCCAATTTGTTTACCATGTTCTTTGGCTTCCCTACCTCAGGGCCTTTGGTCCCATTCTTTACTTTGGGTTGTACCATCATTCCCCATGTCTATGTTTTCACACAGTTTAGCAATTAATCTTAACCATCAATACCTCAAAAAGCCTTTCCTCCCCACTATAATTAATGTGACACCTGCTGCATGCTGCACCTACTCCTCTCTATCAGAGCCATTTACACACACAAGCACTTGTGCGTGCACACACACACGTGCCCACACACTTCTTTGGTTTTTCTTTTTACGGTCCCCCACATTAGAATTTAAGCTCTGTGAGTGCAGGGATCCATACTTCTGATGACCAACAGTGCCTGGCATATAGTGAGCATCCAATATTTTTTAATGAAAGGTGGGATGGATAAATGAAGGAAATAAGATAATTATATGAATGGTTAAATTGATTGACTTTTTATCCCTCTTTGACACATTTCTTATCTCTTCCACTATTCTCATATGCATTTAATAAATTCTACCATGCTAACTCTGCTTGCCTCCCACATACCTTCTCCCCTTTTCTGCCATTACTATTCTAGTTATGTTATCCTCTGCTCTTGTCAGGACCATACAATGGATTGTTAGCTGGTCTCTTAGCTCTGTATCTATTTATTTCATTGGCACAATGCTACCAAAGCAATAAGCCTGGAGACCTACCTTATTCACATCACTCCTTGAATCGAAATTGTATAGTGGTTCATTATTGACCAAGAAATCATGTAAAAACACCTTGGTATTTAAAGTTCTTTATTCTCAGTTCATGTTACATTACCTATCCTGCCCCCTTCTATGTGTGTCATAATCCCTAATATCACAGAACATGCCATGCAGCCTTACATTGCAGCCCCTGGCTCAGAGTGCTATGTCATTTAATATATATGACAATATCTTAAGTTAGTTGTTATTATCCCTTGGTTTGCTAATGATAAAAATCAAAGTTTGAAAATAATAAGTTCCTTTCTGAGATCTCATAGCTAGTAAGTAATCCCTTGGGATTCAAAACCATGTATATTTGACTTCAAAGAACACCTTTATAACATCTACACCATGATAGATTATCTGCCCACCTTTCAAATGCTTACCTATCCTTCAAGTACTTATTCAAGTGACACTTTTCACACAGTTTTCCAGTCTTGGAGAGAATACCAAATACCTATCTACTACCTGCTTGTTTAGAGCTAAGGAATCATACTTGCCCTCCTTCCCCAGAGAATTGTGCTCAACTGACTGCAGCAACCTCAATTGGGAAGTTAGAGCCCAAAGGTCAACCAATGACTGATGGAGCATATAAAACAGGACCCCTTCCATGCCATGGGATTTATGCTCCAAAGCACATCCCCTGTGGCTCAAGCCAAAACGAGAGTTTACCTGAGACAGAGTCTTTCTGGCATTTTTCCCTTTTTCTCTCCATCTTTTACAGGTTTCTCCTGAATAACACTCTCCTCATAAATAACCTTTACAAGAATTCTTGTCTCAGGACTTCCTAAGAACCTTCTGACAGGCAATGCTATAAATTGCTGCCAGAATCCTTCTTTAAAATGAAAATTATGTCACATATACTGTGATTATGTAAGTTGTTAACATCATGTAGGTTGTTAACCTTTTTTAAAATTAATTGTAGGTGATTAACATAACATAATAATAAAAAAATTAATTTTGCAACTTTTCCGTAGGTCCAGAATTAATTAAAAATAAAAAAAATAAAAAGAAAGTTAAAGTTCTTTAAAAAATGAAAATAATATTTGAGCATATTATGCCACTTGCCTCTTCAGTTGCCTCCCATGTCTCTCTCTCCTTAAAGGAGAATAAAATTCATTCCTTAACAGTGCGTTTGATGTCCCAGATGATCTATGCCTAGCCACCTGGGCACCCTCACTTCTACCATTTTCCTGAGTTGTTCATATGTTTGTAGGTATACTAACATTCTTGCTGTTCTTGACACATGCTAAGCTCATTCCTAACTCATAACATGGTGTTTGCTCTGTTTGGAAAGCTCTTTGCTCACATATTCACACAGCTTGCCACCTCTATGATGTTCTCCTCTCAAATATTACCTTTATAGAGATGACTTTTTTGATAATCCTATTCGTAATTCTACCCCCCCATAGTGCCCATTCTTTTGTATATAGCACTTATTAGTATCTGACATGATGTATATTAAATATTCTATCCTCTGGAGGAAGGCAAGTTTCATGAGAGTTGGTAATCTCTTCACTAGAGTTAGAACTTGTCTTCAGCATCTGGAACAATTTCTCATACCAGGTGGGTGTTCAATTAGTACTCATTAAATCAGTGACTAGGGACAAACTTATGTAAATGAACTAATTCCCAAAGACTGCTCCTTCCCATAAAGAGTAAAAACAATGTAGTTGAAGGAAAAGCCTACGACACATTAACAGTTAATAAGAATGTAAGTGCCAAATAGAAATAAAATTGCAACTACATAGGATACTACAAAGCATAATTATTTAATAATATGTGTTCTAGAAATGTATTCTCTCCTTTGGGGTATAGTGGGCAGGGATGTTGTGTGTGGCATGAAATCCTTGAGGCTCCTGCAGTTCTGAAAATGTTTTATTGAAGAATTGTTAAAGTTAGACCATATAAGGTGGGTAAGATTCAGCGGGGTGCACAAAAGTCAGAAGGGCATTCTAGATGGGGAGCCTGGGAGGCAAACGCAATGGGAAAAAAAAAGGCAGACAAAACAAAACACAAAACACACGAGCTCCTGAACAGTCCTGGGGGTATAGAGAGTTTGGAGTGGTAGTTTAGAAGATATAGCTGGGAAGGATATTAAAGCCCAATTAAAAAGAGCTGTGAATGAAAGGGCAAGGAATCATGACGTCTGCCTTTTACAGAAATTATTTGTTTTCCCACCTCTTTGCCCATTTAGTTTATGATCCTGTAAGAATATTATCATCTATCCCAGCATCATTAACATATATAAGTAAAAATACCTTAATACATTATAAACTGTCATAATTCCATGCATGTGAAATCCTACAAATGGCCTTGCAACTTAAGCAGTTTTCAAATAATATCCCCATAATATCACTGGCAGTTTGATAAGGCCTTGACTTTCAAGTTGGAAAAATACAACATGAAATGTTAATGACTTTCAGTAAGTCATACTATAAATTATTTTATCTGCTTGTAAAAATGATTATATTGCCAACAACCTGGAAAGAATTGTAATGCTAATATGCAGATCATATTGCTCAACATTCTAGACTGTGTCAGAAATGCATCATACCTGTGGGTCTTTGCAAATTCTTTTGTACTAAAATCCTTCTCAGAGTGCCGTCCATGCCTGCTTCTTCTATGTGGGAGTGGTCCCCAACGACAGTCCAGTACATCATCCTGACGAGACAGGTCAAGTTGGTTAGCTTGCAGATAGTGCTGTTGTAACTCAACTTGCTCCCCAAAACAGTTTCTCTTCAGACTGTGTGCATCAGAATCACCCCAGAGTCCCTGAAAAAGCAGATTCCTGGACCCTACTCTAAACCTACAGACTGGGAACCTCCAATAAGGGTGGGTAATTAGGAGTTTTATTTAACATTTCTCTCTTTTCCTTTTTGGTCCCTGCCTATAAATGAAAAAGTAAGAGTAAAAAAGGAACAATTCAAGCAAAGGAGAGGAAAGATTTGCGTTAAAATTGTTTAAATTTGTTCATACATACACCTACATCTTTTATTATCACAAATAGCCAAAATACTAATACTCTACACTTCATATGTTCAATATTATGGTTAATGTTTTGAAAATTCAATCTTATGTTAACAATACAGGTTATGTGTTTATTGCAATGTCCATATAAGACACATACACATACATACATAGAATGTATAATGTAGCAGCCTTTCAGGAAAACATATATATTGTGTCACCATTTGGTATGAAAAGGACACACTTTTGTACAGAAGTAGAGGGATTTTTAGAAGTCTTGTGGATCTATTCTATGTTGAACACTTATTATAGAAAGAAAACTACAGAGCACAGGTAGGAAAAATCTCTAAAAATGGATATGCATATCAAGAAATACAAATAGCCAGCTCATTAACCTACCCTCTTTTAGGATTTACAGCAATAGCATAGGGTTCTCCAGCCATGTTTGTTAAGAGTCTGGTGCAGTTGGGGCCATTCAGCTGCCCCACGTTGATAGAGTACCTCAGACTGGTCCAGTGAGTGGTGTAGTAACTGAACCAGTGCATTCTAGAATGATCAGTCCAATAAATATTTCCAGCAACCCAGTCAACTGCAATGTCCCTGGGCCTTTTAAATTCAGGACACTAAAAGAAAACAAAACAACACCACAGTATTTTCAAAAGCAAAGTGGTAGAGCGGAGGTCTGTATACATTGATATTTTATGGGAATAATATCAACATGGTCAGGTGTTAATTGTTACACAGTTTTTTTAAATATCAAAAATGCTCCATTTTATTCTTAATTTTTATAGACATTATAATTTCACAAATCTTAAGTGCACAACACATTGGACTTTAACCTAGCACCGCCTTTGTATAACCACCACCCTGCTAGAATATTTCTAGAATTATAGAAGGTTCACCTATAACTTCTCCTAGTCAGTATTCCTCGAGATTAACCATAATTCCGATGTCTAACAAAATAGAATAGTTTAAACAAATTCATATAAATGGTATCATACTGTTCTATTCCTGACTTCTTTTACTCAACATTGTATCTATGAAATTCATTCATATTGTTGTACATGTCAGTTACTAATACTTTTTTTTGATGGGTAGTATTTCATTTTATGAATATGGCACAATTTTTTTCACCATTTTACTGATGATATCCATTTGGATTATTTATAATTTTAGGTCACTAAACAAAAGTCATGAATGTTCTTGTACATGCCTGTTGGTGGACACAGACATTCATTTCTGTTGAGTATTTATTTAGCAAGAATTAGAATTGTTGAGTCTTAAGGTACACATATACTTAGCTTGGATAGATACTGCTAGCATTTTTTTTTCAGAGTTTGTACAAATATACACTCTTTTCAGCAATTTAAGGAAGTCCCAGTTGTTCTGCATCCTCACCATATATAATTTGATTTAAAAATTGAAAAAAATATTAGTACAGATGGACACATTTAGAAAGATACTGTATTCAAACATATTTTAAGGAAAGTTACAATATCTGTCATATATTAAATTTACTAGCTTGGATTTTCTGCTTTATATTGTATTATTGAATTATCGTGAGACAGAAAAGTAAGGGAGTTCTTTGCAAATAGACAGTAAGGAAAATAACGTATGCTCTGCGCCCTTCAATTAACTTGATCACTTCCAGTAGGAATTAATGTCATAATTAATTTGACATAGTCAGGTTTATTGTGCATAACCAAAAGTGAGAAAGGATTCCCAGGGGTATTATATCAAGAATGGAAACAATTATTTGAAGGTTATTATAACTAGACATGTGGTCGATGTGTAAGAACATCATTAGGACCTGGCAACCAGTGGAAATATGGTTTTTAACCAGTGGAAATATGTGTAAGAACATCATTAGGACCTGGCAACCAGTGGAAATATGGGTTTTTAACATGATAGTTTCTTGTGCGATTTACTAGGGAACAAATTCTATTGAAGGAGTGGGTGGACTTGGATTAAAAGAAGAGAAACTAAACTCAAAAAAAGAACATGAGATGTCAATAAACAGGAATTGCAAGCCACTGTCTGCTGTGGGATTAGTGGGCTCTCAAGGAAGGAAAATATGGCCTGAACTAAACACAGAACCCATAGAAATTTCTAACAACTTTTATTATCAATCTTTTCACCTATTGATTTAAAAACTGAAATTATGAAATTTATAGTAACATATTTCTCAACTCTAACAATAAATACTATCCATCTACCCAGTGATAGCTCAGTGATGTTTAACAAAAAGCACTCTGAAATACAATATGCTTTAGAAACAGTATAAATAATAGTCACAGGTGGGTAGAATATAAATATTTGTCCTAGCCAAACCACAAGATTATTTTCAAATGTTCCAGTATCACTTAAATTAACTGTAATTTTTTTCCTGTTTTGGCAGGTTCTGAAAGTAAATATATGAACAAATGTAATGGGTATGTCAGTGTAAATCATAAATTTATAAATATGACAGACAATGAAGAAAATAACCATTATAAGCTGTTTAGAGTCTGTTGGAGCATATTTATCATTTTCTAACACTAGTAAAGCAAACCCTCAGCATGCAAAAAAATATGATATTGGTTATCTAGCATGAGCATAGAAAAATACCTAGTTTCCCTTTATCAGATGTAAATATATATACATGATTTCCCATCCTAATAGTATCCTTGCTAAAATAGGATATATTCCATGCAAAGTTCCACTTTTTTGAATTTAGGATTTTCATTTTGTTTTACTCATTCTAGTTTTTTTTCTTAAAAAAAAGTCTGATTATCTTTCCAATCTATACTTCTACACCTGGAATGCAGACAATTAAAAACCCGAATTCTTTATTTTCATAGAACATTCAGAAGTTTGATTAAGTGATCAGGTAAGTAGGCTGGTGAAGATTCTACTAATGGCAGATTCTAGAAGGATAAATCAAATTTATATCACATTATTAGGGTAAAAAATATGGCTTAGGGAAAGGGAAAAATGTTACTTTCCAATGCTAAGCACAAAGAGATACTGATGGATTCATTAAATCTATACATTTATTCTCTGGTTCCCTGATCAAGGAATCCCTAATGTCATTCCAGTATCAACTAAAGTAGTTAGAATATGGGGTAAAGGACATCACACCTGATAAATTCAACCTATGGTCATAAATCATCAGTGACAAGATGATTCTCAGAGAATAATGGCATCAGGGTGAAGATGTTACCAGATGTTCATCTTCACTGATTTCACAACATACTGAATGCTCAATGATTCTCAACACTGAAGAGAGAGGAACTGAACAGAAAAAGAACAATAACAAGAAAGAAACAGGATGCTCCTATTGTCAAGGAAACTATGGCCAAATTAGGAAATCACCCTTTATAAGGAGTTCCATAGGAATGATATAATCCCTCTCTATTGCCCACAACTTGACCAGGATTGTGAATAGTATTAGCATATAAAAGGGACTCTAGTATTAAATGGATGCTGGCAGGGGAGTGGAAGGTAGAAATTCCTGTTGGATCTTGATATAATAAAAAAACAATTTGTGGAGAGGTTCAAAATCAAACAGGTGAATACAAAAAGTGGACAAACACAGTAAAATAAACAGGTTCTGGAAGAGGAATGGAGTCTGACATGGGACAACAGAAAACAGGAAAGTTAAGCCACTTGCTTCTAAAGAGGTGTAAAACAAAACAAAACAAACAGATACATCAGATTCAAAAGAAGAAAATATAAAACTCTCATTGCGCCTTTGGTTAGCTCACTAGACAGATAGGCCTATGAGCTAGAGGCACTAATGAAATATATCATGTTGAAGAGACTGTAGAGGCAAGCAGTTTCCCTAACAACAAAAGGCGTTGCTCATACTGTTGCACAAAGTGGAAGACACATTTTCACTGCTTTCTCCAGGCAGATGATTTCTTTCCTAATAAGCTCTCTAAATACACAGCCAAAGTTTTGAGGCCTGAGGCATTCATTCTTCTTTGTGGAGATATATTAGTCCAATAAATGAAACACTTAAATCTTACAGAAAAATTGGCAGACTTGTTGTAACAAAATTAGAGGTTACTACTTTAAAATACTAATCCTTTACAGCTGTGGATTGTAAGGTATCTGTCACAGTTCCAGCTTCAGGAAACTAAAGCTATAAGTCACTGGAGACATTTGATTTAAATCAAGGAAAGAGGAAAATCTATGAAGTAGGACTTCAAGCATTTGAACCATGGAAATTCTGTCGTCTTTTTAAAAAACATTCCTATAGTTAGCAATATACTTTAAGAAAATACAGTTAACACAAGTGTTGATTGAAGTAGTCACATATTTTATCTATGTGTTATTTTTTTCATGTAGGAAAAGAAAATTTGGCTCATTTTACTAAAGTAATTATCCTGTAATGTAAAGCTATTAAAACAAAGCTGTAAAGCCACTCTAAAGTGTGTGTGTGTGTGTGTGTGTGTGTGTGTGTGTGTGTGTGTATGGTGTATATCACACTAAATGAAAAGGCTATTTACACTTTTGGCCTATAATATATGAATCAGGTTAAATTCTCATAAACCAGGAAATAGAAGTAAAATAATTACTATGCAAATTCTGAACATTACTAAGTTATATGGCTTAATAATATTCTAAGATATGTAGATATATATTATTTCAATCTAGAAGCTCATATAGCAATGGGAAAATCCAAAAAGAACCAAGAAAAAGTTATATTTGGAGTTAGAATGTGTAAGAGTTCCAAAAACACTCCAGGAAGGAAATCCCTGCCTTCTATCTATAATTTATTCTGAAAAACAGATTATTTCAATTTGAGTAATTTAAAACCATTATTTATCTACATTAAGACCATGTCCACCTGGCACAAACTTCTCTTAGGGGGATAAAAAAACTAAATAAAAGTATGTAATTCTCGGACAATTTCCAAAAAGATCACATTTGTCTTTGGATTATAGATTCAATATTGTATGTGACTTTGTCTTTTTTTTTTTTTAGTATATTCAGTATTCTTTAAACTTACCCATCATTTACCACCCTCCCTCCAAAAATAAAAAAAAAAAAGAGAGAAAAGAGCAAAACTGGCTCTCAAAACCTTCTTCACACTATTAGGTAAAAAAAAAAAGAGATGGAAGATTAAAAGCACATTAAATTTGGAATCAGAAACTTGTAAAATAATCCTACTTTCACCATAAATTATGTGATATATAAAATAAAGGTTTTGGATTAGATGATCTGTAAAATTTTTCAGACTGTAAACATTAAATTATATAGCAGTTTAAGATAATATTATCCATTCTATGTAAGCCTGCATTTTACATAGTTTTAAGGGTGTATCTAATGCTAATAGTGAATTTTCATGCATCAGTATGTGAAAAATTTGTTGGTACTTATGGGAGCAATTTTGATATCATCCCCCAGAATTAAGGAATAAAGGTGTCTTCTGACATTACAATTTAAACAAGCATAACACTTGAGATGGAAAGCAGAGCTATCTGAAAGTAGAGATTGCAAAGTGGTAGATTGAGGACTAAATTTAAGTTCAAGTAAATAAAACTTTTAGGTATATTTTAACTTTAAAATTAAGATATCACCTTAAAATCAATTTTTCTTTTTTTTAGCATTTACTAATGAATCATTGAACATTATATCAAAAACTAATGATGTTATAAAAAAGAATCAAGTTGTTTCTTTCTTAAAAATTGAGGATATATAAGATAGTATATAAAAAGCAGGGCAATGTTACAGAATAACAGAGTCAATCAGCTGATGCCCCCTGATTTAATGGAACATGTATTGAGTTTGCCTCTCTTACGTGGGTCCCTAATGTTATGTCAAATCTGTTTCACTCATTTATCTTACCCATATAGCTGGTTTGCAGCCCATGCCTTAAAGAGACAAAAGAAGTTGACCTTACTGGATAAATCATGTATCAATAAGAAAGGGAGTTAAGACAGCAATAAACACATAGAAAAAGAGTCACAGAAGCAAATGTTGATACTGTCTCCAGAATCATTAAGTAAGCGTCTTGTGGATGACAGAAATATTCAGTATATGTAGCAGATATATATGTGTGTGTGTGTGTGTGTGTGTGTGTGTGTGTATGCATATGTATGTGTATATAATTATGTACAAATTTGGCTCTTATAAAGAGCTTTTATATAAAGAACTTATACAGCTCAACACCAAAACCCCAAATAATCCAATTAAAAAATGGGCAGAGGACATGGGAAGACACGTTTCCAACGAAGACACACAGATAATCAGTAGATACATGAAAAGATGCTCAACATCACTAACCATCAGGAAAATGCAAATCAAAATCACAATATCACCTAACACCTGTCAGAATGGTTAAGATAAAAAACACAAGAAACAGCAAGTGTTGGCGAGGATGTGGAGAAAAAGGAACCCTCTTGCACTGTTGGTGGGAATGCAAACTGGTGCAGCCACTGCATAAAACAGTATGGAGTTTCCTCAAAAAATTAAAAATAGAATTGCCATATGATCCAGTAATTCCACTAATGGGTATTTACTGAAATAAAACTAAAACATTAATTCAAAAATGCTCCCCTATGCTTATTGAAGCATTATTACAATAATCAAGTTACAGAAGCAACTTAAATGTCCATCCATGGATGAATGGATAAAGAAGATGTGGTGCATATATACAATGGAATATTACTAGGTAAAAAAGAATGAAATCTTGCCATTTGCAACAATGTGGATGGATCTAGAGGATATAATGCTAAGTGAAATAAGTCAGAGAAAAAAATACCATATGATTTCCACTCATATGTAAAATTTAAGAAACAAACCAATTGAACAAAGTAAAAAGGAGGAGAAAAACCCAATTCTTAAATATAGAAAACAAAGCGGTGGTTGCTAGAGGAGAAGTGAGGGGGGAGGAATGGGTGAAATAGGTGAAAAGGATTAAGAGCTTACTTATCATGTGATGAGCACTGACTAATGTATGGAATTGTTGAATCATTCATTATATTGTACACCTGAAACTTACATAACCCTGTATGTTATATAATTGAATAAATACACTGGGCTCTTGTACTTCAATGTATTTCATACATCAAATATATTCAGATTATAAATATGTGTGTGTGTGTGTGTGTGCATGTGTAACAATGCTGAGTTTTATACATCATTTTCTGACTAGCTTCATTAAAATTAGTTTCCTACTGTCTTATTAATACTCAGACAAACTAACATTCCAGTTTATAAGTCTAAACAGAATCTGGACTAATAATGAAGTCACCTTGAATGATACTTCTTGGGCATTCAATTGACATTCTTTAGATAATAGTCAATCTTTCTGTGAGCCTGTCCATTCAAACAGTAACAGTTGGTTCAATTTGGAAAGACTCGAAAACATGTTATTTGGGCTAAGATATATAATGCCTAAGTAAGACCAATGTTAATGATAGTAATAATAATGAAAGTGATGTCTTCTTAATAAAGGAGCTTCTGTTCACTGGGATAATTAAGAGAGGCGGAGGAAAGACCATGCTTGAAGATTCTGAAATGAAGCTGCATTCCTGGAAATTAAATATAGTGTATTTATGGCTCAGGAAAAAAATGCGTGTTTGTGGGTATATATGTGTATGTTCACAGGTGTGTAAGGAAATGGGACGGGTGTAGCGTAAGATGAGACTGAATATCAAGGAGAGGCTTATAAACCAATGAGTTTTCGATGGAAAACCATTGGAAGGATTTAAGTGGGGGAGATATGATGATTATATTAATGTTTTAAAATTATGTTGGCTATAATGTGGAAAATAGCTTAGGACTGGGGACCAGAAGTGGATACAGGATAATCAGAGGAGGTTTATGGAATGGACCTTAGAAAGGAAAATGTGGAATTGTAATCTGAATTTTTGTGAGAGAAAAGTGGTTAAAAATGGGATATATCTGGAGATAAAAATATTTGATCTTATAATGAATCGAATACAAGGATGAGAAGAATAACTTGTAAAGTATAATTTTTCAAGATCAATATACCATTGCCATGTATACCAAAGATTTTCAATTAATTTATTGCTTGTAACCCTTAAAAAATATTATGTACCTTTTTTATGACAGATCCTGTTCTAGATGTTAGGATTACATATAGAAGTGGCCAAAACAGCAAAAATACCTGCCATGGGAAAATTTACTTACAGCAAGGTAAGGTACAGAGGAAATAATAAATGTAGTAGGTAAGTAAATTATATAGTAGTTTAACAAAGATATGCACTGTGAGAGTGAAAAAAAAAAAGAGTAGTGTGTTGAGGATCCAGGGTGGGCATGGGACAATAGATTGCAATTATCAATACATTATGTATTCAGAAGATGGCATTTGAGCAATTCTTAAAGAAGTTTACAAATTGAGCCATGCAGGATATCCAGCTGAAGAACATTTAGGCTAAGAGAACATTTCAGGAAAGGCCTTACATTAGTAGATACTGATGGGTTTTACAAATACCAAAGCATCCTTGGAGAAGCATAAGGGAGAAATTAATAGGAGATGAAGTCAGAGAGGAAACCAGATCTTTTAAAACCTTGCAAGGATGAGAAATTTGTCTTTTACATGGGAACCACTAGATATCTTTGATCAGAGATGTCATGTGATCTAATTTATGTCTTAGAAGGTGCATTCTGGTGATTGTGTGGTAAGTAAGAAGGAAAGCAAAAAGACCAATTAGGAGGCTACTGCACTAAGTCAGAAGAAAGATGATGGTGATTCAAAAGTTGGTATTTAAAGGCAAGCCGATGTAAGGTAGTTAACTCCTAGCATATGTTGAAGGTCATAGGATCACCTGATTTGGGAATTATGAAAGAAGAAGGATCAATAGTAACTCCCAAGATTTTTTTTAAAGATTTATTTATTTATTTATTTTGGGGATGGAGGGGCAAAAGAGAGAGAGAATCCTGAAGCAGATTCCCCACTGAGTGCAGAGGCCCACGTGGGGCTTGATCTCACCACCCTGAGATCATGACCTGAACCAAAACCAAGAGTCAACCACTTAACCAACTGAGCCACCCGGGCATCTTGTAACTCCAAGATTTTTACTTTGAGCCCCTGGAAAATGGATTTGCCATTAAATGAGATTGGGGAAGTAGATTTTGTGAATCATGAGACATTTATTTTTAGGTATGCTATTTTGGGAACATTTTTTAAAAATCCTCCAACTCCCTGTTCTTGGGGAGTCTGCTTGAAGATTCTCTCTCTCTGCCCCTCCCCCTACTCAAGTGCACTCTCTGTCCCTAAAATATATAAATAAATCTTTAAAAATTCCAAAAGAAAAAGCAAAGTAAGCAGTTGAACAGAGCCTGATAGCATTTTGGTAGTTGTTAGCATGTGGGTATGTATTAAACCATTAAACTACATAAACTCTATAAGGAAGTGAGAAAAGGTAGAAGAAAGAGGGTCAAGGTCGGGGTCTACAGGCATTCTAATATTCAGAGGGAAGGGGAAAAGATGTAGCAAGAAAGACTCAGGTGAGGAAAAATAAAGTAAGAGACCAATAAAAGAATAACTATGTTGGTGACTCATCTTAGAATCATTTTCTATTTCAGGGTTATTATTACATAAAATGATGTAACAAACACAAAAGATCTACTCAAAGTTTGGTTGGAGAGACTGGTATTACTATGTAGAAAACAGTTTCTCAGCTATTGACATTTCAGTCAGGATAATTCCTTGTTATGCGGAACTAGCCCTATGTACTGTAGAGTTTTAAGTAGCCTCCCTGGCCTCTGCTATGCTCACCGAATGCCAGCCGCACTCCTCAGTTGTGACAATAAAAAATATCTCCAGACATTGCCAAATGTCCCCTGTGGTGGGAGATCATCCTCAGTTGAGCACCATTGATGTAGAACGACTGAGTGTTCTCTGATGTCTGCTTCCTCTGCGATTTTCAGCATTTGTCAAGGTCTTTAATTAATATCTGTCATGAAACTTACTTTGTCCTCATTTACTTGATCTTTTGGCAGTGCTAGAAATATAACCTCAATCTCTTTCTCAAAATAGTCTCCTATTTTAGTTTCTGTGACACTACATTCTCTTCTATTCTCCTAATTCACTTCCCACTCACTGTCGTCATTTTAATCTGGCTTCAGAGCTTGGTTCCAGTGCTTCTTTACTTCACCTGTACTCTCTTCTTGGTAATCTAACCAGGCTTCATGGTTCTAGATATCTCGTCTATTCTTCTATTCCTTAAAATATATATCTAATCCAGAGACTTAGATCAAGCCTTGAATACACCACTATTTGACAATTCACTTGGATCTCTTACAACCCCTCACTTGGATCTCAGACTTAACATGACTGAAACTGAACCCACAATTTACCATTTTCACTACCCATCAAGTTGTAAAATCTACATCTTGAGTCCTTCCTATACTCACTTTCTACATTAATTCTATTTGCAAACTTTGTTAAACTTCTACTCGCTCCCTTCCATTTCATTGAGACTAGAATATTTGCAACCTACCACCATTTGTGCACCAACTTGGAGCACAGCCCTCCTATGTGGTCTCTTTCTGTTCCAGCTTTTCCCCCACCAAACCCAGTCTCTACATAAAAGTAAAATAGTTGTCGTAGACATAAATAAGATGACATTCCTTCCTCCTCATCTTTTAGGTCTTCACTTAAATCTCTTTAAATGGGCCTTTATGGAGCATCCTATTCAAAGAAGTCTTATAACCCTTGAGTTTTTCTTTCTTGGTCCATTATGTATTTCCTTCAATATAATTTTCAAAATTAGAATTTTTGGTATTTATTTATTTATGAGTTTACTTGACTTTGTCTTTGTTCCCCAGAATATAAGCTTCAGGAGAATAAGCCTTTGTTATTATTTTGTATCCTAGGAACCCAACACTAAACCTAACAAACAGAACTCCTTAAATAAAGTGTTGGATATGAATGAAAAAATTTGACTGGTTCACCTTAAAATGCTATACAATATGTTCAATAATATCTTTAGAATTATTAATTGTGGAATCATATGTTTTATATATTCCTATAAGATTTATGTTCAGTAACATTTTGAATATTGATCACAACTGTTACAGAACCATTTAATGCCAATCAGCATACATTGTTGAGTTCCTGTCTTTTGCAATCAACAATGAGTCACAAGATGGCAATAACTTAATGATTTGATAGTTTTAGATTTCCTCCAAAGAAATCATAATAAATTATTGTAGTTGTTAAATGGTTGAATAAACTCAGATGGTTTGAAAAGTATTCTTGAGAAGCAAGTGTAGACAATTTCAGGGTAAAGTTATAATGATTACCATAAATTTATAGTAATTAAGAAAATTAATTTAAAAAATGGAAAAAGAAACTATCAATTTATACTAGTATTCCAATGTCCTAAAACAAGACTGTTTTTTGCTAAAACTTGTGTACACACATAAACTTATTTGTGAGCATACAAGCATACCTATGCACTTGTGTGTGTGTGTGTGTGTATGTATGTGTGCGTGTGTGTGTGTGATGTACACAAACCCATATATTGGGGTTTGAGGTTTATAACTAGGTCCCCAATTAAAGATGGAAACCTATTAAATAAAACTTAGTTGGATATTTTCGTAAAATCTCTCAGGGAAAAATAATTGCCTAATCAACTTACTGAAGAAAAGATATGATTATTAATGAATAAAACTATAAGCATGTTCATTCTGAAATCCTCTTTTGCATAATAGAGACTATGCCAAAAATGGTATCTCATATTCACTTCTCAAAATTAGGTAGATCAGATAAACCATTTGTTTTGCTCAGGAATATTTAGCTATTATTTAATGGTAAAAATCTAATCTGTATTTTTAAAATCATTTGCATTTCTCCAAGCATTGACCTACTTTACAGTGCTTGTCATCATGCACTTCATACTAGAAATGATAAATTGCCAGAAAGTATGTACAATTGTTGCATAATGCTATCATATTCTGTTCTGACTACTAAAATTCAAATTCAGAAATCTCATTATGTTTTACATATAGATTGAATCATGTCAGCCTTTTATGTTTTAAATCATTTAATTTTCTTAAAGGAAAAAAAATCCATCCATTTTGTATAGCCCAGGGGGCTAGAAAATCATAAACATTTCTATCTATAAATAACTTAGACTGCATTTGAAATTAAATTTATAATCATAATTAGTATTCAAGCCATTTTCACAGATTACAGAAGAGTATTCCCTTCACGACTTCCAAAAAAAGATCATATTGAAAATTACCTTCCTTTGGAATGGACTTCAGTTAACATTTAGTTGTCTGAGTAATATTCTTCTGATTTCTGATACAACATATTTCCTACACTTTCCTGAGATGGAAATATTCCAGTATTTTCAGTATCTCTGAACATGCTTTCAAGACATCCTGTTATCCCAAGGCTAACATCTTCCATTTGGTTCACTGATGACTCCCTCTCTCTCTACCCCTCCCCCCCATGCTCGCTCTGTCTCTCTCTCTCTCTCAAATAAAGAAATCTTTAAAATATATAAGATATATACAAGTAAATAAATATATAATATACAAGCAAAATATACACATTTATATATTTATATGTGTAAGGATAAAAACTTAGTTATCAAACTATAAGCAAATTTGGCTTCGGGTCTATAATAAACTCTGTTCACTAGAAGATACTGGTTATATACTAATTATTAATCTCCCCAGACAAAACTAAAATAATTATCAAATAATTTTCACTGAAAAAATTATGTCAAAGATATATTTTTAGAAAATAAAATTCAGAAAAAAGTAAGTTGCAAAAAATTTTCATGTGATTATATGCATCTCAGAGAAGAACATCTTGTCAATCATCATCAACACCATCATTGTCATCATCAGAAGCATCATCATCATCCTGTTAATAGCAAGCGTCTATAGAGTACTTATTATTTGCCAAGAACTATTAACACTAACATACAATCGGTATATGCGTGTAAATATATATATATATATATATATATATATATATTCCTCACTAAAACCTCACGAAATAGAGAGGGCAGAGCAACTAAGAGGCTAGTAAGCAATAGGAACAAGATTAAAACCCAGGCAATGTAACTCCACAGTACATACTCCTTATCACTTCATTAATAAGTTACCATCAGCGCAATGTTTTTGCAAAGCAGACTTGTGTGTTACAGATAAAGAAAGCTAAAGCTAGCCAAGACTAAACCAGCTTTTTGGTCTGACAGCAAGTGAGTAAGTGAAGGAAGGCAGAGGGATCTACTAAATTTTTTGCCTCTCTCCTAGAACTGTTCTTAATAGAACTTAAAGGTATTTTGTAAAACTCTATTTGGTGGAGGAGGAGTTGAAGAAACAACTCTGATATATATGGATTTTTACTCACAATTAATTTAATCTAACCTGAATTAGAAAGGTAATATAACTTCATTAAAACCAAATTATTGCTATCTACCTGATAAAAATGTATTCCAGATTTCTTTTTTTTTAAGATTTTATTTATTTATTTGAGAGAGATTGAGAGAGAGCACGAGAGGGAAGAGGGTCAGAGGGAGAAGCAGACTCCCCGCTGAGCAGGGAGCCCGATGTGGAACTCGATCCCTGGACTCCAGGATCATGACCTGAGCCGAAGGCAGTCGCTTAACCAACTGAGCCACCCAGGCGCCTATCAAATGGTATTCAAGCAGTTCGAATCTTTATGGTAGATACCACCACAAAAGATAGTAAGGACTTCCAGATAGGTACCTCTGATTCTTTTCAAATACAAAGCTTCAGTTATATCCTACTGTGACAGCACTTGACTTTTTGGTTGTATAGGAATGGGCCAGGTCTCATAAAAATAAGTATTTATCTGTCATTTTTCTCCCGGGTTACCTCAAAATATAAAATGCACAATAAATTGACATGCCCTAAAACAAAAATTTGTGGTCTACAACCACAAATCTAAACAGATGCTCTAGTTTATTTTTCTCAAAAGGAATAACCATGATAATCAACATGTCCATCATATACCAGCAAACAATATTGCTGTTTGGATGTTCCCTGAAATAGAGTTATCAGGAGTCAGAAGAAATGGTTACACAATTTAGTTGATCTCTTGCCCTAGACGAGAGGTATATTTCTCATATTGTTAAAAATGAAATAATATTCCCTGCATATTTCAACAGTTTATTTCTAACATAAAAACAAAGTAATGATTCCTGATCTTATCTCATGATGAAAAAAACTCACGTTCATAATATAATGTTAAATAATACAAAATATAAAATGTGCTAGAAATATTAGGTATTATTCATTACCATTCTTACATAGCTAAAGCAAATGTACTTAAAGAAAACCATAATATCATGCAATTAAATTATATGCAGCTGTGAGAATAAATGAGTAGGGAAATGTTTGATTTCTGTATAGGGAGAATATTGGGAGAAATAATTGAATATACTAATTACCTCCTATAAGCAGATATTGTGATTGATAGATTAAAAAAATAGGGAGGTGGAAAAGCATGAGCCTTCAAATTGTCAATGTTATTTACTTACAATCAAGCCACTGTTTGCTTGCCTTTTTTCTCTGCCATGGATCCTTTTGTAGAAAATTCCGCCTGGATTAAACTGAGTACTCCAAATAATCATATCTCTTTGATAATATACATCCATCCCTGTTATTCTTGAATTATGTTCAATATGAGAAATTTGTTGATGATCGCCACTGTAGTTGAATGGATATATAAAACCCAGGATATCAGTGTCATTAGCAATGTAGAGAACTTGATCTTCAGAGCCTGGAGATTATTATAATAAAATACAAAAATAAAGTAAATTTCAACTAATGTAAAAGCAATAATTGCACTTTTAAATTATCTTGAATTATTATTCTTAACACAGTTTCTTCCTCAGTAAAAAATCAACCAACTTTATATCATGTTATAGTCTCCATGACTTATTTCTAATACACACTTACCTAAACATTTCTAATAGTTATTGATGTAGGTTTTCCCAGGGCAAAGCTTACCTTATGACTAGAAATTAGGTATTTGTAGTAGATATCATTTTCATAAAGAGGGATATCTATTTGATAAATTGCAATACTTTATGTTCTAATGCTTTGATCAATATTCAGATGGTATATTGTGTACTCATTAAGCCTCAAACATTCCTGAGCATTTAGTTTATGCATCCGAGTCATCATTTTCTTAGGTTAAGAAATGAAAATTAAGGGGGGAGAGTTTTCATCTTCTAATATTCACATATCTCAAATATTCTTTTATTTTTATAATAAAAATATATCAATATTTACTACATTAAAATATCATAATGTCAATATTATTTAGGATCTTGCTAGTGGATCCCTGTTACCTGAAGTTTTGACACCTACAATACAAAACTAATGTCATTTGCATATTAGGACAAGTAAAAACCTAAAGTGAATTCTGAATATACTAATTAAAATATTAATAAAACCATAAAGATTGAATTGCATATACACAATCTGCAAATTAAAAAAAAAAAACAGATTATGAAGTAAAGTTCAGCCCTACAGGCTTAATAGTTCTTACATGGTTATGTTTGTCTACTCTATGGCAGGCACGGTGCTAAAACTTTTATAATTTATCTCCTTCTCTTATGGAAAGTAGGGATTCTTATTTTCATTTTACAGGTAAGGAACTCAGGCTCAGAGAGTTTAATAACTTCCCCAAGGCCACAGATCAGAAAGAGGCAATGCTAGGATTCAAATTCAAGTACATTTACCTCTCCAGCCCATCTTTAATACACTATATCATGTTATTTTCCACCTGTAATAACCGTTTTATTAACATTGTCCAATCATGCCCTGTAACTAACAATATCTGTTACAATATTATTTAGTAAAAACCAGAACATGAAAATTCATACCTAAAAAAGTCCCAAATACCCGTTTTTTTTTAAGTTTTAAAAATGATATTCCTAAGTAAAGGACGTCTGAATTAAAGCATGATTTTATAAATTCTTACTCAAAATTCCATTCTCCTTATAATGCTAACCTTTAACCTGTTATCTTTATCCACTGGTATAATAATATTTCTCAAATACACTGAGAGCAGGCCATAAAGAAAGATATTTTATATTCTATCACATTGGCTTATAAACTTTTCCCTCCTGACAGATTTTTCAAACACAAAAGCGATTTTAACAGTAACCATGTATTTGACAATCATATCTATAAACCATCCCAGATTAGATTAAGAATGATAACAAACCAACTCGGCAAATTAGCCAATATTAAAAAGAGATTTATTTATATTTTCAGGCATGGAGCTATTGCTAAAATATAATAGGAAACAATTTTCCCCCATAAGATATTTATAGCAGTTATAATAGCATTTAAAATAATTGTTATAACCGTACCTTTAGCTATGCAGGTGTTATTCTTTTCCCGAAAATTCTGGTCACACACACATTTATATGACCCTTCCATATTTATACATTGGTGGGAACATGTGCCAAATACCAAACATTCATTAAGATCTAGAAGAGAAGAGCTTAAAATAGCGTCATCATACCCTCAATTTGCGCTTCTATTCTTTCCACATTTAAAGAAAGACAAATTTTTCTTCCTTCAACTTCTTATTTCTATTTCTTTTATTGTCTTTTTAAAACTCTCAAGTATGTGATTTGCTGTGTCATATTTTCTGGCCATAACAATTTTTTATAATAGTCTCACTATAATAATTCATCAATTGTTTGTACATTGCTTTTTAATCCACTTAACACATTGATATAGCCCTTTCAAACTTCCCTAGTATTTTCATTCACTCAAACACTTCTTAAGGTTTCCTTTTAAGACTGTTTCTGAGACTGTTTCTGATTACCAACCTCCATACCTTTGTACTATCATATAATGTCCTATAATCCCCCTTGCCCACCTTGACATAGAGAATTTTTACTAATCTCTCAAGATCCACCTGAAGTGAAACCTTTCTTGTTTTCCACCAATGTATATCCATCCCATAGTTTCTCTGCTGTCTGCTGTCTGGTTGTTTCTCTCTTATAGCACTGTACCTACTATATTTCACATATGTGGTCATATATTCATATCCCCTATTTGACTTTCAGCCCCTTTAGGGCTTAAGTTATAATTAATTTTTTATTGCCTGCATGTTACACAATTCCTGACAAAAAAAAAATGAACATACAGATAAACCTGTAACACATATATACGAAGTGATGATGTTACAAAAAGTGCTATGTGAAATAACAGCAACAAAACCCTGAATATCTACAAATAAATAAATCCATGTACATCATATGTAATAAATAAATCACAGGCAATATTCTGTGGTTTAGCACATGCCTCTAATTTTAATGGCTTAAGCAGAGCCAGCAATGACGTCAGGTGATTCTGGTGAATTACTACTTTCTCTGTCTACTTTCAGTCAGCTTAATTCTTCTGCTCTTTTTATCACGTCGCCCTCATTATGAAATAAATCTGTGAGACACATCCTTCTTTTGAATTGGAAAATTTAAGGATAAGCACAGCAATAATAATTATCTTTCATTTAGCTCTCAACTGTGTTCCATTGTTTCTCTCAGTGGTAAGGATTGGGAATTTCCCAGGGACACTTGCAATGAGAGTGGCAAGGCTCAAATTCAGGCTTTCTGATTCTGTTGTCTCTACTATGATACTTTGCCCAACCTGAACTTAGGCACTCTCACGATAATTCATTTCTGTGTTTGATTGAAGTATAGGGCAAGGAGATAAAGAAAACTGTATTGTTAGTGAATACTATACCAGGGACAGAGCAAAATATATCTTTTCCGCACTTGGCCATCAAAAAAGTATTACAATATTGGAGCACTGGGTGTTATACACAAACAATGAATCATGGAACACTAATCAAAAACTAATGAGGTTGGGCGCCTGAGTGGCTCAGTTGGTTAAGCGACTGCCTTCGGCTCAGGTCATGATCCTGGAGTCCTGGGATCGAGTCCCGCATTGGGCTCCCTGCTCAGCAGGGAGTCTGCTTCTCCCTCGGACCCTCCCCCCTCTCATGCTCTCTCTCTCTATCAAATTCTCTCTCAAATAAATAAATAAAATCTTTAAAAATTTTAAAAAACTAATGAGGTAATGTATAAGGATTAACCTAACATAAAATAAAATAAAGTATTGCAATAAATATATTTGATTTGACACCTGGAACTTTGAACAGGATGTTATTTGATTCTTTCATTTCCCTCTGATGTGGAATCAGAATAAAAATCTACATGATTTGATAAAATTTCGCCTCCTTCACATGGCCCCATATTGGCCAGAATCACCATTTTCTCTTCATCTCTATACTAATGTCAGGGGGTCTGGCTCACTCCGTTTGCAGAGTATGTGACTCTTAATCTCAGGGTTATGTGTTTAAGTCCCACGTTGGGAGAGATTACTTAAAACACACACACACACACACACACACACACACACACACACACACACACACACACATGGTTGATACCGTGAGCTTTCGTGGGGGATGGAAGAATCTCACACATGTCCAGTACCTAGAACAGGCCTACAGCAACTATTAATCCATTGCTACTTCTCTGCTGCTGTTTTCTGTCATTTGTCTTCCCTTTACATATTCTAATTAAAGTATTTTGGCTCTAACATCACATAGTGATTTCTTATTCCCTATTTGAGCTATATATAAGAAAGGCACAAACACATTTGAATTCTTTGAATTATGAATCAAAGTAATGTCTTTCCCTTCCTCCATACCAAATCAAATTGCTTTTCCTTACTATCAAAACTTCCTTTAATAAGGATACAAATTTTATTGGAGTGCAGAAGTTACTAATTTGCACAACAAAAATACTGGATTTGTAGCAACTTAAAATGGAGAGTGAAGTTGCAGCTTTTATTTGCCATAGAATATAATTAAAAATACAGAAAATTTTGAGATGGGAGTTTTAAATTTTGTAAGTATATACAGGAAATAGAGCCCATTATTCACAAATAAATGTTAGTAAATTGATGTTATTTAAAATTAAAATTTTGAAGAGGTTGTATGTATGTATGCATGTGTGTGTGTGTATGTGTGTTTATATACAATTGATAGAAAGTTTCTGGGGAAAAAAGAAATAATCTAGCCTTGAGAAATAATTAATTTTTAAATTAAAATAGAGAAAACCTAGGGGTGCCTGGGTGGCTTAGTAGATTGAGCGTCTGACACTTGATTTCGGCTCAGGTCATGATCTCAGGGTTGTGAGGTTGGGCTCCACACACAGCAGGGAGTCTGCTTAAGATTCTCTCTATCTCTCTCCCGCAGCCCCTCCCCTGCTTGCTCTCTCTAAAACAGTTAAATAAATCTTAAAAAAAGTAGAGAAACCTAGGCTGTCAGTTTTCAGTGTTCCATGTTAATGTAAAAATAAAATGCCATGAGTAATTCAAACAAGTATATAATTCAAAATGTACATAAATATGACATGGCCACACTTCTTTCCCTGTTGGGTGAATATAATTAATTCATTTCAGTAATCTCATTTTGATTGACACAATACAAAATCACTTTTCTTTATCCAAGAATAACATGGACAGTAGAGAAGGAAGCTGGTAGGTGAAAGCATTTTACAACTTGAATTTACCCTAGATAAGCCAGACTTAGACAATTTAGGTTTGGCTCTAATCACAGTAATATCAACTTTAATGGAGAAACTGGCAGTCAGTAAGTACATATAGGTCTGTATTTCATGGCTCTCTAGTTAAAGCCCTATAGGTATATTATATTTACCTATAATTTACTATAAGATCCTGATCTCAAGTAAGTTGACAGAGATTTATTTAGATCCTGTCTTTGAATTTTAGAAGGCACTCTGGATAACATAAAGCACTGTTTGAGACATGGTGTTAGGACAAAAGCCCCCATTCTCTAAAAGTGAATTAGCTATTGCAGTGCCGCAAATGCCACAACTCAAGAGAAATGGGTCATCATAAACATGTTCTTTCATGAAGTGCCTCTAATTCTCCAGTAGCTCCTGAATGAGTAATTTTGTTATTTGCATTTCAAAACAGAGTTGTAACAGTACAATTGAAATTCCTGCAGGTCTGAATCTACTATAGAAAAGGCTTTGTAGCCTTAGAGATGCTTAGCTTAGCCATACAAACAGGCTCTTGACCCCAGGGACTTTCACTCTTGCAGGTAAAACAGTATCCCGTAGATACACACCAATCTGATGAAAATCAATCCCATGTCATCTCACAATTTAACAGCCTTGTGAGTCTTTTATAACCTAAAGATTTAAGAGCAAGCTGTTGAGGAAATATACTATACCTTCACACTGTCTGTTTTTCATGTTTCTCTGAAATCCAGGCTTACAGCGACAAAAAACAGATGTTTTTATTTGATTACAATATGCATCATCTCCACATGGATTCACATTATCTTCACAGGTATATTCAGCAGGAGCTAGGATTTAAAAATTCCATCAAAACTAATATAATTCTAATTCCTGAAGTGGGAGTTTACCTTTTTTCTTAATTTAAAATCATATTTATTATTCCATAGGTAACTTTTTTTGAATTTATAAGATTATGATCTTCTCTCTATATAAGTCATCATTTCTTATAAAGGTATAGAAGCAGATAAAAAAAACTGAGCTTATTTACATTGAATGTAGTTTAGACCAAACTGCCAATAGCTGATATTTACAGTGTATTGAAGTGCACTACTTTGTAAAAGGAAGTCAAGAGTCAATGTTTCTAATGACAGGCTATTATTACAATGGTACAATGTATGAGTACTACATTCTTCTCTAGGAACCAAAAGGTTTCCTAGACGATACCTAGAAATGTGGGCATTAAATGCTAACCTAAATTTAATATTCAGGAATTCAACCAAGGGTACTACCTGTTACTCAAACAAGTAGGTTAAATCATTAGTTCTTAAACATTTTTAGCCTGGAAATATATATGAGGAGCAACACGCTCCAGTGGTCATGGGCTGTTACACAAGTTAGTGTTATGTGTTATTTGCCATTCCCAGCATAGTAGTTGCAATTTCATAGCTTTGTCTCTCACTCCAGAAAACGTTTTAGAATGCACAAAAAAATGAGAGGAACATTATTATAAAAATGATGTTGGATTAGCTCTATTTTTACTTACATATATCAAATTATTTTGAAATATGAAAACTTTAATTATCAGAATTGTAACTGTTATTAATCGCCACTGACTCTTGAATATCTTATAATTAATTAAAGCACACCAATGGAATTATATACCTCAGTTGAGATATATGTGGCCATATTGTGGTGGGTAATGCTTCATCAACCCGGTGAGGAACAATTCGGATGCATAAATGAGAAAAAGTGAAAGACCCCATAATAGGAAGCATTTTATGACTTTTATAAGCAATCCAAATTTAGAGTCATAAGTTTAGTTATTTTTCTTAATATGAAAAATGAGATATCAAACACTAAACACAAAAATAACCAAGGTCTAATAACTCAAATATCATTGCACTCCGACTGAATAAAATAATAATGTCTTCTTTAAGAATAACTCGGCAATGGATTAAAATCTTAAAACACTGAATAAATCACTAAGACCTTTATTATTTTTCAACTAAATACCGTTGTTTGTAACAATCAAAAATATTAAATTTATACTTTATAAAATAAAATATCAAGGGATATAGATTGCTGACAACAAAGTCTGTAATTGGATATTGGGATCTCAGGTTCAGCTCTAATAAGGGTACTCACTGTGAAATCGAACTTTCCCACCTCATACTTTCTGATATTAATATAAGTGGCATTCTAAGATTGCGTTGGCAAGAGCTTACTAAAAAGAAAGTATACTTAAGTACGTTTTTGAAGAACAATATTTTCTCACATCAGTAGAGAAAATTTTAGTCATGTTGAAGTAGAAATTGAACTTGCATGTTGCTACACTTTAACAGAAAATAAACTCACTTGTTCTGCAGCCTTGTTCATCTGAACCATCTCCACAGTCATCAAGTTGATCACACTGCAGGTCCATGGGGATACAGTTTTTATTGCTGCAAGCAAACTCATCTTTTTTACATGGTCTTGCTTTATATGTAAGCTTACCTATAAAGTCATTAAGAAATGATTAGTGCTTCATAGAATCAAAACAGATTTATTGAGTACATTAACACATTCAAGATTTAACTAAACACTATCAGAAACATGGTTCCCCAATTCTTTATTTGAAGCTCTTGGGCCAAATGAAAAAATTCTGAAATTCTGGACTTTCAGAAAAATAACAGTGTATTTACCCTATAATAAGTAACACTGTATTTCCACAGGAAAATGTTTGAATATTCACCCTAAGTGGGACTTTGTTTTTAAAGTAATACAAACTGTTTCGGACTAGTTCATGTCAGGGTTTGTCACCAAATGATTTTGCCACCTACATTAGTAAAGCATTTGGTTTTAAGAGTTTTGTTAATTTCAGAATTGTGAAGAAGGGATTGTGTATACAGACACACGTTCTTTATTAACACTCTCCCCTCAAGGAGCTGTTTAACAGAGAACATTTTTAAACCACTATGTTTTTTCTCTCATGCAGTATTTTCTGAAAAAAGTGTGTATAATCAATGTAGATTTACAGACTAGTGGAGACTTTGGATAAAGCTACACAGCTCTACTATTCAAATGAATGCTAGCAGATTATTTTCATACCTTGTCAGAAGAGCAGGGTCTTAAAAAAAAATACCCTCAGACATGTCACATGGAAAATACTTTTTAATTTTTGAGCCCCCAAACCACCGTGTTATCTTATAGCTGTCGCTGAATCAGTTATTTCACATTAAATGGAATTACCACCACAGTGATCTTCGTCTGAGTTGTCCCCACAGTCATCGATCCCATTGCACATTTGCTCAGGCTGCAGGCATATTCTGTTATTTCTGCATCTGTGAGGTCTTGAGGGTGGGCAAAGAAATTTGACTGAAAAAAAAAGAAAAAAGCAAAGCAACTCCTTTGGGTACACTGACTTATGAGGAACCATTCCCCCACTTTTTTGTCTTCCTTTTTTTGCTTTGTTTTTTGTTTCTTTTCAAATCCATAATCTGGCTTTTCTGAATATCTTTGGTTGTGGAAATCGCCTCCATGTACATACTAGAAAATCTGTGATAATAGAAGCGATGATCCTCGTTATTTATATTAACTACAAAACAGAGTGCACAGCTGAAATGAAATAAAGTAAGAAAAAGAGCCAAACATTCATGGTCTCATTTCCAGATGCCTTATCTTAGCTGACTTCACTTGGTGTACCAAATTAATTTATGCCTGCAGTTTATACAACATGGCAGGACACTTAGCTATCTGAAAGAGCAATTTCACACAGGATAAAGCTTGAGAAAGCATATGTTACAGGTCCAAATCTGAAAATAGGTCATCCAGTGAAAAAAAAGTCCCAACAATACTATAACTGTGTTTCTTACTCTGTATCTCTGTAAACAAATGTGTAAATATGTATTTGAGTCACATAGGTGATCTTTGTTATTTATGTTTAATATTTGTGGGTATATGTATCTGTGTGTGTGTGTGTGTGTGTGTGTGTGTGTCTGTGTGTGTGTCCTAAAGAGACAACAGTGAAAGCCAGAGAATTTTACCCTTGTCCTTCTATCATTATTTAATCTGAAGACTTCCACCCCTAGAGTAGGAAACATCTCTCATGACACTTTATCCTTACATGTGGAATATTCCAGGGTGCTTTCATTGGTTTCCTGATCTTCTCACTCTTGAATTCTCTGCTGATATTCCCATTCATTCTCATGGATTTACTTGACACTATACCCTTAAGACTTTCAATTCACTAATTCTAGTGTCTCACAATTGATTATAGGTTATCCCCTATAGGAATTTCAAATTCAGTAAGTCCAAAGCTCCATTCTTTATCACATTCCCGTGACTTCCTTCTCCCCAAACATAAGCTTTGTGTTATTTCCATGGTTGAGTTAGTAGCACATCATAGCTGCACGTCTGGGGTTAATCTAAATGCATTCCTTTTATTGACCTTCAACTCTTACTAGTCAACAAATCCGGGTGATACAGTCCCCAAACTTGTTTTCTCTCCATACATACCAATTACAATAACTCAGCTTTTCACTATCTCTTTCAGAGAAAACCGTAGAAGAATCCTAAATGTTTCTGTTTCGTTGCCTAACCTAAGATCTTCCAAAAGGCACCAGAACAACCCACCTTAGAACAACCCACATTAATCTGATCATCTCTTCCATAGTTATCCAGCATTTTCAGAATAAAATTTAAGTACTTCACATGGCATAATAGACTAAACATTACTTTGTCCATGCCACTCTTACCAACAAATCCCTTGTCACTCTTAATATTCTAGCAATACTACTTTATTAGCTCCTTAAGTATGCCATACTTCTTCTTGCCTGACCTCCTTGGCTTAATTGAAATCCGGTTCCCACTCCAAGCATAGTTCCTCCCCTTTAGGTCTTTTACAATTATCTCTTAAATTGCTCAAACCTCATGTTATCTTATGTTTAAATATCCCTTAATTTCCTACTTTAGCTTTCAGAATTTTGTTACTATATCTTCACATTCCATTTTTAAAAAAAAAAACTAAAAACAAAAACTATTATTTTGATGGCCAGGCATTTTATTATTCATTTTTCTTATTGCTATTTTCTCATCAAACTTGTAAACATCATCCCCTTCCCAGTTTACTAATGACTGTAGCACCTTCTTCCATCGTTATTGTTTTCCATCCAAACTCATTTCAACATCCACATGAACAAACCAACAAATAGCTGTATCTCTTAGCTCCTGGAGTTTTTCATACCCAATGACCTTTTACTCTAATTCACCTAAGCCACCAACTATCCTAGAAGTTTGTGAATATTGGTAGATTTCAATAAATTTATCTTTTTAATTTAGCCAATGATATTTTGTGTTGCTTGCAGATAAGAACATTAACTGATGTAAGTGCAGCTAGATATACCGTTTCCTCTAATTGCTTCATATACAAAGTCACTAATTTGTATGCTACAAATTCTGACCAGTATTTCTTATTTTCCCAAATTTTTAATTCAACCAGTCTCATTAAGTCCTTTTTCTGTCTTAGGGGAAACTTTAGCCCATTGATAGATCTACCTTTTCCTATTCTCCAGTGTTTTTGTCTTTATTTCCCTCTCCATTGACATTAGATCCCATGCTCCATCTTTTAATTTACACATTTGACAAATATTTATTGGTAACTTATTATATGTTGGACACTGTTCTAAGAATTCATTCAGAAACTTATTTTAGTACAAATAATCTGGATTATCTGTCCTTTTTCTCTTTCTCATTTAGTTATCTAACAAAACCCTAAGCTTAGATGAATAAAACCATCTGCTATTCCAATGTCTGCATTCTGGGAAAACCAGGAACGTTGCAGATGACCATGCCACAGACCAACTGATATCACAAATATGAATATTTATTAATGCCGGATGGGCCCTAAATATTACTTGGAAACCATATGTATCTGCATATAGATATAAATATAGATATATATGTATATATAAATGGACAGATATGGATACAGATACAGATGAAGATAGTATGTCGCTCTCTTACCCTTTGCAATAATGATTCAAATCTGCATTCCTTTCAAAATTTCTTGTAATAACAACCTTCCATATTCTATACATGAATATACTTCCTATGGCATATATTACAAAGTAGAAATAAAATGATGGGGGAGTTTGTCATCACCTTATTATATAATTGGACATCCACCTGCATCTATAAATAGTCTATCAATTCATGTCAATATTTTTAATAACAGAGAAGGGGTGGCTACTTTTATCTAAAACTAAGTTTTCCTCTGCTCTGAAACTCATTTTTTCCTGTCTTTTCAGGAACCATTCCATCTTTCTTGATACATTTCATTACCTTGGTATTTCTTTTGCCACACTTTCTTTTTTTAATTCTTTTGTGGTAATTCACCTGAGTCTCTTCCAGCTGCCCATATTTATTTAGAGGTTTGGTGGCTCTCAATATTCTATCCTAAGTTCCTTCTTCTCTTATGCCTTACTTCCCCCCCAACCTAAGTCTTACAAAGTCCATAGTATTCATTACCCCATTTTATTCTCTCAAATTTATAACTCTAGACCAGCTTTTTAAGCTTTAGAATCAAATATCTAGAGCCTACATGAAATCTATACTTGAATGTCTCCTCAAATGTTTCTCAAACCAGGCTTTTAATCTTTACTTGCAATACTGTTCCTCTTCCTATGTTACCCATGTGTTCAACTGAACAAGCACAAACACCCTGCAAATTATACTTAGTAACTTCCTCTCCTTTGCCGCATATATCTAATCTATTATTTATTCCAATTTATTTTGCTTTTCAAATCATCTTCGAGTCTGTGTATATTTGCCATCACGTGCTATCATTATCTTAGCCCAAGCTAGTAGCATGGCTTGCTTAGAGTACAGCAATCAATCATCTTACCTAGCCTTGCCCCTTTCTAGCCAGTACATGTAAAATATAAATATGACTATATGCCTGTTGTACTTAAAGCTTTTTCGTATTCTTTTTAAAAAATAATTTGTAAAAAATTTATTTATTTATTTATTTATTTATTTATTTATTTATTTATTTATCTATCTATATCGTAAGCAGGCTGCACACCCAGCTCGGAGACCAACACAGGGCTCGATCCCATAACCCTGAAATCACTACCTGAGCCAAAATCAAGAGTTGGATGCTTAACCAACTGAGCCACCAGGTGCCCCAAAACCTTTTAGTATTTTTAATTACTTTTAGGCTAACTCTAAAAATCCTTATGAAAACTCACAAGATTCCAGACTCTTCTGTCTTTTCAGTTTCATCCTAAACCAGTATCTACCTTGTTCTGTACTCTCCAAGCACATGGATCTTTCAGTTCTTGCAATAAGCTATGGTTTGCTCTGCCTGAGGGTTGTCTGCATCTTGTTTCCTTTGCCTACAACATTATGTCATCCACCTTACCTCCACCCCATCACTTTCACCTACTTGGCAGTGATATATCTCTCAGACTCAAACTCAAATATTATTTACCATAACCCAAGATTCAATAAAATCTCTCTGTTCTATACTTTTATAACTTACTCTACTTTTTCTTCAATGCACATATCGTTATTTGTAACCATATATTTTTGAAATCATTTGAGTCCCTACTCCACTAGATTCTCAGTTCTCTGACATCAGGGTCCATGCCTCTTTCTCTCATCATTATATTCCCCAAAATAACAACAGTATCTATCCTAACAAATATTTATTAAATGAATGAATGATACTTTTCCCTATGCTGTTCATAATGCCGATGCTATCTTTTCAGTTGGATTCTTCAAACTGTAGGTTTTTGAATTCCTCCTTAGGCAGAGTTCATCTTATTCCTCTCCATCTTATCTGTACCTTTTACTTAATTCCACCATTGCTTGAAATATAATGTACGAAAATCTGATTTGTATAATCAGAATAAGATCTTGTCAAAGAGAACCATGTGCTGTCCTTTTTTTTTTTTTTTTTTTTTTTAATCCCAATTACTTAGCATAGTCCCTGGTACATAACAGCTTGACTCAATGTTTATACTGATGACCTAGGGGAATCTAAAAACATGCACAGAATCAAGCTGGTTGTATTTGAGGTTTTCCAGCAGCTGTGTGGCATGTCACTGAGAATCACTTCCTGGCCCTAGAAGTGGTCCTGGGGATGTGACCCTGGAGCCTCATGTGGTTAATTAGTTAGCAACCATTTCCTATTCCACTCACTAGTTGTGTGCTGAAATGGAATAAAGGTTAGAAAAAATTATAGATATAGATAGATAGATATAGAGATCTATCTATCTATATATACTTTATAAAAATAATTGGTTCTGGCTTGATATTGGTATAAAAACTCATATTTTTCCATGGATTATAATTCAGAAACGATATAATCTCTGGTGATTCTCTAGAGTCTATTGTGTAAGATTATGTAGAACTAAAACTGAAACTTAGTTATGTCTCTCATTAGTTGTGTCTATAGAGAACACTTCCCAAAGACTGTCATTTTTAAGTTTTAAATCTTTTTTAAAAATAAAGCTGCCTCTGTGTTTTAGTTTTTTTATTCAATTGTAACATCAGTAGTCAATGTCATCATCTATCAAGAAATATTGATTTAACTTAGTGCACCAAATAGAACAAAGGATTTAAGTATATATACTCATGCTATGTTTTCTATAATTCACCTGACGTGCTACTTAATTATATCCAAAGTAGTAGTATTTTTCTTTAACTTAGAGGTAAAATACTTTTTTTACTGAGATTAGATAGAATAAGAAGAAGAGACTAAAAATGTTTGCTACTTATAAGAAATCCTTCACTTTGGTGATATGAAATTGGATATTTATAGTTGCTGATCGCATAAGTACACTCCTGACAATTATCAAGAGTC
The DNA here is from genome assembly GCF_009762305.2 of Zalophus californianus. Taxonomy (NCBI): domain Eukaryota; kingdom Metazoa; phylum Chordata; class Mammalia; order Carnivora; family Otariidae; genus Zalophus; species Zalophus californianus. Next base: position 106,962,668 of record NC_045597.1, read on the forward strand.
AGGAGTAACGAATTTGAAGAAGCAATAACTTTTGTTAAAATTTTCAGATTGAAATGTTATATAACTCCTAATTTCAGTTCTCTGCCTAGGTCTAAATATATATTAAATATATACTGATATATTTATATTTATAATATAGAACATATATGAAGAAATAACATATTTAAATGTATTAATATATTTACATAACAAAATATATCAATACGCTTGCATATTAAAATATATCAATATATTTACATATTACCTCCATATATACCTCCCTTCTCTGAACAACACTGGTCTCAGCAGTGGGTAATTTGTGGAACTACATGATTTTATTATTCACATTTTTTTCCATGTACTTCTCTGTCCAAGAAAAAATGTTTTAGCCTAAATAACCAATTTGGTACAAAGCCAAAGTCCTTATATGAACCTTACACAATTCAAAAGTTCAACTACTCTAAATTTTCCCAGACAGACCATAAACTATCTTTTGAATAGTGTTGACATGTGCAAGTTCAGATTTAGGGGGTGTCTCTGTAAAGTCATCAACTTAGGACAGGGTAATCTCTTATTACCTGAACAAAAGCTGTATCTGTCTCTACCTAACCCCAGGATGGCAGACTTTGTGGTTTACCTCACCACTTCATTGATTCACACCAGTATATTAGATCTGGAGGTGATAGTATAATCTACACCCACATGAAATGCCATACCACACATATCAGGGGCTTCATCAGAGTTGTCTCCACAGTCGTCTTCTCCATCACACACCCAGAAATGTAGTTTGCAAAGGGAATTATTGCAGAGAAACTCATCTGCTCTACATATATTTCCTCCTTTATTTTAAACAAAACAGAAAAAGAGACATAGAGATGTAGCATAATTAATGCCAGTCAACAGGACACATATTCCTCTAATTATCTTAGCACAGTACCCAGTTTTTCACTTCCTTATATATTTTTCCTGTACAGTACTAGGGACAAGCAGTATGCGAACTTTTTTTTTTTTTTACGTTACTCATGGTTTACTTTTCAAAACAATCTGATATTACCCAAGTATATCATATTTCCTTTAGAAAATACGGGTAAGATGTTAGAAGAAAGTTTTCTCAAATATAAATTATCTTCCATTTCACATACTTTTGATGTTACTGTAAAGAAACTTAGATTTTAAATAGTATTAATTTTCAATGTAAAAATTGTGTTGTTCTGGAAAGAAAAACACTTTCAAAATTATTATAGTTTAATTCAGTTATATCTGGAAACTAACAAACTGAATTGCTGAAGACAGATTAACCAATAAAAAGTTTTTGCAATCACAGATAATCAGTTAATTTTATAACAGAATTGGAAGTTGGTGATGTGGTGAAATATTACAGTTATACTTATAAAAATTGTACAGTAGTGTACCTGATTTTTGTGTATTTTGTCTATGTTTGCATTTTTCTCTTTTCACAATTAAATACAAAGATATGCTCATTCAAAATTAAGTATATCTATCATATGCAAAGGAACCAAAATACTAATAAGCTCCGGTTGTATGTCTAGATATGTAATAATATATAGTGGAAACTGCAATGGTTGGGGAAAGTAACTTGATGGGAATTCAGAATTAAGATAAATAAGATTGCTCTCAGATAATTTCACTACCTATTTGAACCTCATACATAAGATAATAAATATGGTTTCTATATTAGATAGATTTGATGACTGAAGGTATTAACATATTTAAAAGTGGATATGTTTATTAAAACATGGGGTGGGGAGTGATAGTGCTCATCTTTGCAAGACCGGAAAATCCTGGAAGAAAGCATTGTTCATTTTGTGGATGCACTTTGGAGGGAATAATAAGCCTGGGCTTATGAGGGTCAAACAGCTCATCTTGTTGAGTTTTGACTTGTATACAGATCTTTAATAATTCACTTACAATAGCAAAGATTTAATTTAGCAAATGACAGAATGAGATTTGGCTTTTAGCATGATAACAATAGCTAGAATGTGGAGAACTTGGAAATGAAGGTAGCAAGAATAAAGCCAAGGCTAGAGGAAAAAAGACCAATCTGAAGAGGGGTTACCGCAATGCAGAAGAGAACTGTTGATATTTGATTTAAAGTAGCTATGTTTGAAAGTGCTTCAGGAGGTGGAATCCTCAGGATCTGATGGTTAAAAAGGTGAAAGTGGCAAGGAGAATGAGCAGTCAAACATAGTACTCCATTTTTTATTTATTTGGACCATTTAGTAAATGTTGGTATTCTACAAAAATAAAGGAATACAGCAGGAAGGGCGAGCTTAATAGAAATAATGACACAATTCATTTAAGATACTAGGAAGACAACCATGTAGTGATATTTAATAGGATAGTGGATAAGTGCATCTAAAATATAAGATAGGTTCTTAGCTGTAAATATATAGCTGGGAACAATCAGAATGTAGTTGTTATTTGAAATTTAGAACAAAACAGAGGAAATCAGGAGGAGTCGGCAAAAGGGACAGAAAAAGTCACCAGAGTTGGAGAAATACCTGAGAAGTGTTCCAACAAGAAGGTAGTAGTTAGCACATTTATATAATGCTAAGAGAGGAGGTTCAGTGAACTGGTGGTAGATTGTGAAGTGTTTGTAGTTGATTATTATTAGATGAAAAAGTAGTAGTTACTGTAATCATCCATCCCCTTCAGGAGTTTGGCCTTAAAGGGGAGGAAGAAAGGAGGAAGTTAGGTAAGTAAGAGAGCCTGGTAGCTTGTATGGAGTAAAACAGGTATTTGATATATGTTAAGTCCTTCTGAGAATAATTCAGTAGACAAACTAGCTTGAAGATACAGAAGAAAGAAAAGCTAATGGTTACAATGAATTCCTTGAGAATCCAGAAATTGTGAAGGATTTGAGATCTAAACTAAATTAAAAGGATCATCCTTCGACTGGAGGTGAAACAAGTCTCCCATTTCAAGAGGGAGGAACAGGGGAAAGGTTAGGCTAGGCACAGTAATAGGTAGACTTGTTAATTTGGTGACCAGATATTGAATAAAGCTCAAGATTTTTAATTATTTCTGTGACGTATAAGGTGAGGAAGAAATTCAACTTTTTAAAAACTTGATAGGGTTCATGGTAGAGAGAGATGATTAAGGAAGTATAGTTCGATTGCTTAGAATCTAAGTAATAGTTGAAGCTGAGGCCAAGATGTTACAGTGATATCAATCTGAACAGTTCTAAGAGTTCCTGCAAAAATGCTTAACAGAACTAGTACATCCTACGTTGGCATCTCTGAAGAACAGCAAACTCTAAAATATGGAAAAAGGCAAGTCCTTGGTGAGTCCACCAAGGTGAGTATCACCATGTAAGACTGCCAATATAATATCTGGCATTGGGGTGCCCCTTTCTTTCAACTTCGGCAGTGTTCAGTTTTAAAATGTCCTAATTCTAACAATAATTTCAATTACCAAAACCCATGCAAGAAAATGTATTACCACTTAACAACTCTGTCTGAAAACAACAAAAAGATAACATGTACAGTCTTTAGTATTAAAGAACTTAAGATATGACTATTGATAGGAGGTGAATATTTGCTTCATTCAATATCAAAATCCATGGAATATGAAAGTTATATTCTTTCAGAATAAAGATTCTCTCATGACTAAATCTCATTGCATGTTCCATTTTACAATGGATTATATTCAAACAAAATTTGTGAACTCTTGACATCCTCTGATTATTTTACAGAGTTCTATTTGTGGCACATCAGTCTTTTTAAAAGGAAAAAAAAATGAGTCCCCAAAGGTATCACATTAGATAACATAATTTTCCCCATAAGAGTGTTGGGCATATTACTATTTTTATTAAGAAGAAGAGAAATATAAATGAAATCACAATTGTAGAATAAGGCAAATATTTTGTGATAATTCACTAAAGGCTTCCTATTGTACCATAAAGAATTTGCATTTAAAAAAAATGCATCATGGGGCTACCATGACATCTTGAGTCTACATAAAATGCTTATTTTAAAATGGCATAAGGCACACATAAGCAACAAGAAAGGTATAAACAGATTAGGTGGATCAAAATTTCAGTTTCTTAGTCATTAGTCTTGTTCTTAATAAGCTCAACAGAAGATTATTAGAAAAATATAAAAGTGTGTGTGTTCATATATAAACAATAACCTATGTCTAAATGTAACTGAGCTTTTGGCAGGTTCATAGAAATCTGGACAGGCCATCATCACTGAAAATAAACATCTAGAGTTCCCATTTTCATTTAGGTGGAGGGAGTTTAATATATGATAATATTTTATAATTTTCAAAAATAGTTAACACATTTTTGAGCTGATGATTACTAAAAAGAATAATTTGCAATCTTGCCCACCAAAATTGCTAAGAAGAGTCAAGTTTGGGAGCTCAGACCAAAACAAACACCAAGTTTCCTTGAGGCAACATGTTTTACCTTTAAAAATATGAATGCTGCTTTTATTTCCACAGTATTTGGGGATTCACCTTTTTAAAGTAAACTAGTAAAGTTGATTCACTTGGGAAATATTCCTGCGTCCCTATTGCCTTCCAGCCCCCAATACTTAGTTCATGTGTCCAGATCTAGGATGAGTGAAGTAAGATTTAACAGGACAAATGTTTATTCTGGCATTCCATTTCCTCAATGTCTTGAAGTACATTTATCCAGTACCTAAACCACTTGCTGGAGGTAAGTTAAATACTAGAAATGTGAACTCAATCATGCCTTAAGTTACATCCATACAGGATCAAATACTTTAACCACCAAGATAATTCACTGGAATTTACCTGGCAGCAAAGAAATCCAAGGAAAGTTAGAAACATGAGTATTGATGGAAGGGGAGCTTTGACACATTTGTAAATGATTGAATTAAAGGCTCTCAACTCTTTTTTAATCAGTAAGCTTAAACTTTTAGTAGAGTCATTTTAAATCTAAAAGACAACTCAGATTTCAAATGTTATACTGTTCTTTCTTTTTTTTTACTGTAATGTTTGATTTTTAACCCAGAATTCTTTGTTCAAACAAACATTTCTTATGAAATTTAATATTTAAAAAATATATAAATCCTGACAGGATTGCCCTTACACACACACACACACACACACACACACACACACTCACTCACTCACTTTCTAGATATTCCTATAGTCCTTGGTGACATTTCACTGTGGTTGGATTTAATAGTATGAAAAATGAGCATAGAAAGGCTCCTAGAGGGCGCCTGGGTGGCTCAGATGGTTAAGCGTCTGCCTTCGGCTCAGGTCATGATCCCAGGGTCCTGGGATCGAGTCCCGCATCGGGCTCCCTGCTCCTTGGGAGCCTGCTTCTCCCTCTGTTTCTCTCTCTCTCATGAATAAATAAATAAATCTTTAAAAAAAAAAAAAAGAAAGGCTCCTAGAAGTAAGACAAGAAGCTTGATCTTTTGAATACCATTTCAGTAAATTCTCTGTGCTATTATACAGTACAAATTCTACCACTCTCTCCTTTTGAAAAAAAAATATATTTGAAGACTCTTTAAAAGTCTTGGAAAACTTCTCATTATCCTTAATATTAAAACCAAATTCTATATCATGAATCTTCAATTACTTATAGCTCCTAAACACTTAAACTTTCTCTCACCTCTGAGACTTTGTGCATAATGATCCCACTCCCTGGAATGCATTTCCTCATTCTGTTTGCATACCTAATTTTTTACATTAAGAAACTCACATTCCAACAGGGGAAACTTAGTCAACTAATACAGAAGTAATTATACTAGAAGGAAGAATATGATAACATGAATGAAATCAAAGGGTTGCTAGGGAAATTCCATAAGAGACTTCAATTTGGTTGAAGACAGTCACAACTGAATGGACTTGAAAGGATACATATAATTTTTATTGGCAAAGGTACTGAGATGGTGGAAATAGCAGGGGAATCAGGAAAGATGTTGAAAAGCATGGAAAATGTTGCTAGATTTATTCTTCAGTTTGGCTAGGATATATGATACATAAAGAGAAGTAATAGAGTATAAGGGTAGGAAGGTAAAATAGGATCATTCTTTTGTAACCCTGACTGCCATATTTGTATATAACCAGGAAGGAAGAACTTTGAGCAAACCTTGACATAATCAGAGTTACACTTCAGTAAGATGAACCTGGCAGCAGTGAGTAGAATGTATTAGAGTCCAATTACATGGTATTACATGAGCCCAGGCAAGAAGCAATGAGAGAAAGAGCCAGACTGGTGACAGAGACTGAAATTGAGGGGCTGGGGCTAATTAGCTAGAAAATGGAAAAAGAGTAACTTAATTGTCTTGAGTCTTAGAATATGACTGTATTTAAGAGTTTTGGTGTCAGAATGTCTACAAAGTTTGCTGTCTCTAAAGTGACCAATGATAGAATGTGAATGTGAGAACTTAACCAAAAGTAGAAACAGCTATTTGGGAAGTGTAACCTTTTATGGCTCTATTTAATGCACTGCACGTTCCAAATGAGAACTAGGATTTCTTCTGCTGAATATTATAACACGTTGTCAGGTTTGGGATGGAGATCTTAGCAAATCATAAACATTTGATCTAATATTAAAGAAAATGGAGGATATTTTTCTTTGAGTGACTAAATTTTTATAGAAGTAAATATTTTCTTTTTTTCTTTTTTTAAAGATTTTTTAAAAGATTTTACTTATTTATTTATTTGAGAGAGAGAGACAGAGATCGAGAACACAAGCGGGGAGGAGAGGGAGAAGAAAATTCCCGGCTGAGCAGGGAGCCCAATATGGGCTCAGTCCCAGGACCCTGGGATCATGACCCAAGCCAAAGGCAAACACTCAAATGACTGAGCTACCCAGGCACCCCTGAAGTTTTTATTTACATTCCAGTTAGTTAAAAGACAGTGTAATATTAATTCCAGTTGTACAATATAGTGATTCATTACTTCCATACAACACCCAGTTCTCATTACAAGGTGCACTCCTTAATCCCCATTGCCTATTTCACCCATCCCTCCACCCGCCTCCCCTCTGTAACTATCAGTTTGTTCTCTCTCTAGCTAAGAGTCTATTTCTTGATTTGCCCCTTTTTTTCCCTTTGTTCATTTGTTTTGTTTCTTAAATTTCACATATAAGTGAAATCATATGGTATTTGTCTTTCTCTGCGTGACTTGTTTCACTTAGCATTATAATCTCTAGCTCCAACCATGTAGTTGCAAAGGTATATTTAAACTGTATAAACCCCGAGTACATGTTCAAATGCCTTGCAACATACGTCAATATCTAGTATCATCTCTGTCGATGATATTCCAAATATTCTGAAATGTAAAGTCCATTGAGAGACTTTTGTAAGCAGCTTAAAAAAATGTTGCATTTAAACAACTTATTTAACATTATGAAAATAATAAGAATTATAGAGTTTATGATCATTTTAAGCTTCGCCCCACAATTTCTTTGCTTTCATCTCACTAACTTTAAAGTAGTAACAAATGCTGCTTTTAATGTAGGGAATTACAATTAAAAAGTTGTTACCTGTTAGGAAATACTTTCACATAGCTAGAAAACAATGCACTACAAAATTGAAAGCTGTCTTCCAGACTGACAAAAAATGTAGGTCATTTTCTCAACCATATGGCAAAAAGGAAATTTGAGGCACAACCTGCAACCTATATATGATCTAACAAATTAGTATGTGTAATAGAGTATGCCATATGTTATTATTTTTTCATAGTAAGGCAAGCAATGTGGAAGAGAAACGTATACCAAAAATACTTTTATAGTAATGGCTATAGAGGTTATGTTCCCTGCATCCTTCTCCCGTCTCTACCCCTGACCCAGCATCTAATCCAACGACAGGCTTAGGGCAGGACACAATAAACACTTGCGCTTTGGTCGCTTTTGTCTTACGAAGATTGACACTTACTCTGTCTGAAAATTATCCAGATTTTGCTTACTCAGAACAGGATGTTTCATAACAAAACAAGAATGGGTAAAGAGAATCCTTTGATGATCCCATCCTCTGCCTCTAGCACACTATTGATTCTGCACAACATTTTAACTGTCATTCTCTCATTTCCAGGCAAGCGCACGCACACACACACACACACACAGACCTTACCTCTGTCACAGTTCTCTTCATCACTGCCATCCACACAGTCGTGAATACCATCACAGAGCCATCTAATTGGAATACAGTGGGCTTTATTTCTGCATCGAAACTGATCTTCCTTACATTCAGTCACACAGTCCATCTGTTCAAATACAAATGGGCACTGCAGTTTTCATTAATGATAATGATATAGTCACAGGCAAAATAAACATGCAGCTGACAATACTGGAGATTTATTATACCATGGGCTTTCTTTTATTTTGACTTAATGAATATAACCTCTACAAATGACAATGGGTTTAGTATATGGATAGCATGCAGACTCAGGTATTTGCTGCAATTACTGTGTTCAGTGTACCTGTCCTAACATTTTAGACAGTGTAAGAATCAAGAATCTATCTCTTTACTCTGCTTTTATTACATTTGCTTTCCTGAACCTAATTCATGTAATTCAGAGATTTTAATCAAATGATAGATTTTACCTCATCAGAACCATCAGCACAGTCATATTCTCCATTACATTTCAAAGATGCTGAAATACATCCTCGGCTGGCACATATATATTCACTTGATGAGCAAGTGGGAGAAGCTGAATATAATTATAAAGTTAGGATTTAGATTCAGTAAATTGAATGATTGGTTTGGTAGATAAAACATGTAAGCATGTAAGAAATTCATAGACAGTAATGAAAATAGCTTATATTATTTAAACTATATTCAATATCTGATATTAAACATTTATTCAAAACGTGTTTCACAATATTATTGTATTTCATTAAATATACCTAAAAAAATGATGTAATAGCCTGTTCAGTAAGTGTTCAACTCACCAGACTAGAGAGAGAAGGAAAAAAATCTATATATTTTCCATCTCTTTAGTTTTGAAGAGTTAAATGAATTTTCCATAATTTTAAATTAAGTTATTCAAAAAATAAAGGCCTCAAATTATTTTTTAAAATTGTAATGGGATTTAGTGACCCTTGGGAATGTTAATTTATATATGCACCATATAAAGCTAAAAGTAGAAATCTTGGCATGGTCTCAAAGACCCCATGATATCTAGCTGGCTATGTTGACATAAATGTCATATTTGCATAAGTTCTGAGAAGTATTTTTGTTTTGGGGTCTTAAACATGGATATAGACATAATTAACTGTGTCTATAGAATCTGAAGTATTCCTTTATGACATAGAAAATAAAAATAACATGTAGATATTTTAAATTACTATCAGTACCAAATCTAATTAATTGACATAGTAATTATGACTGTTGCCTTTGTCTACAGGTTTGAGTTTATTAGGCTTGCATTCAAACCTCCAGGGTTCTTGGCCTTACATTGGACTACTAGGTAGCCAAATGTACTTATATGTGTGCGCTTGCCTGGAAATAAGAGAATGACAGTTAAAATTGCCTATTCCAAGGAAGCTAAAAAGCTTTTTCCTAGAATTTTAATTCCTTTTAATTGGCAGTGTTTGCATAGGGATCTGTATTCATATGGAGTCTGAAGACTAAATTCAGTAAGAAAAAAGATGTGATCAATTAGCAATATAGACCATGTGCATTGTACAGGGACATAGCAACATGTGTGTGTGTGTCCTGTACCAGCTACTCTCACCTGGGCTCTCAAAGTAATGTTTTTGTGGTTACACATAGATTATAACATAATTTTCTCCCAGTAGTTCTTTTTTCTGTAAAATAATGTTATTAAAATACCTAAGTATAAAAAATTAAGTTTTAATGAGCATATTTACAAAGCCATATTTAAGGGATAAGAATGTATCATAAATTAGGTGTTCTTTTCCTGTACTTTGGTCTTGCTTCCTAATTTTATTTTGATTTTGGACCAAGATGGAAATAGAAATTTCTCAGTTGGTATCATGTTGAAACTACTACATTCTGTTTCATAACCTTCATTTCCATAACTGAAAACCTGACTTTTATTGCACTTACAGTTCCAACATTTTTCATTTTGCCATCTTGAAAAAACAATTCCAAATGTTGTGGAAAGATAGAGAAACCGAAAAATCGATTTTTGAGGAGTAATGCTTGGATCCCCAACATAGTAATGATCTTACCTGCCAAAACACTTTCAAAACATAGCAAGGGCACATCAATGAATTCACCTACAAATATTTCTAGAGTTTTGTCGCTGAAATAGTAAACGTGTGTGTGCATTTGCCACCGTTTTCTGGTTCATGATTGCCTAAAGAAATTACACCTAGTTAAAATATCAGCTAAATTAACTATCAGCTCAGTTATTTTACCTGGTTCACAGTATTTCTCATCTTCTCCATATTTACAGTCCTCGTGGCCATCGCATTTCCATTTTGCTGATATACACTGACCGTTGGAACACTGGAACTGATCTTTGGAACAACTTGTTTCACAATTTCTCTGTCAAAAGCCACACAATGCAGATAACAAAGCTTTTAGACAAACATCTACAAGCCCAAAAGACAGCCAGAAACCTTATGAATAGAAACCTAGAAGTGTAGAAACCATAATTACCACATACAAGAAGCTCAGATGGTCATTTAAATCCATGGTTATATAGCACAACTGTAACAATTTTATATTTTCATTTGTCTCTGTGATTCATAATAAAACAGAAAAATAAGGAAACAGCATAGATCCCATGGTTCCATCATATTAATTGCTCTGAGGTGATCATTTTCCAATGGACAGTTATGGGGTAATTTAATAATTATAGGTGACAATGAAGATGCTTAGAATTATTTCTAAGCAAGTACATCCAGTTCATTGGGAAAGGATGACAGCATGACTGTGACACAAAGAACCCAAAGGCAAATCTGTTTTGTGTTGGCAAAACTTCCCCGCGTGTCCCTCCTTTTCCCTTCTTCCCATGCCTTTTCCTCACTGCCTGTCCCTTCACAGATTAGTTGCTGTTTATAATCCTTCACCTCACTTTCAGCATTTGTTGCTAATGAACTGTGAAATGAACTGTCACAGTTGTCACTTCTAGCTCGCATAGAGATTTTATGTGGAAGTCAAACGAGACAGTGGTAGATACATCTTTGGGGACTTTCAATTCTTCCTATGAGATCAAAAAAAGGGATCCCCTAGAATTTTACCTTCTTTGGGTCTGACTGGTCTGGTTGATACAGAATGCTCCAGTGAAATGTCTTGCTGGGATGACTTTTTCCTGTTGTTAAGTAATTTCTATTCTAGCCAAAATGTACTGTACTTGCCTGTTCCTTTCACAAAAGGTATAGCACTCACAGCTTATGAAACTCACAGTAAGTGAAGCATGTTAAACTATACCTCTCTGCTTCTTCCCAGTGTCATCCCCAAGTAAAGAAAGGGCGTTTACTTTCTAAATTCCTGTAATTTTCTCTTTGCTGGTGGTAGTTTAATTAGACTGCCTGCTATATAATTGATTTTTTTCTTTCTGCTTTTCTTTTTCCCTTCTTTTCTCGAGTATTGAGGGTTTGCCAGTTACCAGAGTTTCTTAAATAAGAATCCAAAGAAAACTAAGACTTATTCCCTGTATTTCTTAAACTCATAGACTAACAGGAAAGACCAGCACCTAAACCAACAACTGTAATAAAATGCGTTATCTGTCAAAATAAATGAATATAATTTTAAATATATGGATTCTCAAGGTTTTTAGGAAAAGCTTCATGGAGGAAGTTTAAACAGAAATGGAAGTATTTAAGGAAAGGTTTTCCATGTGTAAGAATAATTAGAAATTTGGTATAGCTGAGGTGTAAACTATGTAATGGTAACTGTTGTAGAAGACATTGGAGAAATATCCATGCACTGGTCATGAGAAAGGGATTTCAGATGTTTTGTTCACCATTTTATCTGCCGTGTTCAGTATGGTAGCTGGGACATAGTAAGCACTTAATAAAAACTGCCACTGGAATGAATGAAGGAAGAATGAATGAGGTAGCAAATGTAGAAAACAAGGAATATAAATTAAAATTACATGTATTTCATTTACAGTGGAATAGGGATCATGTCTGTATGGATGGGGATCATACGTTTTTGTGAATCAAATATCTAATACTGTGCCATGATTTAAATAACCGCTCAGTATGTATTTGTAGAATTAGTGAATGATTATCTCAGTAATAAAGCAATTTAAGTAAAAGAGTTCTATAACGAGTCATACTGGTGTATCTGTACTGTCAGCAATATAGAAGATTGCACTTCTAGATACTTTTTCTATCAGAAGATTTTAATCCAAAATAAATCACAGTATTGTTGATGAGTGTGTATGTCTACATTTGCAGGTTATTCAATTATTATTTTAGACTCTTAAAAGCATACAGAAAGAAAGAATAGAATGATGAACCCCATGGGCCCATCATGCTTGTTTAACAATGATCAGCACTTTACTATTCATGTTTCAAATATCCTCCTCCACCACACTTATTTATAGTCTGGATTATTTAACATAACAACAATAGTATGAGAACATTAACAATATCACAAAATTTGCAAAAAATTCCTTAGTATAAAGTCATTCCCAATCAATATCCAAAATGTTCTCATTTTTTAAACTAGATTAAGACATTATTCGGTAAAATAAAGATCTAAAAGAAGTTTACACTTTGAATTTGGCTTGAGTTTCTTTAAATGAATATTTCCCATTCTCCTAGGTTTTTTGTTTGCTTATTTGTTTTTTTTTTTTTGTTTTAATGTCATTTACTACTTGAAGACACTAGGTCATTTGTTCTATTGAATGCCCCACATTCTGAATTTGGCTGACTGGATCCTAAAAAAGGATACCTTTGTAACATCTAACGTCTAATGAGCTTTTTGGTTTTTTTTAAAGCATTATTATAACACATGTATTTTTATACATTTATTGTATTTCAATCCATTATAGTCATTTTTCTTTTTTCTGATATCCAAGTTGTCCCTTTGATTAGTAGAAACCCCTTCAATTAGCTCTTATGTATTCTAGACACTATGCTAATAGTCTTGTTCTGTCTTAACAAGATGTTAGTCAATTTCCTTTCTCAGATCTAGAACTGGACATTTCTCAAAGGAGTTTTGTCTCCTTTAATTGGAAAATGGTATTTAGAGGCCATTATGTGAATGTTAGGGATAGTTAATAATGCTGAGATGTCATCAGTTTTAGACTGTCATCAGTTTAGCTGGGAATTATACATTTTTAGACAGAGAAAGATTAATCAAAATCTCTTATTGATACTTATGAATTTGATATTACAGAATTTTTACTTTTTTTGTTCCTACATTTGTATCTCCTTTCTTTTACTTAAAAATTCTGAGTGTGAATAATATGAAAATAACTAAGCATTTGATCTATCCTGCTCTCAATATATACAAGTTTCAAATTAGCAAAACCAATGTTATTAACAAGTGTATGAACACAGTTTAAGATTCCTTTGCATTTTTTTTTGTCCATACAATGCAGTATACTTGATGCAGAGGCCAAATACTTTTCTTTTTTTAAAGATTTTATTTATTTATTTGACAGAGAGAGAGACACAGCGAGAGAAGGAACACAAGCAGGGGGAGTGGGAGAGGGAGAAGCAGGCTTCTTGCCAAGCAGGGAGCCCGATGTGGGGCTCGATCCCAGTACCCTGGGATCATGACCTGAGCCAAAGGCAGACGCTTAACGACTGAGCCACCCAGGTGCCCCCAAATACTTTTTTTTAAGTCACTTTAAATAATTCTTTTCTGCCACTAATGTGATACCCAATGATGTTGATCCAAGTTTTTATTATTATTATTATTGTTTTGGCTGGATATTAACAAGCTAATTACATTATCAGTTAACATCCTTACAAAAACTCACAACTTTATCTTTTGTTCCCAAGATGAGAGAATCCTGTATGTAATTTGGCTTTCTAGCCTTTTGTTCAGTTCACCGTTTTGTTTGCTTCTTTGTTTGTTTGTCAATGCAACCTGTCATTCTAACCCTTACAAAGAAAAGAGGAATCAACTGCCCATAGTGTTAGACACTTCATTACTTATAGACTATACTAAATGGCTGTTAAATGTAGAGAAAGACCACTTTTAAGAAAGTTATTTTGATTCCCTAGGGGCTTTATCATGAAAATGTCTGGGTAATGGAGTTCCATTCAGCCATCAAAGAACTACTAAGTCCATGAACTTAGGGCACGAGATAAATGGTGTTAATAAGAATATCTACTTTCACTTGAATAAGATTTTGAAAAAGAAGTATTTGAGTTTGTTTATGTGCCTTGGATAGCTAGTGAATAACATAGAAGATGAAATCATAAGCTTTAAGCAGTATATCCCCACCTCTTGATGTTTCAGATTACACAGGGCTGGTGAAACATATTTTTTAAAGAAAAAAAAAAAAACTTCCATGGTATGGATGAGTTTATATGAAAAAGTGAAACATTTAAGATAATTATTTTAAAGATTTTATTTATTTATTTGACAGAGAGAGAGAGAGAACAAGCCGGGGGAGCAGCAGAGGGAGAGGGAGAAGCAGACTCCCTGCTAAGTAAGGAGCCTGATGCAGGACTTGATCCCAGGACCCTGGGATCATGATCTGAGCCAAAGGCAGATGCTTAACCGACTGAGCCACCCAGGTGTCCCCTTTTAAGGTAGTTTTTAAATAAATGGATACTAAGTAAATATGTAGCTGGGCAATGTAAGAATTTAGCTCCCCTATGAATTTTTTTAAATTTTATTTTGACTTGTTTGTGAATAGCCCCATGAATATAAGTGGTATTTTTCAACTTCTCCTAAGAAACCCTTGCAACCTCAAGGTTTAGGTTTTCTGGCCTTTAAGTGAGAAGTTAAATACAATTGTTTTCAAAATCTAGGCTCCTGAATGTGACTGGGGACTTTTCCAACACAGTGTGAGAATGGAGAATTGTCCAATCTTAAGAGGAATACCTCAAGACTGGGAAAGAACAAGTCTGTGTGGGTTCTATAAATAGTAGAGACTTACAGTATCTCCCAAAGATGCAGAATATCAGTGGATGACTAAGGAAGTTTGACCTGAAACACAGAAAATCTAGAGCAGCCAAGAAGATTCTCTCTAGGCAAACCTATAGTCAATGGAAGGACCTTCCTGAGGGGAAGGTCTGTATGTGAGAACTTCCAGGGCAGCAGAGCTCTCAGAAGTCTTTGTACCCTAGAAGGAACCATGGTGGCCACTGAGACCAGACTCATTTTTCCTTTATCTCTGACTAGGCTTGATTTCACCAGTGCTGTGGTCCTGATATTAATATGGAAAATCATTAACAGAGAAAATCATGAAAAGTGACTATTACTGGACTTTTCTATGATATTGGAAAGGATTACAGTTCACTTTAGATTTGATCGAGAAAAAAATATTAACTCTGTGTCATATGCTTTTTTTTTTAAAGCTTTATGGAGTAATTAACAGCTGAGACACAAATACATAGGTGCATAAATAATAAATTGTGTGAAGTATTATAAGCATTAACACAATCTAAGTTTACAGAATTATCCAGAGATATTCTAAACTTTTTCACTTAAGCTGTGTGTACATAGACCGTATTATAAATGGATTGTGATTCATCATCTAAGCAAAGCTGAACCTGTGGTTTCATGAAAATTGATGACCCACATCGAAGTCTACAAGACTGTATCTACTGAAGAAAGAGACGGGGGAGAAGAAACTGTTTAAAATGCATAAAAATATTAGTCCTGACTATGAATACTGTAGCAAATTTATGAACAAATTCACAGATGGCAAAGGCATCAGCTATAGGGAATAAGGTTTCCAAACAGCCTATGCCCAACCCAGCCATTCACCACTTGAGGTAAAACAGGTTATAAAATTAACTGTCAATAGTAGCGCAAGAGCCATTCCCTGTGCTGGGTGTGTGCGGCACAGCACTTAGACATAATGCTACTTATCTCACTGTGTCAGGAGTAAAGTGCATTTCAGAACTGTCCATGTCACACTCACTGGATTGAATAATACTAATTATAAATGCGACTTTAAAGAACTTTCTTTTTTGTTTGGTTTTGCAAAGTTGCCTACCTCGTCAGAGCCATCTGCACAGTCAAAATCTCCATCACACCAGAACCTTGAAGAAACGCAGTCCCCATTGGCACAGAGAAAATCTTTTAGTGTGCAGGTCTGTGGCTCTGGGGACAGAAAAACAGCACAGGTTTATTCTATTATATGCAACTGCGTTCTAAATTTATACGACATATAGTATGAAGTAGCATTAAGAAAAAAGAGGTTAGCCAAGCAGAACCAATAAATTGCTTAGAAAAAGTGTTTCATGGAGCATCTTTGGGACATAATATAATGATTTTTCAAATGTATTCTAAAGTCCTGAATAGAAAGCGGTATTACGGAAACAAATTGAAGAAAAGACAAAAGATAGCCTACCATTTAGTAAAAAGACAACATCAAAGTAAAATAAAAGACATAAAAATCTACATATTGCATAATAACAAATCTTTTCCAGTTGTTGGAATTCTGTCATTTTATGCATTTAGTTAAAGTAAGTAAGACATTTTGTGACTCTGTACCTATGGGGCTATTTATTGAGTAGTAAGTCTAGTCTGTGCCTCTTGACTTCTACTTTGCATTCTAATGACTTTCTAATTCTTCAGTTTTGCCTCCAGAAAAATCGAGAGTTCATTAAAAAAGAAGGGCACATGGGGATATTATTGGACATGACTGGGTAGGTAAGAGTGGAAGGGACAGAAGGAGGATCTCTTTTTATTTTTTAATTTTTTTAAAGGTTTTATTTATTTATTTGAGAGAGAGAGAATGACAGATAGAAAGCACGAGAGGGAAGAGGGTCAGAGGGAGAAGCAGACTCTCCGCTGAGCAGGAAGCCCGATGTGGGACTCAATCCGGGGACTCCAGGATCATGACCTGAGCCAAAGGCAGTTGCTTAACCAACTGAGCCACCCAGGCACCCAAGGAGGATCTCTTTTTAAAAACTGCCTCTTTGTTTATGCAACTGTTTGCTTATGCCCTGTATCATTTACTTGCCATTTTAGATAATTTGCCAGTTATTGATTTAATTATGCTTCACCATCTTCCACATAGGATATAAGCCAAAAAGTATGACTTGCTACTTGGCTTAACTCTGATATGGAGTATGTTTCACCTGAACAATGAAGTAGGGTTTTAGGAATTTTTGCCTGCAGGTAATTGATATGACTGCTAGAGATCATCTCTTGTTTAGTTTTTGTTCTCTAAATAGAACTGATATCTGGCATGATGAAAGACCCCTTTTTGTTTTCTCTACTCATTAACTGTATTTACAGCTGCCTCACACACAATACTCTTACTCAAGTGAAGGAGGAATAACAGAATTTTAATTTAAGGAGTATCCATATGAAGCCTAATTTTCTGCAAAAAGATTGTGGCTATTTCAGCCTGCATTTCAATATTGCTCTACACAATCACTCAGTTTCTAGCTATAGGGTAACATCATGAATGTTTGGTATTGTAAAGGCTCTTACATTTCTACATAAAGATCCCTCCTGAGACCCCTGGAAGAACTATGGAAAGTGTAGTATGTATCAGCATTTTGTTCTGCTTTGGGACTTACTTTCTTCTACAGTGTGAACTTCAGGCTATGAATAAGACAAAATGCTATTCAGTGGGATGAGAAAAAGCCACTTAACAGGAGGATTGCCCCTCATTTCTCAACACTCCTTTGTTCAGTGAGCATGACAATAGCAGTTTCTCTTTTTGTCTTTGCATTATATTTACATATGCCATGTTTTAATCTTAAAAACAACAGTATTAATACTAGTATCACTATTTATAACAATAGTAGTTATGACCAGCTAGTGATTTCTTATTTGTTGTTAAGCACTAGGTGAAGTTAATGCTAAGTACATGAATTAACTCAACAATTAATCCTAACAACTATATAAGGTAGGCGCTATTATAGGACCCTTTTGTCAATGAGTAAATTGAGGCACAGAGAGGATAAAGAACTTTCTCCCAATCACCCTGCAAGCAGAAGAGCTAGTATTGAACTTGAACCTACAGTCTGATACTAGGGCCTGTACTATTTACTACTAGGGCCATATCATGGTCCCCCATACTACTGAGGAAATAATAAGTGTTCACATACTACAGAGATTAACAATAAAGTCCTGAGAAGTCAAGTTACTTATCGAAGGCATATGGCTAGCAATGTCTACTTCACTTAAAAATAAAAGAGAACACTTTTCCTCTTCCCATTCTGCCATACTGAAGCCATTCCACCCTCCTGTTTGCAAACATGCAGTTTTCTTCTTAGGGAAAAGAAATTATAGTGAAATTAATAAATTAATTAATAAAGAAGTGCTTAATTTATTGGATAATGGAAAATAACAATCAAAATGATTTTCATTAAAGAATTAGAGAGTATTTTTTATTTTTTTATTTTTTTAAGATTTTATTTATTTATTTGAGAGAGAGAATGAGAGATAGAGAGCACGAGAGGGAAGAGGGTCAGAGGGAGAAGCAGACTCCCCGCTGAGCGGGGAGCCCGACCTGGGACTCAATCCCGGGACTCCAGGATCATGACCTGAGCCGAAGGCAGTCGCCTAACCAACTGAGCCACCCAGGCGCCCTAGAGAGTATTTTTTAAACACATTGTATTTAGGTGTTTAAAGTAACAGCAGTAGAAATATTGAATTTCATGGACTTGGAGGTATCTGAATGAGATTTTTTTTTCCCTTTAATATTTTAACTTGCCTTTATCCTAATTAAACACAAGTTTGTTCATCATATGCCAAAACAACGACTTCACAAACTTTGACACACTTTGCTATAGGGTTGGATGTTGTTGATCTAAGATGATAACAAGTTACAAGGTTATAAAGTATTTCAAAGCATTTGCCCAATAATTCTACGGAATGGTTGTTCTATAGAGACTTTGCTAACATTATTAATTGCTCTGTTCTAATATGGGTGCAGAAGAACTGAGTGATTTGTTGGAAAAAGTTTTTTTTTCAGTGCATATGAAATTCTGTATGGTTCTAGCATGCTTTTAGGGATGCCAGCAAAACCACTTCTGGATAATAATCATGAATTATTTATACATAAACAACGGTCCTCAAGGAATGGGATAGCTAGCCTGTTTTTAACTCTCATCTATATGCTTCAGAATCTTTTGCCGCTGGGTATCTCAAAAGGAAACTCTCTTTTGAGGAAAATGTAATTTAATTATGAAAGAAGGTCCTGAGGGATTATATTCTCTTATTGTTTCTTACCTTTGATCTTTTCTGGATAAAGTAAAAGACCAATTTTTAGACCTTGGCATGATAGTTAGCATTTTTCTTGTTAAAAAGAACAACAACAAAAAAAATGATCATACCTGGAAGATAACCCATTTGGAAAGAAAATTTGAGTGTGAAATTTTCCCCAGCATTTCCAAAATGTTTTTATCACCTTAACTTTCTCTGATACTACCTATGCCCCCAGATCTAAAGTAGATAGGAAACCCCACACATGAATAATTAACCAGGTTTTCCATAAATCTCATCTAAAATGCCAAATCAACAAAAAGAAGACTTGGCAGGGCATGTTTTGGAAGGCTGATCTGGATTCTATAGTAAGAATAAAAAATAGGGGCATTGTGTGGAAAAGTCACTTCCCTCAATACTGAAGAAGGCAAAAACATACAGGCTCAGAACTGAAAAGAGCTTTGGAAGCCATCTTGCACAAAATTGAGGAAGAAACTAAGTTTAGAAAATAAAAGTGACTTTCAAAGCCACAGAGTTAGTGGCAGAGCAGAAAGGCTTCCAGCCTTCAATTTCTCTGCTGAGTATATTATCATAAACCCTTGGTGCTAAGTTCAAAAGTTATATGAATGTGGGTGTAAGCATCTGAGGAGAATTTTTAGAATACAATCAGTATAACTGACATGCTATACAAATAATCTTCTGCTATAAATTCAGTGTGAAAGAACTAGAAATTCAAATAAGGCAGACACAGCTTTTCTCTCTACAAAAACCTTCATCTGGTTGATCAAGTTATTTGGTGCTTTTGAGTCTATTGGATTGTTAGTTACTTCTTAATAATGCAAAGATGGGAAACAATTTATTTTGCACATCATTTACTTAGAAGGCAGACATGCCATATACATTACATTTGTTGCTGATAAAGATAGTATAGATGCTGAGATTTGTCAGATATTTCCAAACCTTTGATACAGATGACAAAATAACTCCAATAACAATAAAATTTTCTTGTTTTTAAAAGCCTAAATCATTGTTGGAGCACAGTGTCCCTGCTGAAGACTTAACAAGGGAAATCATCAGCAGATGATAAAGAAATGACAATGGACTAATTATCCCATATAAATATAAAAATGTAGAAAGCATAATAGATTTAAAACATTGTCACAGTTAATTGCTCCACTGTGATTCAGACTCTTCCCAGATTTATGCCTGGAGTATTTCCAACACAATTTAAAGAGTAAACTCTATATCGGATTCATAAACAAGTAAGTCCAAAAGTGATTTTAACAATACATTGCTAATATTATAAATGTGTCAGGTCCTGTGCTGGACCCTGAAAAATAGCCCTGCTCCCTACACTACTTCCAGATATTTAAGTAGGAACTCAGATACATGTGATAAAGAAATGAGCGGTGTAATGGAATGCAGGGGAGTGTTGGTTGATGGAATGTGGTCAAATAAAAAAAAAAATGCCACTGTTGTTTTTTAACTCTAAGGCTAATTTATTATCCCTGCTATACTTCTGTACTTAATAATTGCTGGCAATAATTGCCAATTGTGAAACAAAATGCATACCATTGACTAATGATATTTAGAAAAAGTGGGAACAGTATACTGCTGTATTTTGGGGTATATTGTTACCATCTATACATATTAAAATTAAATTTATATATGTGATGTGATATACATAGAGTCATGATTACAATATATAAATAGTAATTTATATGTATATATAATACTTTTATTATAATCATACACATGAAATTATAATAGTTTCAAAAATAATGAGAAATTGCAAATATCTTAATAGCATTTTATATGGGAACAGTATTTTTTCTAAAGCTGACTTCTATATGACCAATCTCCAGGTGCTTTAGCTATAATGTATTCTTTTCTCTCTCTTCATAGACTTAGCTTCTGTCTATGTAGAACTTCTGGAATTTTCAATGTTTGAACTTTCTCATTTCTATTCAGATGGTATCTTCATTTTTTTATTTTATTTATTTTTAACAGAGAGAGAGAGAGAGCGAGCACAAGCAGAAGAAGCAGCAGGTAGAGGCAGAGGTAGAAGCAGGCTCCCTGCTGAACAGGGAGCCCGATGTGGGACTTGATCTCAGGACCCCGAGATCATCACCTGAGCCGAAGGCAGATGCTAAACCGTCTGAGCCACCCAGTCGCTCCCAGATGGTATCTTTAAACACCACCCAATTATCGAGATCCCTCAATCCTTCCTCTTACACATTCTTACATGTTTACCATGTTACCAATTCTCTGATACTGGTCCTGTGTATGCCCTCTCTCCTACCATGTCACAACTGTAATATGCTTCCTTCCTGCTCACTGTCATCTGTTCCCTGCAAATTCATCAATGTTGCTATCTTAGGCCACATGCTCAGGATGAATGGGCACTAAAAGAAGATCACACATAATTGGGTATTTTATACTGCAATGCTTGGCATTGCAGACACTCTCTTGCTTTTTCTTAAGGGTTCTGTGGCTATAGTGATTTATCACTAAGTTTTCCCAGTGACAAGTGAGAGGCGTGTTCCTTCTCCTTGTATTCTCGTATGAAAAACTGACTTTTAGGAGATGCCAGCAAAACCATAGTCAACCACTTCGGAAACTCCAGCAGACCAAAAACAGGTTATCTCCACCTTTCATTCTTCTTCCCCTTCTCCTCCAGTTATAGCAGTAACCTAACTTCTCACACAATTTCAACCACCCCTTGAATAAAGGGTTTTCAAAGATGCAAGTTTCCAACGTGGCCTTCTCACTTCCCCTCTCCTGTTCTCAACATCCTTCAGTCATAGGGCACTTCTTCTCAGGTAGCTTATTGATAATGAACACTCAAGGTGTCCAAAATTAAGCTAAGTCGTTTTCTGCATGTTTAAACTCTGAAACAGAAGTGAATTAAATAGAAAGTATATATGTAATTGCTTCTTTTTTGTAGTTGCTCTTCTATTCCTGCCACTCTTACTTCATTAGGTTTTTCTTTTAATCACTGGGTAGAATCTGAAAACCTGCTATACAAAAGAATCTGGAACACTCTAACAACTCTTTGCAGGATTTTTTTACCTTTCTAAAGGGTAAGATCAATTGAGAGATCTATATGTGAAAAAGGAGTAACAAAAGGTCTCCAAATCAGAGTAATCCATAATCCTAATGATCCAGAGATTTCATACTTAATGTACCTGATGCTTAACACCGTCAGATTAAGTTTCAAAAGTTATTTTTTTAAAAAGTTGATATTTTGCAAACTGAATATCCAAGTGGTTTAGTAAGGCTGTGACTCTAATTATGTACCTTCATATACCATATTCCAATGCTTTAATGTAATACTTTCTATCTCATCTCCTGTATCTTGGGAAATAAATGCTCTTGGTCCAATGTATAAGAGTAGACACCATTGTTATCATCAAATCCTTTCTGGAAGTAGCAGAATATAAATATTTAATAAATGGAATTGGATTAGTATCTTATTTTAAAACATGACTATATTGCTTTCTTTGTCTAAACAGCGCTGTGAGAAAGTGTTGGTAAGAAATATATTCAGAAATTAATGCTAGAATTATAAAGATGCTGTCACAACTTTACATACTGCCATACTTTTTAGAAAATAAAATTGTTGGACAATTATTGTCTTTTAAATTTATTACATAAAAATGCAGGAGGCAGATGATGATGACAGTGTTATTCTATTTTCAGAGAAAAGCATCCTGAATACATATGGTGTTCACCACTCCAGAGAGAATAAATGATATTTTGCTGAAAGATGCTCATGGGTAAATTTGTAGTGTAAAAGGATTTGAGACTGAAATGAAATGAATACCATCCCCTAAAGAATGATGTGTTTTTTTACTGTCTCCACATCATTCAGCTCTTTGTATGAACTTGCATCAAGGGCTCACTTCATTGCATACTAATGGGTTGCATTAAACCTCATGATACTTTCATACCATTTCTGAAAACTATAAGAAAATTCCCAGTATGAGCATTTCAATAATTCTACCATTTAAGATTCAGGTCAATTTAGTCCGAATATTCTTGTCCAATGTGAATATATGTATAAAATTGTGAGCTGCAGGACAGATAGGTTCAAATTCATACCTTAACTGAGCTAAAAATTGCTATCCTGCTTATTGAATATGCTGTCAAGCTCACAATGTTCTCAAGCGAGAGTACTTACTACAGTTTTCTTCATCTGAATTATCACTGCAGTCATTTTGGCTATCACACCGCCAGTGATCTGGAATACAGTTGTTGTTTCTGCACTGGAACTCGTGAGGTCCGCAAGTCTTTTTATCTGTAATAAAAAGAGCCAGAGTTTGTGACGTTGACTTCCATGAAGACATCCCTCATGATACCCTTACTGCCATGCCCAATCCAGGGCATATGACATTTCCTCAGACCTTAAATCAGTTACCAACTGAGAAGCGTCTCTAGGAAAAGCTGAAGGCAAGTGCTAAATAAAATTCACCCTACTGTCTTGTTTTATGTTGTTATCAGTCATGCTTTCATCACCAGCTAATTACAAAGCAATTGATTGGCCCACCCACATAAAGTCAATACAAATCAATCAAAAAAATATTAATAACTACCATTTTCTTGAGGACACTCCCTCCCTAAGCCACCTTCTCTATCTTCTTTAAGGCAGAAAAAGAAATGGTATTAGTCAGACTCTGAGACTGTCATCTTGTCTTTCTCCCTAAGAATTTCTTACTCATAATCTACTTATCAACTGATCTAAACTTATAGATTATAATAAAAATTATAGATTATAATAAAACACCCGTACGGACCTTGAAAATTAATAAAGTGCAATCTCACTTGAACTTCTAAACAATCCCCCACTGAGTGCAAGGACAGGTATTAACTAGCCTTTCATTTTACAAATGACAAAAGGCAGACAGAGTTTAGAAGCTTGATGAATTTTTACTACCATTAAATAGCACAGTCAATATATATATTTGTGTGTTTTTACTCTTGCTTTACTGCTCTTTACAACAAATCTGTGTTCAAAACTGAGCCAGACGCAGTATGCGTGCAATAAGAATTTATTTAAAGTTTGGGTTACATATTCTTAAGTTTCTATAACAGTAATAGCTAACTGTATATAGTTTAAAACAGTGCATCTTAAATTTCAATGTACATATATGTAAATTACTTGAGAATTTTGCTACAATGGAGATTGTGATTGAGTTGCTCTGGATTTCTAAGAAGCTCTCTAGTGATGACATTGTTCTTAGGTCTATGAAACATACTGAGTAGCAAGGATCTGAAACATAAAGATGGGATAAATTCAATAATATAATGATAATAAAATTATAAATGTCAATGTACAATTTAGGACACATTCTCCTTTCATATACTTAGATCAACTCCTTATTCTCAGCTCTTTTAGACATGCACAGTGAGTTTAACAGACTAGTAAAAGTTTACAGTTTACTCAGACTAGTAAAAAAAAATTAACTAAAGGAGAGGATAAGCTATTTGTTGCTGGTTGCTACTCGTTCCTTTAAAATGTGTCTTATAAAATTCAAACTCAAATAAGATTATGAAAGCAAAAGTGATTTAGGTATAATTAGAAAATTAAATAATGAACATTTATTGAGGATCCAACCCACCTCTTGGCTAAGCATTTTCATAAACATGATCATAATCAATCCTCATAATATCCCTCAGAAGTATTATTATATGAATTTAAATGAATGAGAAAAAATAAGTCTCAAAGAGTTTAATTTTTTCAATCTTACAAAAGGGAGTAAATGGCAATGGAGAAATTTATGTCCAGATGTTGCTCCAGAAAAATTTAACATTTCTGTAGAAATTCTCATGACAAACTTCAAATTTTTCAAAGTTGTCAAATTTGTCTATAGATAGATACCTTTACATATGTCTATATATAAAGAGCCTGTATTTCCCTTCCTCCTTCCTCCCTTTCTTCCTTGCAGCCTACCAGCTTGCCAATGATTACTCAGACCCCAATTTGTGTCATTGCATTGAGTGCTGTGTTTTGTGATATATCCTTTTTCCCTATGTTACACCTAAATTTAGATTTTAAAATTGGCTTAAAATCTGTAGAAGTTCTAACATAGCATTTTGTACATTTGACTCAATCAAGAATTGTGTTAGGATGATTGGAACTTAAATAATGACCATTGAAAATATGGGATTTGGTACAGAACTATGTAGATGGTTGTTTCATTCTGGCAATTAAAACAAACTTTTCTGAAACCACTACTCTATTTTTGTTTAACATTAGCTTTATTTATTCCTCTCTACATGTTTCTTGCATTATTTTTAAATATTATTTTAAAATTTTAGAATATAAAAAAGTAAGAAAGATCATACTGGATCAGACAAATAGACTATAGCACCTAGTGTTAGAACATTAGCCCCAAGCAATTTCCCATGGCTACAAAAGTTTCACAATAAGTACTTGAGGATCGATACAATATGTGTTTTTGAGGGTTTTTTTCCTCCTAAATCCTATTTGTACTTTTTTTCTATGTTTAAATATTCATATCATATTTTATGTTTGAAAGAGATCCACACTTATTTCTTAACAAAAACAAGTTACAGTTCATTGCAAAGATTTCCATTTGGGGCATGCAGAAATAGTAACATTGAAAGGTTAATTGCCTTATGCAAGGTTATTCAAATTTTATGTTTCCAAATTATTTAACTTTTTGAACCATGACATTGCTTATAAAAATTACAAATATAAACTATACAACCTGTATAGACTTTGTTCTGTATTTAAAGTCTCCCTTGAGGAGATTAATGTAAATATAAATATAAATATAAATATAAATATAAATATAAATATAAATATATTTTTAATAGGAAACTGTATGAGGAAGGTAAAGCAGCAGTTCTCAGATTGGCTACACATGAAAATCACCTGGGAAATTTAAAAATCCCTTTGCCCAGTCAATATCCCACATCAATAAAATCAGACTCTGGGGTAGAACCCAGAGATCAGTATTTTTATTAAAGCTAGGTGACTGATTCCAATGAGCAGCCAAGATTGAAAATCACTGGCCCAAAAAACTATTGTAGAACAGAACATATATAATTCTACATTATAATACTCCAGAGAAATTAACATAAAATGCTCACAATATGTACAGTTTTCTATTAATTTGAGTTGTAAATAGCTTTAGAACAATGCAGTATTTTGGGGGGTATTATAAATATGGAGAAAACAAATGGAGTATCTGAAAACTTGTTTTTTTTTTAAATTTAATATGTTTTCACATTAATTACAGATACTATTACAAATTTGATCCTCCCGGAGGGACTACCAAAATGTAAAACTGTATAGGGTGTATACTGCAATAACTATTGACACTTGTAATTACATGAGCTACTTCTGAAAAAAAAAAATCTGGTATCTATGATGTTTTTTGAGCAAGAACTGGGAAAGTGGACTGGGATACAGGAGTGGAAGAGAAATTTAAGTTTCTCATTATGCCAAAAGAAATCCAAAAGAATGTACAAACGACTGGAAGCAATTAATGAATTTAGTAAGGCTATAGGATACAAGGAAAATATACATATATTTTATTATATTTCTCTATATTAGCAATAACCAGAAATGAAATTTGAAGAAAAAGAAAACTTTTACAATGGTATCAATAAAATAACAAATACCTAGGAATAAAACTAGTGAAATTTGTGTAATATCTTCACACTAAAAGCCGTAAAACACTGCTGAGAAAAATTGAATAATGCTTAGGAAAATGCAACAGTGTATCATGCTCATGGATTAGAAAAATCAAAATTGTTAAAATTTTCTACAAATTAATATAAAGAATTAATGCAACTCCTATCAAAATTCTAGCTCATTATTGTTAAAGAAATAGATTATCCTAAAATTATACTGAAATGTAAAGGATTTAGAATAATAAACCAAAACTGAAAAAGAAGAAAAAGTTGGAGAATCTACAGTATCTGATTTCAAGAGTTACTATAAAGCTATAGTAATTGAGAAAATATAGTACTAAACAAAAATGATACAAAAATATAAACATACATATGTGGTCAGCTCATTTTCAACAAAGGCCTCAAGTCAATTTAATGGGCAAAAGAAAGTCCTTTTTAGCAAATATTGCTGAAACAAGTGGCTATCCATAAGGAAAACATACATCTTAACCCATCATACTCCATACCAAAAATTAATCTGATATGATCATAAACATAATGGACATGGAAAAATAATTTTCATAATCTTGGAGGAGGCAAATATTTCTTCGGCAGAACACTAAAAGCATTAATAGTACACAAGAAATTGGTAAACTGGACTTCAGAAAATTAAAATGTTTTATTCTTTAAAAATATCATTAAGAAAATGAATAGGCAAGCAACATATTTAAAAAAATATTTGCACCATATATATGGTGGGAAATTACTTAGATCCAGAATATATAGAAATTCCTATATATCTTATACATTAAGAGACAAAAGACTTGAGAAGATACTTTACCAAAAAAAAAGATATTTGAATGACAAAGATTCTCAAAATCAACAATCATAAATGTACTGCAAATTAAAACCATGAGATTCCACTACATACTTCATGAAATTGCTCAAATCAAAAAGGCCACACTAAATTTTCATGAGAATACATAGGACCTGAAACTCCCTCTTCTGATTCTTAAAAAGGTAAACATGTAATTACCCTATAACCCAGCAATTTTACATCTAAGTGTTCATGAAAAATGAAAAATGTTCACAAAATCAATTTGCATAAGAATTGTTACAGCAGCCTTATTTATAGTAATCAGCTTCTAAGATATACCCAGTGAGAATATATCCATTCAACTGAAAACTACTCAGGTATAAAAAAAATTATGAATTCTTAAGACATAACTTAGAAATATTTTTAAAACCTCATGCAAATGAAAGATTCACAGGCAAAAGTCTAAATACTGTATGCATCTATGTATATGACATCCAAATACAAGCAAAAGTAATCTATGGTGATAGAGAGGAGTTGGCGGTTGTAGAGGGAAATGTTAGGGGAATAAAAGGTGCATGAGGGAACTTTCTAGGGGGATGGAAATGTTCTGGATCATCAATGTTTTGGTGTTTGTTGCATGCTGTATAAAATTGCCAAAACTCACCAAACTGACCTGAACATTTCAGATCTGAGCATATAATTTTATTTTAATTATATTTTAATTAAAAATGACTCCATTATTAGAATTGCAAGGAATTTGGAAAATCCAAACAATTATACTGTGGTAAATAATTATTCATTCAGTCCCTGAATGCTCAGGTATATTCAAAACAGAAGGGTTGTCTGAAAGAGAATTTTGTATAAAAAAAAAAAAAAAACTTATTTAAGATCTCAAAATGTAAATGTTCCACCTAAGTATAAGCAATAGCATGTATATCTCACATATATATATCTCTAGAGATTTCTTTATTTGGCATTTGCAGCTACCATGTATTCATTCTGCCCCAGACATTTGTAGTATCAGTTTGTAATTATCTGTCTTCATTTTTGGGATGAGGATTTCAGTAGTAATAAGAGCACTGGATTTCCTAAGACATAAAATGCAGTTTGTTATCATCTGATATCACTCTGACCCAAAAGTACAGTTAGCTTTGCCTTCTCTAAAAAGCATACCTTTTGAAAATTTTAGATGGCATTCAAAAAATACAAATAAACCAGTATTTTCTTATAGACCTCAACTACAACATATGTCATTTAGAATATAGAATATAAACAATACTGTTGTCAAAAATTGCATCCTTTTTGGAGGTGCCAAAGGTTTTATTTTAATCTGTGAAATAATGATGCTTCAGGCTGTCTATATCAGTTTTTTTTTTCCTCTTGAGGACATTCTAAAAAAATGTATGTTACTAAAATGTTTCCAGTGATGTTCAGTAGTGAAAATATGTATAGGTCTTATGTGTAGGGATTATATGTAGGCCTTTCATATATAACACGTCTTTTTTTCTGGTTCGCTCTGCAGCATAGGACAAAATAACACATTATATTATTAGGGGAAATGTTCCATCCCTCAATGAATATGTGAAATGATGCCTATTGCATGTGCATATTATGATATATATTATATATGTATTATTATACATGCATATTATATGTAGTATATATAGTATATGTAATGTATATTATATATTATATACACATGCATTTTTGTATATTATTCATTTTTAATTTTTATTTTAGAGACAGTGACTGCATGTGCACGAGTGGTGGGGAAGGGGCAGAGGGAGAGGGAGAGAGAGAATCTTAAGCAGGCTCCACACCCAGTGCGGAGCCCAATGTAGGGCTTGATCTCACAACCCTGAGATCAGGACCTGAGCTGAAATCAAGAGTTGGACACTTAATTGATTCGGCCACGCAGGTGCCCCTTTATATTAAATATTCTAAAAAATAATATTTAATGACTCAATAGATATCTAACCAAATTGAAATTATACACTGTTTCACTAATAATATTTTACTATTGCTTTAGAAAACAAAATGTCACTTGTAAATTTGCCATGTGTTTTATTCAACAGCTGACCAGAATAAAATAGCTTGGAAAAATTTACATTTTGAGGTATAGGACTCAGTTGGCCATCAATTTGTGAAAATATAATGTATAAAATAATTTTAGAGTAAAGCTGGTAGGAAGACGTTAGCTTGTGATTTAAGAAATGTTGGCATTCCCTCCCCCTACAAAAAACAAAAAAAGGGAATGTGGGGGTTTTGTTGTTCTTGCTAATGTTTTTTTGTAATCACACTTTCCATCTTCCATTTCAGGAAACATTATGATTACAAACAGTTAAGTACCATGCAACAACTGTTGTTACAAAAAAAAGTAAATGTCATAGAAACACTGAGGCAAAAAGAACTATGAGAACAATAAACTTGAGCCTCTATCATGGTAGCTGCTTGTTTATATAGTCCAGATTATAACATCATAGAGTCTCAGAAGTATGGGGTTAGAACAGAGTACCTACTCTTGCAGAAAATACTGTCTTCCACTGGGGGCAGGATAACCATCTGTTAGCTATCAAAGCATAGCCTCTTTATGTAGCAGTCATTCATTTTTTTTTTTTAATCAACCACATATAATTCTGATCTCTCAGTCTAAATTCTCCTCTATGTCTCTGTTAGCATCATATGGAAACAAATACCTATATATGCTGCTTCACAACTGTTTTAAAGCTCCTTGACATTTTGAGTCCTTCAATAGTGATGATACAAGGAATCATATTCTTTTCCTTATTTTCTATAGCAGGTAGGATCACTGACACCTACATTTTGGTAATATGAATATAGTAGATATATACCATTATTATTGGCTGGGTATTTTTGGTCTTTTTGAAATTACTGTTCCAAATTGTAGCTGGTGAAGTTGTTACACATGGATCACTACCTCTTCTATCATAGGAGAGGACCATAGGACCCAGATGGCCTATTACCCTAGACCACGATTAGTTTGCAATGATCATGTTATTCATGTTTGAAAGAAAGAAAGAAAGAAGAAAAAAGGAAGAAAGAAAGAAAGAAAGAAAGAAAGAAAGAAAGAAAGAAGAGAGAGAGAAAGAAAGAGAGAGAGAGAGAAAGAAAAAGAAAGAAGAAAGAAAGATTTAACAGCTTAAACCTAATAGATGATTTTTCTTCTTTAATATTAAATAAACAGAGGAAAGCAGTGCAAGGTTTGTATGGTGGCTAGACAATAGCCTCAGGAACACAGATTTTTATCAATTTGCTCTACCACCTTAATTAATGGCTTCCATTGTTCTTAATCACTCACAGCCCAAGATGATCACCAGTACTTGAGTCATCACGTTCCAGGCCTGAAGAATAAAGAGCAAAAAAGCAAAAGAAGAGAGGCTCCTGGGTGGCTCAGTAAAGTTAAGTGTCAGACTCTTGATTTCAACTTAGGTCATGCTCTCAGGGTCATTAGATCAAGCCCCACATCGGGCTCTGCACTGAGCGTGGAGCCTGCCTAAGATTCTCTCTCTCTCCCTCTTCCTCTGCCTGCCCCATGCAACTCCCCGCCTTGCAGGCATGCACTCTCGCTCTCTAAAGAAAGTAAAAAAAGCAAAAGAAGAAGCCCTTCTACTCTAAAAAAAAAAAAACAAAAACAAAACTCTAAAAACAGTCTTCCTGGAAGTCCTATATTAACACCTCTGCTTATGTTTCAATGGTCTGAACTTAGTCACGTGATAAAACAATGCTGTAAGGGGAGATGGGAAATGTGATGACTTATCCTGAATAGCAATGTGTCAACCTAAGATTTACAGTTCTGTTTCTCAGGGGGGGAATAAAAACTGGGTATAGGGATTGGCATTTTAGGAGTTTCTGTTAAAAACCTACCAAGGCCAATTAAAACCATTGGAGGTGATTTCCATGGTTACTGGAAGAGAGTATTTCTTTCCTTCTGAGATTATAAGTACTATAGTCCAAGTTGCCATGGGTCATTTAAAAACCACATAGGAAGCACCATTCTCAGAAGACACCAACAAAGTAAGGAACAGCTTAGAAATGGAGAAAAAGATGATAGGGCTCTTATGACTCTGTGTAAATACCTGTATCCAAATTGTTCCTGAAGTCAACTCCATCCACTCCTTGGAATTGAAGCAGAAAATTTATTTTGACACTGGTTCACATTGGGTTTCTGTCATTTACAGACAAGAGTCCTGACTAATGCAAACATTATACTATTTTATTGCTTAAAAACTGAGGGACTTCTCATATTACTGTTCTTATCTATATGTGCTGATTTACATAGTTCCTAGGCTATTTCATTGGTTTATAATTACCTGAGAAATGCAATCTCTTTCTACAAGAAGCCTCAGAATTAGTCTTACTTTAAATTAATTTGCAAATCCAGGCTTCCATGAAGATGGGAGATGGTACAAACACTCTTTTTTTTAGCATATTCTCTATGTGGCATATGCTATTACAGCCTCCTCTAGTGATATTGATTATCTGGAAAGTTGCAGGTTGCCTTGCATTGTAAAATGTTTTGGTAGATCTGAAAATTAATTTCATGTTACTTCTCATCAATCAGGGTAATATTCCTCAATGAACACTTACATGCACAGCCTGTTCTTCTAGGGGAAGTGGAAAGAATATGTGGATGCAACAGCAGTTGAGAATAACAATGCCAGATGTGTCTTGTCCCAGTGGGATTCTACTATTTCTGTTTCACTTTTGAGTTTTTATTTATTTTTTAACTTTTACATTATTCTTCTAGGTAGAGAAGAGAAAGGCTTATAAAGTAAAACAAACTACCAATGACATATTTTCTTTAAAAGAGGTGAATCTATAATAAACTAGTTCTCAGGAAGCTCCAATAATGACATTTTATAAATTGCATGTCAATGCAATGTAATTTTCAGTGGAAATTTTTTGAATTCACATTATGCAGTTTTAGAAAGTGTCATATTACATCCTGTAATGCCATCTATCGCACTTGACAAGAATTTGTGATTTTTTTCTTATTTATAAATTTGTATTGTAACTTTATGGTTGTAAACTGGGGGGAAGTAGTTATTATTTCATCTTGGCCAACACACTGTACCTCATCTGCCAAACCCCTTCTATTCCATTTTTCATTCTCTTTTCAACAGCCTGTTGTCTTGACAGCTTGTATGGTAATATTGTACAAACAAATTTGCATTCGTGAACCACAGATGAAGAAGGACTCAGATCTCCATAAATGAAGACGTAGGTTGGGCACCACTCTTCCGAGTCATTCTTGAGTCCCCATTACCGATTCTGGTAGTCATATTCTAGCAATTCTACTCATGTTTCCTCATCTAGCTTACAGAAAAACAAAAAAAAAAGCCTCTTCCTGCCTTTTTTCCAATATTGATTCTATGTTTTATTTTAAAAACAAAATGAAAGCAATTTGAGGCCACTAAAAAGTGAATCTACCAAAATATTTGCAAATATACCTTTGACTACATCTGTCAAGTTGGTCTGACACAGTTAAGTCAGAGTCACCAGACAATGGCTCAATTCGCTTTACGTTTTTGGATGAACATCAGACTCTGATTTGGTAGGAGATAGTGAAGCATGGTGAAAAGAACCCAAGCACTAAAGTCAGAATTTGACTTGAATGCTAATTCTGGCTCCTATTCATGTACAATTTAAAGTAATTATCTTTTTTGTGCTTCAATTTCCCAAAGGCAAAGAATTAAAGTGAAATACACAGTATTGAAATGAACACCTGACTTAATAAAGAGTAACTAGTGAAAATTAAGTAATAGTAATAATTAACTATCTACCTAAATAGTAACGATAGTAGATAAATAAATAGAAAAATAATATGTAAAAGGAAGCAAATAGTAAATAAAAACAGAAGATGCGGATTTCAATACCAACTTTATCATCAACAAACAATGTACATTTAGGAGGAAAAAAGTGTCATTTATTTAAGACTGCTATGTTGCAGGCACCGCTTTAGATCCTTCACATTTATAATGTTATCATTTTATTTATTTATTTTTTAAGATTTTATTTATTTATTTGGGAGAGAGAATGAGATAGAGAGAGAGAGCATGAGAGGGGGGAGGGTCAGAGGTAGAAGCAGACTCCCTGCTGAGCAGGCAGCCTGATGTGGGACTCGATCCCAAGACTCCAGGATCATGACCTGAGCCAAAGGCAGTCGCTTAACCAACTGAGCCACCCACGAGCCCCTCTAATGTTATTATTTTAAGTGAACAAATGATTTTACTATAACTTTTTAAGGCATCTTATTTATTTTATAAGCAAAGACCAGGTAACTTGCTCAAGGTCATAAATATTAAAGTCACATAAGACACTTAAATCCTGTGGGAAATCACATTCCTAATCTGCAAATTTAAAAGGTTACAAGACCCCTGGGGTCGTTTAAACAAAACGGTGTTTTAATTTTATTATCTGCATATACGTTTAATTATCAGATATATAAAATATTTTCAGCTTGTATTATTCTTATTTCCTGGAAAACAGTATTTTTCTTAATTTTATAAGTAATGCATACAGTGTTCTTTATGGGAATATAAGACTATAAAACAGGGAAGTAGAAACAAATAGCTCATAGCCACATAACAGAAACTCCATTATGTTTTTCTGACTATGAAAATAAATAAAATATTGTACACTGTATATTTCACTAAAACTTACATAGAAATAATTTCTCTAAGTCATTAAAAATTCTTACAAATGCCATTTCTATGGCTGTAAAATATTTATCTAGTTTGGCTAAACAGTTCTCTAGAGTTTGGTATTCAAGGTTTAATTTTTTCCCCAATTTGAATAAGGAAGATAATATTTGCAATAAAAATACTTTCTTCTACAGTTATATATGTGGATACATGTTTCAAAAGAGTCTTCATTAATGATATTCATGTAATTTTATACTTGATAATCTTTATATCTTTATCTTGTCCTTAGCATACATTCTAAGGTTCCTTGCACAGGAACTAACATTCTTAGATTGAATGTGACATATCTGTTACTTACTTAACAAAGTGACATATTCTTTCTGCTTGATATTCTGAAAATCTTTCTCACCTAAGATGTATTTATAAATTTATCATTCATGTTTAGAGTTTTTGTGATTATATCAGTCAGTAATTATGAACCTAAAAAAAACCTACTTTTCAATGTAAAATAACAAACCTTTCTTTGGGATTATAAAACTCAGTGGGAGGTGAAGAAGGACGGCCACTGAGAGAAAATTTCATTTACTTAGAAACATACAATTAGATATACATTATTAAATAAATATCGGGGGTGGGGTGAGAGAGATACCTGTCTCTTAAAACCAAATTAAAAAAGGATACATGCATACATACACACACTCCTTCAGTCAGTATGTAGATACCAGTTATAAATGCATACAAAGGATACTGCTAGTTATCTCTGAAACCATATATACAAGTGTGCACACACACACACACGTGTGTGTGTTCGTGTGTACTTACGTTAGAAAGAGAGATAATAAGAGAAAGATAGCTGTAGGTCAGATTCTGACAAGAAACAAGAGCTTTTGTAGTTACATTTGTCAGTGAATAACAAACTGTGTGTCCATTTGAAATCTTGGAGGAACTGATACTACAACTGAAGAAAACCTTTCCTTTATTATTATTTTGTTGCTAGACCCATCTCTGTAGAAAAATATTTCTATCAGCTATAATGAATGGTGTATCTTTGTTGTGGTATTGCATATGGAGGAACATTAGGAGCAGTGTTAGCCTTTATTAAAGAAATTTCCTTGTTTTTGAGCAACTGCTCTAAATCATTTATCTAACCAATATGCTTTGGAATGAGCATAATGAACTCAGCTAGGAATGCCAGAGTCAAAAATGTGTTAATAAATTTAACTAACAAATCATTCAAATACTTATTATTTTTTTCTTTTTGAACACTCTTTGGAGGTTTACATTTGATCTAAAATTTAGTGCCTTAATACTTTGAAAAGTTAAGGTCAAGATACATACACACATATGTACATACATTTTATATATACATATATGTATATGTACACATGCATACAAATGTGCATATATGTATGTGTATACACACATGTGATGTATGTATGCACGCATTTTTATATACATAAACACACATCACTTCACTTACTCAATATACACTCAGTTTTTTTAGGATTTTGATTTTGTCAGATTTTCTCATTAAAATACATTCATTTTTGTGCATAAATTTTTAATTTTCTAGTATTGTTCTTTTTTTTAGTACTGTTTGTACTGAGTAGTATAATTTTTCTCCCTTATACCTCTTTTACACTGAATCATTTTAAATTTTATTCTAAAATATGTAAAGCATTTAATTATTCCTTTGTTTTCCATCATAGATAAGAATATTTAGTTTACATCTAGGATGCAGTTTTCTTTTATTATTTATCCATACCCCAAATACCTTAGAGAAGCCATAGTTTATATGGTTTACAATGCTTAGGAAAAATAATGCTTCCAGTATGGTGTATGAAGAAAAAGCATGTTTTAGTAATACCAATTTCTGATGGCCAATCTCACTTTCTGCTAACCTATTTAGTCTCTATTGTGTATGGAGTACTATAGGGAGAAATAAAAAAGAGCAGGAAATAGGGAATTATGTGTGAAGGAGGAATTTCAAATAAGAGAGTTTGAAAATGCTCTATTAAGGGGCTCCTGGGTGGCTCAGTCGTTAAGTGTCTGCCTTCAGCTCAGGTCATGATCCCCGGGTCCTGGGATCAAGCCCCACATCAGGCTCCCTGCTCCGCGGGAAGCCTGCTTCTCCCTCTCCCACTGCCCCTGCTTGTGTTCCCTCTCTCGCTGTCTCCCTCTGTCAAAATAAATAAAATCTTTAAAAAAAAAAAAGTGCTGTATTAAGAGAGTGACCTTGAAGACTAACAGAGAGAAAACAATTAAGACATTGCATTATCTGGGAGAAAAGGTATTCCAGGAAGCAACATGACCTTGGAGGAATAAGCAGGCCTGGAGTGTCCAAGGAACAGTAGGGGGATGAGATCTCTGATGTAGAGAGAGGAGGTCAAGAGTGGTAAGGGAAGTCAGGAAGACTATCCATTGTCAAGGAAGGCCACTACAGCAGACAAGGCTTTGTGTGGAGCTTCTCTTGCTATTTCTCCTCCTTGAAAGAGAACATATAAATTTGACCTCTTTCTTTTCTGACAAATGAATTTCACATACTTTTTTAGATTTATGCCAAAATAAAGATGAAGATTTGAAAAAGATTGTTAGATGATTGCAGCAATATATTAATCCAGGTCTTGGAACTGCCATGATGAATTCTTTGGCCTATACATATTCTGGATAATTGCCTTTTCCTCAGCTTTGGTGTTTATTCTTACCTACAAAGCTAGCAGGGTGGCATATACTGACAAAGTATACAATAGGTAGTAAAAAGCCAAACTCAACTTTGAAAGAATCTTAAACTAAATATAAAATGTGTCTAATAACAGTACATATTGATTACAGGTCAATAATTTGACTTCTTGACTAGATTTATTGACTAGAAGTAACAAATAGGTCTATCATTGCAACGAGAATTATATTTTATTTTTTAAAAACATGGATTTTTTTATTTCATTATAATTGATACAATAAAATCTGTATATCTGAAGCAATTCATAAGTAAATATTATGGGCCATCTTTTAAAACTGGTATTAGCATTTCTAGTTTCCAGGTTAAATTTTTATGTCTTAGTTTGAAGACACTAATAACAGCTTATATTTTTCGAGTGTTTTCTCTGCTAGGTTTAAGGTTAAGCCTGACTCATGGAGTCCTCCTAGCAACTCAACAAGGAAAGTATACTGGATAGGTGAGGATACTAAAACTAAGGTTACAGTAAATCACTTGTCTCAACACCCACAGCTCTTAAAATCTGGAACCAGGATTTGGATCCATATCATTTGATCCAATATCTGCACTAGAAACTATTCTGCAACTGGAACATGAATAATTCCCCAAAACAAAGTTCTTCATCGCTTCTCTTTTTGTGCCGTTTTACACCAAGATCTCAGTTCTATGGACTCTAAGAGCTGACTAAAATTTCATACATGTCAAAAGTTGTGCCAAAGGTAGTTCAAGAAGAATACAGCTGTCTTCACCATAAAGCCATAAAGCTGCAGTAGCTCTACAAGAGAGAGGAAAAATTATATTCATATAGTGATTATAAATTTACACTCAGAGATAAATATGGACAGTATTACAAAGCCTTCAGTGACAAGATTTATTATTCCTGAACTATGTATTGTTGTTATTGTTGTTTCTCATAATCTGGCGTACTTTATACTTTGAGGGAAACAAGTTAGCTCATTAAAAAAAGGCAGTCTCACTCCCTCTCAATACAGAATTTTCCCATTACTTGACTTACAGTTCAACTAGGTGCTACATATCAATAAATGATCACATTAGCCTTTATCTTATCATTTCCTCATTGGCTGCCCAGTCAGCAAAGTATTGACTTTTTTTAAGATTCTGCTTACAGTCCATGATGGTTTGCTTGGCTTTACTCCCAAACATCTTTAAAAACCTTAGTAGTGCACTTCCCTGTTAGATGTCTTTATTCACCTTTTAATAAGCCTGCTTGCCTCCTATAATAATACTGCATCTGCTGTAGAATGATATTTATTAGAGAGACAGCAGGCTATGAAAGAAATTTTAAAAAACCAATGCTTGAGCTGAATTTAATATGAGAATTCAAATAAAGGTGCCAATAAAATTCACATTTTAATACAGCCATTAGACAAATGCAGAAAGCAAAGTATCTCGATGGATAATATAAATCACTAAATTTGCATTAATTTAGCTACTCAACTATTCCTTTAAGTTCTAAATGTCTCACTTTAAACAATGAAGAAACAGAATTGTCCTTCACATCATAATCTATTGGGTATAAGAAGGAAAATAATTGGCATTTTAAATCATATATCCTATGATATATGGGATGTATTATCAAATTAATAAAATTAATTATCCATAGTGAAAGTTGGTTGCAAGTGTTGTTACAAGACCAGGTTGACTCTTCTGACTGGGAACAGCTACTAAGTAAAAAAGGAAGCAGAAGGAACCCACCGAACAGGTGCCTAGTCTACCTCCCTAGAGCCATATTTCCCAATTCACTCACCGATGTACCACTTTCACAAATTTGCTATTTGCCAATATCACCTCTGCCAGTATTTCCTTAGTATTTTTCTTTAAACTGCTTAACTTTTTAAAACTTACCTTCATTATGAGCCAAAAGATTCTTGATATCATGATCTGATATGCTGGTTTATATATTTTAATTACATATTTAAAGTACATAATTATTCTATGCAGTATGTAAATCATTTCTTGTTTACATATACTTGCTATACATCAGGAATGATTACCTGATGGCAGTTTTCCCCAAATATTTTCAAGAGTAAAATTTACATTTAAGCACACATTCATACATAGACACATGAATTGGAGAAATCCTCCTGATAGTATCTGTGGTTTTATTTAATTATTCTATTCTCAATAGTTAACAGCACTACTGTGAAGTCACAGAGTCATTATAATAATAGTTAAGTGTTCCAGTTCCAAACTTAAAACTTTTCTTCCAGAACACTGACATGTTTCTCTTGTATAAGAAATTTAAGAAAACAAAAATAAACCAAGGAGAGCTCAAAGATGGATGCTTAACAATGAATGAATATATTTCACAAAGTTTACAAAGAATATTGAATATAAGAGAATTTGATCTAGACTTGCTTAAGAAAAAATCAGGAAGAAAGAAAAGTGTCCAGGCAAAATGGAAAACCAAATGTTATAGAGAAAAATGGATATGACAACAAAAGGAATCACACCAACTATGACATCTCAGTATAACATTGTGGGAATTCTGTATCTTGAAACCAAAAGTCACTGATGTCTTTGAGGAGATGGTAAATTTATTTCAAATCATAGTTTGAAGGTTAATTCTAAACTGCTGAAAAAATAGACCCAAAGAATAATATATGATGGCAACTTGGAGGGATCATTCTGATGTCATGCCAACAAACCCCATCCTTGACACAACTTTATTAAACATCTTATTAAGAAATTATATAAGATATAATATGCACTGTTGACAAACTTGCAGATGGCACACATCTGGGAGAAATATGTTATGATGTGATTATGAGGCAGGTATTCTCATTTTCTGGGGTGAGGGCTGGATAGAGAATGGACTTTAATAAATATAAAAGGAAATAACAAAGTGTATGATATACAGGAGATTAAATATACCAGCTCTTTCCCACCAAAGAGAACAGTATTCTTTCTAAGACTTGAGAGAAAACTGTTCTGGGAGTTTTCTTTCTTTTTTTTTTTTAATTTTATTTATTTATTTGAGAGAGAGATAGCAAGATAATGCACAAGCTGTGAGAGGAGTAGAGGGACAGAGAGAAAGGGAGGAAGGCAGGCTCCCGGCTGAGCAGGAAGTGAGCAGGGAGTCTGATGCAGAAGGAAAGCTGGCCTCCATGGGGCTCCATTGGGTGGGGGGGTACTTGAGAACGGTCTTTAGGCAGGGCTCAATCCCAGGACCCTCGGCCCTGGGATCACATAACCTGAGCAGAAGGCAGATGCTTAACTGACTGAGCCACCCAGGTGCCCCTGGGGGTTTTTCTAAAATAATAATCCCAACATCATCTTTACAGGGATGCAATAAGTATCATATACAATGATATAATTTATATATTATGCCTCTCAAACAAATTAATGACAAATTACTAAGGCAAAGGTCAAGAAAGACTTCAATATCATTTCTCAAATTGGTCTGTTGACCATTATTAGACAACACATATCAAGGTTCTGGTTTTTGGAAAGAATTTGAAGTGTAGTAATAATTCTTCATTACATATTAAGAATAGATTTAGGTGATATAAACATTCAACTGGACAATGGCTATGAAAAAAGTCATTAAAATTGTCACCAAAATAGGAAAGATGATAAAATGCATAATCACCATAATTCTGTGCTTTCCCCCCAATATTGGATAAATAAGTTCCTTTTGGTATATAGATTATGCGTGTGGATCTCAAATGAAGGTAGAAGAGATTCCAAATTCATTCATCTAGATACCATGTTTGAGGTAAGAAAACAAAATACCTAGACTTCACACCACATTTACTGAATTGACCTTCTTGAAATTTGGCAGGGAAAGAGTGAAAATAAAGCAGGAATAAGCTGGAAAGGAAAGCTGAGAGAAAAGATGAAAAATGAAGAGATGAGAGGAAGGATGGGAAGGGCGATGACGGAAGGAGAAGACATAAACTGAAATTAAATTTCCTGAAATAAGGAAAGAAAAATTGATCTTAACTCTGTTCAGACTGAGGGATCCTCAAAATGTTGATAAAGAAAACTGAGCTTTGTAGGTCTAAGAATTAATGAAATTTATGAATCACTATATAAATATGTTTTGTACTGTATAGTAAAATCTGTTGGGGTGAAAATGAATACACAGAAAACTGAAGTTTTCTTCTTTTCAAATGCAAATTAACAGACTGGCTAAATCAGCAACAGTGAACCAAATTTTTTTCCACCAGATATCTGAGTAAACTTCCTTTCTTGTATCTTAATGAAGCTAATTTGTATAACAAAGAAATCAATATTCTATAAGATTTCTGTACCTATGGGACAAAATATTTTCTTGAATTCATTATTTTAATTGAAACTACTAATTTGAAACAATCTCAATTAACAGTAAACTGAAATCTTTGTGAATTATATACACATTCTTGGTATTATATAATTTCTCTCCTTTTAAGCAATGAAACTTGGACAGAAACTGATCATTATGAAAAAATAACAATTTAGATTGCAAATTCTGTAATCAAAATTATGCTTCATTGATATTATTATATAGACTATATTCAGATTCTTGCCATTTGTAGATGATAAAGTTCCTATCAGGGAGAAAAGAAGTCTTATAAATAATATTATCCAAGCCATTAATTTCAGGTATAGAAACAGCCTCAGACGTCTAATGTGACTTAAGTCACAGTGCTAGCTAAAGACAAAACTATGAGTAGACACATGATTTCTGTATTGGAATGATGTGGAGATATGATGTTCCCTGGGGCCAGACACATTTGTGTTCAAATACATGCTTACCAACTTATTAGCTTGGGCATTGACCTTACCTTTCTGATTCTCTGTTTCCTCATTTATTAAATGGGAATAATAAAAACCATAATAATAATATCAATGCCACCTAACATAAAAGTTTCTCTGAGGATTATAAGAAAGTGATTGACACATCTTAGGGCCTCAGTTAAATTTAATTATCTCATCTTCTCTTTCTGTTATCCCAGCTTCTGCCTTTCTATCATTTCTGATAATGGCCAGGAATGAATCTTGTAAGTTAATTCAAGACTTTATGTTCCCAATTCAAACGATGAAAAAGCAAACCTGAATATAGGTAAAGAACCTGGAAGTATAATAAGAAGACATTTAGGCAGACTTGTATCCCCGAAACAAATAATACATTATATGTTAATAAAAATTTTTTTTAAAAGAAGGTCAAGGTTCATAAAGATAGCAATTAGCTGTAAATAAAGTTTATACAATACAAAAAGAAAAAGGATACATTTAGGAAAGCTTCTCAGGCATCAGAATCCCACAAATCTGTTGCTGGTTTTTGGTCTCTCTTGATTAATCTGATAACAAAACCTCATCTTCCTTTAGCTCACATCTTTAGCTAAGACCTTCCTTCAGTACAGCCCTTCTACCCAAGTACTGAGGTCTGATGACAAAATGAAAGGGGAATAGTATCATTAGGTTCTTCCACAAGATTTCATCCCGTCTTCTTCAGGAATGATCTGCACCGGGAATTCTTCACAAAATCCATCAAAGAAAATTTAACTGTAAAAGTTTCTCAATGGTTTCTTCACTTTACACGTCTAATTGCACTGGTTATAGCTAACTTTTGAGTTAGTTCACAATGTTTTAGACTTAAAATATTTTATACAGAACCCTCTCATGGGGTACTCCCAAATGGGCTATTGCTCATCCAAGAAAATGAAAACACATACACATATGCAAATGAACAAGATATATTGTAGAAAATCTGTTTCCAAATGCAAGTAAATATACCAAATCTAATCTAAATATATTAGATGAAAACAGTATTCCTCTCCCTATTTCTAAGTTGGCATGTGTGCTCTATTGACTAAGTATCACAGAACAGAATTGTCTTCAGGAGGATAAGAAATTTCACTTAAGAGCACCCATCCTGTATCAGATATAATGTAACTCATCTTGAGAAGATATTTTTACTTAATTCTTTTAATAACCTTATGATAGATATTGTTCATTTTACAGCTAAGGAAACTGATGCTTATAGAGGTTTACACACTTAATATCTCATGACCAGTAAACTGTGAAGTCAAATTCTTTGCTGTTCTTTGCATTCTATAATGCTGCTAGTGTGGTATCTACAGAATTATTCAAATGAGTATTCTGATGATTTCTCATCATTTTAGGTTTCGTAAATTTAATTAATTAGATGATTTTCAAAAGCCTTTATGAAGCATGCTTATGATATAGCACAATGGCCGAATATTTAAAGTCTGAAAAATATGTTATTTTACATTTTAACAGAGTACAAACATTTAACAGAATATTAGGAAGCATGAGTTTTTTAACATATACAATATACTGGGAAATACTGTAATAAGAATGGGTTTTAAAGAAGCCCTATAGCACTTGCTGTGTTGAGCACTGGGTGTTATATGTGAGTGATGAATCACTAAATTCAACTCCTGAAACCAATATTACACTATATGTTAGCTAATTAGAATTTAAATAAAAATGTGAAAAAAATAAAAGTAAAAAATAAAGATAGGTTATACTGGCAGAAAGTATAATGGTATATTGGTTGCATCAATTTCAGCTCTAAAGAAAGATAAATGTGATGCACTTACACACACAAACACACATTCTATCATTTAGGTCATTGACCTAAAATATTGGGTTGACCTCCCCAGGGTTATATTTGGAGGCTTAAGGAGAAAGTAAAGCCATCTTAATCCTTTATCTTCAGTCTTAAATTTCTTATATAGTCCAGATGTATTAACATTGGTTTTCCTTCCTCTGGTCAATGTGTAAGAGTGTTTGCTTTAGAGAAAATCCTTCAATGGACAGATCTGAACTGAGGTTTTCAATAGGAAATCTGTCACTGCGAACCTCTGTTGTCGCCTGCTAAAGTGCAACACTTACCTGGGAAGGCATTAGTTCAACAAGTTTACCTCTCCCTTGCTGACATGTGACTAGAGAGGCAAAGGTACTAATTTTTACTCTAAACTAAAAGTACCTAAATAAGAAGGCACTTGTCATTTTAAAATAAAATCGCATATACCCTTAAAGAAATATTTTTAAAGGAAAATGACATTTCTTAAAACTCTTTGTATTCACTTGGCCGATAGTCACATCCCAGGGACCACGCTAGTTATGTTGTCATTTGCAGAACTATTTGTTCCACGTTAAGCAAAATATCATCTCCACCTCAGCAGGCGATCTTTGCGCATAATTAAGTTGATCTTTTGCAGAAAGTTTGCAATGCCGTCCTCTGTTTATTGATAAAGAAGAGAATCCCCTTTCTAATGGGATTTAAGTTGAGTGAGCTTTTTCATCCCTTAAAAAGATAGCTTGTATTTTTCCCAAAGTACTCTCCAATGTCCATCTTTCTTTTGTTATTAACTGTAGAAACCCATATTACTTCTGTACTCAAGATTTGAAGTATTTTGCTTTTATCCCTAAAGACAGTTAAATCATCCTGATTTAGTTTTGGCTTCCTCTTTTATTTCCACAACTAAATTCCTGGCCAGGGGCCTTACATAATAAAATTAAAATTAAAAAAATAATATCATTATCCTTATTGTTCTTGTCAGTTTAAGTTACCAACATTTTCAAAAAGTCAACTGCATATAGCAGTGGCATTAAAATGTGCCCTGGGTAAGGCAATGCCTATGTGGAAAAGGGATGGACTCACACCAAC
Source organism: Zalophus californianus (assembly GCF_009762305.2). Classification (NCBI taxonomy): domain Eukaryota; kingdom Metazoa; phylum Chordata; class Mammalia; order Carnivora; family Otariidae; genus Zalophus; species Zalophus californianus. The sequence goes on from NC_045597.1 coordinate 107,007,363, forward strand.
GAAGAGAAGGGGGATACTTCCATACCTCATTTACCACAGGTTCTCCGTCTTCTTTCCTAAAGACTGGCCTGAGTCCTGATCAGAAGCTGAGATCCTACCTATGCCCAGATTCTCCCAGATTCTGGACCCACCCATTTGTAACTCTTTTGTCTTTGACCACACTCTCCTTGAGTCTTTAAGGGACTGCGGCAGCAGCTGCACTGAGACAATAAATTGATGTAGTAGGCCTTGGTACAGTTACCGTAGTTGCAAATTCAGGTTTGGCTGGTGGCCCTTCACCATAGAAACTGATTCATTGGCCCTGAATAGCCTGTGGACTCCTATGTGACACATGTGCACCGGGCTGAATTTGTCTCCTTTTGTGTAGGGAATCACCACTCTTAGTATCTTCCTCATGTAGATAAATCTCTAGATTTTGAAATAAGTCATCCCAACCTGACCTTGCATGTGGGTCAAATGAATATAAAATATAGACATGCTTAGCAACTCAATGTTATTTTACATCCCTGCTACTCTGAGAGACAGTTCTGGGCACTAAATATGGGGCAAAACAGTATAGAATGACCATCTTCAAAAATAACGTGAAAGGAGAAAGTGCTCAAGTCACTGGTGATGTAGCTTCACCTACAAGCTTTATAACTTAGCCCGAGTATAGTATAGGGTCATGGTTAATACATGCTTAGAAAAGTTATCACCCCACGGAATCCACAGTGAGTGCCAGAGTCAGCTCCTCATCTATACTTTCCCTTCTAAATAGTTCCAAAAGTCTCTGAAAACTCCTCAGCCACATGCATGTTACTCCAATGAGGACTGCAAAGCAAGAGCTTACAATGCCTGCTCTCTAAGCACCTACATCTGATGAACAAAATGTGTACTCCTTCTTGTAGACCAAAAAGGCAAGATACTGTTAAAGTTTTATTGGAATAAAGTCACAATGTGTTAAGAATTCTATCCCTGTTTAGGACTATACTCAATGTCTGTTATTCCAAAATTATTACTGATGTCAACTTCTCTATATTTGTGGTAGTACTTGAACTAAGCCTTAACAAGGTGGTAAAGCCCTGGAGAAATAAAATCTGATTAAAATGGTAGGTCATGACTCAAGGAGACATTGGGGTAGAGAAGTCAGGGGAGGGCAAATAAAGCAAAGCACTGAATATTTATCAAAGAGGTAGGGCTTCATATAGAAACAAATAGATGGTTTGATTTGAGTAACAGGTGCCAGATTTACCCTCCCACTTAAAACAACCGAAAAAAAAAGATCCCCCAAAAGAAAAAAGAAATCCCCAAAATATGTTTTATCCACATATGAGACATCAGGCAACAAGGAACAGTGATCTCTGAGAGACAAGAAACAAATGAGGTGAGGTGAGCCCTAACATTGCTGGGCCTTAATGTTTTGAGAGAGTTTCCAGGCTGCAACACGGATTGGGGAAAGTTAGGCAAAGTCCAGTGGACTCCATGAGTTAACAAGAATGAAATGAGAGTCCAAGGAGACCATTGCAGTTCTCAGGGCACTAATGGAGAAGAGAATGTTGCACAGAATGTGAACTCCACAGATTTGCAGAGGATCTTCCCTGCACATACAGTAGAAAATCAATCAGGGTACACATACTAAGAAACTGCCAGATACTACCAAAAAAAAGCCATCTGAAAAGATTATAGGGAACAGTACCTGAAACTCAAACAGGACCTGGAATAGTGCCTGTTCCCACTAGTCAGACTGGACAATTTTATAATGCACAGAACACTGGGTAGAGTACTCAGAATTACACTGTACAGTAAAAAACAAAACAAAAAAAGACTCAAACTTAGAAATAGTCATAATATAAATGTGAATGGTCTTAAAACTCCAATTAAAAAGACCAAAATTATCAGCTTGGAAAAATTCCATCTGTACGTATTCCCAACTCTATGCAAACTGTAAGAAATAAACTTTAAATATAAAGTCACAAGTAGATTAGAACTAAAAGGATGGGGAGAGATAAAGCATGCTAATATTAAAACCAGAGAAACCTAGAGAGGCTGTAATAATATCAAAGTAGATTTCACCGCAAAGAATATTACTAGGGATAAAACAGGCTATTCCCTGATGACATATAGATCAGTTTATTAAGAGAAACCTAACAGTTTTAAATCCCCAATAACAAAACTTCAAAATACATCAAGCTAAACTGGTAAATTTGCAAAGAGAATTAAACAAATGCACAGTAATAGAAATTTTTATACTGATCTCAAAATAATTGACAGAATAAATACACAAAAAATCAGTAAGGATAAAGGAGACTTAAACAGCACTATCAACCAACTTGATCTAAGGTAATGTATAGAGCCCTTCACCAAACAAAAGAAAAATATACTTTCTTTTCAGAGGCTTATGGAATCTTTATCAAAATAAACCAAATCCTGGATAATGAAAGTATCTGTATAGAACATTTATATTAGGAAAGTAAACAGAACAATGAATCATGGAACACTACATCAAACACTAATGATGTAATGTATGGTGATTAACATAACATAATAAAATAAAATTAAAAAAAAAGAAAAGGAATGGAGACAGATTTCAAATCTGTGACCTCAACTTCCAATGAACTAGAATAAGGAGAGCAAATTGAACCAAAAGTAAAGGGAATAAGAGAATGAAAATATTTGCAAAATATTTATCTGAAAAATAACTTGGATCCACAGTGTATAAGAACTTGCAAAATCCAAAAATATAAAATAAACCATCCAAAAAAAAAAAATGAGAGCATGATTTAAGTAGATTCTTCGCTAAGCAAGATACAGAGCAAATAAGCATATGAAATGACATTCAATATCATTAGTCATAAATGAAATACAAATCAAAACCAGAATGAAATACTACTACACATCTATTAGAATGTCTAAAATTTAAAAGTATCAAGTATTGGTAAGAATGTGGAGGAACTGGAATTCTCCAACACTGCTAGCAGGATGTGATGTGGTGCAACCACTTTGGAGAAGAGTTCGATACTTAAAAAGTTAAACACACACTTATATGATCTAGCCTTCAATTCCTAGAGAAGAAAAAGTGTGTGTTCAGATAGACTAATTACATGAATGTTCATAGCAGCTTGATTTGTAATAGTCTAACACTTGAGTCAACCCAAGTGATCATAAATGGGTAAATGAATACAAAATATTATGGTATATCCATACAGTAGAATGCTTCCAAGCAATATAAAGACATAAACATTTGATACCACCATCAACATGGATAATCTCAAAGTAATTAAGCTGAGTGAAAAAAGCCAGACAAAAATGTATGTATCCTGGATGGCTAGATTTATCTAAATACATACTAATCTGTAGTGACTGAAAGCAGATAAGTGGTTGTCTGTAGAGACAAGGCTACAGGAAGTGCTGAGAGGGAGAGACATTGCAAAGGAAAACAAATTTCCAAGAGTGGTAAATATGTTCATTATCTTAAATGTGATGATGGTTTCATGACATACACACCTGTTAAAACTTATCAGATTGCACATTTTAAATATATACAGCTTATTTTGCCAATTATACGTCACTAAAGCTGTTAGAGAAACAAACAGGACTCACAGAGGAGTGTAGTGCATATACAGAATTTTGACTCTAACATTTTGTGGAAATGACAAAACACAGACCGGAAGATTCATATTAGTCACACTCTCTTGAACATTTGTTATTACACTTCCCATTAATCTGTTACATCACAAACTCTTTGTTAACTCTAATGATGTTTTATTTTTCCTCTCTCCCGACAAGAAATGCAAGAATTCATAGAACCATTTCATTCTGTCCTAAAACTTTATAGTATTTATCTAAATCTTTTATTTGTTTCCTTCTGGCTCCATTACATAATAAATAATTTGAATGTTTTAACTCATGTCACTGCTAAATATTTAGAAAAAGCTGCTGGAAAAAAAGGGCATAAAATATTTTTTTAGGGCCTACAGGTACTTATATACCTACTAGGTAAGGGTTTAAAGAAGTAAAAATATGCCTACCTAGTAGGTATATAAGTAGGTATATTTTTACTTCTTCTATATATAAGTAGGTATATACCTACTAGGTATATCTTTACTTCCTTAAACCCTCTCATCAGTTTTCTAAGGACAAATTATTATATCCATTTACAAATGAAATAATAGAGACCTGAAGAAACCTACCCAATTAATAAATATTGAAATCAAAAACGGAGCTCTGCTCCTAGTTGCCCAGAGTATATGGGTTCTTTTCATACAGCTGTCAAATGTACTGCCATAGCCACCTTTCTTCCTAGAGATGGGGAGGCACATCTCATTGCCCAAGTTTGACAGAACCTGGAAGTGGTTTTATATATTGAAACCTCCTTACGATTTAAGTCAGTTTTGCATATAAACCAAGCCCAAACTATTGAATTGATCAGGAGAGAAAGCAGTACTTACAGAAAAAATGCAATCAAATACTTATAAACTTAAAGTAAGCCAGTGTCCCAACATCCAGAGTTAGAAGAGAAATATATTTGGCTGAACCCAGATAAAGTCTGTTTTTTTTTTTATTCCCTTTCTTCACTCATTCTTCAAATATTTATTTGTGCCACATTCTGTACTATGTACTGGGTAATTAGGAGGTGAGAAGATAATGTAGATCCAGCCCTCTTGGAATTTATAATTTGGCAAGAGAGACAATAGGCTTCATTATAACTTTTCAAAAAGCAACATGGAAGCGATTCATAAATATATGACACTGAAAATCTGGTAGAATGTATGTGAAATCTCTAATATCAGGCGTTCATATAAATTGGCCACAGATCAACAGTGTGAATACTGTGGTTTTATTTGTTCTTAATCAAACACAATATTAGAATACAAAAGCAGTCTTACATAATGGGGAACAGGAGATACACAGCACTTAAAAATGATGTATTCTGTTTCATAGATCATAACCAAAGCATAGAAAGTGGGAAGGTTTCAGGGGAGAAATAAATATCTGATTAATAGAATGGAAAATAGAACCCATGTAGAAAGATAAAAGAAAATGGAATTATTTGGCCTGAAGAAGGATGTGAAAGAATTTAATCTGAGAGTATTTAAACAAAGGAATTTTACACAAAGGGTAGTGTTATGTTATTCAACATTTCTATTGGAAAGGATAAAAAGAAAAAAAAAGCAGCCTTAATTTATAGTACATGGATTTTGTCTAGACATAAAGGAGTATTCTGTTGATTTGTTTAGATTAAAGATGGTACTTTAACCACATGACCTTTAATAAACCATTTCCATCCAAAGATTCCATTATAACAATACATGGGCTTTAGATGGAACTGAGTGGACTTGACATTTTCAGCTCCCTTCTTTATTGTGGTTTAGAAGTACATTCCGTGTTAATTTAACAACATGTTTAGGGAACACTTTCCATCTGTCAATAAGATGCTGAAAATTACTAAGTCACAGCATTGAGCCAAGAAATGAAACCAAATGGATGGATAATTTTGCACTATGAAGAAGTAGTAAAATCCAGCTGTGAAAACCAAATAGCATGAATAAAGCTGTGGAATTTAAGGTTGGCATTGTCACCCCCATACCCCATATGGCTAAGTCTTGGATGACAATCATCCCTTTAGTCAATAGACTCACATATAATCACATTTGGTTTAACTATTGCAAACTAGAGATTTTAACATGTTCATTTCTTGCAACGGTTTCGGTGCCAAGAAACACAGCATTTAGTGCCAAAACTTAACTGTATCTTCCAAAAAAGAATTTAAACAATTTGTGCCCAGTGGTCAATTACAAACTTTCATAAAATTAGAAAAAAGAAGAGAATGCTTTCTTGTTATTAAAGTTTAAAAAAAATTGGAATGAAGCAGTGTTAATGACCTTCACTTCTGCATAGTAAAAATATTTGAAAGCATACTAAGAGTAAGTAATATTAGCATGAATAATCATTTTCTTTTCAACAGCCTCTTGTATTTTAACCAATTTAAGATATATAAATAAACTATACATAGCTTATATATAATTATATGTAGCACATATTATATATAGTATATTATATACATTATGTATATTAACAAACTATATATATATAGTACAATTTATATATAGTTATTGGAAAAGCTGCAGAAAGGAACAAAGGCATGATCAAAAAATAAAACTATACTCATGTTTATTCCTTCAGTTAATCGAGAGGAGGACAATATTTTCAAATGTGTGGCTCACATGACAGATGGTAAGCAACACATATTTCAAACAATATATAAATATGGTGTTAGATAATATGATTTCATACTGGCTGGCATGAAAGTTATGCTTTGTTCAAGTTTCTTTCATTCTTCCTAGTTGCTTCATTATGAAAGTTTGGTCATGAAAAGACAGGGCTTCTATGACACTCACTAACCTCTCCTTTTCCAAAGAGAGAGCTGGATTTTGATACTAGAATTGAGTCAAACTAGAATTTAATGACATTGTTCTTATTGTACTTATTTTTACTATTACCTTTATGGCAAGCCAGTAGATTTCATTTGGAGTCATGATCAATGGTTCATACTTCCAGGGAGGGAGTTTTATCGCTGACATTGTTGGGATAGCCATTAAAAAAGGTTATAATAAAAAGCAGACCGACTTTTAGTTGGTTTATGATTGTTTTAAAATTGACTATAGATAAGACATTCCTTTATTGCCACTTCTATCTTACTCACTTATTGTTAGTGGCGGTAAGTTCCTTTGAAAAACTGCGTATGGACTCGTTCTGATGACATTTAACCATTACAATTTGTTTGGGATTATTTCTATCTGTGTCCTAATTCCTTGTCTTATTGTAAATTTAGGGCAGCTTATTCAGTTGAGTAATTGTTAGGTGTATGGGTCTGGAGCCAGATCCTGTGGGTTCAACTATCTGCTTAATCACTTTCTACCCAGGTGACCTGGGTAAAGAAAATTACTTACATGTTCTGAGCCCTATACCCTTACCTATAAAATAAGAATAATAATAGTATATTTTGCATAGGATTGTTGTCAGGATTAAATGATATTTCACATAAAGCTTAGTAAATGCCTAACACATAATAAGATTTCAAAACTATCAATTGTCCCTATTGGACTTCTTTGAATTACCTGAGTCTCTAATATAGTGGCTTACTTAACATATGTAATAGATGTTTAATAATTTTTGAAATAAATGAAATGTTATGAAGATACAAAAACCAAACTTAATTATACAAGTAAAATATTAAAAACAAAACAAATAATACAAATTGTGTCCAAAGAATGTTGTAGAATAAACTAATTGTACCCAGGGACTTTAGTTTTCCTCTGCAAAGAATAAAAGGAGTTGACATGAAAGCCCCTTGAAGTTGAACCTTGTGCATAATTTTCAAATTTCTTATTGGTAATACCCATACCTATTGGTAATATCTCTCGGTGACACCAAACTTTTATATATTTCCAATACTAATTTTAAGATATGGTGTGTGTGTGTGTGTGTGTGTGTGTGTGTGTGTGTGTGTGTGTAATAGTATACAGCCATAAAAAAGAATGAAATCTTGCCATTTGCAATGACATGGGTGGAGGTAGAGAGTATTATGCTAAGTGAAACAAGTCAGTCAGAGAAAGACAGATATCATAGGATTTCACTCATATGTGGAATTTAAGAAATGAACAAATAAGCAAGGGAGAGAGAGAGAGACAAAATGAGAGAGAGACAAGACAAGAAACAGATTCTTGCCATTTACGTGCAAACTGATGATTACCAGAGGGGAGGTGGGGGGCAGGGAATGGGTGAAAAAGGTGATGGGAATTAAGGAGTGCACTTGTCATGATGAGCACTGGGTGGTGTATGGAATTATTGAATCACTATGTTGTAAACCTGAAACTAATATAGCATTGTATATTAACTATACTGAAATTAAAATAATAAAATAAAATAAAATATTTTAAAATATAAGTTGCAATTACTTTTATTAAGACATTACAAAATGGACATGATGGATTCTGAAAGAAAAATATGTATATATTTGCTTATATTTTAGGTGAATAATTCCTAATTTTTCTCCTCTCTGACTCAATGAAATGTCCTTTATTGACAAGGAACTGAATAAACTGTCAAGAGTTCTGAGTTTGTAAAATGTTTTATGATTCCTGAAGGTACTTTCCTGTACCTCTGTGACTCCCTGAGAGTTAGCCACTGGGATTTTTACTGCTCAATGCATGTTTATGTTAAGAATATTGTGGTTTTCACCATTACAAGGACCAAACTAAAGATCTGAGCAGTTGTGCCAAAGGATTCTCTTCTCGAAGCAGTAATAATCATGGGACTGGGTATATGCTAATTCTAAACTCTAGGTTTATCCACAGAACTTGTAGGATAGGTACTTATAAAGTAATATAACATCCTTACATCTATGGAGAATTTCTAGAAACAGACAGAAATATCCATAGGAGGCGTCTAACTTCTCGTAACACAGATATAATTAACTAAAATAGCTGTATGATCCTTTTATAGTAAAACGATGATTAATTGGCAGTAAGTAATGCATTGAATTTTCTGAGTATGTTTGTTTTTAGGATTCAGAAGGTAATTACAAAGACTAAAATATAAACAGATTCCATATTTGAGTTTTAAAAATGTAATATAAAAACATATACAGAATGGGGGATATCAAGCTGTATATGTTAAGTCATATAAGAAATTTCTGCCAGGGGCCACCTGGCTCAGTCTGTTAAACATCTGCCTTCAGTTCAGGTCATGATCTCAGGGTCCTGGGATTGAGCGCCAATTGGGCTCCCTGCTCAGCGGGGAGTCTGCTTCTCCCTCTCCCTCTGGGTGCTCTCTCTCTCTCAAATAAATAAATAAATCTTTTTAAAATAAATTAATTAATCTTAAAAAAAGTAGAGGTAACAGAGTTCATTATCTCAAACTAAATCCTACATCACCTCTCTCTCCACATCCATTATTTCCTACATGAACATAAAACAAGGAACCATATATAAATAGTGCCCTAATAACATGAAAACTCCAGCCAAGAGACTTGCATCCTAGGTATTGAATCTAAGACTGCTCAGAGTGTAAGTATGACTATCAGAATCATCATCTATACATCTGTCCACAAAGACTACAAAGCTAATAAATGGTACAATAATTCTAAAATAGGTTTTTTTAGTCTCATTAATATATTATGTCCTAAAATATTAATGGGTAAAAATGGATAGTCATTTTGCAAACAAAATCTGATACTACTTGGATCCTCAAGCTGATTTTAACATATAAGCACAAAATTAAGTTTACTTTATTTTTTATGGATGGTCATTTTATTTTTTAAATTTTTTATTATTATATTATGTTAATCATCATAAATTACATCATTAGTTTTTGAGTAGTGTTCCATGATTCATTGTTTGCGTATAACACCCAGTGCTCCATGCAGAATGTGCCCTCTTTAATACCCATCACCAGGCTAACCCATCCCCCCACCCCTATCCCCTCTAGAACCTTCAGTTTCTTTCTCAGAGTCCATAGTCTCTCATGGTTCGTCTCCCCCTCCGATTTCCCTCACTTCATTCTTCTCTTCCTGCTTTTTTTTTTATTTTTTAACATATAATATTTGTTTCAGAGGTACAGGTGTGTGATTCAACAGTCTTACACAATTCACAGCTCTCACCATAGCATGTACCCTCCCCAGTGTCTATCACCCAGCCACCCCATCCCTCCCACCTCCCACCACTCCAGCAAACCTCAGTTTATTTCCCAAGATTAAGAATTCTCCATATCAGGTAGGTCATAGGATACATGTCTTTCTTTGATTGACTTATTTCGCTCAGCACAATACCCTCCAGTTCCAACCACGTCATTGCAAATGGCAAGATTTCATTCCTTTTGATGGCTGCATAATATTCCAGTGTGTGTGTGTGTGTGTGTGTGTGTGTGTGTGTGTGTGTGTGTGTGTGTGTGTGTGTATACCACCTCTTTATCCATTCATCTGTCGATGGACATCTTGGCTCTTTCCGTAGATTGCTATTGTGGACATTGCTGCTATAAACTTTGGGGTGGACGTACCCTTTCAGATCACTACATCTGAATCTTTGGGGTAAATACCCAGTAGTGCAATTGCTGGATCGTATGGTAGCTCTATTTTCAACTTTTTGAGGAACCTCCATACTGTTTCCAGAGTGGCTGCATCAGCTTGCATTCCCACCAAGAGTGTGGGAGGGTTCCCCTTTCTCTGCATCCCCACCAACATCTGTTGTTTCCTGACTTGTTAATTTTAGCCATTCTCACTGGTGTGAGGTGGTATCTCATTGAGGTTTTGATTTGGATTTCCCTGATGTCAAGCAATGTTGAGCACTTTTTCATGTGTCTGTTGGCCATTTGGATGTCTTCTTTGGAAAAATGTCTGTTCATGTCTTCTGCCCATTTCTTGATTGGATCATTTGTTCTTTGGGTGTTGAGTTTGATAAGTTTTTATAGATTTTGGATCCTAGCCCTCTATCTGATATGTCATTTGCAAATATCTTCTCCCATTCTGTCAGTTGTCTTTTGGTTTTGTGGACTGTTTCTTTTGCCGTGCAAAACCGTTTTATCTTGATGAAGTCCCAATAGTTCATTTTTGCCCTTCCTTCCTTTGCTTTTGGCGATGTATCTAGGAAGAAGTTGCTGCCTGTGTTCTCCTTTAGGATTTTGATGGACTCCTGTCTCACATTTAGGTCTTTCAAACATTTTGAGTCTATTTTTGTGTGTGGTGTAAGGAAATGGTCCAGGTTCATTCTTCTGCATGTGGCTGTCCAATTTTCCCAACACCATTTCTTGAATAGACTGCCTTTTTCCCATTGGACATTCTTTCCTGCATTGTCAAAGATGAGTTGACCATAGAGTTGAGCGTCCATTTCTGGGCTCTCTATTCTGTTCCATTGATCTAAGTGTCTGTTTTTGTGCCAGTACCATACTTTCTTGATGATGACAGCTTTGTAATAAAGCTAGAAGTCTGGAATTGTGATGCCACCAGCTTTGCTTTTCTTTTGCAACATTCCTCTGGCTATTCAGGGTCTTTTCCGGTTCCATACAAATTTTAGGATTATTTGTTCCATTTCTTTGAAAAAAGTGGATGGTATTTTGATAGAGATTGCATTGAATGTGTAGATTGCTCTAGGTAGCATTGACATCTTCACAATGTTTGTTCTTCAAATCCATGAGCATGGAACGTTTTTCCTTTCTTTGTGTCTTCCTCAGTTTCTTTGATGAGTATTTTATACTTTTTGGAGTACAGATTCTTTGTCTCTTTGGTTAGATTTATTCCTAGGTATCTTATGGTTTCAGGTGCAATTGTAAATGGGATCGACTCCTTAAGTTCTCTTTCTTCTGTCTTGCTGTTGGTGTATAGGAATGCTACTGATTTCTCTGCATTGAAATTCTATCCTGCCACTTTCCTGAATTCCTATATGAGTTCTAGCAGTTTTGGGGTGGAGTCTTTGGGTTTTCCACATAAAGTATCATATCATCTGCAAACAGTGAGAGTTTGACTTCTTCCTCGCCGATTTGGATGCCTTTGATTTCTTTTTTTGTCTGATTGCTGTGGCTAGGACTTCTAATACTATGTAAAATGGCAGTGGTGATAGTGGAAATCCCTGCCGTGTTCCTGACCTTAGGGGGAAAGCTCTCAATTTTTCCCCGTTGAGAATGATATTCGCTGCGGGTTTTTCATAGATGGCTTTTATAATATTGAGGTATGTAACCTCTATGCCTATACTCTAAAGAGTTTTGATCAAGGGAGGATGCCGTCCTTTGTCAAATGCTTTTTCTGCATCTATTGAGAGGGTCATATGATTCTTGTTCTTTCTTTTGTTAATGTATTGTATCACATTGATTGATTTGTGGCTGTTGAACCAACCTTGCAGCCCAGGGATAAATCCCACTTGGTCCTGGTGAATAATGCTTTTAATGTACTGTTGGATCCTATTGGCTAGTATTTTGGTGAGAATTTTTGCATCCATGTTCATCAAAGATATTGGTCTGTAATTCTCCTTTCCGATGGAGTCTTTGTCTGGTTTGGGGATCAAGGTAATGGTGGCCTCATAAAACGAGTTTGGAAATTTTCCTTCCATTTCTATTTTTTGGAACAGTTTCAGAAGAAGAGATATTAACTCTTCTTTAAATGTTTGGTAGAATTCCCCTGGGAAACCATCTGGCCCTGGGCTCTTGTTTGTTGGGAGATCTTTGATGACTGCTTCAATTTCCTTAGTGGTTATAGGTCTGTTCAGGTTTTCTATTTCCCCCGGGCTCAGTTTTGGTAGTTGATACTTCTCTAGGAATGCATCCATTTCTTCCAGGTTATCGAATTTGCTGGCATATATTTGCTCATAATATGTTCTTAGAATTGTTTGTATTTCTTTGGTGTTGGTTGTGATCTCTCCTCTTTCATCCCTATTTTATTTTTTTGGGTCATGTCTCTTTTCTTTTTGATACGTCTGGCCAGGGGTTTATCAATCTTGTTAATTCTTTCAAAGAACCAGCTCCTAGTTTCGTTGATCTGTTCTCCTGTTCTTTTGGTTTCTATTTCATTGATTTCTGCTCTGAGCTTTCTTATTTCTCTTCTCCTGCTGGGTTTAGGCTTTATTTGCTGTTCTTTCTCCAGCTCCTTTAGGTGTAGGGTTAGGTTGTGTATTTGCGATCTTTCTTGTTTTTTGAGAAAGGCTTGTATTGCTATATACTTTCCTCTTAGGGCTGCCTTTGCCGCATCCCAAAGATTTTGAACAGTTGTGTTTTCATTTTCATTGGTGTCCATGAATTTTTTTAATTCTTCTTTAATTTCCTGGTTGACCCATTCATTCCTTAGTAGGATGCTCTTTAGCCTCCATGTATTTGAGTTCTTTCCGACTTTCCTCTTGTGAATGAGTTCTAGTTTCAAAGCACTGTGGTCCGAAAATACACCGGGATTGATCCCAGTCTTTTGGTACCAGTTGAGACCTGATTTGTGACCTACAAGGTGATCTATTCTGGAGAATGTTCCATGGGCACTAGAGAAGAATGTGTATTCTTTTGCTTTGGGATGGAATGTTCTGAATATTTCTGTGAAGTTCATTTGGTCCAGTGTTTCATTTAAAGTTTTTATTTCCTTGTTCATCCTTTGCTTAGATGATCTGTCCATTTCAGTCTGGGGGGTGCTAAAGTCCCCCTTTATTATTGTATTGTTCTCGAAGTGTTTCTTTATTTTGTTATTAATTGGATTATATAATTGGCTGCTCCCATGTTAGGGGCATAGATATTTACAATTGTTAGATCTTCTTGTTGGATAACCCTTTAAGTAGGATATAGTGTCCTTCCTCATCTCTTATTATAGTCTTTGGTGTAAAATCTATTTGTCTGATATAAGGATTGCCACCCCAGCTTTCTTTTGGTGTCCTTTAGCATGATACATGTTCCCCCCCCCCCACTTTCAATCTGGGGGTGTCTTTGGGTCTAAAATGAGTCTCTTGCAGACAGCATATTGATGGGTCTTGTGTTTTTATCCAATCTGATAGCCTGTGTCTTTTGATTGGGGCATTTAGCCCATTTACATTCAGGGCAACTATTGAAGGATATGAATTTAGTGCCATTGTATTGTCTGTAAGGTGACTATTACTGTATATTGTCTGTGTTCCTTTCTGTCCTATGTTACTTTAGGCTCTCTCTTTGCTTAGAGGATCCCTTTCAATATTTCTTGTAGGGCTGCTTTCACAGTTGCAAATTCCTTTAGTTTTGTTTGTCCTGGAAGCTTTTTATCTCTCCTTCTATTTTCAATGACAGTTTAGCTAGATATAGTATTCTTGGCTGCATATTTTCTCATTTCTCATTCATGCTGAATATATCATGCCAGTCATTTCTGGCCTGCCAGGTGCCTGTGGATAGGTCTGTTGCCAATCTAATGTTTCTACCATTGTAGGTTACGGATCTCTTGGCCTTAGCTGCTTTCAGGATTTTATCTTTATTTCTGAGACTCATAAGTTTTACTCTTAGATGTCAGGGTGTTGACCTATTTTTATTGATTTTGAGGGGGGGTTCTCTGTGCCTCCTGGATTTTGATGCCTGTTTCCTTCCCCACATTAGGGAAGTTCTCTGCTATAATTTGCTCCAATATACCTTCTGCCCCTCTCTCTCTTTCTTCTTCTTCTGGGATCCCAATTATTCTAATATTGTTTTGTCTTATGGTATCACTTATCTCTCGAATTCTGCCCTTTTGATCCAGTAGTTGTTTATCTTTCTTTTTCTCAGCTTCTTTATTTTCCATCATTTGGGCTTATAAATCACTAATTCTCTCTTCTGCCTCATTTATCCTAGCTGTTAGAGCCTCCATTTTTTATTGCACCTCATTAATAGCCTTTTTGATTTCGACTTGGTTAGATTTTAGTTCTTTTATTTCTCTTGAAAGTGTTTCTCTAATATCTTCCATGCTTTTTTCAAGCCCAGCTAGTATCTTTAAAATCCTCATTCTGAACTCTAGTTCCTACATCTTACTAATGTCCATATTGATTAGGTCCCTGGCAGTCGGTACGGCCTCTTGTTCTTTTTTTTTTTTTCTTGTTCTTTTTCTTGAGGTGATTTTTTTCCATCTGGTCATTTCGTCTTCCAGAAGGTGGTCGCTTTTTTGTTTAGAGAGTTGTTGCTGTTCTTTTCTTTTACCTCCTGTTGAGTTCGTAGGTGTTTAGAATTGTTCGATCCCTATCCAGCGGCATTCCTGGGACCAAACAAAATCTAGGTCTCCTATGTCTCTGCCATCTTCCTTCCTCCTATCCATATTTTTAATATATTTTCTGAAAGATTTATTTATTTATTTATTTATTTTAGAGAGAGAGAGCTCCTGCATGAGTGGGGAGAGGGGCAGAGGGAGAGGTAGAGAAGCAGACTCCCTGCTAAGTGAATAGCTTGATGTGGTACTTGATCACAGGACCCTGAGATCAGAACCCTGAGATCATTACCTGAGTGGAAATCAAGAGTCAGAAGCTTAACTGATTGAGGCATCTAGGCACCCCTGGTCGTTTTATTTTAATATCTATTATGTTCCTTTTTATTTTTTCTTGTTTTGCTTGTTTTGTTTTTGATTTTTTGTTTATTTTATTATGCGATGTTAATCATCATACATAATATCATTAGTTTTTGATGTAGTGTTCCATGATTCATTGTTTGCGTATAACACCCAGTGCTCCATTCAGTATGTGCCCTCTTTAACACCCATCACCAGGTTAACCCATCCCTCCACCCCCTCCCTCTAGAACCCTCAGTTTGTTTCTCAGAGTCCATAGTCTCTCATGGTTCTTCTCCCCCTCCAATGTCCCCAACTTCATTTTTCCCTTCCTACTATCTTCTTTTTCTAAAACATATAATGTATTATTTGTTTCAGAGGTACAGGTCTGTGATTCAACAGTCTTGCACACTTCACAGTGCTAACCATAGCACATATCGTCCCCAATGTTTGTTACCCAGCCACCCCATTCTTCCTACCCCTCCACCAATCCAGCAACCCTCAGTTTGTCTCCTGAGATTAGAGAATTCTGAAATGACATTGTTTTTTAAAATAGTAATTTAAAAATCTGTATATTTTGAATCTGTTCTCAGAAATTAAGTATCAAGAAACTAAGTTATTAAGCTTTATAACCTTTCTAATACATAATATATAGCACTATGTATATGTAATATATATTCTTATAAAATCTTCAAAAATATTCTATAAATTCTACTAATTAGATGTCCAATTAAAAGATCAAAAATGATGTTTCAAGGTTTCTTACTACAATTTATGAATACAGAACAGAAACTGAAGTGACAACCTAATTGCTTTGAATACACACATCATATTTTCATAGGCTGGTTATTTGTTTTTTTTTTTCTTTTTAAGATTTTATTTATTCATTCGTCAGAGAAAGAAATATAGTGAGAGCAGGAACACAAGCGGGGGAGTGGGAGAGGGAGAAGTAGGCCTCCCGCAGAGCAGGGAGCCTGGTGCCAGGCTCAATCCCAGGACCCTGGGATAATGACCTGAGCTGAAGGTGGATGCTTAATGACTGAGCCGCCCAGGAGCCCCAGGCTGGTTATTTGAATAAGAGGATTAGTCCTCTACCCAGTTGAAAGAAGCTATCAGCATTTTCCTTTTATTTATTTATTTATTTATTTATTTATTTATTTATTTATTTGAGAGAGAGCACACAAGCAAGGGAAGAGACAGAGGGAGAGGGAGAGAATCTCAAGCAGACTCCCCGTTGAGCACAGAGCCCTATGCCAGGCTTAATCTCCAGACCCTGAGATCATGACTCGGTGGAAACCAAAACTCAGATGCTTAACTGAGTGAGGCACCCAGGAAACACAATCAGAACTATTTTTTAAAGTGTAAACAATAATATTTTCTATACGTAGATGCATTACCTATATTATTGGTATTGAGAAAAAGCACTGCAGTCTTACATTCTATTTATTTTCACTCACTAATATATAATATAATCATATAAACATGGTACTAAGCCACATTGAATAACCCCTGAAGATAAAATGGCAACATGTTCTTTAAGGAAATCACCAGCCCAAATGATATTTTACAGAATCTTGTAAACCAAAACAAGTACAAATAATTTTCTTCCAAGGTTAGATAAAAAGTTACTGTTTTAAAGTTTTATATTTCTTAAGCATTTTTATAAAGTGTCTAATACTTATTTTTGCCACATTCTGCTATAAATCTCCAACTAGCTTTGTGTGTGTGTGTGTGTGTGTGTGTGTGTGTGTGTGTTATGTTATTTTGCATTTTTAGAGGATAAAATATACTTGGTGAAGGATGAGAGGAGCAGTATAACAAGGATGAAGTTTTTCAAACAAAAGTATTACAGAATGCTAAATTACTGACTCAATTTCCTTAAAAAAATATCAACTGCATCAACACAATTCTTATTAAAACAAATATGTAGCTCTTTCCTTTACAAATCAATTATAAACCTCACTGGGCAAAAAGCTATTTCCTTTCATGGCTTTTACTACAGATCAATCTAGAATCTACAATATTTGGCACGCCTCCTGACTCATTGTGCTTTGTGGAACAAAAGTTAAATCTCAAAATTTCCTCTTATTACTAAGAAGGACAAACAAAATAAAATAACATCACCAAATAATTGCACATCCCTTTGATAGAGAGATAGTGAATGCATGGAAGTTACTGAACACAAGTTATAAAAAGACTAAATGTTTTCTACTTAGACTTTTAAAGTATACAGATGTAGGTCATTCATTTCTTCATATAAATACTAGACGGCCATTTCCTGGCCCTATTCATAGGGATAGGCTTTCCTTCGAGGGCTATATAAAACCAAAATATTTCAGTGCCAAAGAGGCTATATTTCCCTTTATCTTTCTCATACACATACAAAGAAAGAGAGAGAGAGAGAGATACTCAAACACAAATATCATTGACTGAAAATGGATAAAAGATAGAATTTTGCCAAACAAACAAATAGATGGATGACAGCAAGACATATGATGCATCAAAAAATTTACCATAAAATATAATACTAGTATAAAAATATATCCTAGTGAATTAACAGAAGCTTCTTTGCTCAGAAAATAAGCTCTCCAGATTACCACACTTTTTGAGAACATACATTTATTTTCAGGGCAAATACTTTAAAACTTCAGAAATGTACCAGGAGTTGAATCATATTTAAAAAGCTTCTATTTAAAAAGAAAGGTGATGATATTTGTCCACATTATGTTTTTAAGGTAGCAATATAGAGCTACACGATTATAAAATAAAATGTATTAGCATTAAATTGAGTATAAACTACACAGACTCCAGTAACACATACCAAGCAGTATGTCTAAAATATATTCTGAGATAGTGATTCTATGAGATTGTTGTTAGGTGTTATTTTACAAATCATCTGGGGTCATATTAGTGTAAGATTAAAACATCTTCTAAAACTGTAAAGCAATGTGGTTTTCATTTCTCTCCCTCACGAATTGTATTGTTCCACAGCTGTTTTGACAGGGTAAGGAGTGGAGTAGGCAAGCGCCACCTCAACAATGATAAGATATATGATGTAGAAGTTTCTTTTAGGTAGGTAGAGAAAGTAAATGCCCACTTCTGGATCCTGAGAGATTGTGAGAAGAAAAAGTTCATTTTTGTTATACTGCTCCTCTCATCCTTCACCAAGTATATTTGATTCTCTAAAAATGCAAAATAAAACACCCACCCACCCACACACACAGGTTGTGTGGAGAGTGCAGCTGTACACATCCTCAGAACATAGGAGCGGTATCCAGAATGATATGGGACAGGCCAAGACTACTGAGAAAATAAGTGTTACCATGCCCCAAATATATCTCAAAAAGATACGAAGCTTCCAGGAGAAACATCTAGTATCAGGTACATAACACAGTCAGTAACACTCAGGGGCGACTCTATGACATTAAAAGTGAGTACTAGCTAGAGAGATAAGCGTGAGACCCTATTTCTGGCTCCTCACAAGGCCGGCAGATTTTCAGGATAATGTGTCCCTGGATGTCTTAGCTCAAGAGCTTTCATTTAACAGCAGAAACTTAAGATCAGTTTGCAGCTCCCCAGAAAGGGAGACTTGGAGGGACACAGCCAAGCCTACACTTTGGCCGTGGGTGGTAATGCCAGGGCTCCACAGCACAGGGCACGGTTAAGGTGCAGATTTGACTAATCAGGCAGCAAAGACCAATCAGAGGTCAGACCAATCAGAAAGGAGGCCCTTTCTCCTCCCCACCCACTAACGTAAAGGTATATAATCCCACCATGCTAAGTAGCAGAGATATCATGATGCCATGTGTTAGAAAATTTAAAACCTGGCTCCCAGCAGCCTCCCTCACCAAGAGACCCTTCCTTCTGCCCCTACACAAAAGGGACAGCCACACAGCAGGGAAGAGGTGCTTTAGAATGTTCACATAATTTGTTTGCTAATCAAAATACAATACAGCAATTTCTAACCTACATTTAAATTCAGGAAACATTGATTAAAAACACTAAACAGATACCTTAACTAAATGCATGTAAATGAATTGTTTTCCAAGGTACAGAATTTAGGACATCATCTTTTCTTGCGTATATTAGGAACACAGTACTTTCTCCCATGGATGGTCTTGAAATCAGGGGACTAACATTTGCTGCATGCTATTCGAAGTGCAAGTAAATAAATATTTTGAAAATAACTAACTTCAAATATCATGAATTATTCTACTGTAGTTATAGCCATCAATATCGGAGTTTCTCTGTTCAGGCTCATTCCAGGCCCTCCATGCTGCATATAATTTACCCTGATATTGACCACAGGGCTAACAGATTTCTGCCTCTGGATGTTGTCACAACAGCTTTAAATAAACTTTCAGGCAAGTTGACAATCAGAGCATCTGAGTAGGGAACTGAGACTTCATGGTGTCTATAGCTCAGATTGTATGAAATGTTTTGTGCTTTATTTGCCCATGAATATGTAATAATTGTAACATGTAAAAATAACCTTCAGTATGAAAATGTGTTATTCACATTTATACACTAGACCACTAGAAAATATCAAGCTTCAATTTAATATTGAAAAGATAACAGTATTTATGTAAATTTTTAAGATACTATTAACTATTACATATATATTAATGAATACATACAAATATTTGTACAAGTGAAAAAAAAAACAAACAAGCATGTGAATGATACACAACCACTTCAGAAGAAGGGAATGGGAGAAGAAAGAGGTGGGCTTTATATGTTATTGTAGGGGTCTGAATGTTTTAAAAGAGACACCTTAGGCCAAATATTAAAATCTATTAAAAATGGTAATTGCTTACTATATAACTTCCTGTACAAGTCTGTATGGTAGAAGTATTTTATAATTATATATGCACTTGCTTTAACTCTAAAACATCTGTTTCTTATATTCTTATAGATTAAGTAGACTAATTCAAATTTCCTCATCAGAGATTTAGGGGAGAATTAAAGCACACATTGATCACTTCTATCTTTTAGTTTGAATGTGTTCAGTATCATGTTGGCAAACCAGGCTGCAGAAACTACAAAGCTACTGTAGGAAACTCAAGATCCTCTCATAAGCTCTAGCTGGTGTGATTATAGCTAGCACCTTATTTTGAGATAATTCGCCAAGCAGCAGGTTATAAACCAAGACTGCTCAAAGGCAGCAAATGATGCTGAACCAAGAATTATCAAGGATTCTAGATAAGGTGAAGGGACGGCAAAAAAGAAAGCAGGAAACATGGTCACAGAAAAGAGCAATATGGTAGAGCAGACAGTGGATTCCAGAGAACTGTGATGTGAGTGTGGAGCTGACCAGGAAAGCCCAAGGGGAACAACTGACGAAAGGAATGTGACACAGATGCCTAGGGAACAGAGAAGGTAAACTATAAACTGGGGACAGAGGACATAGTAAAAAGACATGGATTCTGATATCATCTTGTAAGAGTCAAATTATAGAAAAGTTCCAACTCTGATTACAAGGTAGAAGCAAGAATCCAGCACAGATTTGTCAAATCCCAAATCTGCATTTCCTTCCTAAAATGGAAAATGGCAGGCAGAAGGTGGAGAAATTTGAAATTTGGAGTGAAAATCCTAGAGCTACTACAGTTGAGGTATTGCATATATTTTGATCAGGCATTCAAATCTGGTGTTTGTCCAACATTGTAGGAAGTAGTGGAGCAGCCTTCCAAGAAGAGTAAAAACCTATAATTTAATAAAAGGTAAGATCTACATTTTTTTTAAAGATTTTATTTATTTATTCATGAGAGACAGAGGGAGACAGAGGGAGAGAGAGAGAGAGAGAGAAGCAGAGGGAGAAGCAGGCTCCCAAGGAGCAGGGAGCCCGATGTGGGACTCGATCCCAGGACCCTGGGATCATGACCTGAGCCAAAGGCAGACGCTTAACCATCTGAGCCACCCAGGTGCCCAAGATCTACATTTTATAAAGCTTATTTCCCTCTGGGCATCTAGTAAAGAAAGAGTAAACACCTTCAAGCAAAAATAAGTAATTTTATAACAACTATTAACAACTCACAAAACAAAGTCAAACCTATCTTGTCATAAATATGAGTATAGCATACATTTAAATCTTTACTTGCATAGAAATAGAGCTAAAAGATGTTTTTAAAATATTTATGAATTTAAATTCAAATGTGCCAAATGCAGTTTTTACAGATTCATAAATTTAGCCATCTCAAAAACTATGTGTAATAAGATGGGAAAATATGTAATTCAATTTTAAAATTTGTATCCACTCTCACCAGACTAAACTATTGGAGAAAGACTCCTAAACTACCTTTAATTTACATCTATTCAAAGTGGTTTTGAGGCCTCCTTAAATTCTAGATTAACATAAAATGTTTACACGTATTGAATTTAGTTGCTAAATCTGCAAGAACTGCAAGAACTCAAGAATTACACTGGACAGAATTCAATAAACATGGTATTCCAGTAAATATAAAAATTAATTTAAAAAATATTTATACATTAAAGCATTTTTTAATCCCCTGTACTACATGTGTATTTTGTTTGCAAGTTATTCTGCTCTATTTTGTTAGGTTTTTCCATAGTGTCTCAGTGACCCCCACCTCCTACACTGGTATTATTTATACAATTTAAAGGAAAAAAAATTTCATTAAGTATATGTCAAGGTAGAACAAATTACAATTTTAGAACTTTAAAATTGACAGAAGCCAATTAGATCTAAAATTGTAGATAAATTGCTGTAGGTAAGTTACTGCTGAGAAATAAGATGTAAGAGCTAAGTGACCTCTAAGAGTAAAACAGGATTTGCCCCTAAGTTTAACAGCAGACTAAGAAACTGTAGAAGTGTATAGTGACTACAATGAAAATGAGTTGCATATTGAGGTTTTGTAATAGAGAATAGGGCAGTCACTCGATAGCACTTCATGCAAATCTACTCAACATCTTGTGAGGCCCCGAGGACACTCAACATGAGAAATAGTGAAATTTACCTCCTATTCTAGGCAAAGTCCATTCCCACAAAGACACATATAACTCAGATTCAAATAATAAGGCCTTAGTTTGATAGGGTTCATCTTTAAGAAATGTTTTTTTTTTTTTTTCCCCACTCAATGGAAGTATCAAAAGGTGAACTATCTCACAAAGGTGTTAACAGACTTAGTAAAAATACATGGGATTTCTACATTTACTGAAGACAAAAGAAAGGGGAAGGAGGTAGTTTTTTAGCCCATCAAGAATAAAGATTGAGAAATGCTATACTAAAATGTAATATAGAAATTTTTTTTAAATTGGGGCACCTGAGTAACTCATTCCGTCAAGTATTTGACTCTTGATTTCGCCTCAGGTCGTGATCTCAGGGCTGGGAGATGGAGCCCAGATCAGGCTCCATGGTTAGTGCGAATGGATTGGGCTTAATGCAGAGTCTGCTTGGGATTCTCTCTCTCTCTCTGCCTCTCCCCACCCACCTCCAGCTGGCACACTCTCTCTCTCTCTCACTCTAGATAAATAAATAAATACACAAAGAAATAAATAAATAAAATCTTTTTTAAAAAGTTGTTTTTTTAAATTAAATTAGTGTCTGCCCACAATAAAATTTTATAGTGGGTCTAAGGCAAATCAGATGCAACCTTCCCGCCTCTTCTCTTCCTCTTACTATAGGTATGTATGTGTTTGTGTACTGGTCAGGAACTTACAACAATGACTATGGCCAGGAGAATTCTATATCACTTTATAACAGAAAACATTTAAATATTTTTCTCTTTACACATAAAGAATGAGGTGGCTCTAGGGGCACCTGGTGACTTAGTCAGTTGTGTCTGACTCTTGGTTTCAGCAGGGGTCATGATCTTGGGATCCCGTGTGGGACTCTGCACTGGACACAAAGTCAGCTTGTCCCTCTCCCACCCTTCTCCCCTCCCCCATACTCTCCCATTGGTGCACGTGAGTGTGCACACATGAGCCCTCTCTCTCTCTCCCTCTCTCTAATAAATATATAAAATCTTTATTCTTTTAAAGATTTAATTTATTTATTTTTGTGTTTGTGTGTGTGAGAGAGAGAGAGCACGAGCAGGGGGAATGGCAGAGGGAGAGAGAGAAGCAGGCTCCCCATTGAGCAGAGAGCCCAATGCGGTACTCGATCCCAGGACCACAGGATTATGACCTGAGCTGAAGGCAGACGTTTAACCTACTGAGTCAGCCAGGTGCCCCTAAATAAAATCTTTAAAAAAAGAGAATGAGGTGGCTTTATACTATGTTCACAGAGTGTGTGGAATAGTGTGAAATAATTCTGGATTCAAGTCCCAGTTCCACCACCTGCTAGCCATGAAAGTTTGGGTAAGTTATGTAACCTCCCTGGGACTCTTTCACGACATCAATAAAGTAAGGATAGTAAAGAGATTACATGAGATAATGAATATAAAGCCTTTAACACATTTCCTGGGCCATATAGCAAACACAAATAAGTATTAGGAATTATTGTTATTATAATGGTCAATAATGATCAGTTTGAATAATATAATCCACCACAACAGTTAAATTACAACCAATTAAAGAAAAAATTATAGATAGTCCAGAAAAAATATTCATATAGCTAACATGTCATTATTCCATTTTTGCTTTGGTAAACAAAAAATACTAAAGACAACAGAGCAAACTTGCCAATAATATATATATAAACTAGTCTGCAAAAGTCCTTAATAATTGTTACAAACAAATCACTGATGACTGTACTTTGAGGCTCTATGAACTGCTTATGAGTTTCACAAAGTGGTAAATGGGGTTTCAAGATACTGTGATTAGTTGTTTTGGTTTCATGTTCTGAAGACATAGTCATATGGAAGACATCAGGAAAAACACTTAGAGACACATGAATGTCAATTATTACACATATAACTCATGAATGTTGTTCAGTAAAAATGGAATTTCAGAGAACATAAAGGTTTTTCATTATTTCCTTTTTTTTTTTTCTCAGAAGAGTTAACCAAGAGCAGTGTGGAAGATAGCAGTTGCATTTAACACAATTTTGTCTACCAAACCTGGAAGTCCTATATTGTTTGAATAAAATTTACCTTTCTTTCTTTCTTTCTTTCTTTCTTTCTTTCTTTCTTTCTTTCTTTCTTTCTTTCTTTCTTTCTTTTTTCTTTCTTTTTTTTTTTTAGAAGGTTGGGGAGGGGCAGAGGGAGAAGCAGAGAGAGAATTCCAAGCAGGCTCCATGGCCAGTGCAGAGCCTCAGGGTTGTCATGACCTGAGCCGAAATCAAGAATTGGATGCTTAACTGACTGAGCCACCGGGGCGCCCAAACTTTGCTTTTCTTAATCAATTACTAGATTATGTATTTTTTTGCTTCCCCAACAATGCCAAGTTTGGTGTATTCACCTACAAAATAGTCTCTATTAGTGTTTAATAAATGTTGATAAAATGAATTACAGATGACAACTACTCTTCATTTCTGTCTTCCTGTTGACATTTTCAAGATAGAATGAAATGCATTAAACAAAACGAATATGTTCTCCATTTCTGCAATGTTAATTAAGGACTAATTCTTGTAAATAAAAGAACTGATTTTAAGTGAAAAGATAAATGTTTCAGAAACAAATGCTAACTTAAGTAATCCTTGTCATCTATTAAGACAGAAAAGATACTTTTATTATCTTTTCCCTTCCTTTCACCATGTTTAAGAATAACCAGTAATCATTGAATGAATGGAAAATCATATGTATTTAAGCAAAATAAATAAATAAAGTCTGGAACAATGCAAAGATAATGTCTCATTGTTTCTATTAATTAAATACTAATACCATGTGCACACTTTAATACAAGAAGGTGATAGTTTAGCCTACCTTTTAAATCCGTCCTTTTAGAAGTAGTGTTGAGTCATTTTCAGCAATATTACTCCTCTGCCTTACCCTTCTATGGGTAAAAATAGCTAACCTGAGATTGTTTTTTATAAAATAGCTCACCTGAGGTTACTAAGACTCTGTGAACGCAGAGACAAAACTTTCTCATGTGAGACCTTAGTTTCACCAGAATTGTGTTCAAATTCCTTTCACTGTGGCTATGTCAGATGACACAAACACAGTAGGTATGATCCAGGGTCACAAAACACTCACCACAGTTGGCCTCATCTGATGCGTCTGCACAGTCTGGATCCTCATCACAAACCCACAGCTTGGAAATGCAATGTTTAGTAGTTTTACATTGGAAATAGTCTGGAGAACAGCTGTTTTCAGCTTAAGAGAAAAAGATCTATTAAAATGTAGCTTTGAACAAGAACAGACATTTTATCTAAAAAACAATTAGACAAACAACTGCTTAAGACAGTCAACTGGAAATGTATTATCTTTTAATTAATAAAGCTCTGAAGGTGAAGAGTTTTAACTTTCATTATCTATGATATATTCCAAATATTCTTTCTGGTAGAAATAAATAAAACCTATTTCTGCAATGATACATTTGATAAAAATCAGAGTTCTCAAAACAAGCCCACCTTGATTAGCTATATTTCAAAATTAATTTTAAAAATAAAGAATTCAGAGCCTTTCAGAATAATTTTACCAAATAAATGGAAGAATTTATACATATGCATTTCTATAAATAGAAAAAGACTAAAATCAGAAGATATTGGTGAATAAGGAAATAAAAACCATCAAACTCCTCAAAATCTCTAGTTGTGTTGGGTTTTTGAGGGAAGAGGCGAACATGGGAATTAGAGTGTAAACTGCATCACAAATCCTAGTCAGTTTAATGGATCAGCTCTTAGAATGACTAACCATAAAGAAGTGGTAGTGACTTTATTCTGAATGCACCATCTCAATCAAATTGCTGGGTGACTGCACATTATTTACTGATAAAAGTTTTAGGGGAATAAAATAAAACTACAGCAAGACAGAAATGTTGACAGTGGTTCTGTTGAAACCCTGAAACTTGACAGGTACTTTATTGTTCCGATTCTGTGTGTGTGTGTGTGTGTGTGTGTGTGTGTGTGTGTGTGTGTGCGCGCGCGCGCGCACGTGCCTGTCTGCCTCTGTGCATATATGTATATGACGGAAATTGTTTTGCCTTCCATTTAACCGAGTTTGATTTTTGGTGGGGGATGGGAAAAAGAGGGAAAAGAGTAGAAGATATTTTACTGTTGTTCTTTGAAGTAGCTTGCAAAGATACATTATATAGAGTATTATCTACGGTTTTTAACAAATTATTTTGTAGATCCTTTTGCTCAGATTTTCTCATCATATATTCAACATGTATTTTATGGGGGAAAAACAATCTAATTAATGGAGTTGATTTCAAGTAACTGATTAATCAATAGAAGAAAAATACCTGTAGCTGCTTAATGTGGGCAAAAAAAAAAAAATCAATTTATGAATAAAACACCCCAGTCACCTGTAATGTTGATTTTGCTTCTTCCCTTAAGGATGATGTGAATGAATGCATGTTGTTTCAGGTTTGCCATAACCTCCACGTAGCTATTTAAGTAAAGACCACCCATGTTTTAATTTTCTCTATATCCTTTATAGAGAGCTTCTTAAGTAACCCATCCCCAAAGGTACCGATTTGGAAGTATATGCCCATAATTGGTGTTATGTTTTTCTACACTATGTGGATGTATGGTACGCAACAAAAAATTTTAGACCAATGTCAGTTGAGATTCGAGTAAGACAAGATGGAACATTCTGAGGTGACTTACGACAGTCCCTTTCATCTTCCTCATCCCCACAGTCATCTTGTCCATTACACCTGAGGTTTGCTGGGATACATTTTTGGTTCTTTGTACACTTGAACTGACCTGACAGGCAGACATGTGTGTCTAAAAGAGAGAAAGAAGAACAACAAAATCTGTGCTGAAACGGTGTCTGTTTAAATCAGTGCAGACAAAATCAGGTAATAATTAGATTTCTGTTCCTTGGTTAAGAATTTAATCACCTACCACAGTTGAGTTCATCAGAATTGTCTCCACAGTCGTTCTCTCCATCACAGATGAAAGCAGGCAGAGCACAGAGCCCAGTGCCACACTGAAACCGGCCTGGCTGACATTTAAATTCAGCTAGGGGAGAAAACAGACTGGTATCATCGAACGCCAAGCTTCACTCATGACCTCTTAAATAGAGCTTTCCTGACATTACAGATATTTATTATTTCATTATATTAAACATACCCTAGAGCACAACGTGAATGTCTTATACATAGATAGCTATTGGGTTTAGATATATGGTACGACCAAGCCATGAGCAACTCAGATGGCCTCCAGATTACATTTCACAAATTAACAGTAAGAAATCCCAGATGATAAGGCATTTTTGCCATATTTTTGAATTTATATATGAAATAATGATAAGAATAATCATCATAATAAAGTAGGATCTATTGAATATCTACTCTGTATCAAGCACTGGGTGAGACCCTTTCACATAGAGCTACTAATTGAATCTCATCATAACTTTCTCACCTCAATATCACCATGACCATTTTATAAATAGGGAAACTAGGTCTCATGGATATTAATAACTCACCCAAGTATGTACAAGTTTCAAGTGCCAGATATGGAAATTAGATCTAGATCTGACTCTGAGTCTTCTCACAAACCAAGTTGCTTGCAATAAAACACTTACCTTTTGACTGATGATCCTAATGTATGTAGTTTTGATAAGTCAACCAAATATTAATAAGTGATATTTTAAACTTTCTTTGGGAAATTAATTATGCTTATATATATATAATATTAAGTGAAATTTCTTTAACATTAAAAAATTAACTCAATATATGCTCGACTTCCATATAAGTGAGTTCTAAAATGTTGAAAGTCATTTAACTTCAATCTATAACATTTCTTAGTTAATCACACTAAGTGTTGAAACTGTGTGATACTTAATTTCTCATATTATGAACATGTGCACTTCCTCTATTTCCTTTTGCTTCATATATGGTTTTCTTGAATGTCCCTTTGCTACCAAAACAACCTGCCCATAAGATGAATTTTAACTATCAGAGGAGTTTCAACGCCTGGAAAATAGATGGGAAGCCTAGCTGACCTTTAAATGTGTCTCCAGGATAATCCTTGGTGTACTAGAGCATCATAGAAAATGCAATCAAAAACTTAGGGTGCCAGAGAATTCGTGATGTATCACTCTTAACCACATGCATTTAAATAACATTATTGAAGTTTGCAAGTTATGTGAAACAGGATTTAAGCTTTCCTGTCTTTTCAGATGAAATTATAAGGATGTCAGTAAATTAGTACCTGCAAATTTTGAAGATGCAGCTACTCAAAAATGAATTCTAAACACTCCACAGACTCATGTACATCACTTTCCACCTCACCATAACTCTCAAAATAAAGCTCCATGCCTACAGATGTTCGGTGCTGTTAACCCATCGACTCCAACTAAAAGATCATTTACTAAAAATCACAGAGATAATGTCACCAATAAAAACATGTAGTATTGGTATTTAAGCAGGATAAGGATGACACAGAAACTCTTAGATACCAGATGTCTCCTTGCTTTCCCTCAGACGACTTTAAAATTATATTTGTTCACCATATATTTTGAAAGTGTGTAAATATGAGGGGGGAAGGAGCAAGATGGTGGAGGAGTAGGAGACCTAAATTTCGTCTGGTCCCAGGAATTCAGCTAGATAGGGATCAAACCATTCTGAACACCTACAAACTCAACAGGAGATCAAAGAAAAGAATAGCAGCAACTCTCTGAACAGAAAAGTGACCACTTTCTGGAAAGTAGGATGTGTGGAGAAGCGAATCTGAGGCAATACTCGGGAAGATAGACAGCGGGGGAGGGGGTCTCTGTCAGCCGATACCGGCAAGTGATGGAGCAGCGGAGCACAAAACTGGAACTTTTACAAGTCCACTCCGCTCCACTGAGGGATGTCACTCCAGTGGCTAAGCAGGGGGTGGAACCCTCGCTGAGGACAGTGTGGTCTCAGGACCCTCAGGGTCACAGAAAGACGGGGGGTGCCTGATTGCAGCAGAGCTCCCAGATGTCAGAGTGGGCAAGCTGGCTGCAGAGATGGAGCTAGAGGGGGCTTTCAGCTCAGGGTTGCCATAAACTGTTATCCACGGCACAGTCGGGCCATGGCTCCTCCAACAGGGACCCAACAAGCGGTAGATCTGGGGAGGCTCCCCTTCCTCCCCCAGGAAGAGCGGCAGGGGAGCACACCGCAGGAATCTGCTGGGTTTGGAGACTCCACACGGGGTCATGTGCCAGAGCTAGAAACGCTTGGTCACAGGCTGGGTGAGCATGGCGTGTGGCAAGAGACTGGGGAGACAGGAGTGATTGACTGCTTTTCTCTGGAGGCACACTGAGGAGTAGGGCCCCAAGTTCTCGGCTCCTCCACGCAGAGATTGGGAGGCCGCCATTTTCACTCTCGTCCTTAAAAGCAATTCAGAAAGCTTGCAGGGAACAAAAGCTACGGAGAGCAAACCCGAGCAGATTACTCAACCTGGCCCCCGGAAGGGCAGGGCAATTCCACCTCCAGCAAAGACATCTGAGAATCACTGTGACAGGTCCGTCCCCCAGAAGATCAGCAAGAACAGCCAGCCAAGACCAAGTTTACCCATCAATGAGAATGGCAGAACACCAGCACTAGGGGAATACAGCACATAGAATTCATGGCATTTTTTCCCCCTAATTCTTTAGTCTTTCAAAGTTAATATTTTTTTAATTTTCTTTTTCTTTTTTTTAAATTTTTCTTTTTCCCTTTTTTAACCAACATGTTATCAATCCGTTTTTAAAAATCTTTTTTATTTTTCATTTTTAGAGTCATATTCTATCCCTTCATAGTAGTTAACCTTATTTTTGGCATATATCTAAGTTGTTCTCTCTTTAAATTTTGGGATACAATTTCTTCTAAAGGACCAAAATATACCCTAAATCTCTAGTGTATGGCTTTGTTCTACTCCCCTGTCTGATCACATTCTCTCCTTTTTCTTCCTTTTTTAAAATTTCTCTTATTTTGTTTTTCAACCAACTTCATATCTTATCAATTGCTTTTATAAAATCTTTTATAATTTTCATCTTTACAGTCGTATTCCATCCCTTCACTACATTTAACCCTATTTTTTGTACATAAATAAGCTTTTCTTCTTTAAATTTTTGGGGGCACTATCTTCTAACAGACCAAAATATGCCCAAAATCTAGTGTGTGGCACTGATCTATTCACCTGCCTAATCATATTCTTTTTTAAATTTTTTAAATCTTTTTCTTTTTCATTTTTCTTTTTTCATTCCTTCCTTTTCTTTTCCCCCAATATCAGGTCTCTTCTGATATATTTAGAGTATATTTTTCTGGGGTCGTTGTTATCCTGTTAGCATTTTGTTCTCTCATTCATCTGTTGTCCTCTGGAAAAAATGACAAGACAGAAAAAATCATCTCAAAAAAAAGAACAAGAGGCAGTACCGACTGCCAGACACCTAATCAACACAGACATTAGTAAGTTGTCAGAACTAGAGTTCAGAATGACGATTTTAAAGATACTAGCTGGGTTTGAAAAACAGCATGGAAGATATTAGAGAAAAACTTTCAAAAGAAATAAAAAAACTAAAATCTAACCAACATGAAATCAAAAAGGTTATTCATGAGGTGCAATAAAAATGGAGGCTCTAACTGCTAGGATAAATGAGGCAGAAGAGAGAATAGTGATCTAGAAGACCGAATGATGGAGAATAAAAAAGCTGAGACAAAGAAAAATAAACAACTAGTGAATGACGAGGGCAGAATTCAAGAGATAAGTGATACCATAAAACAAAACAATATTAGAATAATTGGGATCCCAGAAGAAGAAGAAAGAGAGAGAGGGGCAGAATGTATATTGGAGCAAATTATAGCAGAGAACTTCCCTAATGTGGGGAAGGAAACAGGCATCAAAATCCAGGAGGCACAGAGAACCCCCCCTCAAAATCAATAAAAACAGGTCAACACCCTGACATCTAATAGTAAAACTTATGAGTCTCAGAAATAAAGATAAAATCCTGAAAGCAGCTAAGGCCAAGAGATCCGTAACCTACAATGGTAGAAACATTAGATTGGCAACAGACCTATCCACAGACACCTGGCAGGCCAGAAATGACTGGCATGATATATTCAGCACTAAATGAGAAAATATGCAGCCAAGAATACTATATCTAGCTAAACTGTCATTGAAAATAGAAGGAGAGATAAAAAGCTTCCAGGACAAACAAAACTAAAGGAATTTGCAACCGTGAAAGCAGCCCTACAAGAAATATTGAAAGGGGTCCTCTAAGCAAAGAGAGAGCCTAAAGTAACATAGGACAGAAAGGAACACAGACAATATACAGTAATAGTCACCTTACAGACAATACAATGGCACTAAATTCATATCCTTCAATAGTTGCCCTGAATGTAAATGGGCTAAATGCCCCAATCAAAAGACACAGGCTATCAGATTGGATAAAAACACAAGACCCATCAATATGCTGTCTGCAAGAGACTCATTTTAGACCCAAAGACACCCCCAGATTGAAAGTGGGGGGGGGGGAACATGTATCATGCTAAAGGACACCAAAAGAAAGCTGGGGTGGCAATCCTTATATCAGACAAATAGATTTTACACCAAAGACTATAATAAGAGATGAGGAAGGACACTATATCCTACTTAAAGGGTTATCCAACAAGAAGATCTAACAATTGTAAATATCTATGCCCCTAACATGGGAGCAGCCAATTATATAATCCAATTAATAACAAAATAAAGAAACACTTCGAGAACAATACAATAATAAAGGGGGACTTTAGCACCCCCCAGACTGAAATGGACAGATCATCTAAGCAAAGGATGAACAAGGAAATAAAAACTTTAAATGAAACACTGGACCAAATGAACTTCACAGAAATATTCAGAACATTCCATCCCAAAGCAAAAGAATACACATTCTTCTCTAGTGCCCATGGAACATTCTCCAGAATAGATCACCTTGTAGGTCACAAATCAGGTCTCAACTGGTACCAAAAGACTGGGATCAATCCCGGTGTATTTTCGGACCACAGTGCTTTGAAACTAGAACTCATTCACAAGAGGAAAGTCGGAAAGAACTCAAATACATGGAGGCTAAAGAGCATCCTACTAAGGAATGAATGGGTCAACCAGGAAATTAAAGAAGAATTAAAAAAATTCATGGACACCAATGAAAATGAAAACACAACTGTTCAAAATCTTTGGGATGCGGCAAAGGCAGCCCTAAGAGGAAAGTATATAGCAATACAAGCCTTTCTCAAAAAACAAGAAAGATCGCAAATACACAACCTAACCCTACACCTAAAGGAGCTGGAGAAAGAACAGCAAATAAAGCCTAAACCCAGCAGGAGAAGAGAAATAAGAAAGCTCAGAGCAGAAATCAATGAAATAGAAACCAAAAGAACAGGAGAACAGATCAACGAAACTAGGAGCTGGTTCTTTGAAAGAATTAACAAGATTGATAAACCCCTGGCCAGACGTATCAAAAAGAAAAGAGACATGACCCAAAAAAATAAAATAGGGATGAAAGAGGAGAGATCACAACCAACACCAAAGAAATACAAACAATTCTAAGAACATATTATGAGCAAATATATGCCAGCAAATTCGATAACCTGGAAGAAATGGATGCATTCCTAGAGAAGTATCAACTACCAAAACTGAGCCCGGGGGAAATAGAAAACCTGAACAGACCTATAACCACTAAGGAAATTGAAGCAGTCATCAAAGATCTCCCAACAAACAAGAGCCCAGGGCCAGATGGTTTCCCAGGGGAATTCTACCAAACATTTAAAGAAGAGTTAATATCTCTTCTTCTGAAACTGTTCCAAAAAATAGAAATGGAAGGAAAATTTCCAAACTCGTTTTATGAGGCCACCATTACCTTGATCCCCAAACCAGACAAAGACTCCATCGGAAAGGAGAATTACAGACCAATATCTTTGATGAACATGGATGCAAAAATTCTCACCAAAATACTAGCCAATAGGATCCAACAGTACATTAAAAGCATTATTCACCAGGACCAAGTGGGATTTATCCCTGGGCTGCAAGGTTGGTTCAACAGCCACAAATCAATCAATGTGATACAATACATTAACAAAAGAAAGAACAAGAATCATATGACCCTCTCAATAGATGCAGAAAAAGCATTTGACAAAGGACGGCATCCTCCCTTGATCAAAACTCTTTAGAGTATAGGCATAGAGGTTACATACCTCAATATTATAAAAGCCATCTATGAAAAACCCGCAGCGAATATCATTCTCAACGGGGAAAAATTGAGAGCTTTCCCCCTAAGGTCAGGAACACGGCAGGGATTTCCACTATCACCACTGCCATTTTACATAGTATTAGAAGTCCTAGCCACAGCAATCAGACAAAAAAAGAAATCAAAGGCATCCAAATCGGCGAGGAAGAAGTCAAACTCTCACTGTTTGCAGATGATATGATACTTTATGTGGAAAACCCAAAGACTCCACCCCAAAACTGCTAGAACTCATATAGGAATTCAGGAAAGTGGCAGGATAGAATTTCAATGCAGAGAAATCAGTAGCATTCCTATACACCAACAGCAAGACAGAAGAAAGAGAACTTAAGGAGTCGATCCCATTTACAATTGCACCTGAAACCATAAGATACCTAGGAATAAATCTAACCAAAGAGACAAAGAATCTGTACTCCAAAAAGTATAAAATACTCATCAAAGAAACTGAGGAAGACACAAAGAAAGGAAAAACGTTCCATGCTCATGGATTTGAAGAACAAACATTGTGAAGATGTCAATGCTACCTAGAGCAATCTACACATTCAATGCAATCTCTATCAAAATACCATCCACTTTTTTCAAAGAAATGGAACAAATAATCCTAAAATTTGTATGGAACCGGAAAAGACCCTGAATAGCCAGAGGAATGTTGAAAAAGAAAAGCAAAGCTGGTGGCATCACAATTCCAGACTTCTAGCTTTATTACAAAGCTGTCATCATCAAGAAAGTATGGTACTGGCACAAAAACAGACACTTAGATCAATGGAACAGAATAGAGAGCCCAGAAATGGACGCTCAACTCTATGGTCAACTCATCTTTGACAATGCAGGAAAGAATGTCCAATGGGAAAAAGGCAGTCTATTCAAGAAATGGTGTTGGGAAAATTGGACAGCCACATGCAGAAGAATGAACCTGGACCATTTCCTTACACCACACACAAAAATAGACTCAAAATGTTTGAAAGACCTAAATGTGAGACAGGAGTCCATCAAAATCCTAAAGGAGAACACAGGCAGCAACTTCTTCCTAGATACATCGCCAAAAGCAAAGGAAGCAAGGGCAAAAATGAACTATTGGGACTTCATCAAGATAAAACGGTTTTGCACAGCAAAAGAAACAGTCCACAAAACCAAAAGACAACCGACAGAATGGGAGAAAATATTTGCAAATGACATATCAGTAAAGGTCTAGTATCCAAAATCTATAAAGAACTTATCAGACTCAACACCCAAAGAAAAAAATGATCCAATCAAGAAATGGGCAGAAGACATGAACAGACATTTTTCCAAAGAAGACATCCAAATGGCTAACACACACATGAAAAAGTGCTCAACATTGCTCGACATCAGGGAAATCCAAATCAAAACCTCGATGAGATACCACCTCACACCTTTCTGAATGGTTAAAATTAACAATTCAGGAAACGACAGATGTTGGCTGGGATGCGGAGTTAGGGGAACCCTCCTACACTTTTGGTGGGAACGCAAGCTGATGCAGCCACTCTGGAAAAGAGTATGGAGGTTCCTCAAAAAGTTGACAATAGAGCTACCATACGATCCAGCAATTGCACTCCTGGGTATTTACCCCCAAAATACAAATGTAGTGATCCGAAAGGTTATGTGCACCCCAATGTTTATAGCAGCAATGTCCACAATAGCCAAACTGTGGAAAGAGCCAAGGTGTCCATCGACAGATGAATGGATAAAGAAGAGGTGGTATATATACACAATGGAATGTTAGGCAGCCATCAAAAGGAATGAAGTCTTGCCATTTACAATGACGTGGTTGGAACTTTAGGGTATTATGCTGAGCAAAATAAGTTAATCAGAGAAAGATATGTATCCTATGACCTCACTGATATGAGTAATTCTTAATCTTGGCAAACAAACTGAGGGTTGCTGGAGTGGTGGGAGGTGGGAGGGATGGGGTGGCTGGGTGATAGACACTGGGGAGGGTGCCTGCTATGGTGAGAGCTGTGAACTGTAAGACCTTTGAATCACAGACCTGTACCTCTGAAACAAATAATACATTATATCTTGAAAAAAAAAAAGAATATAGCAGGAAGGGAAGAATGAAGGGGGGAAATTGGAGGGGGAGATGAACCATGAGAGCCTATGGACTCTGAGAAACAAACTGAGGGTTGTAGAGGGGATAGGTGTGGGGGGATGGGGTAGCCTGGTGATGGGTATTAAAGAGGGCACGTACTGCATGGGGCACTGGGTGTTATTCGCAAACAATGAATCATGGAACACTACATCAAAAACTAATGATGTAATGTATGGTGATTAAGATAACATAATATAAAAAAATAAAAAGAAAGAAAGTGTGTAAATATGAAAAACTTATTATACTAAATCTTTGGTTAATTTTTTATATCAGTACGGTTACAGCATGATAGTCCAATCAAGATTAAAGTTAGAACTCAGGAGCCTCAAGTAGTTTAGACGGTAAAGAATTGGGAGCCACTGACCTTCTTTGTAGGTCATAATGGCAGTCTTTCCACAGAGAACGCTTTAGTGAATCTGGGCTGGAAATATCATCTTTTTTAAAAAATATTTTATTTATTATTTGAGAGAGTGTGAGCGAGCAAATTTCACAAGCAGGGTGAAGGGCAGAGGGAGAAGCAGACCCCCGCTGAGTAGGGAGTCCTGTGTGGGACTTGATCTCGGGGTTCCGGGATCATGACCTGAGCTGAAGGCAGATGCTTAACTGACTGAGCCACCCAGGTGCCCCTAGGAAAAGTCATTTTAATATGAGGACTCATTTAACATATTCATTCTCCTTTATTTCTGTAAATTACAAAATAAGTTGTATTTATTTTATTTATTATATTTTGAAAGTTTTCTTTATTGCAGGGAAATCAATAACTTTCTTTTAATGAGTAAATCTCAGTTGGTCACCAATATAATTTCCTGTTCCTTTGATAGTCCCTTTAATTCAAATATAATTCAGGCATAACAGATAATACTTACTTCATACAAAAACTACTTATATATTTCCTATCACAGTGAAAACAAAAACTATATTAAAAGAATCAAAGACCAATGGACCTTTCGAGAACATAAAAAGAATATTAGAAAAGCAAAGTCTGTCTTTTTTTCCTTTTCCTTGAATATATTATTAGCTGCTTTCAAAAATATAAATGAACTATGTGAAACAACTTCAAATGTTTTATATACACTTGATAGTGACCAGAGAGATGGACTACATCTCATTTAAGTAACTATCTAGAGACCCTCAGTTTAGAACAACTTTGTAATTATGTGGTAGAAAGTTCTACAGCCAAAAGTAACTACCTTTTTACTTAGTATACTGTCTTACTCTAGGGCAAGCCTAAGGATCCTGAACTCAATTGTTAAGGCCAAATCATGGCAATCATACACTGAGATTTGAGGGAATTATCATGATTGACTATAAGCATCTTCAACTTGACAGGACAATATTAAAGTGACCCATGGAGTGAACTATAAAAGACTATCAAGAAAAAGTTTACTGACTGTCCATTACAACCAAAGTTACCAAAGATAGCTAAATGTATATACACGTATATGTACATACACATATGCCACATACGTACATGTTTATACACATGTGTACACGCACATGTCATATACACACATGTTTATAAACATATGTACACATGTCATGTATGCACACGTTTATACACATATGCACACACAACATATACATACACGTTTGTACACACATGCACATACACACATGTCACATAGATACACGTGTTTATACACATATGTACATATACACATGCCATATACGTACATATATACATGTATATTCCTATATGGATATACATACCTATATGTATGTATGAATGTATGTATCTGGCACCTAACCATGACAATCACAGTATGAGTCAAAGTATAATTAGTAGTCATTTTTTTCTATCTTTTTTTTAACATATATTATATTATTTGTTTCAGAGGTACAGATCTGTAATTCAACAGTCCTACACAGTTCACAGCGCTCACCATAGCACATACCCTCCCCAGTGTCTATCACCCAGCCACCCCATCCCTCCCACCCCCCACCACTCCAGCAACCCTCAGTTTGTTTCCTGAGATTAAGAATTCCTCATATCAGTAAGGTCATAGGATACATGTTTTTCTCTGATTGACTTACTTCATTCAGCATAATTGGTAGTCATTTTAAGGCAATATCTCAAAGCATACTAAATGATTAGTAGAACAGACTAATGATTTATACTGGAAAAATCTCACTTTTAAGGAATGTTCAGTATTATAATACTGACAAAGACTAATCCCTTAAAGGTAAGATTTTAGTTATTGATTGATATTCTGCAAACTTGCCCATTTTTGCTTTTAATTTGGTGATATATCCAGGCAAAATCATGCTGATTGTTATTTATACCGATCATTACATGTGGAGTGTAATTTTTCTGCAAGTAAGAAAATTTAAAACAAAATACTAACACAAATTGCTGATAATGTCATTCTAAATGTAACAGTCAATAGAGACATCCTCAAGACAATGTAACAATTTTTGTTGTATTTTTAAAGATTTTGTAAAAGTATCAGAACGTAATCCTTAAGGTCTCACTTCAGTTTTCAAGGTCTGGAATTTAAGGAGCTCTAAATTCTAAATCCCCACATTCACCAATGTACTCACGACAGTCATCAGGTTCGTCAGATCCATCGCCACAGTCATCCACAGTGTCACATTTCCACCAGAATGGAATACATTTATCAGTTTTGCATCGAAACTTAAAAAAAAAAGAAAGAAAAAAGGGTTGAAGAACCTACCCCAATATTAAATGGATATTTAAAAACTCACGAGGGCAGAGCAGCCTAGCCTACTCTCTTGCTGCAAATGTGAACTGTGGTGGTCTTAGAGCATACCATAATAGGGAATAAATGCACAACAAGAGCAAAATGATCTGCCAGGAAAGCACATTGTTCAGGAAAACCTCCTGGGATTTCTGGAGCAGAGAAAAGCTTACCCATTTACATATGATCCATGGCTGCTTTTGCACCACAACAACAGAATTATGTAGTTGCTACAGAGACCATGTGGCCAGCAAATTTAAAATATCGATTATCTGAGCCTTTACAGAACGCTTGCCAAATGCTGAATAGGGCTAAAAAAATCACCAGATATATCAGGAAAAGGCATCCTGAATTCATTGAAAAGTTGAATTAAGTTAATTAAATTGCATTTCCTTAGGAATCTTAGACAATTTGATGAACATCTCTCTATCTCTATTCCTTAGCCACCAAATGAGGAGTTAAAGATAATCTGGATGATCCTTTCTGGCACTGTCATGCTGTTATTCCATGGAACTTTCTGAACATACTGCCTTTAGCCACAGTGAACATCTGCCCAAATAAGTTTTAAGAATATTTCTTTAAAGCAGTTAAAACCAGTACAGTTATTTTTAGTTTTCAGAATTTCTAATAAATATACATGATCTTTGAGGATAAATAAGATAAATTGTCATAACTAGAAAACAGGTACAAAAATTGCACTAGATAGTTAAACAGGCAAGAAAGACTTTATTTAAAACTATTGCCAATAGGGGAGAGAGAGCAAACTGAACTCCACTGAAACAAAACGGAGGGGGTGGGTTTAAGCTCAGGGGTAAACTAATGGAAAAGTATGGAGGATGTTGGTCAACATGATTGGGCTGTCTGTATTTGCTAGATGGTACTTATCAAAGCTGGGCTCCTACCTTCCCATAGAGACTGAGACAAGACTGGACTATCTTTCTTGATGATTAAATCTATAGGGGATGGTTCCCAGTCCCTGAGGAAGACATTCCTAGCCTGTAAAACTGGTAAGAGGCTGGGAGAAAATTTACATCTCTAAGGGGCAGAGAAATAATTCACAATTGCAAGTTTTCTAAAGTAAGTGTTCTAAAAAAAGGAACTCAGGGGCCTACAGCCAGGAAGAAACTGTCTAAAGTTTAGTCAAGCTGAGGAATGTTAATGCTATCTTGGTCAATGACTTACCACCTTATACTACATCCTCCCCTACAAAGCCCGGAAAAGAACCTAGCAAATAAGAGGTATCTCTAATTTAAAATGAACATTTGCATATCAAAAAAGGTAAAAAAGTAAGGCTGTGACAGATTTTTGCTGAATATTATTTTTTTGAATATTATATATTTTTAAATAAAACTAAAGAAAACTGCTGTAATAAAACTTATTCTTAAAATTATAAAAAAAAAACTATTCACTGATATATTTACTAGTGTGTTTTTTTCAAAGATTTATTTATTTACTTGAGAGAGAGAGAGAGAGCGCACACACGCAGGCAGGGGTGGGGGCAGAGGGAGAAAAAGAGAGGCAGAGAAGCAGACTCCTTGCTGAGTGGAGAGCCCAACATGGGGCTCAATCCCAGGACCCTGATATCATGACCTGAGCCTAAACCAAGAGTCAGAAGTTTAACCAACTGGCACCTAGGCACCCCTATTAATGTGTTTTATTTGTTCTATCATCCTTTCCATTTTAAATAGTTAAAAATTATAAGAAAAAATTTCTATTACTTACAGAAGTAGGAAGTTTTTTAACGCTTTTCTTTTGAAATAAACCATCAAATGGAAGATTAATAACAGAGAAAGTAGTTGAAAATGTTATATGGTAGTATTTACTTATAAACTATTTAGCACACATGCAACATGTTGCTAGAAAAATATTTCAGAAGGTTATTATTGGATTTTTTATAAGAAAGCTGATCTGAATTCAAATTCTTCTCCTGAAACAGAGCACAGAAATATTGTTCCTACTAAACCTCACAATTGGCCAAATGTACAGAGACCAAGAAAACTCAGTAAATTTATTCCCTAGTGATCTCGGACCTCAAACTAACCCCTTTCAGTTTTAAGCTTATTCTCATAAAATAAAAGAAACTAAAGAAAATCACACTTTACATATAGAGTACATCACATCTAAAATAGTTGCCATTAAAAATTTACTTTAAAATATTAAAACCAAGCAATAAAGTTTAGTAAGTTTCTTCTAGCACTATCGAATTGTTTTCTTATTTCAACAGAAATTCAGTGAAAAGCATATATCACAAAAGTCATCTGGAATTGAAAATGTTTGACAATTTTCTAAAATTTATTAATTTTCTTTTTGAAGTGTTCCTGTTGTAATTCCCATGTGAGTGACCTGAAAGCAAGGTGACATTTACTTAACATGCTATATGTCAGACAGAAAATACATAGAAAAATACATAGAAAAATATAGCTTAGGTTCAGTTTTGTCTAACGAAATGGATTAGCAAGCTAAAGGTTTGTTCACTTAAAGTACTCTTACTTTCTTCAAGTAAGAGAAAATTTGATGGTAGCTTTTGCTGAACCTCTCTGGATACCATGAAGTTTATTCAAGGCAGAGCTACATTATTTTCTTAAATAAGAGTGTGATTTTTTTTTCCTCGTAGCAATATGGGAGGGAATAGAGCACTGTGAATCCAGGGAAGATTTGACTGTTCAACTCATTTTCCCGTACTTGCTTAGCCTGTGGTCATGTCTGTGGTGGTTTTTATAAATTACCACAGGAAAAATATTACCTTTATTGATAGTGACTGTCTGGGGATATAAGGTTAACTCTGAAAGCAATTGCCCTGAACATTAAACATTTCCAGTCATTACAGTATATCAAAGTACATTAACAAGAGAATTTCGTGTCTCCTGAGTATATTCAAAACCTTCGCAATCAGGATTTGAAAAATATCTAAAATACATATTTTAAAACTCACTACAAAAAAAAAAAAACCTCACTACATATGCCTGATTTAAATAAACACCAACTGTTGGAATTATATATGACATGATGATTGTGCTTGCCATTTCATTTTTAATAAGACCATAAAAAGGTTTTGAGCTAAGA
Source organism: Zalophus californianus (assembly GCF_009762305.2). Taxonomy (NCBI): domain Eukaryota; kingdom Metazoa; phylum Chordata; class Mammalia; order Carnivora; family Otariidae; genus Zalophus; species Zalophus californianus. The sequence continues at coordinate 107,048,439 of NC_045597.1, forward strand.
GAAAGCCAGGGTAAAATATACTTATTATGTTACTTTTTACGCTTATCAACATTTTATTCATTACTCTCAAAGGAAGATTTCTTCTATTTTGTGTCTGGGCTTCATTTTTTCATACTTAAATATAGTAACTTAAAAAAGATACATGCTAAATATAAATATAAAACATTTTTCATGGTAAATGTTCTCCGAGACTAATATCTTCATAAAATAAATTGCAAACTGCAATTATCACCCACAAGAAGAAGCTATGAAGAAACTACTAAATACATGTCTATTAAAATGGATACAAGTATAAAATACAAATCCTGCATACGCAAGCGAGGTTTACTTGCAATAGAAAAAGTCTCCATTTAAAAACTAAATAAAGCTATTTTTTAATTTACTTTTTATTGGAAAATAAAAATGATTTAAATTTAATATTTGAAGTGATAAGAGCTCTAATAGCTGTATTTAATCTTGATTTTTACCAGATTTTCATGTTTATTTTCAACTCTAATAGAATTCTTACTGGTATGATTTGCCTATTTTATTTTTCTAAAAATCAAATCTAGTCAGGGGATATATCTTTGGTTGCACTCATGTTAAAAAATAAAAAATCCTGTAGTAAGATAAATTAAAATGGTAACATTTTTTATCAGAATGCTAAATGGTATGATTCTGAAATACTTGGATTATTTACTTTATTTCAATTTCAAACCTCACTAAAAATTGTGTTTCTGTGAACTGACTTTTCTCCAAGAAGTGTATAGTAGATAGTTTTTTCTCTCACTACATTGGGGAAAAAAAAAAATCAGCAGTAAATGGCTGCATAAACCCTGAGTTACTGGGATAACCACTAATGGACTGCATTAACTGTTCTTCATTAACTCTTTCATAAAAATGAAACAAATGAACTGATAACTCTTTTCTTTAGGAAGTACTGCTGACAGCAAAGATATTGGATCCACAATTTTGTTGTTATTGTTAGTGTTCTCACTATTGTTGAATTTTTTAAATTAAAAAAATTATGTAAAAACACTATTGGGGTATTTAAAAGTTATATATATATCCATATATGTATATGTATATATGGATATATATACATATATATATATGTATGCATATTTTAAAGATTTTATTTGACAGAGACACAGTGAGAGAGGGAACACAAGCAGGGGGAGTGGGAGAGGGAGAAGCAGGCTTCCCATGGAGCAGGGAGCCCAATGTGGGGCTCAATCCCAGGATCCTGGGATCATGACCTGACCCAAAGGCAGATGCTTAATCATATCACCAAAGATACCAAATTAGGACGTAATTTAATTATATGAATAATATTTTTCTGGATTGATTTAGGTATTCATTTAATTGATCTGATTTTTTTGGCATTGAATAAACATAATTATATATTTTCTTATATAATAATTTGAAATGTTTTATTCCCTTTATGATTACAGGAAGGCTGATGCTTTGAGATGTTGATCTGTGTGTCACGCATCCTTTGGCTTTGCTGTATTTCTGGTTGGCTACGGGGGCTCACAACTCTGTAAGTGGCTTAGGCAGGCATCATCGTTTCTACTAAGTCACCTAAGGCCACAGTGTTAGGCACCAACAGAGGGACCCTTGGACCCCACCCCCACACACCCCTCTGCCAACAAGGGACCGAGATTATTTCAGAATAACCTCGAGTTTTTTTTTTTTTAAGATTTTATTTATTTAGTTGAGAGAGAGAGAAGGAGAGACAGAGAGAGAGTACAAGCGGGAAGGAGAGGGAGAAGTGTGCTCCCAGCAGAGCAAGGAGCCTGATGTGGGGCTCGATCCCAGGACCCTGAGATCATGACCTGAGCCGAAGGCAGATGCTTAACCGACTGAGCCACCCAGGTGCCCTAACCTTGACTTTAAACTGGAAATTTGTCTAAACTAAATAGTACTAACAGGAATTATATTTTAAAAGTTTTAAGAACCTGGGATTTCTCCCTTAAAGTTTCTCTCTAGGAATAATTAGGTTGCTTATTTTGCCTCTCACAGTGACGTAAATCTCTAGTTCTCTAAAGATAATGTATTTTGTCTACACAAATACTTAGGGGATTATAATTAAAACAATACACTTCGTAAAGAAAGAAGAAACTGTGGCCTGTGCTTCCAATTACACATCAGAATCTCCTGACGGCGGCTCACACTAATTGCACACATGTCCTTAAGTATGTTCTAGTCGCACCCCAGGACAAGGGCAGTAACAACACTTACTATGTGCCAGAAACTTCTCCCATTTAATCTCCATAAGAGTGGCCTGGAAATATTAGTATTTCCATTTTAAAGATGAGAAAATTAAGGCATCATGAGAGTAAGTAAAAAACCCAAGATTATTCAGCCAATTTCAAGCAGAGTCAGGGTCACAGTCCCAGTGAATGTGGCTTCAGAGTCTGTGCCCTTAACTACTACACATACTCGCTACCTCAAAGCGGTTTAATGGTTTGCATTGTACAGTTCTTTAATGGTGATACTCATAGTGATAACTTGAGATGCTGGGTGAGCTAGTATTAGCTTCTCCATTCTGAAAATAAGCACACCCAAAGAGGAATTCAGTGTTTTGCCAGGATGTCACTGCTAGAAGTGGAAAACCAGCAGATTCAAAACACAGAATTCTAAAAACAAATTTTAGCTATTTTCAAAACAAATCATAGTTTCCTTGACAATTTTATCTTACACAACAGAGTGACTCAAATATAAAAAAAAAATCAAATCTTATGTCATATTACTATTATCCAAAACTTGAAAGTAGTAATATCAAGTCCATGTAACTATCATTGAGTGCACATTTTAATATCTTTACTAGAAATAATTATATGTTGAAGAAAAAGAGGTTTTGGGAGGAAACTATTTAGATCATATAATTTTTCAATTAAAAAGTGTAGAAAATTACTTTTGTCCAATTCATCTTTTCCATTATCACTTGCTCTGAGGAATGGGAGAGGAGAAGAGATGGTGACACAGTAGATTATCTAGGAAGATTTGTTTATTTGTTTAAACTGTATATATCTTAGTCTTCACCCTATGCCACAATCACCCAGCCTTCTTGAAATATATCAGATCTCTTCTGATGATTCTTCTATGTCCATTCTTGATTTGAACCATTATTCTGTATGGACGTGTGTAAAAATTGTTTTCAGGGTTGTTTTTGTGTCTCTTTTTGGCCTCTATTTGTACCTCCTATTTCCTAAGGTTTCGTTCTCAGGATGTACATCAATTGCTTTTCCCTTACTCTATGACCCTCTATATGATGTATGGAATGGTCATCAAGCTATGCTATGCTAAACAACAAAAAAGTGTTTCAAAATGGCTTAAGCCAATAAACAAAATGCAGGCAAAACCTTTATAACAGCTTGATAATACATTTTATGAAATAATTTCAAGACCTGTACTCACCTGGCTGGCTGTGCAGTTAGATAAGCAAGTCCTATTGTCAGCTGCAAGATAGAAGTTGGTGGGACATGCACAGGTATGAGTCTTTCCAGGGGCTAAAAGGCACAGATGACTGCAACCACCGTTATTTATCATACAGAGATGTTTGGAGACTATAGATGAGAAAGAAACAGCAAAACAGAAAAATCAAGGCCAAAATATAATATGGGATTAGAGACAGGGCATTTAAACTTCATAACTTGAAGTCACCAAGTTCATAAATATAATTGTATTTTGTTGTAAATTCTATTCATTGCCCAATGGCATTCATTTTACTATTAAATAATTTTAAGGATGCAGTTCCACAAAAACAAGCATTTTAGTAGAAAAAAAGTTGTCCATCAGAAAAATATAGACTAGACACATTTTGGATGAAGACATACATATGTTTAGAAATATAAATGTAAAATAAAACAATGAAACAATGATCTACAACTAATAGTGTAGTGGCTTTGTTTTGTAAGCAAAATAATCAAACTTTTATTCCATGAGTCCTGATAGAATTCTTACTAGACATATGCTTAAAAAGCTTGATATGTTTCTCATTTTTAGAGCCCCAAAGATACTTAAATATAATTCCTTTCACCCAGCAAGTAAGGTTCCTATAACTATTTTGTAAAGAAATCATTTCAAGAATGCGTTCTCTACTGCTCTAACTACATTTACTGTCATTTTAACTTAATATTTCAACAAATTAATAATTCTCTGTACTATTATTGAGCTTCTAATCATATTCCTTAATAGACATACTTGAAATCAGCTGAATTCATCCTATACAGTTATGCTAAATAATGAAATCTGGTACTCTTTCTCAAAAATAAATTTACACTTAACCATGGAGGAAACAAAAATGGAATGTTACTAAAAGATGTTGATGTGCTTATGGAAATCATGGAAAATATAATTACCATCGGGTTGTCTATAAGAATGATACACCTGGATATCTGTTATGGCATGCCATGAGTTAATCAGTGAGAGTCTGTCTGCTCCCGAGGTTTTATGGGCACGGCTGAGTGACTTGGTTTTCCCATCAGTCCAGTAGATGTAGTCTTCAAACAATGTTAGTGCAATCACCCCTGGAATATCTTGATTAGGGACTGTAATAGGAGATGGTAAGATTAATGTTCAGTCTTGGAAGACTGCCAGTTAAAATATTCAATACTACATGGGCTGACAGATACAACTGCTACAGAACTTCATGTGAATAATTGCTGTGACAACCTGTCAGGCCAGCAAAGTTCTTTATTACCAGTTAAGAGAATGCAGGATCTGGTGCAGGAGTTTACTTTGCTCAGAGTTTGCCTGCTTCAGCCACTGGGAAGAAGTGAATGCAATTCTGCTCACGAGTAATGGCTGCTTCACCAGAAACAAATACCATCCAATATTTAAAAAATTATATATATATATATATATATATATACATATATACATATATACATATATACATATATATGTATATATATTTCCATCCAGTTGCTCCCAACTTAAGTCCTTACATCTACAGGTCATTGACTGCTTTCTCCCACTTCCAGATTGATTAAATCATATATCCAGGATGAAATGTTTATCTACCTGGAGATAGAGTGACTATAAGACTACTATAAACTATTTTAGTCACTGAGATTTTATGAGTATTTTTACATGCAAGATGAGCTGGGATAGGGATGGAGGAAAATAAGTGTGACAGACAACAATGTATTAGGCATATTTAACAGTCATAAAACTGTTTAGTTGCAGGTTAAAGTTATTTCATAATTATATTTTCATTATAGGACTATGTTTAAATGCAAATAGTAGATTGAGCGTTACAAATGTGAATTTTTCACTCAAGAGATTCCAGGGTCCTATCAGGCACATGAGATGTGATAAATTTCTTTGGTGATTTAAGGTTAAGTAACTTTAAAATGTGGTAGAGTTTTCCTCAAAAAAAGTTTCAAAAGCTATCAATAAAGAAAATGGAAATTCCTTAATTTGCACAAGCATTACAATGTTTCTCCATATTTATTTTCAGATCTACTTTTAGAAATTCTGAGAAACTGTCCATTAATGGAAAAAGGTACTGTAAGTCCAGTAATAAGTACTTTTTTATAAATTGGATTTTCATGACTGAGAATTAATGTTTGGCATATTCCTCATCCAGGAGTAACTGAGACACTATCAAGATCTTAAATACAATTTGTTATTTTTATTCAGCTGGATCAAATGTGATCACAGAATTCACTATGACACAGAGAAAGTAGAAATAAAAACAAATAGGTGACACTTTAAACCACTGATGACTATCACTGTAGGGTCTAGCCAGAAATCCATCTCAAAACAGATATGCTTATGAAGAAAGTAACACTCAAAAAAAATCCCTATGTGTACACTTTTGATGCAAGTACTCAAACTGAATTATCTGTGTACTGCTTATAGACATGGAGCCTCTTGCTAGAATAAGGGGAACCGGACAGAAAGATGAAGAGGCTACTTTACCAGAATGAATCATATCTGAGTTATTTACACAAACTATTCCCACTTTCCCTCTTTGGCTGTATAAATTCATTCCAGAAAAATAAAACAAATGTGGCAAAATGTTAACAACGAGGCGAATCTTGGTGATGGGTGATTGTAACAGTTTTTCAACATGTATGTATGTTTGGAAATCTTCAAAATAAAATGAAAATTGGCAAAAAAAGTTGAAACTCCCAGAGAGACTCAATTCATATTTCCTTAGATGCAAAGGAAATAATTAGATCATTAAATACGGGCTTAAGAAGTTAATCATCATTTTAAATAATTTCAGTTCACCAGAGATTCAATTAATTTATACACAAAAAGTGGAGTTATTGTATGAATTTGCCTATTAACATCTCTAACGTTGCATAGTCTTTTTCATTATTCAGTAAGTAACTTATAGCTGACATTTGTTAAGTACTTGGGTACCAGGAAGTTGGCAGTGATTTTCAATGAGTGGAGGAGGCAATTCTGGCCCCACAACAAAGAATGATGAGGCCCAAATATTAATAGTTCTGAGGTTATGAAACCCAGCAGTAGGAGACCTACTTTATACACCTTATTTTAATTAACATGCATCATTTTATTGTAGTAGTAAATAGATCTCACTTCACAGATGAGAAAGCTAAGATCTGGCAAATTTAAGGATCTTGACCAAAGAGGGCGATTAAAAACTAGTAAATGAAGGTACTGATATTTAAATCTAAATCAGACTCTGGTTGCTGAGTCCTTTGCCGTTTTACCTACTAGCACTGCTTTCAAGAAAGCCAGCCTCACGGGGCGCCCGGTTGGCTCAGTTGGTTAAGCATCTGCCTTCGGCTCAGGTCATGACCCCAGGGTCATGGGATCGAGCCCTGCATCAGGATCCCTGCTCCGCAGGAAGCCAGCTTCTCCTGCTCCCACTCCCCCTGCTGTTTTCCTTCTCTCACTCTTTCTTTGTCAAATAAATAAATAAAATCTTAAAAAAAAAAAGAAAGAGTGGGGTCCTAATCCAATGTGACCAGTGTTCTTATAAGAAGAGAGAAGCAGAGACACCAGGGAAGTACACATACAGAGAAAAAGTCTTGTGAAGACATAGTAAGAAGATGGCCATCTACAAGCCAAGGAAAGAGGCATCAGGAGAAACCAAGCCTGTCACCACCCTGGTCTTGGATTTCCAGCCTCTAGAACTGTGAAAAAATAAACTTTTCTTTAAGCCACCCAGCCTGTGGTACTTTGTTTTTTTTTTAAAGATTTTATTTATTTATTTGAGAGAGGGAGAGAGAATGAGAGATAGAGAGCACGAGAGGGAAGAGGGTCAGAGGGAGAAGCAGACTCCCTGCTGAGCGGGGAGCCCAATGCGGGACTCAATCCCGGGACTCCAGGATCATGACCTGAGCAAAAGGCAGTCACTTAACCAACTGAGCCACCCAGGCGCCCCAGCCTGTGGTACTTTGTATGGCAGCCTTGGCAAAGTAATACAAGTATATAAAGCAATAAGACTGATTTCGTAAGCTCTATGTGAAAGTGGGTGGGAGAGAGGGGAAGGGAGAGGGACAAGTAGACTCCTCGCGGAGCCTGACTTGGGGCTCTATCCCAGGACCCTCGTGACCTGAGCTGAATCCAAAAGTCGGATACTTAACCCAGGCACCCTGAAAGTCAGTTTATTTAATTACTTGATTGAAATTACATTATATTTTCGGACATGGGGCAATTTAAGTACTGGACAAGTTTGCTATCTCTAAGTTTGTAATGACTACCCACCAGAAAATCTCTGTTATCAGATAATCAATATAAATTTATGGAGATCAGAAACATGACTCTTACTTCAGAAGAAAGATGGCACAGAGCTGGAAGTACAGAAAATGTAGAAAAGGTCAAGGTGAAGAAAATTAGTCCATTTGCCCAAAGTGACCATCTGTTTGATTTAATCCCTTGTTTGATATTGGGGTAAAGAACAGCACTGTCACTCTTAGCTTTATAAGCCCACTCTCAGGACTGCTCAATTGGCAAACATGTTTATTTCCCAAACCCATCAAATACAACCACCAGAGTATTTTTTCTAGAGAAAGCAAAGTAAAAACACCAACTTATGTTAACAAGGGGATATCCAGTCCCACATACCTAACACTATAGTAGCTCCAACAATCTATTCTCTAAGAGATGGTGAAAAGTTCACTTAATACCACAAACAATGCCAATGAAAATCAAGCCAAACAAAAGAAAGCAAAACAAACACACAATCAAACAAAATCTTTTTATATTGCCTTTCTAGGAGTTCAGCTCACAACTCGGCAGGATACCTTATTTCTTCTTGAGGACTTAAACCTCTCCAACAAATTATTTGACTATTTGCTTAAGCTTCTGTGAAAAAAAAGCCACATATTAACTGCTAAATGGTAAGTATAAATAAATGAATGCCATGTTTGCTTTTCCATCACCAGATGAAGAATTCAGCCCACATTGAAGCTAAATGAGATGTTCTGAGCCAAATCATCATATATTTTGGTATAAGAAACATTCCTGAATCAGAATGAGAAAAATAAAATTGCTTATTTTTGGCTGTCTCCTTATTTATTTTCTTATTTTTACTTTGTAAATATGTACATTTATATGTATACATGCATTTATCTATTACATATGTGTACATTTGTAATATATCTATTATACATATAGTTATATATGTATATTCATATATAATTCATAAGTACATAATAATAAATAAGTCACATAAACATTAATATGGAATGTGATGGCATGAGAAAAACATTTAACAAGGTCACTGAGATGTGGCTGTATTTATGGAAAAAGCAGTCAATGTTTTCTCCAAATAATAATGGCTATCCTTTTTAAGAGAAAAAATAGTATAACTGATTATCATATATAAGACTGCACTTGCTTAGTTAAAAGAAAATATGAAAAATAAACTTAAGGCACACTTCATTTACAGGTATTCAGTAAACATAAAATAAGACAGAAAAAAAGAGAACTATTGCATGAGCTGTAACAGGTATTCATTATATATTTTAAAGCTGCTTTCTGCAGTTAAGTCTCTATTCTGGATAACAGCATTATTTATTTTACTATTTCCAGCATTTCACTCAAGTACTAGGCTCTTAATTTTTATCTTATAGGCTATATCTGTCAGAATAAAGAACTTGGTATTTGGCAAAAAAATACATCAAAGAAATACTCTTTGTGAAGGTTTCTTTTTTTAGTCAAGTCAGATGATATCTTATTAACATTCCTATTAATTACAACAAATAGAAAAGGTGGCAATCCAGAATATGCTTTTGGCTTAACCATTGCCTCACAGAGTTATTCTATTACAATACTCTTGATTATTGATTTTTTTTGATAGCACTCATCATGCTAAACAAGTATATTCCTGGATAATATCATTCTAATTTTGTATTTCAACTAATCCAGTTTACATACTTAACAAAATGCCCCAATTACACAGTATCCATCTTTTGTAGAGTTAAAATGTGGTAATTGGTGCTATGGGTAGGATATACTATTGGGATAATGGCAGATTCACCATGACTTTGCCCAGTGGGTTAAAATAGAAATTTCACTAGAGGTGCGCTCTTTCTCTCTCTCTTTTTTTCCTTATATCTCCTCCAAGATTTACTTTAAGAATTAAATGTGATTTTAAAATATTACTTTATATGCAGCAATCCCTACAATTTATTTTTTTAAATTAATATAAAAACTTTAGCAATATTTTCTAAAGTAAAACAAAGTTCATAGAACACAACCACCAAATTCAGTAATTATTATTATAAGTAAATCAAAATTACAGAGTAACTTGAGCATTACTATTTTTTTCTTTTTTTGAATATAAAGAATTTATGTATTGTTTGGAAGAAAATACCCAAATGGTTGTCACTGCATGACTGATTAGGTTTGGAAATTTAATCTAAAAATTTAAAGTAGACAAGGGTATCAAATAAAACATGAAATTTTGTCAACTTTTTCTTTTTAAATGTATTTTAAGACTCCCATTGTCTTATTCTTGGTGCCATTATCCTAAGTAAAGGCTCACATTCCCTTACACCTGAAATATTGCAAAATTATTCTAACTTTTTTCATTGTTTTTAATCTCTTCCAATCTCTTTTGTGTCAGTCAGGTTTCCTGTAGTAAACAGAAAATACATTTTTAAATGATAATTTAAAAGATTTTAATAAATGAATTATTTACAGAGGTGTGGGCATGGTCAATGGACTGATGATAGATTGTTTTCTCCTACATCTGTTATCAGAACTTGGTGACAGCTATAGTAAGGGGAAGGAACCACACAACAGGAAGAGTGATCATTCAGTGGAGGAGGTCAGCCACTGCCAAACCACTGTGGTTGGGCCTGAGGGAAAGGAAATAAATAAATATTCAAACATCTTCCTCCATCCACCATCCAATCTCCTGTTGACCCCATGGGTACAATTCAATCTGAAGTCAGAAGATGGCAGAGCCTGGGTGATGCATCCATAGAAGACCACATTCCAGCATTTAGAACATGGCAAAGAAGTAAAGGTAGGATAACCTAGAACTCCATTCAGTCAATATTTCCAATTTTTTTAAATCTCACATATCTCTTCTCTAATCAAAAACCATCAATGACACCCATTCCGTAGGCAGGTGCAAACATTTGAGCTTGACGAAAACACTGTCTTCAGAAGAGAGGATCAAGATGCTCAGCAATCCTCTCTTCTGAGACACCCTGATACTAACCATTTTTCTTAACATCCTTCTAGAAAAATAAGGTAAAACAAGCTATGTAGAGAAGTTGGGGCATAAATTAATGGAGCAGAGCATGAAAACCAAAAAAAAAAAAAAAAAGGAAGAAATGAAACAAAGAAACACAAATAGCATCGAAAACATGAGGTGAGATTAAAGGAAGGCTGCAGAAAGAATATAGGCTGATAAACACATGATAAAATTAGATGATGGAAGAAAATGGTTTAACGTGCAAAAAAAGTGGGAGATCCAAAGCAGTGGTCAGTAAGTGGGTGGATAATGATTTTTAGTTTGTGAAGAGCGACCGAGAAGAGTGGGTGGGAAATTGGCCCCAGTATACTAATTTTCAGACAATGACTGCTGAGACAGTAGCTGTAGCTACAAACACCCCATCAAAAAGAATGTGCTTTATAGAACCTTAAGGCCAAGGACATTTATTCTTTGTCAGTAATTATGCATCCCCTTCAGTGTTATTGATTGTAGGGTCCTTTTTTTATAAGTATTTCCTCAAAACCATCTATAAAAAGATACAAAATATTTCACTTAATATTTGCTTCCATGAACATTTTCCCTGCCTACTCTTTAATGCAAACCTGCTTAATGGTAATAGTATTATAAATAAAATTTCAGGCAAATGGATCCAAAGTCCACTGTTCAAAGTAAATAAAGGCATTAAGAAATGGCAAGAACACTAAGGATATACAACATTTCCAAATACTATGATAGAATTTCAAATTTATTTTTTCCAATACAAGCATAATCTTTCAAAAAGTTCATCCATCGGTGAAACCTTAAATGGGATAAGACATAAGTTTCTTCTATTCAGTATATGCCATAGTGAAGAGCAGATTTGAGCTGCTACTACCCGAGAGTCTATTATATGAGACTGTCTTTTAAATACTGACACTGAGCAAATGTCCAAGCAATAGTTATATGTCCCCCCTTAATGCATTAGTTTATACCGGGACACTTAAATGTATAACTTTTTGAAACGAATGTAATGTATGATGGCAAATATAGAAATTAATGCTGTACTTAAAGTTCTTCTTTAAAGCCATTTGTAAGAGGCTAAAGGCATCCTTTGTCCATCCTTTTCTGTATTTTTTGCCTCTTTTTCTCCACCTTGTCACTTCAAATGATACGTACTCTCTATATAGATTAAGAATATGTGATTTAATATAATTCAACCACTTCCTGGTCTCACCTACATATTTTTAAAGTTATTCGTAGTAGAGGTCAAATATGGCCATTTCAATATTTAACAGCTGAAAAGAGTATTTATGTTAATGAATGTGAGAATTTATAAAGCAGACAATGTGAATCATCATACATTTATTTTGAAAACTAGACTATGCCTATATGTATTAGCTCTTGACCAGGACACTGCTCTCCAGTCTCTAAACAAAGCAACATTGCTCTGTGCCCTTGGTAAACATATAGTCCTGTTGCTTTGAAAGACTCTGAGTTTTTCTGCTGGTGATACAAACCTTCATAGACATTTGGCAATGTGTTTTCAGAGCCGATGACCAATACTAAATATAGGAGTTATGGTATTCTACACACACATGCATTAGGAATGTGTTTGAGAGTCCTAATGATAGGTGGAGACTTAAAAAAAAAAAGTACTTTGCCTTTGGGACAGATATCAACAGAGCCATTTACATGAATTTAGTATCTGGTCTTCCCACATTCCTACAATTATAAATATGGTTCTAGAATAAAAACAGAGAAGAGTGTAATATGTTTCAAGCATTTTAAAACGTGTTCTAGGTAGTCCTAAGAATAAGTAGGAGTCGGTGAGGGAATTGATAGAACAGTCTTCTGTCCCAGTTCCAACCTCAGCTGAATTCCTCTAAGAAATGGTAGAAAATCCCTGATTAAATAGAAGCCCCATTCTCTGGATAAAAACATTGAACCATACTGTGGCAAAGCAACTTGCTTAAATTAGAGAACAACCTGGACCAAAGCCAGATCTACTGATCCCCAGTACCCCTCTGCCTCCAATTTAAGATGGATTAGATTGTTGAAAGTGGCTGAAAACTCATGCTAGGCTAATACTTAAAATTTCCCAATTAAAAAAGTATATGGATCATATGTGGCATTTGCAAAATAATAATCTATTTAAACATATACACAATTTAATGTAATACGTCCTATTAAAGGAACAAAACTGAACGACATGATTGACACCGAAATTCTAAGACTTTTTAGAAATGACAGTTAATTTCAATTTATTTTACTGTTTCAGGAACATTTCTATAGTAACTGAATTGTATTTTGCTCCCTTCCATTAACTTTTATTGTATTGTAAACAGCACATCAACACCGTTGGCATAAAATAGCCTGTGAAGAGTACTGTTCGTAATGGACTGTGAATGATAGGGATTTTTTTTTTTTCAAAAGTACTGAAATGAAATATCCTACCAGGAAAGAAACACTCTAGAATATTGTAAAATCAGAGGGTGGTGTTTATTAGGTTCCTTCCCTTTTTTGGTGAGTTTCAGTGTATATTTAAATATTCTAAAGACCCAAATGCAAGAGCTCCTGAGTCTTCAAAATAGATGAGCACAACATGCACCCTTTGTCTTTTTCAATGTGTTTCCCCTTCAGAACAAAACCCGTCGTATATATATTTATATGCTATTTCACCAGCAGCATGCTGAGATCTGGATACCTTTTCCAACATTAATTAGATGATCACCACATGGGTTATGATTTGGATTTTTAAATCCAAACAGAGAACTGCCCCTTACGACACAAACTGGATTTCCAGAGCAATAAACAAACAATTGAGGCAGACTAGAGTATTGACACTTCAATGTGAGGACCTTCAGGTCTAGGAGTATAGAAACAAATGAAGAGCCATTGTCAACATAATTGCATGAAATTTTAAACAATTTGTCCACACACTAAAAGACAGTTCAGTGATAAACTGTAGTTTGGAATCATACCCAATGATTACTCTTCAGAGAAATTAGCAGTTATGAGTATATATTTTTCCAGCATGCTGGATAAAATATGTACATGACCAACTGATTTAACACAAGGTTAAATCATTCAGGGATAAAAGGAGAGTATTATGAAAAAAAAAATACTAGAAAAACCTGTTTCTTCTAGATAAATTATCAGGTATTCTGAAATGCTTTTTAGGGGAAGATACAATGGAGGTTGTATAATCATATCCTTAGAATTCCTCTTATGCTGACCCTTTTGTTAAAATTAATGTACCTCTCATCAAAACAGAGCTTTTCAAGAAGAATCTCTATGTTATGCTTAGTTTGGTACTTTTTAAACTCCTTTTAAAATGTACATATATATGTGAAACTATTAAGTGATCAAAATGATGTTATTTTTTCCCAGCTAAGTGGATGATAGTATAAAACATTCACTTAATATTTGCAACTGGACCACCAATATTTCTGTTATTTTAAGCCTACAGATGCATCTCTCCTATTTTCTTTTCTTTTCTTTTCTTTTTTTCTTACCCAATAACTTTTGAATGTAATACTTTATCTCCATTCCCACAGCTCTAATCACTTCAAATATTTTCTCCTAAAATATTTTAACAGCCTCTAAAGTAGTTTCCCTTCTAGGGTCTTTCATTTTCCATGCTGTTGTCAAGTCTAATGATAGCACTCTGTCAACTAAACACCATCAGTGGCTCCCTATAACCTAAAGGATAAATTCAAAATTACTTAGCATATAAGACCTGTCACAATCTGGCCGATATTTGCCCTTTTTCATCTAGTGACATTATCTCCCTCTTATACAACTTCCAATCATAGCCAAATTGTGTAAACCCCATGCTGTTTCAAGACTATATTACATCTTTGCACATGCTGTTCCCTCTCTGTGAAGAATCTTTTATACATTTCCCCATATGGAGAACTTGCACTAAATCTCTCAGATTTCTCAAAGATTCCCTTACTTCAGCAATGGCTTTTCTACTCCTTCCTACATTTTCAAAATATTTTGTATATTCCTCTAACCCCTATCTAATTTATGTTTTTACTTGTATATCAGGGTTTTTTTTGTTTTTGTTTTTGTTTTTTTTTTTACCGTTAACTTCTAAGTCCTTTAAAAACACAACCTTGGTCATCTTTGTAACTTGAGAGCCTAGCATAAGGCATGGCATTGAAAGAGACATCGGTAAGTGTTTGTTGAATGAATACATGAATGAATGAATGGGCAGATCTAAAGGGAAGAAATCAGAGAAACTTAAAAAAAATGAACTAATGAAAATTTGATTTAAAATAAATGTTTGACTCAGTCATCCAGTAGCATGTATCATATTCTATGGCATCATTAGAGTACATCATATTATTATAAAATTATTATAGTAAAAACCAGAAGAATGATATACACAAGCATTCAGAAGAGGTTCACCTGGCTAGGGTTGCATGTAGATGCTCCAAAGCTGGCAAACTGACTGTTTATTTGTTTATTTAATTTTACAATGTGGTGTTTAGACTGGGTAGGAAGGTGGTTTGGGGTAGAGGAGGTAGCAGAGAAAGATGGATGGAAATTCTTAAGCAAACTGTAAGTCACATGCACCTTGGAGGTAATCTGACCTATTGTTTCAGGCATAGAATTCTGAATTTTTAGAAGTTCTTAGGCTGGATCAGTAACAATAAATCAATGCTTCATTTATGAAATTACTGCATGGTTAAATCCCAGTACGTGTGGAGGGAAAAAAAAAACTGTCAGGGTTTATTTTTCCCCATTATTAAGGTTTGGCTTATCAAAAAGAGCCATAATTCTGAAACTTCTCAGATACCTTTCATGTTCTCCAATTACTTTGTCATGAATGGCATAGCCTACTTTGATAAGTTTTTTTTAAAAGATTTTATTTATTCATTTGCGAGAGAGACAGAGAGAGAACAAGCAGGGGGAGAGGCAGAGGGAGAGGGAGAAGCAGACTCCCTGCTGAGCAAGGAGCCCATTGCGGGACTCGATCCCAGGACCCTGGGATCATGACCTGAGCTGAAGGCAGATGCTTAACCATCTGAGCCACCCGGGTGCCCTCTTTTGATTAAGTTTTGACTCTACTTTCAACAAGCAGAATAAAAAAGAACAGTAACACTAGTCTGGTTAACAGAAAAAAAGAAATCAGTGGCCAAACTAATGCAAAACTTATCATTAATGTCAAAGTCTCATTTTCCACCTCCACATATGTAACTAAGAGACCACAGCATTCTTTATGTCTTTATGGGGAAAGTACGAGAAGTAGAAAATGGTACTCCTCTTCACAAACAAGGCAAATCTCCCAGCTCAGCGGGGAACCTGCTTCTCCCTCTGCCTCTGCTGCCCCGGCTTGTGCTCACTCTCTCTGGCAAATAAATAAAATCTTAAACAAAAACAACAACAACAAAAAACAACAAAAAAAACCCACGGCAAATGAATGGCTCTCTTCTCATTGGCTGTGGAACTGACATAATTTAGGCTGCCTACAATTAATAGCTCATTAGTAACTATTAGGTAATTGTTGGCTTGCATTCAGATATTGGCAGATGCCTGATAAGACACTTAATGAATTTTTCATTAGTCTTTCTGAGAAAGCCTTCAGGAGAAAAAATACTTCTGATGGCAGCAGCTCTTTCAGTTTCTTTTGCTTCCCCCTTGAGCCTCCAAGTATTTTCAAAATCAAATTTTAAAATGTTAGTGACATCATACCTAGGTTATCTTTCAGCCAAATACTTTAATAAATCTATTTCTCTCTGCTCTATATGTCCCTCTACCCAAAGTCACCACCAGTACTGGTGCAAGACACTTCATTTATACATATTTAATTTTGTATTAAGTTTTCCCAAAGTATTAGTCACCCACATATCTGACATAATTTCTAAATAATGAATAGGGGATGGAAACAACAGTTTCTAATAGACAACGTTTTTAACTACAATTTGTGTTCAAACACAAAGTCTCGAGTGAAAATAGGCAAATATTTGATGCTGCAAAATATATTTTTAATATTCACTTATCTAACCAAAAATGGTTTAAATTCTATTGTACAGTGAAAGTCTTTGGTGGAAAGTAATGCATTCACAACAACCTAGCACTTTATATAGATGCTAAAAATAGACGGGTTCATAGTTACATGGGGAAAATACTGATTGCCACAATAAAACTTTCAATTATATCATCTAAGAATGTTGCTGAACATTTCATTATTGATTGTTCGGAGAAGACATAACTGCTGAATGCTAAGTGTGATTTTGATTTGTCAACATTACTTTCACTGTAATTAAAATCCTAGAGTCATCTTTATTTTTTTAAATTTTTTTAAAGATTTTATTTATTTATTTGAGAGAGAGAATGAGAATGAGAGGAAGAGAGCGTGAGAGGGGGCAGGGTCAGAGGGAGAAGCAGATCCCTGCTGAGCAGGGAGCCCGATGCGGGACTCGATCCTGGGACTCCAGGATCATGACCTGAGCCGAAGGCAGTCGCTTAACCAACTGAGCCACCCAGGTGCCCCAAATCCTAAAGTTATCTTTAAATAATTCTTCACTCAAATTGCATCCTGATGAGTTTCCTTATCTCTATAACTGGACTGCCAACACCCAAATAAGTGACTCCTCCAACGGCACTTGTGGTATCTCTACGTTCTTGCCCTGAAACGAGCAGCTCTAAAAGCTTTCTGCCAGCATTTTTAGTTAGAATGATCTATTTGTTTAAATATCAGCTGAGGGGGACTTAGGCAAAATCATTACGTGGTGTGACTTCAGTGACTTTGATCTCCTTCATTTTTATTTATTTATTTACTTTTTAAGTCAATGGCTTCATCCTTCTCAGGACTCCACACTGGCACACTTTTGCATGGCCTCACATGACAGTGAGATTACCAATAATCCTCTCTTACCCTCCCCCCCCCGTTTCCCTCCTCCCAGAGTTTTGTTCTGAGCTTACTGTTGGGGAAGAAGGCAGCCTGAGAAGCTGAACCAGGCTACTGTGTGGGCTTTCTTTGGGACCCCTCTGTGAAACTTGTGCTATTTTACTATTTGAAGATAAAAACACCTAATAACAAGGTGACATTAGGTCAATAAGGATCAATAAAAAAAGTCATTTATCTTCTTCATTCTAGGAAAAATCTTATCTTTACACATCTGAAATATATTGAGTGTTCACTGGAATCATTTGTGGTTTCCGTTATACCCCTGTCATCTACAGCTGCACCCCACTCTCCTTGGGCATGTCCTTCTCCATTGCTCTTTTGAAATCCCTCATCCTCACCTCTTCTCCTCTCAGACTTCTCCCTCCTCTCTAATTCTACTGTCACTTCCCTCATATCCAATTGCTTCATTCATTTGTCTTATATTTAGAGTTTTTTAATCTACTCAGAGTTATAAAAAATAGAAAATTAAAGTATCTGTAGAATTTTACATTTGTTGATATTCAAATAATCTCCTGAATGTTACCGTAATTTGAAAGCTGTTTTCCACGTTAACTTTGGTGGCCACTGTTGATTAGATAACAATAAATTTAGTCGTGTGTGCAGTATAATTGATAATTTTTGAACAATATTATGTCACTGTCTTTAAAGAACTGTACTTTTACTTAGTATTTTTTTAAGATTTTATTTATTTATTTGACAGAAAGAGACACAGCGAGAGAGGGAACACAAGCAGAGGGAGTGGGAGGGGGAGAAGCAGACATCCCGCCAAACAGGGAGCCTGATGTGGGGCTCGATACCAGGACTCTGGGATCATGACCTGAGCCGAAGGCAGATGCTTAACGATTGAGTCACCCAGGCGCCCCACTTGGTATTTTTTTTAAATAAAAATAAGTCCTACCAGTGCAATGATAACCTTATTTTTATAAGCATGTAACCTTCTGTTTCAATTCAGTTAGGATGTAACTAAGAAAAACATTGTTCAATTACTATAAAAACTATTTAGAAACATACAATTAGAGAAAATAATGTCAAAATGATTTTTATACATGATTACAGAAGTTCTGAATAAATATGCCTAATTCTTATTTACCAATATTGTTATAAAGGAGTATAATAGTGTAATCTTAAATTATAAAATGTATTTGAGAGAAATTATATATGACAAATACATATGTGTACATATTTTCTTTTTTTAAGAATGTACATATTTTCTAAATGAATAATTTATGCACTGTTAAAATACTGAGTCATTGGTGCTGCTGGACCAACCTTTGTGTCTATGAGATCCATCCATGTTGCTAAATTCAATGTGATTTTCATCAGCCCAGTAGAGTCTATAGTTGACATAATCTATTGTTAGTGCCATGGGTCTAGAAATCTTGGTTTCTATGACAACACTCTGATTGGTTCCATCCATTCCAACACGTCCAATGTGAGGATACTCACAGCAGTCAATCCAATACAAATACCTAGGAAAGAAAATCAATAGCCATTTCGTTTACACTCAGGGAGTGAAACATCGCACAATATTTCACTTATTTACTCAGCTATTCCCCAAATTAATTCATTGTATCTCTCTGAATTGTAACTTCTAAGAAGCATATTTTAAATGCAAGGTTTTCTTATGATTTTTATTAAACATATAGCATACTTTGAAATATCCATATAATTTTAAATATGTTTCCTTTAGCACACAAACCCATATATAGAACATATATTATTTCTATAAGCGTTCACAAATTATAGATCCCTAAAACTAACAGAGGTAAGCCTTCAAGCTGCATCTGTAATGTTGGAGGAATAAAACTATCCACATATATATATTTTTTTCTTTTGGGTTTATTACCGATGAAAATTTCAAAATGATTCATGGAGGAGTACATTATATTTGCCTGAATCTGCATTGTTCAATGGGGTAACCTTTAGCCAATTGTGACTCTTAACATTTAAATTAATTAAAATCATATAAAATTAAGTGAACTGGATTGTTCCTCAGTCATACTAGCCACATTTCAAGTACCCAATAACCATTTGTCACGTGGCTACCATATCCAACAGCATAGATACAGAGCACTTCCATCACCACAGAAAGTTCTATTGGACAGCACTGATTTCAATTATGTTATTAGAAGTTCTAGAGTAAGGTGTTTCAGACAGTAGTTAAAAAAATACAATAAAAGGAAGAAAGTTATATTGGTACTAAAACTAACTGAGTTAAACATAAATATTGTGCCCTGGTAAAATATAAATAATGTATAAGTGACAGAAATTACTGAGATATTTCTATTTAATTAAACCATTTATTTTTTTCTCATAGTAGAAAAAGTCACTTTATCTTGTTGACTATGTTTCTTTCTCTATATAATTCAAGATTTGAGTTAGAGGATCGTTAATGTCCTTTTCACAGTCCAACACTAAAACTGAAACTTATTAACCCAATTAGTTTCCCCAGATCCATTCTTTTCTTTTTAGTAAGTATAAAATCACTGCCAATTAGTTCTTCGTATTTGGAAGATGTGTAATTAAAATAATATGGTATGAAAATTATTCTATATGGTTTATAACTGGCATATTTGGTTTAAAATCAAAATGTTCCGGGCGCCTGGGTGGCTCAGTTGGTTAAGCGACTGCCTTCGGCTCAGGTCATGATCCTGGAGTCCCTGGATCGAGTCCCACATCGGGCTCCCTGCTCAGCAGGGAGTCTGCTTCTCCCTCTGACCCTCTTCCCTCTCGTGCTCTCTATCTCTCATTCTCTCTCTCTCAAATAAATAAATAAAATCTTTAAAAAAAAATAAAATCAAAATGTTCCTTAAAGAAAAATTTTCCTCATACATTCTGATAGTGATAATTATGTTTAGACATTTTAACCACACAGTATGAAAGAAATAATAGATTTGAAGAAAACCATTTATCAAATACTGGGCTAACATAATAATCATTGTAAGAAATATGTGCATTTTTGTGCTGACAATCATTTTCTGGGGTTCCGCAATAAAGGCAGGGGATAGCAGATTATAAAGATACTTTTAAAAGTTCTTTACTACCGAAAATATCATTAAGAGTTCTAATTTTGCACAGCACTTAAAGTAAGGAATATGTATCTGATAAGGACTAAACAAAAGGTAGACTATTGCAAGCAAGATTCAAAGAGAGCTCTGAGAGTGAGAATTTAAAAACAAATTTGAGTCTGGAAATACAACAGTCAAGTTTGCATAGAGCAATACTGGACTTGCTGTCCAGTGCTTATGTATATCTATGGTAGTTCTGAACAAATTTAAAAATTTTACATCACCAGATAATAAGAGATACCAAGCCTTTTAGAAATTGATTAAATGTACTGTATCTTTAAATCTTGAATTATTTTAAGTTATTTAAATCTTGAATTATTATATTTTTATTTTGAAAGCAAACATATGTCAACAAAATACATCTAGAAAAACACAATCTATTCTTTTCTAGTAAATTTATGGAAGTGCACCTTGCTGTCTATACTAGAGATAATGGAAGTATAGATAAAAAGGAAAAAAATGAATCAGAAAGAAGTAAAAATGCAAAGATAGTTTATCTCATTGAAATCAGAACATTCCTCCTTGGCTTACTGACTGGAAGTCTTGGGAACACTAACATAGCAATATTTTTCCCTAATAGATGATATCATATATATGCCAGCTTCTCTCACACAGGTCAGATACAACCAAATATATGTGGGCTTCTATACAACCAAGACGTTTTTGAGAAGTGAATATAAACAAATAAAAACTTAAAGTAGTATTTCAATAACATTCTGTACCATTACAAAGTATATGTCCAATTTGGCTTAATTAGAGGCAGTATTCATATTTATATACATGCACTTGCACTTGCAATTCAAACATCCCAAAAGTAAAAAAAAAAAAAGTTTTCTCCATCAAATGTTATCAATAAAATATTGCAAATTATTGGATGTGAATAATAATGTTTCTGGAGTCATTAAGTAAATTATGAATTCCAAATGGTCTGACATCCATATAACAGCAATTTAAAATTTTTATCTATAATCTGAACTTTTTTTTTTTGGCTGGTCCTATCACCATCTTGAGCCAAGATATCAAGAACAGGAAGAACAGATTTCATGGAGTCTGACATCTGTTACATCATTCCCAGAAAGCTCACTAAGAGTTTTGAAATCCTGTCCTTGCCATACAAGCTCTCCTTAAAAAAGGCACAAACATACTTCTCCCAATTACTCCCCACCATTAAAAAATGTGTCACTTCAGCTCTATTTGCAGTATTTACAGTCCCACATTTTCACTTCTGTGCTTCCATGAATCACTGGAAGAGATCATTCCTCTTCAATTACATAGATCTTTTCATATAGACATAATTCACTTTGCCTCTCCATTCTCCACAAATTCTTCCCTGATCACATTTTTCCAGATAGGTTTCAAGATTAAACATATTTGAGAAGTGCTTTCTTTAACAAAATAAGCATCATCTTTTTTTAATTATTATTGTAAAAGCCTTTAATAGGCTTTAATACGACACGGTGTTTCTCTCAGAGGGAGGTATGGTGTCCCTTTCTTTATCACAGAATCTTGGGTGATAGCATTTATTTTCCTAGGGTAGTTCACAGGAAACACACTTTGGGAAACTGTGCTTTAGCTCTTTCTGGTCTACAGAATTACTTTTCTTTATTGCATGTGTAATTGAACAACACATATGTTGTGAACAGAGGAACCCACAAAGCACTAATGATGTAGATTCTCAGGCCTCATATTCAAAGAACCTACCTTGATTAACTCAGCTGGTATAACAACTCTAACAAGCCCCAGAGCCATTCTTAAGTAGATTGAGAACCGTATTTTGAAACAATAATTTTTTGAGGCCATATACCAGATACTCCTTAGAACTGGGAACACAGAGGTAAACAGATACGATTTTTACCTTTAAAGATCTCTCAGTGAATGCAATAGAGGCGGATGTAAAACAAATGGAAAAAAAAAAGTATTATGATAAAACTACTTTACTATGGAGGCACAAAAGAAGGAATGATAAATTTACTAGATGGAAGAAAGCATGAAAGAAATATTGTGCTCACTAATAGTTCTTTCAACATAAATGCTATCTTCATAGCTACCTTATAAAGGTAAGAATAACTCTTATCTCCTTCAGATATTACAACAGAATATAATTTAAATGAAGATTTTAATGTGTAACAGGTCTTAAAGATCATGTGGCCTAAGACCTTCATTCTACTGATAAACTGAGACCATATAAGATTATGTGTGTTGTCATAATCTATTATGATAGTGATACAGTTGGACAAGGGCTCAGGTCTCTAGATTAATAGACTACTTTTTCTTTAAGTCACTCTATGTAGAGCCTTAAGGAAATGAGCTCTAGAAACAGATTAATCAGGTTCAAATTTCGGGTCCATCTATAACTAGCTGTGTGAATCTGGCCAATTAGGCTCTTTGAGCCTTTGTTTACTCACATGTTGAAGAGAATAATAATAGTTCTTCCTCATAAGATCACCATGAGGATTAAATGATAGACTATAGGGAAGAAATTTAGAACATTGATAAATGGAATAAAAGTTTACCAAATATTAACTATTACTTTTTATCTGTACTAGATGTAATATATATTTTATATATATGTGTACACTCCCCCTATATATATATTGGTTTAGTAATACCCACCTAATAGGTGACCTGTTGCATCTGGATTGTGTATATAGTATTATATAATTTGTCTGGATTTTTTTTTAAAGATTTTATTTATTTATTTGACAAAGACAGAGAGAGAGCACAAGCAGGGGGAGTGGCAGGCAGAGGGAGAAGTAGGCCTCCCGCTGAGCAGGGAGCCCGATGTGGGACTCGATTCCAAAACCCCAGGATCATGACCTGAGCCGAAGGCAGACGCTTAACCAACTGAGCCACCCAGGTGTCCCTAATTTGTCTGGATTGTGTGTTTTATTACATGATTTGTCTATTTAAGTACTCATCAACCAAAAGAATATTATGAAAATATTCTATTGCTTTGAAAAAAAGTATAGTTTAACTCTTTTCAGGTATGAATGAATCTTCATAGACACCAGATTTCTCTCTCCTTATGGGTACCCACATTTTGATGCCAAATTTCATTTCCTTTTCCATACTTAAACCTCATTACCATACACTTTTTCCAAATTTTTCAATAAGTCTGTACCAGACATTCTGGTAATTTTAACATCTGAAATTCAACTTCTTAAAAACTACCTAAGTATGAAATTTGCTATAAATAATTAAAGCTGAAAAATGAAAACTTCAGTGAAAATGTCAAAAGTGGAGTTCTAAATTTCATCCATATAATATGTAATGTTTACCTAAGATCACGTCTGAAAAACTTCAGCTCCAAATAATATCTATTCTGTAAGTTATAACAAAGTGTGAACATAGAAAACAATGTTTACTGTAACCATAACAATAGGCTTCTGTGGTTCCTGAGGATGTCTTTTATAGTTTAGTATAATATACTATATTTCTTTAAAAAATTAAAATAGAAATCTGCTCTCAGGTTTTACTATTTTTTTCTGAATTCAGGAAATATACTCAGCAACATTTCTTCCAACTGCAATTATTTCTGATTTTGAATTATAAATAAATTCTTCATATTCATTCCCTATATGTTTTTGACTAAGTATGGGAATATAGGTTTAAAAATTGATAAAGGATTTTTTATGTAACTGTTTATTTTAATAAAATATTTCTACTTTCCCACAGAAATCAGAAACTGAGTTTTAATTCCTGGTATGCCTTTCATTCCCTCACGACAAAAGTTCCCTTATGACTTTTCTCCTTGAAACATGCGGGTTATTTACATACTGATGTATTGGCTTGGGCGATGATGCAGGTACAATGTGCCTGTAACTATAACCCCATTTGCTGTGTACATCCAGTTGCCCATTTATTATTTCCTTTTGCAGTGAAGTTAACAATCTCTGTGTTCGGCACAACCAGTGATCAAGACATGGCCTTTTTGCTAAAGAACTCACTTTCTAGATGGAGAGAAAGACATTAATAGTCATATGTACACCTGAAACTAATCTAATGTTTTATGTCAATTATACCTCAAAAAATAAAAATTTAAAAAATTAAAAAGTCATGTAATGGTGTGTGTTCAATATGTGGGGACTTCTTAGGCACAGCTGGGGAATGTTTCACAGAGGAAGTGATATTTTCTGCTGTTCTTGGAAAAATGGGAAGTTGTTGCAACCAGAGGAAAATCAGAAGGGCATTCTAGGAAGAAAGAATGACTTGAGGAAAATACAGAAGTATAAAATTTGTCTTTTTCAAATTCATCTGCATTGTCATTATCCATATTGGCAATAATGGACACAGATACTGAGTTTTATATGAGTCCTTCAATATATTTTCATTAAAATATATTTATAATTCAAAATAGCACCTAGTATTATTTTCTTGTGGTATTGCTAACATACTATTAGAAAAGGAATCCAAACAAAAATATTCTTAATAAGGCATGCTTGTAATGATTTTATTTGTTTCCAAAAAAAACTCATATCTACATTTAAAATTTAAAATTTTGTAAAGAGGCTAATTATTAAAATGGAAGAAACTATAGTTTTGTCTTTATATGTTTGTTTTCTTATTCCTGTTTGTATAGCTCTTGAAAAACATGCTCATGATCCAACATTATTTTGTTACTGAAAATTCTAATGTGATATAATAGGAAAAGTATGGGACCAAAGGTTGAAAATTGGGTTAAATCCCCAACTTAATATCTTACTACATAAATGATCCTGAGAAAATCAGTTGGCCATTTTGAGGCTGAATCTTCTTTTCTGTACTTTAAGGATAATAGTGAAAAAATAATATCTTTCTTACAGACTCGGAAAACAAGCAACTAAAGTGATAAAATTCAGTCACAGTTTTCAAATTCATAGAATTCTAGAGAAGCAGTTAGTTATCTTCATTATCATTATTATAACAGGGGAACTCCAATCCCAATAGGTTTACAAACTGATCATCTCCCTTTCTTATCTCTGCCCCTTTCTTGTATTCCTCATATTCTAGGGAAATATTCCTCTATTTACCTGTTTGCCTGAGCCAGAAGTCTTAATAAGGTTTGGTTTGCTGTTGTTATTGTTGTGGTGTGTTGCATTTTTATCCCTAGGTTTTTTTTTGCTCTGCAAAGAGGTCTGGCATCAAAGTTTCACAAATGTGTATACTTAAATTGTTCCAATCATGAGTTCTCTCAATTCCTTGAATGTGCCGTGCTCTCCTATGCATCTTTGCTTTCCCACAGAGCTTGTTCTTTTTGCCTGAAATACCTCCTGCTCTGAAGAGGACTGCATCAACTGGCTAATTCTTACTCTATCAGTCTTGTCCAGGAAGCTGACTCTGATTCTAGTTGAGATAGAAACATTTTCAATTTTCTTTTTTTTCTATTTTTGACTTTTTTTATTATGTTAATCACCATATTACATTACATTACATTACATTACATCATTAGTTTTTGATGTAGTGTTCCATGATTCATTGTTTGTGCATAACACCCAGTGCTTCACGCAGAACGTGCCCTCTTTAATACCCATCACCAGGCTAACCCATCCCCCACCCCCATCCCCTCTAGAACCCTCAGTTTGTTTCTCAGAGTCCATAGTCTCTCATGGTTTGTCTCCCCCTCCGATTTCCCCCCATTCATTCTTCCCCTCCTGCTATCTTCTTCTTCTTCTTTTTTTTTTTTAACATATAATGTATTATTTGTTTCAGAGGTACAGGTCTGTGATTCATCAGTCTTACACAATTCACAGCACTCACCATAGCACATACCCTCCCCGATGTCTATCGCCCAGCCACCCCCTCCCTCCTACCCCCCACCACCCCAGCAACCCTCAATTTGTTTCCTGAGATTAAGAATTCCTCATATCACTGAGGTCATATGATACATGTCTTTCTCTGATTGACTTTTTTCTATTTTAATAAGTTATTGCATTGTATTTTAATTATTTACTCATATGCTTACCCAATGAACTGTGAAATACCTAGAGATCGGACTGTGCCTTTTATTTTATGCTCCTACCTAGAACAGTGACTGATAGACACTAAATGCTAAATAAATATGAGCTGAATAAATGAATAATTTTCTATTAACCAGTCATAGCACACATTTACTTTATTGTCTGTCATAATGTTCTTTTGTTATGTGATTGCTTGAAATAACATATTAATCATCCAATAAAAGATAAAATTATACTCAGTCTGGCTTTAACATTATATTTTCTATTCTACTTTAAAATGCATAGATATATACATATATATATTCTGCATAAACAACAACTTTTATAAACATTGATGTAAATAATAGTAACTGCCCAAAATTTATGATAAATTAGAACAGTATTTCCCAAACTAAACCAGATAACAGAACAATTGGGATAATTGAATCTCAGCTGAATTTAAATGTAACAAACAGGAAGATGATCAGTCTACATGTATCTTCTTTACCACTCTTAGTAACCACCATATGAAATTGATACTGTGACAATTGGGATACAATTATTAAAAGACAGAAAGGACCTGTAAGCTACCTCCTAAAAATTTATCTGCTTTATTATATTAGTCCAGTGATCTTTATCCTCCTTTAAACAAACCCTTGCGGGTGCCTGGGTGGCTCAGATGGTTAAGCGTCTGCCTTCGGCTCAGGTCATGATCCCAGAGTCCTGGGATCGAGTCCCACATCGGGCTCCGTGCTCCTTGGGAGCCTGCTTCTCCTTCTGCCTCTCTCTCTCTCTCCCTCTCTCTGTCTCTCATAAATAAATAAAAAATAAAAAAAATCTTAAAAAAAAATAAAAACAAACCCTTGCCTTATCACTCACTAAATATCAGGACAGAAATCACACTCCTTAAGGAAATGGGGATCAGTCATATTGGCAAATTCAAAACTTATGTAAACTGCAATGTTAATCTGATGTGGAAGGATTCAAGGACATTTTTATCACATAATCTTATAATTTAAGCTGATTTTTTTAAGCAGGATTACACAATATTTTAGACAGTCATGGAATTTTCACCCTGAAGCTCATCTCATAAAAACTAAAATCCAGGTTGCCCTATTGTCTCACTCTGGGGAACAAGAGAAACATGTACAAAAAAGTGTCATTAAATTTTATCTGCTAAAATAGGTGGCTTTAATTGTTACATAAAAATATCCAATTTTTATCTGTTTTTTTGGTTATAATATGGCAGATCTATATCATAAAATATTATTCAAAATGGAAATCAAGGGAGTCTTTCATAGCATTTACAATAATTTAGTACTTCACTATTTTAACTGACACTTTTGATGGATGGGTTTATATTAATGATAACTTAAGGCTGTTTTCAGTTTACAGGGTAATAATACCTGTAACCCAGGAGAAATAAAACTTAAAGTTAGACTCAGCTGTGTTACTAGGCAAGGACACAGTTTTGTTTTATAACTAGTAAATTCCACAAGACTATTATTATCTATAGATAATGTTTGTCTGTTTAATATGAAGCATCCTGAAGAGTATAAAATGAAAAGCTAAGCCAGCCATAATTGGGTTTCAAAGAAAAGTACAATGGTTTGAACACACTAAAATAAATATCTTCTGATAAATTACTGAAGGAATTAAAATATTCACATTCTTATGAATGAATGATGATAATAGTCAAACTTAGTACATCTGGCCATTATTTCCTGAAACATATTAAAAACAAACTCTCTTGTGACTCTGTTTCAATTAAAATAGAATTGACACTCTTTTGAATCTTTTGTTACTATGGTAAAGAAAATACTTTAAAAGGTAACAAAATGGTTATATAATTATATGAACATATAAAAGTTAAAAGTTGCACATTACCTTGGAAACAGAAAAGTATTTACAGTACAAGTCTTCTCCTATTAGATACTGCTTTTACCCAAAGTAATGTTTAAAATTAAGCTATAAAATATTGAGTGGTATGATCACATTGCCAATTATATACATAACAGACCAAAAAAACATATATACAACATATTAGCAAGAAGCGAAGTCTAACTGTTGTATATGATAAGATAAAAGCAATGATTTCATGAAACATATTAAGTGAAATTAATTTACACAGCAAAAAATTTAGAGCACTACTGTTATCATAATACTTGTTACTGTGAATGTGTCCTATTTTAAAAAATCAAATTTTTTCTAAATTTGTTATTTTAACAAGCATGTTGAGTAGGTTGAACTTCTACAGAGATCATTTTGGAGTATGTAATCATGCTAAATTATACTGAAAAAAAAAAAGAAAGGCATGCCTCTCTACCAAAACAACATAATTAAAAGTGAATGGTAACGGTCCTAATCTATAGAACTTTAGCAGCCATAAATCTGACTTTGACACCTAAGCACTGACACCTTATTATGTGTTCTTCCCTCATCTGGAATCTGCAGCCTGATGTCCTTAATCCTTACCATGACTTGTGCTCCTTTCTTACAACGAAATGCACCTGAAACACAGCTCCAATATGAATCTTTCTCGATATTTCCACTTTGCTATCCCTTTGGAATGCATGGATATTGCACCTTGTTATTTATTATCCATGGATACTACTTATGTCTCTTGCCCTAAAGTGATACAGGAATTATATAACCCATATTTGTGACCCATCACAATCGCTACCTTTCCTCCAAGATTTAAAGGCATTAAAATCAGAGAAATCTGTACATTTTATTTATTTCCACTACATTTATAAATTGGTTAGAAAAACAGTTGCGCTTAAAACTTTAAAATACTTGCTGCAAAATCTCATCATTTTAAATGTTTTTCTTTTTCACCATGATAGTCACATTTCTATTTTTGACTTCCCAATAAGAATGTCTACACATTACACTTTATATTGGTTTTCATGTTAAAACCTACAGAATGGGAATTACCACATTGAATGTAATCCACAGCTTCAATCTCTAATTTAAGATTTTCAATGTTTGTTACAAACCCAGCTCGAGGATCCAAAGACAGGTCCCGGGGGAACTTCAGCCTTTTGCTAACAAGTATAGTAGGATATAAGCCATTGAGTTTGGATACTTCAATGATCCTTTTTTCTGTGTCAGACCAATAGAGGTTTTTTCCAATCCAATCAACAGCAAGTGCATTGGGGACAGCTGTGTTATGCACTACCTAACAAAATAATAATTTAAAAAGTTAACAATGTAAATACCTAGTTTAAGAACTCAGCAATTGCTTCTTGATTTTTTACAGAGATTATAGAATTCTACTTAAACATTAGAAATGGAATCTAGATAAGCATAAAACATAGAACAAATTTACCCTAATAAAATTACTTGGTTGTGATGCAAGAAATTACCATATCTGTAATCAGGTCCCTAAAAATGACATATGGGCTTAAGAAGTAAACACCAAAATAAAAAGCTGTTGGGCAGCTACAAAGTTGTTGATGTCATTTTTGTTATAGCTTACCTGTCTTCTAAAAATTGGGGGCAGAAATTCTATCACACACAAAAATACAGAATTATTGATATTATTTATCTTTAACAGGTTTTGGGGGAGATAGCATTCTCCACTCTCCCAGCTGCTCTTGCCCTATTTAAATTATCTACTAGAACAAGAGAAAAAAATACAAGTAAGAACATACATTATTTTAACCTAACCAAAGGAAGTGAAATTCACACAACTCCTGCACTTGATTCTAACCCATGTCAATATCAGCTATAATAAGGGCATAAACTTTGTATGTACAAATATGAAGCATATAAAATAACCAAAGATTCTATATGACTGCTATTTCTGAGTTCTCAGTGCTTTGGGGATTATGTGAAAGGAGAAACTGAAACTTGGGGCTATATATAGAACCCAATAGTTAGAGACAAGAAAACAATAATGAAAGTTTATAGTTATCCTTTCCCTAATGTCATCAATAGTAAAGATTCCATATATATATATATGTGTATGACTACATGAGCATTTTCAGCAACTAATAGTATCAACCTACTGTATTGAATTGCAAGATATATTTTCTTCTTTCTCCTAAATTTCACTTTTAAAAAGTTGGCATGGCTGACAATTTACATGAAAATCAGTGAATTAGTGATCTCAATAGAAATATGATTCATTCTGTGACCCTATTACAACATGATTTAAAGTAGTAATGGGCTAGTAGTCCCAAGGAGGTAGATAATTAATCCTTTAAAATATTAAAATATATTCAAAAAATATAAAAGTAACCAAAAATTTAAATGTCTTGTAAAAAAAATGACCAAGTTTGGTAATGTTACTTTTACAGTTTTTATATAAATAGCCAAAGAATTAAAAAAGACAAAATTCATCTGCTTCGTTCTATAAATATACTGATATTTTGTTTATAAATTATCAGCTCATACATAAATACATAAAGTCTATACATAGATACAATCACACTGGTCATCTTGGCATTGCATATACACATTTCACGATTTCATTAATATTTTCAAAAATGATTGTTCCCACTAAAAATTTCTGTATGATATTATAGAAGGTTACAAAAAAAGTTAAAGTAATTGAAGTTTCCATGTACTTGAATTTAAATGTCTTTATATTTTGTTGCATATATGCAGAGCAGTTTATTTTATTTTATTTTTCAAATAATTTTATTTTAAAACTCAAGATAACACAGTGCTCACTTCAGCAGAACATAAAACTCAAGATAACTCAGAAATAGTGCCAAGTAGCTCATATCTAGAATGTGACATGTATTTAATTATTCTGTCTGATCAGAACATTCATGATTTTACAGAAATGCATTCAATTATTTCCATGTATAGGAGGTTAATTTTAATAGTGCTATAATTTCAATCTAGAGTCCAGTAATTAATATTTTCAATTATAGATTCTCAGACTCAACTTTCCCTTTTATATAAATTAACACAATTGCAAGTCAGGCACTAATCATTCAAGTCGAAATCATCTCTCACATTTTCTAGGGCTGTGAATAAAGTTCTGAATTTTATTTACCCAATTTGATTCTTATCTTATTGCAAGTAATAGTGTTATAATGATACAGATGGATTAAAAAACCCCATATTTCATATTTTAAGTATGCATTAATCACTGTACAAATGTGAAATTTGAATCAACCTAATACATCCTATGAGTTGTATCATTACCAGCAAACAACATTTTCTATTCAAGTCAGCTATACCAATAAAATATCCAAAAATCCCATTATTGTAACAGGTAGTTACCTTAATATCACTTCCATTTAAACACATTCTATTTATGCGGCTGCCATTGGGTCGGCTAGAATCAATCCAATAGATGAATTCTTCTCTGTAATCAAAATCTATAGCAATAACATTGTTTAATCCCTAAAAATAAAAAAAAGGAAAAGTATGAATAATAGGTAATAGGAATTATTTTAAAATGTTTTGCAAATTCATAAGAATCACTGTCTCCTTTTGAACCTAAATAGTTATAGTTATTACAACAAAGAGCATTTGTGACCAATTCTTTTAAACGCATTTTATGTTTACATCTTCTCTGTACCATACATTTAAGATGTTGCATAATTTATTTGAAAATATTTTTCCATGTTGGTTACAAACATTTTGGACTGCTTATAGATAAAGATGTAAGTAAATAGCCAGTATTGTGGGTGAAAAAAAAATCTGCTTTTAGGGAGATAAAGTGAAAGACTCTCACTTTAGGTTAATGTTAAAAAGTACAAATTTACTGTCATCATTATCTGTTCTGTAGAGTAACCAAAAAAGAGCATATATCTAAATTGGAAAGGCTAACGATCCCTGAAGATTGAAGATGAGCTCTGGATAGCCATCTGATGAAAGTCAGAAAAGAAGGTTTAGAATCTACTTTGGCCAAAATCATTTGTCTCAACAAGATAAATGAGCTGCCTTGTTTTGTTTCTTCTTGCTTGCAAGGGCCCTCCAGCCAACATAATGCCATATTAGAATTTAAAGGTTATAATCTTAGGTGAGTATTTGACCAAAGAGGAACTGGGTGGGCAATATCTTTTTATTCCACATTGAAATATGAGGAAATGCCTGCCTTCAGACTCATATCTTTTCTGAAGTTAACAAAACTAAACATGAATCCAACTGAAAGGTTTCTGAATACCACAGTTCTTTGGTTTGATAGGTATGTATTTTGTCGGATTTGATTTAAGAACTGTACATTAGGATCTGGGAATCTTTTTAGGTGCTAAATTGTTCAAATGATTGCTGAGGGGTTAATTTAATTTTGACCTTTCATTAGGACTCATAGATTTACTACCCCAATGGACTAACAAAACTTGGATTCGGATTTTAATTGTGTTAACTCATTTTAAGGATTGGATAATTTATTAATATATAAATTTTACGTATTAAAAAATAATTGACACTATAGACATTTGGCAAAGCCCTAAGATCTCATCGCCATATCTTTATATCTGTTGGAAACCGGCTTATATCTATATTTAACCTAAAATTGTAGTAAGTCTCAAATTGTTTTAGGGATCATTTATGAGTAGCTATAGTCCTATGGGTAAGGATTAGCACCTTCAGGGAGATGGGCTGTTTTGTTTGGTTAGAGGGGGAGGGAAAAGAAGGATGATAATTACCACATCTGGGTTCAGTTTCCAGATCTATTCCCCAAATTTAAAATTAGATATAATGCCTCTGCATTAGATTTATAAACTCTTTTATAAGACTCAGGATGAGGCTAAATTATTACTGTTCATATTTTATTTCTTTCCAATGATCTAGAAGACTAAGGATGGCCTAGTTATAGAAGCAATTCAGAGAAGGTTCTGGCAAATACTGACTTTTTTTCTTCTATCATCAGGGCTAAATTCTAATGGTGATGCATTAAAATCATAGGTTCAAATCTTATGTTTCTAGTTGGCTTAACGTGAGCGATCTCTGTTCTCAGCCCCAGACTATTAAGTTAACCTGAAATAGCCTGACTCCTTGGAACTGCCTGCCATTGGTCATAAATAAGAGACATAAGTAAACATGACTGTGTGTAAATCCCTCACTACACCCGGATGCATAAACACAAGTATACTTCTTACTGACATTACTAATCAAAAATAATGACCATAAATGCTTAAAAAAATCAGTCACAGAATCAAAAGATTTGTTAAATATTCATTCACAAGTTAAAAACTGGAGGACTCCTTAACTAAATGTACTTCATCATACATATCTAGGAAATTGTCTATGCAAAATCAATCAAAGTTTTAAAATACAAATTGAGTATAGTCCAAGTTCTGTAGAGAGTTTAATAAATTCACTCCAACAGTAGTTTGTAATATCCTTTCTGTTCAAATGCTTTTAACAGCAGAGGAGTAAAGTAAATGTATTAGGGTTCTGTGATGGCCTGCAATTCAGATGGATGAATTAGAGCTTTATAGAGAAAAGCTGGAGAGAATCTTGTCACTAACTTTAGGAAAGATTTACCCAATCATGACAGAATTATCTGATTCCTTTCTTTACAATAATCAATTTAGATAATGAAAATCCAATTCCAAATATAGCAATTCAACTATAATAAATTAAAGCTATAAATGCAGAGGAATGGAAGCTCTGAATTCTGACATTTCTATCTAACCAAGCTGGTCATTTTTCTACATCTTTACCCTTAATCGCCCCAGAAAACTTTGCAATTCTCTCTTTGCAGAATCATATGCAAGGAACATTAAAACAGCCAAGGGCATAGGCAAAATAATGTCTAAACACTAGAGTCATCCCAGTGGTTTTAGAGCTGAAAATTGGTTTCATCAAAATCCTATTTGCTTCTTCCATTTCTATAGCTGAAGATTTGCACCCTTTGGTTCAAGATGATTAATTTAGGAAATTGTGTTTTGTTTCTCTATGCAATTTTACTGGAATAAAAGGCACTGCTAGGACTGAATTGGATAACATTAGAAAGCCACTTGATTAATGCACCTAAATTAATAAAATTAATACTTAATTAATGCATTTCACTTCCCAAATCCATGTTATTAAAGTACATTTTCTTTATGCATGTGGTGTAAGAATTTAAGTTACAGCTGGCCTAGCTACCACTATGTTTTAGAAGACATAGGGTAAAAAATAATCTATCAGCTGTTATACTTTTTCACTGTAATGCTTCATGAGATTGTACAGACTTCAACAAAGAGAATAAAATTCAAGATATTATGGTACATTGTTCTTCCTAATCCCCTACACAAAAATATTCCTCCCAAATTTAAGGCAAGGATGTCTTTTCACTTATTTTGACTGAGAGAAAATATGGGGAGATAATTACTTCCGTTTTTTACTTCATTCTGCACATGTAGACAGAAATCTCTGAGGAAAAAAAAAACAAAAAAACAGAAACTGTTTCTCTGCCTAGGACTCCTTGAAAATTCCTATAATGCTATAATGAAATGTAGTTAAAAATATCTTCCCTGACAGAAATGATATATTCCAAACAGACTGCAGGCAAAACTGGATGTAAGTGTTGTGTCTAGTTTCTTGGGTGTCTATTTCCTTACTCAGTGGTCACATTAATAAATGCTTTCCAATGACACAGATGTTCACAGTCCTCATGAGCTTCCTCTTTTTTCTCACTCCCTCTTCATTTTCATAAACACTACACTAAGAAAACTATCTGAAAGTCATCCCCCACTTAGGTACTAGTGATTGGCAATAGTCGAAAATGATACCAGGAAAGAAGCGCTATCTGAACATGTCATTAAAGCGGTCTGGACGTATGAAATAGACTTAAATGATGCATACAGGAAAAAATCATTTTCCTCCATTAAGAACAATCTCTGATAACATATTAGCCATAAAAACGACAAAAGGGATACCAGCAGAAATGTCCTGAGTCACAGAGTTGGAAAATAAAGCAAGGAGATGTCATTGAAGCTCGGTTATGGTCTTCATAAAGTCAATAAATATTGTTGCTATTTTAGTTATTAGTTCAACTGAGCTTATACAGTGTCCTAAAGAGAGAACTTTCTCCCTTTCTGATAGCAGAGTCTAAAAGGAAGAAATGCTAAACAAATAAACAAATACAACCTAGTAAAGAGAAAATAAGCATGTTCCTTTTCCAGATACCATACGAGGAAATCATGGCTGGCACATTCAACTTTGACAGCATAGAGAGGCCTACAGGGGGTATGGAGACCTACTCCAAAAGAAAAAGACAATTTTCAGTATTTTGTAACTTTGTTTATAAGCTTAAAATTAGACTACACAGAAAAAAAGAATTAAGTTAAATAATGTAGAAAACCATTTGGGCCGCAAACATTTTTCACATTTATATATGCTAAAATTTTTTCCCTGGAGTTATTTCTCTTATATTATTACTCATTATTATTCTTATATTATTCATCTCTTAAAGAGATAATAGTCTAACTAATATTTTAAATCGATTTGTTTAGTTTTTATAAACAACATGAAAATATTTCCATTTTTTCCCAATCTCTGCAGGGTTCACAATTAGGGATGCCTCTCAGTAATGGTACAGTGAATGTTGGTGGCACATTCTAATCTCAAGAGCAAGAATCTAAACCTCACAGACATTCATGAAGAAGTGTATGTGTGGCAAGCACACGGGAAGTCTGACGACTCCAGTGAATCCGAGAGCGTTGACCACTATGTCAAAGTGTCAACTGCTACACAGTTTGGATTGTGGGCGTTCAAGGATGTGAGCCCAACAGTGCTGTACCTTCCTATTTTTTTTTTTTTTAGGAATAGCCTGAAATCTGGATTTTCATGGGAACTTTTCATTTTCAATCTGTGACTTAGAGGAAAACTGAAAAATCTGTCAGGGAGAGTCAGTATCCCAGTTGCTAATGAATATTTACACTTAAAATGAAACTAAATTCTTAAGAAAAATGAATGAAACTGACAATGGCAATGGAGGAATCCATCAGTAGGTGGCAAAAATAGTTTTAGTTACGTAGGTATTCTTTATGCTGCTGAAAAATCATCACATGAACGGCCTAAGCTTATGCCGAATGCTAGCACAAACATACTACAAGAACAAGAAATGTCCTTAGTTTTGGCACACTTGTTCTAGACTGTGTTTTCACCTATTTATGTCACTATTATATGGTTTAGTGCAAAAAGACATTTGCAGCAGAACAGATACCAACTGAATCTTCCCAAAGAAGCTATTTCTCCTGACAACTAAAAATATGCTATACCTAATTGCATGTGATTTCTCTAGTCCATGTAGTAATCACTGTCATTTTAATGACTTGATTTTATGCTATTTTCACTGCAGACTAGGAGAAATAAAAAGTTGAGGTGAGCAATTCAGAATTTTCTCTCCTGTCACGAAGTGCAAATCATACCTTTTTATCTCAAATAACAGATATAAGCAAACTCTGACAATAGAACTCAAACATCAAAATGGAACAACCCAGATTCTCTTGAAGTGGACACGTTGAGGGATGAAGAGGGTAGGATTGAAAATATGTGCCTCACAACCTTTGAACCATGGCTGGATTACCATTACACTTTTGCTCACTTGCTCATTCTAAATTTTAAAGGCTGGAGATCACCATTCCTGTTTTATTTTCTAGTTCTATAAACAGAAACTTAAAATTCTTGAAAAAGCATTATTTTTTAAATCTCAGGGGGAAAAACCAATTTGGGTAATATAAGAAATACTTTAAAACATAATTTTATGCTTTCTCTAATCTACCTTTTCTTGAGACAGTTTTTCCCTTCCATTAATTATACCTTACTTTTTTTTTTTTTTTTTACTTTCTTAGATATGATGTGATGTGACATGTTGGGAACATCACCCGGATAATTCAAACAAAATAAAATTTATGGTAATCTTATATACATACATGCATGTGTCCATGAGTAAGTGCTTCATAAATTCTAATTGTGAGATATTTCTACAGTTCTCATGCATATCTGGAGTACCCATATTAAATATGAAATCATCAAGACAATGTCATACCTGTTTTAAAAGTGTATAGTTGGAGCCATCAGTGCTAATTTTCCTTATTTCATGATGATCAGCAAGAATTAGAAAAGGTTCTTCATCTAAATACCAAGACAAAAAAACAGAATTAGAATTTTATATGTATGGTTTTCAACTTTTCTTGGTTTCAACAGCATTATAAATTTAAATGCAGTGCCCTCTGGTAGATTAATTGTTAAAAAATTCACACTGAGCATTTCAGTTGATAATAAAATGAAAAGGCAGCAGATAACCAGGCAGTATGGGAAATGTAGAAAATTCTAAATGCATCCCTCTCTTTCCCTCAGTTTTCATGAACAGCAGGTTATCTAATTTATTTGGAATTGGTGGATAATATCTGCTATCATAATCTGATATTTTTAAATGAGTTTCAGGAAAGAATAAACTACACCTATCTTGGAGAACTATAGTACAGCTAATTCATATAATCAGAAAATTCTTTCTTGATAACCAAATGACCAGCCTTATGCTGCCAGAATAACTTTGGTGAAAATCAGGAGTATCACTGTCTACATATATATCTTTTATCTACCTGGAGACTTTTTTTAGATAATTTTGGAACTCCAGGTTCTGTAAATTTTGCTTATTAATTTCATCTTTCCCCATAATCTGGCTTTTTTTAATCCTTTAATGGTTGTTAATGGTCTTTATTTCCTTCTTATAGATTGTCTAATATGTTGTAGTATCTCATTTGTTCTAGAATCTAGGAAAAATAAGAAGAATCTGACCATGCTCCAATATATGAAGATCCTCTAAACCTTTAGATCAGTTTTCTCTTCAGAATTTTTTGGAAACAAAATGGATTTTTATTTTTATTTTTTTAAAAGATTTATTTATTTATTTTAGAGAGAGAGAGAAGGAGAGAGAGCCTTCACTGAGGGTGGAGCCTGACAGGGGGCTCAATCTAAGGACCTTGATGTGAAAATCTGAGCCAAAACCAACAGTCAGATGCTTAATTGAGTGCATCACCCAGGTACCCCACAAATTGGATTTCTAAATAGAAAATATTCAGAAAGTTTTGCACAGCACAATTATTTGAATATGTATCTGAATAATTTAAATTCAAATTGACCACATTCTTGGTTGTTATAATCCAATTAAAGTTTTGTTCAAACACTTTTTAAAGAGCTTTGTTTCTAAGATGAAGTCATATACTTAGTTGCCTGATAAACAAATTTAATGTCAGTAGAAATTAGAAAAAAAAAGAAAAAAGCAATGAAAAAGGCAGTCACTTTATGTAATTAATGTGGATTTAATTATAAATCATTTATTGTTACAGAGTTATTGCTTATGTTAAAAATTATTACTTTCCTCTTCTTATCTTTTAGTTTCACAGTAAATATATAATACATAGGTGCTATATTATATATTAACATAGGTTATGTCAGGGATTAGAAATGTGTGCCACACATGCTGAACATCTCCTTCCATTAGCAAGTGCAGCACCCCCAACCAATCATTCAGTCTTCATGTTGATGCTAAACTGAGACTCAGAACCTTACTACAGAGAGTTGGCTCTGCAGTTGAAGGTACCTTGCCATCTCTTGTCAACTATATTTATAAATATGAAATTAGTCAGTCACGGTCTACCTTAATACTTAGGCAGTTATGTTCTTTACAGCTTCATGTAATACCTGAAATTCTAAAACTTTTAGAAGAAAACATTTAGAAAAGTCTCCATTAAGGTCTTGGTAATGATTGTTTTAGATATAACATAAAAAACACAAGTAATGAGGGCAAAAATAAGCAGAACTATATCAAATTAAAAACTTCTGCACTGCAAAAGAAACAGCATAATTAGAAGGCAACTTATGGAATGGGAGAAACTATTTGTAAATTATATATCTGATAAGGTATTAATATTAGGGTTAATATTGGAAATATATAGAATTCATACAAATCAGTAACAAAATAAAATTGATTTAAAAATGTGCAGAGCAGGGCCTCCTGGGTGGCTCAGTCAGTTAAGCGTCTGACTTGATTTTGGCTCAGGTCATGATTTCAGGGTTATGAGATAGAGCTCTGTGCTGGGCATGGAGTCTGCTTAAGATTCTCTCTCTCTCCCTCTCTCCCAGACCCTCCCCGCTCTCTATGACTAAATAAATAAATAAATAAATATTTAATTACATTTTCAATATGATTTATAATTATATTATATACATTATATATTATATATTATATATTATATATTTTGTATATATATGTATAATATATATGTTGTATATATACATATATTTTGTATATATAATATATACTATATATTATATAAATATATTATAAATATAATATATTTAAAATAACATAATAAATAAACAAATAAAATTTATTTAAATAGAAATCAGCAGAGGAACTGAACAGACATTTTTCCAAAGAAGACATACAAAAATGGCCAACAAGTACATGAAAAGATGCTCAACATCAGTAATCATCAGGAGATGCAAATTAAAAACACAATGAGATATCACCTTATACCTATTAGAATGACTATCATCAAAAAGGCCTGAGATAACAAGTGTTGGCAAGGATGTGAGAAAAGGGAACCTCTGTTCATTTGTTGGTAGGAATGTAAATACACAATGGAAAACAGTATGGAAATTTCTAAAAAAGTTAAAAACAGAACTAACATATGAACCAACAATCTTGCTTCTGGATATTTATCCAAAGGAAATGAAAACAGAGTATCAATGATACATCTGCACTCCCATGTTTATGGCAGCATTATTCACAACAGTCGAGACATGGAAACAACCTAAGTGTCCATCAACAGATGAATAAAGAGGATGTGACATGGATACACAGAGATGTAAATATATATTTATATGTATAGATATCTGTATTCAAACACACGTATCAACTTATATATTTGTATTTACACATATGCATATTATATAGTACGTAATGTATATGTATATTAAATATAGTATATATTATATATTTTATCACATACATATGTATTATTATACATATGCACACAAAATGGAATATTATTCAGTCATGACAAAGAATAAAATCCTGCCATTTACAACAATATGGATGCCCCTTGAGGACATTACACCAAGTGAAATAAGTCAGAGAAAAACAAATACTATGTGAAATCACTTATACGTAGAATCTCAAAAAAGCTAAACTCATAGGAACAGTAGAATGGTGGTTACCAGGTATGAGGGTAAGGGAAATGGGGAGATACTGGTTAAAGAGTACAAACTTCCAGTTAGAGGACAACTAAGTTCTGAGAATAAAATGGTGATTATAGATAATAATACTATATACTTGAAAGTTGCTAAGAGAGTAGAGCTTAAATGTTTTTGCCAGAAAAAAGAAATGGTAGTTAGGTGAAGTGATGGAGGCATTCCTAACACCCTGGTGGCAATCTTATTGCAGTATATAAGTGTATCAAATCAACACATTATACACTTTAAAGTTGCACAGTTATTTAAAATTTTAAAAATAAAGTTACAAAGTTTTATGTCAACTACATCTCAGTAAAGTTGGAAAAAATCTATCCTCTCTTTAGCAAAAGATTTGTTTCAGGAACACTTTGTTTTTGTATTAAAATTATTATTAGTTTCTAATAATTACTGTTAATGAGAAACAACTACAGCATGGATACATGATATAATAAGACCAAAATTGTAATCATTAGCATTCATCTCCTTTATACCAACCTTAGCAAAAAGCTTAGAGTAATAAAAACATTGACTGGTTTTGAGATTTTTCTCTATTCTTATCTTATGTCACTGGATGCATGATGTAGCAAGTAGGTTGGTAAAATTAAAAAAAAAAAAAGCAGGCTCCAAATAATACACAAATTGATTCAGTGATGAATATTCCAATAAGCTAAAATGAAATAAAAAATTTGAAAGGCCTATTTTTTTTTCTCCATAATGTGCAAAGGTTTAACCAGTCGAAAACTAATTTTAAGAATGTCTGTCACTGGTATTCATTTTATGTAAATAAATAAAATATCTAATGTTTTAAATGTTGTCATGTACATATGACATGCATATATATAAGAAACTAGCAATGCTAATCGGATTCACTATACTCAAAGTAAAGGGTTAAGAGACATATTAT
Organism: Zalophus californianus; assembly: GCF_009762305.2. Lineage (NCBI taxonomy): Eukaryota > Metazoa > Chordata > Mammalia > Carnivora > Otariidae > Zalophus > Zalophus californianus. The sequence continues at coordinate 107,090,011 of NC_045597.1, forward strand.
GTACCAGTTTTTGCTCATTTAAACAGTCATTATTTATTATATACTGCTTTGTATTATTTTAATATGTGTGATTTTCTCCCCTAATGAATTACAGTATTTTTAAAATTATGGTCCATGTTCTACTGAATTTTCTAATCTACAAAATCAAACACACTACTTGGAACAAGTAGAAGTTTAATAATGTTTGCTGAATCACTGGAAGAATTCAAATAGTCCTGTATAGCTGATTTATTGCTGTTGTTGTCATCATCATTACCATTATCATTATTGACCTCTTCTCCTTGGCATGCATATATGAGTGCGTATGGGGTAGGCGAGAAGGAAAAACTATTATAATCCAGTCACAATAGGCTCTTTAATTTTCTTGGCCAAACCTGCTCCTAAGAACCTGTGATGCAGCAGGAAAAACTGCTAGAAATAGTTCTTTTTACTTCTGAGCACTCTCAAAATCTAGAAAGCACTTCATAATTCGCAAGACCATAATGCAATTTTATTACAAACAGAACAGTTTGTGGAGAGCACACAAAATTAGAGTGACAGATTCCTATATCAAGGTAAGTAGGGAAGAATTTGATTTCTCAGAAACAGCAAGGAGGAGTGAATTCAGTAAGAATGGCTATAAAACTCAGAATCCATACGTGTAACTGAGGTTGGATCGGTGGACAAGTTCAGTTCAATACCTGAGAGTGATTTGCAGCCATTTGGGTTATCAGGGTGTATTTCATAGCCGTCTGTACAGAGACACTTGTAGGTCCCATATGTATTGATGCATTGCTGGCTACACGGAAATCCCAAGGAGCATTCATCAATGTCTACACACGTTTTACCATCATCCTTCAGTTGGAATCCAGGCCAGCATTTGCACTAAAGAATGAAAAACAAGCATAATCAATTCATATCATTGGCACTGTCTTTTCCTATTGGATATCCCTTTAGCATGATTCAAGAAAGAAAATCATGTAAGAATAGATAATGGCAAGTCTTTCTGTCTCCAGTGATTTTAATAAGAATCATGTATATTAAGTAAAGCTAAAGCTAAAAAAATAACTCTCCCAAGTATCTTCCTTTGATCATCTGAGGTTGGCAAAATTATAAATGTTAACTGACATCATCAAAGCCATGTGACGATAGCATGACAACAACCACAACACTGGCCAACTTGTTTTGTTCTTTTTCTATTACTTGACATTGTATTTTTAGAGGACTTTAACAGTCATAAGAATTAACCATTAAGTGGAGCTTTGAAGATCACAAAACTTGTTACATATGTTATTTTATCAGAGCCTTACAGAAATCTATGATGTAGGTATTATTATTTTTAGTTAACTGATGAGAAACCTAGAGGCACAAAGATGAAGTTGCCTGGATAAAGCCAGTCAGAGAACTGAGACTGTAACATACAGTAAGACTCAATTAGTATTTGTTGACTGGGTCTGATTCCATAAACCATGTTGATGTTGTCTGGAGAAATAAAATAATAGTAACAATTTCCCCACTATAATCAATCTGTATCGTCAAATCTTTTCTTCAGCATCTCTATCATGTACTATATGAACCTCTGATGATGATATGCAATATTTACTAACTTTCATGTAAATTCTGAATACAATGTCACACCATATATGCCTTTGCAGTCCTAAAAAATATGGCATACTGTGATCCTGTGATCAGTCAGTGCCTTTCAGGTCTATACTCAGTTCCTGCCAAGGAGCATATGAGAATTGTAATTACACAAAATGAACCTATAAATGGCCAAATGATTACAATCATATTAACCTTTACAAACACTATTTAGCACTCTTTGAATAAAGGAATGTGCAAATATTGAGTAAGAAAGTGAGTTAAAAAGAAACCCTACATTGTTAAGAGTAACTAGTATTCAAGAGTTACTCAGACCAAACATTTAATAACCTCAGTCATTTATCTGAAGGTAAAAGTGATGGCAGAGCTTTGTATCTATTGGGAAAAATATTAGAGATATATGTGCATATTATTAAATAGCAAACAACTGAGTTTTTTAAGTACCAAAAAAAAAAAAAAAAAAAACATTATTTGGGGGACAGGAAGCATCATTTTCACCTGAAAGGGCTCTAAGGTGAATTAAATACCTTTTATTAACTTCTTTTACCAGGAATGGATCTCTTTAAGCTCTTAGCACTTTCATCATTAATAATTTACATCAATAATTAGCTAATAATCCTCAGCAATTACATGTTTTGTTTTGGTTTTTTAATCCCTGGGACCCACTAGCAAGCCAGCAAACGAAAGCAAAAGCCACCCCTTGATTTCCTATACTCTCCTCATACATCTCTTACTTTCTTTGAGAACACTCATCTTGCTACCTGATTTAGGAAGGCAAGGCAATTGGTGCTTTGCTATGGCAAAAGAAAGTGAGATGCTTAATGTCACCTAAGTGTACACTTAAAAATGCTCAAAGTAGTAAATTTTATGTCAGGTATATTTTACCCCAATTTTTAAAAGAAATAATTTTTTTTAAAACAAAGTGAGAAAATGACAGGATACAAAAAGTTATCACTGAAAAGCACTGGAAAATAGATCATGTGGTCATGGGGTTGGGAAACTGGAGAGCCATAGTCTGACATAGGACCGTGCTGAAATCAAGGGGCACTTTAGGACAAGTGAAAGGAATTTTAATAGAATGTACTGAATTCCTCTCAAAGAATATTATAAAAGGAAATAAACAGCGTCCGAGTTTTAATGGGATTTCTGAAAATTACTTTGAATGACTAATGCCAGGCTTATAGAACTATTAAATCAAAGAGACAGCTTAGATAAAAATACATTTATGGAAAATCAATTTCTTAAAGTAAAATTGGTAAAAGTTACTAAGTGTAATATACATTTCTATAAACAAATGGACTAGGTATTTTAAGGTTATCGGTAACTTTTTAAAAAATTGTTTGTTGAAAGAGATTTTTTAAAAGATAATTTCCACCAACCCATTAACCTTGTTTTATTTTATTTTTTAAAGATTTTATGTATTTATATGAGAGAGAGAGAGAGTTTGAACAACCAGGGGTAAGAGGGAGAAGCAGACTCCCTGCTAAGCAGGGAGTCTGATAATAGGGCTTGATTCCAGGACCCCGAGGTGAAAGGCAGATGCTCAATCAACTGAACCACTCAGGCACCCCTAACCTTGTTTTAACAAAAACATTTTTGCTCCCAAATAACCCAATGGTATCAATGGGAAATTCTACTAGTCTAACTTTTAGAAATTGAATGGAAGAAACTGTTATTTGCATCTTCAAAGTTAAAAAAGGAGAGATTCATCTATATTTAATAGAAAATAAGTTTAAAAAATTTTCACCTTCATTTACAAAGAAAAACAATTTTTTATGAAAGGTGATTCATATATATTCAATACCATCTTAATTTTCTTCAACATTGAGAATGACTTCAAATTTTCCTGATTTGTACTAATTTTTATATAGGATCAAACAGCTACCAGAAAGAAATACAGCTACTCAAACTTTTCCTATTACATTCAGAGAAGTTTCCTTGCAGATTTTAAGTGATATTTGGCAAATATTATTCTATTTCTAATATGTACATTAAAACTTATTTCTCTCCCAGAAGCACACTTATTTTTACATGGTAAACTTTACTTCCCATCAAAATAAGATCCTTGCTTTTAGGAAATGTTATTACTCCCTTTTGAATAGTTAGATATATTATATTTGTTTTATAACAAACATGCAAATTGTTCACAGTCCATAAGGTCTAAATTTTGCTTTTGTAAGCAATTTTCATTTTATTGCAGATTTTGGAGGAGGATTTCTTGTAATGCTCTACAGATATTGTCATGAGAAATAGGTTACTGGATGGTTTTCCCCGTTCACTGGAAGAGAGAAACTCATAAACTGACTCCCCCCCCCCAAAATATAGAGGCCTTTTGTTGTATAGAAGGCTTTTTACTCAATTTCTTATCAACAAATTATCATGAATATAGATATGTGTGTGTGTGTATAAAATCTCAGCACAATATGTAAAATATTTGCTTTGAAACTTTATTTAAATCTCTCATTTATGATTCTAGTCTCCTCTGCTTGAATTTTCATATTGCTCTTGTTTCCCCAAAAGATGTTTTATTTTATTCATTAGTTTTGACATGTGTACAATATTCAAGAACACTATTCATAGCAATTCTGTCAGGTATATACATAGACTTTCTGAATGATTAAATATGTTGTCTATTTTAACTAGAATTCTCACTTCATTCTACGACTCCTTCTGAGAAGTCAAGGTGAAAATACTAATTTTTAAAAAATTATTAATAAATAAGTATTTCTGTATGATATGTCTTATAAAGTAATTAAAATAGATTTAATATGGCACTCTGGATGATACCTATTTCTACCATAGTGGTTTTCTAAACATGGCATTTCTGAGCACTAAGTACTTCCTATATGCAAGCATTCCATTTTTTTATTTTTTCATTTTTATTTTTTAAAGATCTATTTATTTATTTTAGAGAGAAAGAGAGAAAGCAAATGGGGGGAGGGGCAGAGGGAGAGGGAGAGAGAATCCTTGAGCAGTCTCCCGGCTAAGCATAGAGCCCAACGTGGGGTTCCATCCCAGTACCTTGAGATCATGACCTGAGCTAAAACCAAGAGTTGGACGCTTAACCGACTGAACCGCCCAGGCACCTCATATCCAGGGATTTAAAAAATATTAAACCTAGGGCACCTGGGTGGCTCAGTCGTTAAGCATCTGCCTTCGGCTCAGGTCATGATCCCAGGGTCCTGGGATCGAGCCCCGCATTGGGCGGGCTTCCTGCTCTTGGGAAGCCTGCTTCTCCCTCTCCCACTCCTCCAGCTTGTATTCCCTCTCTCGCTGTGTCTCTCTCTAAAAAAATATTAAACTTCATTCTGAATGTTATATCAAAAAAATGACCATCTTATATTCTATAATTTTTAGATTTCACCAATATTGTTGTGACAGATTTAAGTACATGAAGGATAAGCACAAGGAGATCTACTTTGAAATTAATGTTTTTAGATAGGTAGATATAGATTCTATGATATATAGATTCTATATAAGAATATGGGATGTATATATTAAAGACAGAACTAAAGAACATTTCTAAACTGTGATTTGAAATTTTAACTAATTATCTGTAATAATTCTATGACACATTCCCTAATTTTTCAGGAAACACATCTATATTGATTATGCCTAAGTCACTGGTAATATTTTTCCTGCTTCATGGGTTTCAAAATATTTACTGCCAAAATTAATTATATGATACATATTCATCGCATTTGGAGTTATTTTGGCTCAGTTGTCTTGTTTCATTTTACCTACAATACAACACTTGTGGGTACACGTGTGTTTTAAGTCTGTAAATTTAACCAAGTCTTCTTCATACAGTATTTGGACTAATTTTTTTAAACAAATCTAGCTTTCTTAGTGTTTCATTTTTTATCTCTGTTTTTGCATAGGAGTAAATGATTATTGTAGTTCTCTGGTTA